>NC_141356.1:29892580-30525080 GCF_057382095.1 Aulonocara sp. 'chitande type north' Nkhata Bay
CAGGAGACTGATTCTTCAGAAAGGAAAGAACTGTTACAGATAAGACGATGGAGAAGAAGAATTGTTTAAACTAGAGGACCTCGAGTCTGCTGACAAAAACTGAACAACTATTGTTTTGCTGCACTAGTCTCAACTGGATTTCTTTTCACCATTACATTCCTGACAAGATGCACTTGAAGATTTCACAAACATTTTTACTTATATTTGAGAAAAAAAAGGAATATCTAACTTCAAACTAATCCCACGAATTTCCTATCAAGCAAATTGCATGCAATAAATAATCGAAAACCTACGTTATATAACCCAATATCATGGTGGTGAAGGCCATAATGCGATTCACATGATTTCTTTGACTCCTTTGCTTTTTTCTCCTAGGCTTAACTTGCCGTGCATTCCCAGAGCTTCCATATACAACCAAATCATCCATACACGGCCCACTCCTTTCCTGAACTTACAAAAAACACATTGTACCTCCATATATTGTGAAATTGATCAAATTCAGTGATTATCACCAGTAGAGGATTAAAGATCCTTCAATGTTCGGATTCCTAAAAGAGTTAAGTAACAAGATGTGTAAAAATGACCTTCAAGACTTTATGAATGAAACTGCTGTCAAGAAAGAGCGATTTGTACCGCATCATAGCAAAGACACATACTTTTTTTTTTTTACTCTTTTGGGTTAAGGGTTTATGCTGGAAGATTTGTAAGAACTGATGTGTGACATGGCTTTTAATAGATTTAGCTCCACATAATTCAGCAAAGCTGTGCAAAGACACCATTTCTTTTTTGAGAACTTGAATGGTGCCAAGTTTGACTTCTTTCCCATTTTACTTCACAGCTGGTACAACAGAGAATGCTTATTTTTCTCAGTGGAATGTAGTTGACTCATGTAATGCACAAAGATGCCATCAAAGCCTGTTTGGTTGGGATTCAAAGGGATAGACAGACCCCCCATGGGAAGCGAAGTCATATGGGAGAAAAGTTAGGCAGCGCCTTTGAAGCCTGAGTAAATGAGGCGCTTTTGCTCATCTGGGGAGTGGAAGAGGGAATCGGCAAGAGGATGCCTGTGATGCAGACAGACATACCTGAAGATGGATCATTTTATAGCAAGGACAAGTGCCATGTCACTTTAACAGCTTCTAGATCCAACAACTCCTGTAGACTCTGAGGTGCAGAGGTGAAGTGAATTGTGCAGCCGCAGTAGTTTGAGTGAATAGTTTCATGTTCTTTCAAGCAACATTAAATCAAGAACAAGCGAAACAGAAAGCAAAACGGTGCAAGCGGTGAAATATATCTATATTGCTGTACAGATTTTCTGATTTGACAATCTCTAACATTTCTTTTTAAAATCCCCATTCCAATGTAAAACTGGAAATGTTACCCATTGGTTGTAATGTATTACTATGGCATTCCACATACAATATTTTTCTTTGGGGCTGTCTAGGGCTGTGGTGTAAATTGGCACTTTGAACACCAGGGTGCATGGTAGAAAGCTGCATCTTCACAATAAAAATATGCTGGCCAGACAGCAAGCAGCTTTAGTGTTAATATAATGCCGCCGTGTGGGGATTTATCACCCTAATTAACTAATTTAATTCTTATCCCTACTTTTATTTTTTCATGTCTGTTTAAGTGCTATTTATGACACTATGTTTGCACTGAAGCACCGCAGCAATTTCCTAATGTTGTAAACCTGCTCAACATTTGGCAATAAACCCCTTTCTGATTCTGATTCTGATTCTAATTGACTGACATTTAGACTTTTTTGTCACTGTTGAATTAAACCGCCTCTCTTCGTCATCTCATTACATTTTCACACAGACTGACATTTGTTTGACACCTTGTACATTTTGCACTTGGCAACTCTACTGTGATGTCAGTATGAAGAGTTCACACAGGTACTAAATTACTTACAGTTTTATAAAAGAAGCTGTGTTAGAGCTGCACATGACCTTTTAATATTCGGTTCTAACATAAAAGCTCATTTTGTGGCAGGAAGTCAAAACTTACACAAAGAAAGGTTCACTCTGATTAGGACTGTGAAATATTCAGACATACACAAAAAATGACACATTTCTGAAGCTGGTGAAAACAGATGTGGAACACAGCTCACCTGTTAATTAATCCGAGGCATATTGAAGCCTGGCTTTTCTAGAAAGTCTTTTGATCTGAGTTTGATTCATAATGAGACCGCTAATCTCGGGTTGCAAAGAATCGTAATATAGAATAATTAGTGACTTCAACAGAAAACATCACTTTACAAATTTACAAAACCATTTCAAATTCATAACAATATTTAGGCTTATGTCAACTAAATATTCAATTTACAGCAAAAACACTTTGTGTTCCCCACTCTTATTTTCGTGGATCTTTTCCAGTGGGACAAATTATCACTTCTTTTTTGTTGAGGGTATAAACTGCGAGATTTATAAGAACTGTTCAGCTCTATTCTATTTATACAGAGCTAAATCACAACAACAGTCGCTTCAAAGCACTTTTGTGTCTTGCATGGGTTTTACCACATTTACCTGCATACATTTCAGCAAAACTGTACCAAGATATGGATCTTCTCTAATGGGGTAAATTAGGACTTTCTCATATTACTCTGCTCGATGAGTTGTCTCTTTCCTTACACCAAATGTCACACGGCTGACATTTGGTGTAATTAATTCCAGTTGAGTTTTCTATTTCTGACCAAGCTGTGTCGAACGAAAGCAGGATGGTGCCATTTTATCACCTCTCACTAGCACCTCCTGTTTGAAAGGCAGAGCAGTAGGTTGGCAAACAACACTAAACTCTTTATGAGGGGCAATCTACAAAACTCAACCAAGGCTATGTTTGCATCTAGAAATGAGCTTTCATTTGAGACAATAAAGCCATTATAAAGATTATTTTCATTGGTGCTCATCGGAGGTAGACACTGCTGGGGCTATAAACCCAGTGTATGCCATAACCAATCCTTTAAGCCAGCGGTCCCCAACCTTTTTTGCGCCACGGACCGGTTTATGCCCGACAATATTTTCACGGACCGGCCTTTAAATACAACAAAATAAAACTAGTACCAGTACCAAAAAAAAAAAAGAAGATTTATTCATAACACACATGAAAAGACCCAGGAAAACCAAGTTAACGATAAAAATGATAACTAAATAACGCTGAAAACCGATAAAAACCCTGAAAACCATACATTTCACACCTGAGCCTCAACTCTCGCGGCCCGGTACCAAACGACTCAGGGACCGGTACCGGTCCGAGGCCCGGGGGTTGGGAACCGCTGTTTTAAGTCGTCACTGGCTAAAATAGCAGTTCGCAAATTCATCACGCAAACACTGGTTTTTAACACAAAGAGACAAGGAATACCCCCCAAAAGATTTATGGATATATAACCACAGGTGTTGGCAGTTAAGCTGCACCTGAAATAACTTGACTGAAACAAAAGGCTCAAATAATCAGATTACTAGTTAACAATTGAATGACAATGCCCGAGTTTCATGAAGCAAACCTATTGCTTAAATGAGCTTAAACCATGTTGTGATTACCCCAAATAAGCAAATAAATGAATAATAAATAAAGCAAAGGCAGAAATAAAGGACACAGGAGAAAGAGAGATGGAGGGCACCGGAAGAACATCAAGCTATCTAGAGTGGCTGAGCTGTAATTTACTTGAGAGACGACAAGCAGAAGTCCCAGACTGATAGCTTCTGGTTATGAGGGGGGTGGAACATCAGTTATCTGGTGGCTAAGTGACAGAGCGTGTTGATTGTACACAACACAGCCACAACTCTTCAAAGAGGAACGCCAGGTCTTAAATCAAAGAAAATCCCTGTCGTTTTTCTTTTGCCCTCCTTGGCAATCTATTTCTCTTTAATATTTCTTCACACGCATACACTCCACCCCTGTATGTTGGCTTGTTTCACACTTTACAAATGATGAGACAAGAACTTTGGCCAGCTTTACTGCACGATGCATTTTTAAACTCCACATGAAATATGTACGATAAGACTGTCTACAACTCACGCCAGACTCAAGCTGCAGAATAATGACAGCGTTGTAAGCCGCATGAGCAAATAGGTAATGTGCACTTATTACAATTTAGTGTACGCTTTTTTCACATGACTACATTAACTTTCAGTCCTCCAGAAACGAGACTTTGAAAGACTTTTTTTGAATAAGCACTCACGAGTAAGCCACGATATCAAACAAAAGCCAGTGTTAACCCAACAGCTACATAGCAGCAGGCAGCAGCTCCCACAGCTGAAGGCTTGAATTGGGTTGTCAGTACAGACTTGAAGGAGCAGCAGAGGGCCTCAAGCAGCAATTATCAGACTGGCAGCTGCTGATAACTACCACCAGACAAAACAGGACCGTGAAATATTACCCCTCTACTGTCAGCCCCCCCCCCACACCATTTTCACATCGTCCAGTGCACAAAACCTTTGCTTCCACTCCTGGAGCAGACCGAGTAAATGTGCTCTCCCAGGCTTCCCTTTGATGTGACATCAACCTGCTTAAGCGCTGTCTTAATCCAAAATGTTGACAACAAAGTCCAGACATGTGAAGAACAAACGCTACCTTTTACAGTTGGTTTTAAAACCACGTCCAGCAAAGATTTAGACAGCTTTATGTAATTTAAAATGCCACAACAGTAGCAAAAAGGTGAGCTGTTCCAATACCATGCAGTGACACTTAATCATAAGCTCAATCATGAAAAAAACTTTTTTTAATTAAAAAAAAATAAGCAATAACAAAGATCTAGAGACAGAAAGTCAGCATTTTGTTTTTGAGCGATCAAAACTAATACAGTCCTCATATTTTATGAAAGCAAAATAATGTGGATGGCACTGTGAATACTTAGGTGCTTTAGTTTAGAGATGAGATTATTATATACAAGTAAGTTAGATTTTAACGGTCTGTTGCTCATGGTGCTTGCACAATACTGCATGGGTACAGCTGAAACACACATCCACAATGCTGTAAAGCTGCCT
Source organism: Aulonocara sp. 'chitande type north' Nkhata Bay (assembly GCF_057382095.1). Lineage (NCBI taxonomy): Eukaryota > Metazoa > Chordata > Actinopteri > Cichliformes > Cichlidae > Aulonocara > Aulonocara sp. 'chitande type north' Nkhata Bay. The sequence goes on from NC_141356.1 coordinate 29,897,566, forward strand.
AACCAATTCATTGCAAAATGCTAATACCTATAAAGATTAGTCATTTTTTAAATCAATATGAGTCAATTTTGAAAAATGAACTTTGCCAATATCTTCAAATCAGAAATGTTCACCTACTTCAAATTGCCCAATGTTCAGAACAAAAAAAGAGAGCATCATGCAGTAGAGCTGGCCAAAGTTTTTGTCTCATCATTTGTAAAGTGTGAAACAAGCCAACATACAGGGGTGGAGTGTATGCGTGTGAAGAAATATTAAGGAGAAATAGATTGCCAAGGAGGGCAAAAGAAAAACGACAGGGATTTTCTTTGATTTAAGACCTGGCGTTCCAAAGTGTTAGGCTAGTGTTAATTCCAGTGACGGGAACTCTTAATGCTTCAGCATACCAAGACTTTTCATGCTCCCAACTTTGTTCGACCAGTTTGGGGATGGTCCCTTCCCATTCCAACCTGACTGCACATCAGTGCACAAAGCAAGGTCCATAAAGACAACGGTGAGCGAGTTTGGTCGCCTGCACAGACTCCTGACCTCAACCCAGAAGAATACCTTTGGGATTAAAATTAGAGTGGAGACTGCAAGTGAGGTCTTCTTGTTCAGCATCGGTGTCTGACCTCACAATTGCACTTCTGGAAAAATGGTAAACAAACATAAACACACTCCTAAACCTTGTGCACAGCCTTTCCAGAATAGTCGAAGCTGTTGTAGCTGCAAAAGATGGGCTGTGTCACAAGTTCGAAAATGTTGAGCAATGAAACAAACCAACAGAGGCCCAGGAGAGTGCAATCAAACAATGAGTTTATTAAAACACACACAGGAGAAGAAGTATGCCACATCACGTCAGCACACGTCTCCTGCTAAGAATACACTTGAAAATGATTTTATAACATCAGGGTTAACGCCCCTTCTTGCGTCGATTACAGATCAAATACATCGATTACAGTAAAAGGTACAAAAACATAGAAGTTCCTCTTTCTATAACACCTTCCATACATGGCAATAAATTTCAAGCCTAGATGGTCTCTAAGGGCTGGTCCTTTTCTTAACTGGTCTTCTGTCATCTGTTACTAATGTGACCAAGTGGTCAGCGGGGTTATGAACAAAATAAATAAACTTGACAACGCCACCTAGGGGAATTACACCCCCAGGAAATATATTTAAGAAAAATAAATAAAAGGAATAAAAGAAGACCGCACAGATTCAAGGATGCACACTGAGGCAGGTTGGCTTCCAATATTAAAACAGTTTTATTTATAGAAATAAATAAAATATTATAAATAATATTTTATAAATAAAATATTAAAAGTCAAGATGTAGCGTCATTATTGACAGTGTCCTACAGTAAAAATAAACAATCGTGGAACTTGGACTTACCAGCAGCCGTGGAACCAAAAGAAAATCACACCAAAAGAATCACTGCAGACCACCCAGTGCTGTACAAAAGAAAGTGTGAAAACGACCCACCACCTGAGGTCCCAGGGCCACTGGCTCGTCCTCCTTCACTGAAATAAAACACAGAAAAGTATGTTAAAAGAATAAAAGGACACTGAGCGTCAGGCTCGCTACAAATCATAAAAAGACTAAAACACACTTTAATAAAAGAAATCTCTCACACTCACACACACACACACACACACACACACACACACACTATTCCCCACGGGTCAAACTACCACTCGTGCTGGTAATAATTATTCTCAGGCGTAGGCCGGTCTGGCTCCCCACCGGCTGAGACCGGCCACCCAGGCGATTTAGAGTCCCAGCACGACACTCGGGCAGAGAATCACTTCAGCCCGATCACAGAAGTGTGGGTACGAGCAACAGTCCAGGGTAAAATAGAACACCAGGCGAACCCAAAAAAAGGTAAGCTTACTTAATAAAAACAAGATAAGACAAAACAAGACAAGACAGCAGACTCCACCAAGGAGGAGTTCACAACAGCAGCTGAGAAGGCAGTCCACTCTTCCAATTTAGGTTGGACAATTTACCATGGAGAGGTGAGTACAGCAGTAAACCCTGAAACAGATAAGTGTAACCTTAAACTCTTATAGCTATGAATGCTAATAAAAGTAGTTCTAACAGCTTACCCCAGGACCGGAGGCACTATACTCTCATTGGTGGAGATACCACGAACACCTCTCTCCGCAATGGCAGAATTAAACAGACTGCTGCGCTACAACAGGCCGGAAAAGGATATTAACACCAATTCCAGTATTCGGAGGGAATCCAAGGTTAAGCGAGAGCATACCTGTAGCTGTCGTATAATCGGCTCTTGCTGATCAGTCCGTCGCAGTACGCCAGCATTTACTGCTGTATCGTACCAGAAGCTCGGGAGGAATTAATCCAACAAGACATCGGCTTAGCTTTATACAGGCTAGCGCCACCCTGCAATCAATGTGCAGGTGGGTTCCCAATTAACCCGATCACCTGATACAAGGAGCGAGTGCAGTGGAAAGAGAGCGAGGGTGGTAGAGCGAGCGAGAGAGAGAGAGAATGAGAGAAGAAAAACAACGGAAGGCGAGTAGCCCATCTGGCTACACTAAGTAAACTGAAATGCAGTTAGAATTTCGGGCCTTTGGCCTGGCAGGCTTCTGGATTATATGTGTGTTGTAAGCGTGTATGCTGTCTATCCTTCTCTGCTCCAAGTCACCTACACAATAGATTGAGAAGACATAGTGTAACACTGATGTAGCGCTAATGAGTTAATACAGGCTAGGGATTGAGTGTGATTATTATTAATCAGAAGATTTAGGAATGCTACCGGAGCTGATGGGCAGTAATTAAATACACACAACACAAAATGCTTTTGCAGGTACCATGTATTTAACCGAAAGCAAAGAAAATTAAGAAAAGAAAATGAAAGCTTAAATAATCATTCCTGCTGTAGCTATTTAATTAATAGGAAAACCCAGTGGGGGTGCACAAAAACAACTAAGCAAATTCTTCTGGCTTATACCAAGCAATATAGATTCTCAAAAAAAGTTCCCCATAAATAACACATGTTAACATCGAAAACACTGATCCACACTGAAGTCCATGAGTTTTATCTGAATATCCATGAGAGATGTCCAAGCGCTATTGTCCATAAACGGGGGAACTGGTGTGTATGATTGTGGAAATCAGTGTATTCGGAAATTACGGGACAGAGCGTCGCCTTTGATAGCTTCCTACCAGTCCAGTGGAAGCTTCAATGCAGAATGAGTCCTGCTCCTAGCCGTTCATTGGCTCGCCATCCTTTTCCATACCCAAAAAAGGTTCACCTGGCCTGCATTAAATAAACAAGGCCAATAAGAAATCACAAGAATAACATACAAAAATGTCAGCCAATTAAGCTAAATACATTAAGTTATTCTTGTTCCTGTGTACACAATTTATAAAAATAAACAAACAATATATTGGTTAAATATAATATTTCTAACCAATAAGGATTTAACTGAAAACATTTCAACTGCTACATACATACATACATACTATGTAGCTCCACAACATTTGTTATTCAACAACTATCAGTCAAATCAAAATCAAATTGTTTGGACCGGCAGCAGCCGATTAGGGTCAGCTGGTAGCAATACAAACAGTCAATTAAAAGTTCAAACTCACCAATTCCATTCTGTTCAGTGCACAACAACATTATGGCTCTGGCTCACAGTAATCAGCATCTAAGTTGCATAAGTTAGTTGGTGTTAAGAAAATGCATTAAAACGGGAAAAGCAAATGTTTGCCAATACACACCTGCAACAGCTCTGTCACCTGGCTTGCCTCCACGCATCTGACGGGAGGAAGTCGGGACAGGCTTACTATGACCTACATGCCATTCGATTGGCTGAGCAAAGTCATGTGGTTGGAGTCATGCATTTGTGATGCGTTCAATGGCAGGAAATAAGTGCAGGAAATCACTCTGGGTTACACCCTCCCCCCTTGAATACATGCACGTCCCGTTGCATGACAACACTACACAATATGTACGACTGAAGGGTTAGAATTGGTGGTTGCGGTGGTTAAAGCATCTGACAGACTATGAAACAGAGACTGAACAACTGATATCAATGGATTGCCTAAGCGGGCATACTGAAGTCGCCTAGGTGGTGATCTGTGACGCGTTGACCGCCTCAGAGGGGGGTCAACAACCGAATCTGAGCAATTAAGAGTTGGTAATGTCACAGGACTAGGCTCGGCCGCTAAGTTGTCAGAGACTCCAGGATCGGACAAGTCTGTAGACATGGTTTCAAGAATGGGTTCGGGTAAGATTTCAAGCAAATCTTCCCCTGATGTTTCATCAGCATCAAACTCCAATGGGTCTTCCCTCTGGGATCCTGACAGAGCTTCTCCAGCTGATTCCATTTCAGGTGTAGATGTTGGAGGAAGTCTTTCCTCCTCACCACTGGGAAAAGACTGTAGGGGGTTGAGAGACTTCTCCACTCTAAACTCCATTGGGAGCGGGGCAAGGTGGACAAAGGTCGGTTCAAATACATTCTCTTCAACATAGTACTCAGGAGATTCCTGTTGTTTCTTGGCCTGTTGACGAGTTAAAGAGGGTGTGATTGGAATAGTCTCATCTGATGGTCCTGACTCTGTTGCAGGAAGAAACCCACACGGAAGAAGGAGATCTCTGTGCAATGTGCGAATTGGGGCGTCTTTGCATTCTGGTTTTACAGTGTAGACGGGGAGATCTTTGGCACATTTCAGCACTACAAAGACATCTGGTTCCCATTTGTCAGCAAGTTTATGTTTGCCCCTCAGCCTCATGTTCCGTACCAAAACTCTGCTTCCAACTTCTAGCTTGGACGGTATAATACATTGGTCAAATCGAGTCTTGTTCCTCTCAGCGTTCTTTGCAGCATTCTTTGAAGATAGCAGATAACTTTCTTTCAACCTAGCTTTTAAGTCTTGTACATACTGTGAATGTGTCTGTTGTTCTTTCTCACGTACAGGAAGATTAAAAGCGAGGTCAATGGGGAGACGAGGACAACGTCCAAACATTAGTTCGTATGGGGTGTAGCCAGTGACTTCATTTTTGGTACAGTTGTAGGCATGGACAAGTGGTTTCACAAACTGTTTCCATTTGGATTTCTGTTTGAATTCAAGAGTTCCCAACATGGCCAGTAGAGTGCGATTAAACCTCTCTACTGGGTTTCCTCTGGGATGGTACGGTGTTGTGTGACACTTTTGGACTCCCAACAGGGCGCATAACTCCTTTATCAATTTCGACTCAAAGTCTGGCCCTTGATCTGTATGGAGTCTTTCTGGAATTCCATAATAAACAATGAAGTTTTCCCAAAGACAGTTAGCCACAGTTTTTGCCTTTTGGTTTGGTGTTGGAATGGCAAGGGCATATTTGGTAAAATGATCTGTCAGTACCAGGATGTCTTTGGTGTTGCTGGTATCGGGCTCGAGACTGAGGAAATCCATACAAATGAGTTCAAGCGGACGTGATGTCCGAATGTTAACCAGAGGAGCAGCTCTCTCCGGCAAGCTTTTCCGGCGAATACACCGGCCACAGGTTTTTATTTTATTTTCCACATCCACTGCCATTCTTGGCCAATAGAACCTAGTCCTGGCAAGGTCAAGGGTCCGTTCCACTCCCAGGTGGCCCATATCATTGTGGAGGCTGTGGAGAACAGTTTGCCGCAGTTCTGTCGGAAGGACCAGTTGGTATGATGGTTGTTCATTTTCATATCTTATCCTATAGAGGATACCATCAATCAGCTCCAATTTGTTCAGTTCGCGAAGGAGAAGAGGAATTTCAGGAAGCTCTTTCCTGGCTGTCAGAGGAACTTTTTCTCCTGACTCCAACTGGTGAATAACCTCCTGAAGAGTTGGATCAGTTCTCTGTTTTTCATAAAGCTCAGAATGGGATATGGTGGAAATAACAGGAAGTCCATGTGAATCTTCTGAGTAATTCTCAGGAAGCACTGCTGTGTTGATGGACAGGGATTCAACCAAACTATTCTCAGCTTGGGTCCTGACAACACCACTTTGGCAAATCGCATCGACAACTTCAGCTGATATTTCACCATCACTGCTGCTTGAGAGATGTTGTTGAGTAAACTGATTAATTAGCTCCTCATCTTTTTGAGCAGGTTCCCCAGAGGAAGTACCATCATGGGGCAGACGGGAAAGTGCATCTGCATCCAGGTTTTGCTTGCCTGCTCGATACTGTATCTTGAATGAGAATGTAGAAAGAGCAGCCAGCCAACGATGGCCGGTAGCATCCAACTTTGCTGATGTCAAGATATAGGTAAGTGGGTTGTTATCCGTGACCACTGTAAAGCTTGCTCCGTACAAGTAATCATGAAATTTTTCTGTCACGCTCCACTTCAGTGCCAAGAATTCAAGCTTGTGAGCTGGGTAACGACTTTCACTGGATGACAACCCCCTACTAGCATAGGCTATCACCCTAAGTCTCCCCTCTTGCTCTTGGTAAAGGGCAGCGCCCAATCCGTTGGTGCTGGCATCTGTGTGGAGAATGTAAGGCAGTGCCGGATCAGCAAAACCTAGAACTGGTGCAGTGGTAAGTTTGTCAATGAGGGTATCAAAAGCCAACTGACATTCAGGACTCCACCTGGAACCAAAGGAGTGCTTGGGATCAAACTGTGAGCTCTTAGAAGTCTCATTTTTGGAGCTTTTGTGTGTGGATGGATATCCACGTGTGAGGTTGTTGAGTGGCTTGGCAATCATGGCATATCCCTTAATAAAACGCCTATAGTAGCCAGCGAATCCCAGAAAAGATTTCAAGGTCTTCAGGTTGGTTGGAATTGGCCAGGATTTCAAGGTGGCAACCTTTTCTGGGTCTGTCTCAACACCATTTTCTGAAACAATGTGGCCCAAGTATCGGACGGATGTCTGAAAGAATTTGCATTTTTCTGGAGAAAGTTTTAACCCAAATTCTCTCAAGCGATTCAACACCCTCAGCAAACGGTCTTCGTGCTCCTCAAGAGTGTTGGAGAATATGATCAAATCATCCAAAAACACGAGGACCTCTTTCAAGTGCAAGTCTCCCATGCACTTCTCCATGAGTCTTTGGAACGTTGAAGGTGCATTAGTAACTCCTTGAGGCATTCGGTTGAACTCCCAAAACCCAATTGGCGTCACAAAAGCGGTTTTGGCTTTATCAGCTTCATCCATCTCTATCTGATAATAACCAGATTTGAGATCAAGCACAGAGAACCATTTCGATCCAGTGAGTGCTGTAAACGATTCCTCCAAGTTGGGCAATGCGTACACATCCTTGATCGTTTGCAGGTTGAGTTTGCGGTAGTCAATACATAGTCGAATGTCTCCATTTTTCTTCTTGACAACCACTATTGGTGATGAAAATGATGACTCCGACTCCCTGATAACACCAGTATCTAGAAGCTCTCGAAGATGTTTACGAACAGCTTCTATGTCCTGGGGATGAATAGGTCTTGCTTTGTGTTTAAAAGGGGTATTGTCATGGAGCTTGATGTGATGCTTCACTTCCTTAGTGCAACCAAAATCCAAGTCATGATGTGAAAAAACTTCAGACATGGCATTTAGTTTTGTTGTGATCCGTTCTCTCCATTCTGCTGGTATTGGTGACTCGCCAAATTTGAAAGTGAGTGGTGTTGACACCATCTCCCGATCTGGGGGGTTGGTCACACTGTGCTCAGAGACTATGCAGTCATAGGCTCCCAGCTCTGCAATGACACTCAAAGCTGGTATATAGATGTCTTGCTCTGTTCTGTTTGACACAACAACTGGAACCTGAGTATGTGTACCACCTTTAAGAGCGACTAGACAATTACTGACACACAAACCACCCGGCAGGCCTGAACCCGGGTGCTGAATGACAACACATTGACTAGCTGGGCTGAGAAGCTTGGCAGAACCCTCGACCACAACTGTGCAGCCAGCTGGAATTAGCACAGGAGATTTACTAAGGGTCGTCACAACACCAAGATGATCATTCCAATTCTGTTGGTATGTCACTTGGAGAGTTTGCAGAACTGCTCTGTACCCGTAAGAGGTAGGCTGGAATGATGAACAGTTACTAGAAGAGAATTGTTCATAAAGAATTTCAAGTGTATTCATGCCAACAAGTACTGAGGTTGGATAATCAGGTCTCACATCAGGAACAACAAGTGCAAGCGTTTGAACTGGGAAGTCACTCCCAAGAAAGTCTTTTGGAAATGTCATGGCAACCTCAACATACCCAAGGTATGGAACACATTGACCAGCAGCCCCCTCCACATGAAGAAGCTCATTCAATGGGTGGACTGGCTGATCGGAGAGATGCTCATTATAGAATGAAACTGGAATTGTGGTAACCTGGGAACCAGTATCCAGTAGACACGGGCAGTTGCAACCTGCAATGTTGACTTCTGCTGTACATCTGGATCCAACTAATCCTGGTGGTAATCTAGTGTGGATCTTTGTCTGCGACTTTGCACACTTGGCATGCTTTTTGTTCTCAGCGGGACAAGGTTGGTCCAGCTCAGCTCCTGTTTGCCCCTCAACAGGAACTGGAACTAGTTTAAATCCTCAGAAGCAGAGGACTTTTGCTTCTGCCACTTTTGTTTGCTGTCAAATTGCTTCCGCTTGGCACTTACCAATGCTGAATTGGGTGCATTTTCACATTGTGGCTTAATGTGACCATCTTCTCCACAGCGGAAGCAAAACCCTGGTTTAGGGCTGGAGACGCTAGGTTTTGGATTCTTACCAACCTTCTTAGGCCCATAGAGCTTTGGAGCTGGGCAGGCAGCAACCGGTGGTTTGACATTACACTGCTGTGCTGTCAAAGCTGAAAGCTGCTGTTGTATAGCTGCCATCTGTTGTGAGAGCCGTTTAGTCAGAGTGGTTAGCGCAGCACAGAGGTTAGTTTCTTCTCCAGTATTGGCAAACTGGGCATTAGTGGTGGCTTTCTGTTTTGTCGGTCCCAAATGCTGTTTCATCCTTAATGTCTTTGCTGCCTCTCTGTCCTCTTCAGTTCGAAGGAGTAATAGAAGCTCAGTAAATTTGGGGGGGTTGTGCTTCTTTTGCTTAAGTTGGAGTTCCGATATTAAATTGTTATCCCAACATCCCCTGCAGAATTGATTCAACAGTCGGTTGTCTATGTCTTTCTCTAAAACACCCCCTCTTTTTGCTGCATGCTGTAATACCACCTGCAGACGTTGCAAATAGGCCGAAGGCTTTTCTCCGCTGTCCTGGAAGGTGTCCATGAACTTGGCGTATAACTCATCTCCATCTTGCACAGTGCCATAGGCTGAGTCAAGTTGTTTCATATAGACCTCTGGTGGTGTGTCAAGGCTGAGATGTTTTACCATATTACAGGCAGGAGGCAGTAGACTGTCACGAATCAGTCTGGTGCGCTGCAGATCAGATATAGATGGATCTTTCAGGGCTAATTCGACCCCTGACCGCCATATATCATAATCTGTCTCTTGAATTGGCCTGGGCACTTTACCAGAAAACGCTCTCAGTCGATGGAATGCATGCAGCGAGCTGTCCCCACTCCGAACAACGTGTTCCACAACATAGCGTTGTACTTCAGGAGGGTTGAGATCAGCCGCTGGAATGGAGGCAGAATGCCTCTCTCCGCCGTGCGCTTCAGCACTACTGGCAACAGAAGGGGACTTAGATGGAAGAGGGGCTGGTAGTGAAGAAGGAAAGACTGAATCGGGAGGGTTTGAATCTTCTAGTTCTGGTTTTGCAACCACTGGAGTCTCTGGGTTGAGCTCTGCAAGGGACCGGCGTATCTGGGTCATCCCCTCACTGAGGACTTCTGCATAATCCCTCCCAGATAATTTGGCTATTCTTTTTAAGTCTGCCAAGTAAGTATTTGTCTTGGAACCACTAACTTTTGATGCATAAACTTCAGATAGACTTTCAATATGGAGTTTGTCACCTGAATCTGACATAGATGTGTGCGGTAGCAACTGAGACAACCGCGTTAAAGATAAACCCGAAGCGTACTCAGCGACAAGCATGTCATTAAATTCAGATTCTGGTGAATCTATAGTAACCTTGCGAGCTATGTCACCATACTGTTCAAGGAAATGTACAACTTCATTAACTGAGTGCTCAGTTACTCCGTCAACTAAAACCGCATTTGGGATCTTAATGGCAAGTGTCTCAAAAACTTCCATTATGGGGAAAAATGAATTGGTGAGTTTGAATATATATTAATTACTAACCAAATCAGCTCCTGGCTGGTTTGCCAAGTAATGTAACACTGATGTAGCGCTAATGAGTTAATACAGGCTAGGGATTGAGTGTGATTATTATTAATCAGAAGATTTAGGAATGCTACCGGAGCTGATGGGCAGTAATTAAATACACACAACACAAAATGCTTTTGCAGGTACCATGTATTTAACCGAAAGCAAAGAAAATTAAGAAAAAATGAAAGCTTAAATAATCATTCCTGCTGTAGCTATTTAATTAATAGGAAAACCCAGTGGGGGTGCACAAAAACAACTAAGCAAATTCTTCTGGCTTATACCAAGCAATATAGATTCTCAAAAAAAGTTCCCCATAAATAACACATGTTAACATCGAAAACACTGATCCACACTGAAGTCCATGAGTTTTATCTGAATATCCATGAGAGATGTCCAAGCGCTATTGTCCATAAACGGGGGAACTGGTGTGTATGATTGTGGAAATCAGTGTATTCGGAAATTACGGGACAGAGCGTCGCCTTTGATAGCTTCCTACCAGTCCAGTGGAAGCTTCAATGCAGAATGAGTCCTGCTCCTAGCCGTTCATTGGCTCGCCATCCTTTTCCATACCCAAAAAAGGTTCACCTGGCCTGCATTAAATAAACAAGGCCAATAAGAAATCACAAGAATAACATACAAAAATGTCAGCCAATTAAGCTAAATACATTAAGTTATTCTTGTTCCTGTGTACACAATTTATAAAAATAAACAAACAATATATTGGTTAAATATAATATTTCTAACCAATAAGGATTTAACTGAAAACATTTCAACTGCTACATACATACATACATACTATGTAGCTCCACAACATTTGTTATTCAACAACTATCAGTCAAATCAAAATCAAATTGTTTGGACCGGCAGCAGCCGATTAGGGTCAGCTGGTAGCAATACAAACAGTCAATTAAAAGTTCAAACTCACCAATTCCATTCTGTTCAGTGCACAACAACATTATGGCTCTGGCTCACAGTAATCAGCATCTAAGTTGCATAAGTTAGTTGGTGTTAAGAAAATGCATTAAAACGGGAAAAGCAAATGTTTGCCAATACACACCTGCAACAGCTCTGTCACCTGGCTTGCCTCCACGCATCTGACGGGAGGAAGTCGGGACAGGCTTACTATGACCTACATGCCATTCGATTGGCTGAGCAAAGTCATGTGGTTGGAGTCATGCATTTGTGATGCGTTCAATGGCAGGAAATAAGTGCAGGAAATCACTCTGGGTTACAATAGCGCTTCACAAAGCTTAAAACCTTCTTTAATAGACTGAGCATCAACACTGAATGAGCACAAACATGCAATGTGTATAAAATAATCATAGCTGCACCTGTAATAAAAAGGTTAACATGGTGGCAATAGCTTTAATAAACATCTTTAATGCAATATCAAGGCTGTAGGATATATTATTAATGCAATGTTAATAATGCAGGTTATATTCTAGCAGTAAAATAATTTCTGTATCTCCACAGCTGACATTATATTAAACCCTGTGGATTAAGAATGAGATGTCAGTCAAGTGAAGGCAGACGAGCAAACAGATTCAGCTTTTTTTTCCCTATTCAAACTAATATTTCTGTTGCTACTGTTGCACCCAAAACGTCTTCCTATTTTGTACTCTTTAATCCAGCGGTCCCCAACCCCCGGGCCTCGGACCGGTACCGGTCCGTGAGTCGTTTGGTACCGGGCCGCGAGAGTTGAGGCTCAGGTGTGAAATGTATGGTTTTCAGGGTTTTTATCGGTTTTCAGCGTTATTTTGTTATCATTTTGATCGTTAACTCGGTTTTCCTGGGTCTTTTCACGTGTGTTATGAATAAATCTTTTTTTTTTTTTTACGGTACCGGTACTAGTTTTATTTTGTTGTATTTATCCGCGACACATTAAAGGCCGGTCCGTGAAAGTATTGTCGGGCATAAACCGGTCCGTGGCGCAAAAAAAGGTTGGGGAACGCTGCTTTAATCCATTAATTCTAATAATTTAAAGTAAGACTTTAAATTAACTAACTAGCTATTCTAGTCAGCATATAATGTGTCTTCACTGAACTTTGACTCTCACTGCATTAAAGGGGCTCCTTGAGAGTGCAGCTTGTTGGCGCCAGAACAAAGGATATCTTTGCTGTCCATAAGTGTGAGGTGCATTCATACTAAGTCTATGTTAGCGATGGTGCTGACAAAGGAATGCAGCTTTGACAGATAAAAGATAAGGAAACAAAAAACTTGAAAGGTATTCAAGTTAAAGGACCATATCAGCTGTTGATAGGCATGCCTTGCATATATACTGTATACCTAATTAGTAGTCAAAGTCACTATCAGAGAAAAAGAGCAGATCTTCCATCCAAACCAAATTCAGGAGAGTTGCTCTGACTCCAACAGTCATTATCCCTGGATTTGAAGTTAATTGAACAAAACTTTCCCTTATCTTTAATTTAAAATGAATTGGGTTAGAAGAACTAAAGGCACTGATAAGCTCTGAAGGTGACCTTTCCTTGTCCCATCACCAAAACCATCCTTTCTTTCTTTCTGCCCACTGTATGACTTTGGAACAGTGATAGGAACAAATATTCTGAGCAACAAGCTGTTCTCCAGTAGATATTCAAGACATCATCTACGCAGTCACATTCCTGGACTTGATGAGAGAGGCGCTGCTTCTGGTGCATGTAAATATAAATAATAATACAAAAACTCTGCACATGTAAATTTTGGTATTTTGTTTTTAAAAAACCTCCTGAAGCTGCAGTTGGTTTCTAGATGACAGAATTACCCAGAATGCACTCAGCAGACCTAGAATTTCAGACCTGGAGATATGGCAAGCCACACTCACGATTTCTGCTGATGTTGCTACTTTTAATCACATTTCCACATCTCCTGGCCTCTGCATCTACATGAGACACTGTAATCACTTTCCTCTTTGGTTTACAAAATGACCTATGACATTCCCAGAGATCTCACACCCTCATCTACCTTTAATCACCTGGATTTTCCAACTACTTTCTTCTCTGGTTCCAGTTTTTCTAATAACTCAATTAATATATTTCTGAGTATATGACTCTGCATTCCAGACACTATTTGTATCCACTTCTGTCTGAAAGCTTGTAGCTTCCTGCTTCCTATGAGCCTTGAATATATACATTTATGTATGTAAATAGTGTGTGCATTTATTTTATCTTCATCCCTGGAGTCCTTATTTTCCTATTTATATGATCTATAAGATTTTGATTTGCTATATATCTATATCTGCTATATCTATGGGTTTATATTGTGTGTGATTCTTTCAGCTAAAGTCACTCCCCTTTTTCTTTCTGTTTTTTTAAGAGAAAACAAATACTGCAAATATAGTTCAAACAAACTGGAATACCTGGAATGTGTGTCTGTCTGAGGGGGGGCACGAGAACTCAATTTTGAAATGTTACTGCCACTCAGAGAAACAGAGTTGCACATGTAGCCTAAATACCTTTGGTCTAACAGACCTTGATATAGTTCAAATAACTTTGAGTATGAGAGCAATAAAAATAATCACAAAGGGCCATGGCTGTTTTGAAAAAATAATTTAAGATGGAATTATTAAAATTGTATCCAGGGAACAACATCAGATCATCAGCTTGGACAGGCACAGAGTACATGGAGGCACTTAAATAGTCATTACTGTCAGCAGTACTCCTCTGGTGATGCTGTTGAAGATTTGTAAGGCCTTTTCTGATGAGGTCAGGTCCTTATTATAATTGGTTGTTTCGCTTAAGTATACACAGCCGCAGTGCAACAATAGGAATAATAATTAATATACTAAAGATTATTAAGGGTGCACTTCAAAATCAGCAGGACCAAAGTCCTTGAATAAATCAGACAAATAGTCAGCATACAATTAAAGTGTTTTTGTCTCATTAAAGAATCAAAACGGCTCTATTATCTAAGTTTACTGACATCTTAAACATGAGAAATGGCAACCATTCAGAGTAGCTGTGTTGCAACTTATTTAAAAGTATTTAGGTCCAGGCTGTGTTGTAAATTGCGATTCCAGTCATCCAAACTATAATTTGCAGGAAACTAATTTCCAATCATGGATCCCAAATCATTTACTTTAAACGGTCCATAAATGCCTCTTCACATCTTACACTCGATTATTTGTTTAGTCAAAAAACAAACAAACAAACAAAAAAAGTGTGACCATCAAGCACCTCTGATGGTTGATGATATAGAGAAAGACGTTTTTCTTTTAAAATTTTCACATTTTTCAAGTCAAGGGTAGATGCCATTTTGATTAACATAGCGGTTAATTGTGGTGTCTTATGTTATAATTCTTTATAATGTTATTTCGTGGCGAAACAAACCTGGCTATAGTAATTTAATGTTGGTTCATGTCGCACAGTTATGTTTGTGTTTTAGGCAACATTAAGTTGAAGCTCTCTTCATTACACAAGGCTAAAACATTGTAACAACTTAAAGGCTTTAACACAGTGGTTCCCAAACTTTTTTTGCTAGGCCCCCTTTGTTTTACAAGAAAAATGTTCGCGCGCACGCACGCACACATCCTCCAACCACACGCGCCCATATTTTGCTCCATTGCGGTTTATTTCACACGTCAAACATTTAGTAAACAATTAAGCAAATAGAAGTAATCTGCAATAAATGACAGGTAGTAAGGAAATAAACTACTAACTCTTTCATGCTAGGTCCGCACCTACACGTAAACTTCGAATCACCGAAAACAGAGATTTTTTTAAAACTGCTTTTTTTTTGCGTTTTTGTGTGGATGAGGAATGCAGAGTTCCTCACGCAACGTCAAAGGTATGTGCCCTTTTTCACGTCACGCTGTGCGCCACGTTATTGTTTACATGAGATGAATTACAGAATGGCAGATAGAGACAAAATACCGTTTCTGTTAGTCTGACTATCTGCAGGTTTTACAGCTTACATATATACATGCAGTTACTGTCCCTCCATTTAGAAAGGCAGAGGCGTCACGGTGTGATTATTTTACGTGTAGTTGTTTTTTTTCCCTGTGTAATAATATTCAACATTGCAATCAAAAAAAAAAAAAAAAAGCCTCTCTGTGCAAAATGGGTTTAAAACATAAACAGCTGTAGGATACTGTTTGTCCGGGATTTGAACCGAGGGAACAAATCGTGGCAGGATCAGCCTGATGTTATTTGTATCCCGCTGTAACTTTACTGTATAAAGAGCTAACATCTCCAAAATGTCAGGAGTAGTTAGTCATTACAACAAGTGTTTGTGAACTAAAAATCAAGAATGTGGGATACTGTTTGTCCATGATTTGAACAGCCCAGCTGCTCCCAACAAAGGGAAAACCTGCAGGGGAGACCTACCTTGGCACTTGTGCAAGTCAGGGTTTTAATAGTTTTGCAATTTTTATTTAGTTTTGACTTCAGATTTTCAATTTTATATCAGTTTTAATTAGTTTTTACCAATTGTTTGCTAGTTTAGTTTAGTTTTTATTTTTTTTTGAAAATCCTTAGTTTCAGTTTAGTTTTGATTAGTTTCAGTTATAGTTTTAGTTGTGTTTGCAATAATTAAGTGTAAAAAAAATCCCAGTTTCATCATATCAGTCATGCTCTTCTGCTTATCCTTGGGTATGTTGCTATTCCAGCTACCAAACCCTGCACCCTGCACAGGTCGCCTGTCTGTCGCAGGGCTAACACGCAGAGACATATACCAGGCAACTATAAAATGTATATCTTGGCCCCAATGAGACTATTAACTCTTGCAGCACCGGGTGTTCGTAATTTTGGTTCAAGTGAATTGATAAACTTTTTGAAGGTAATTGACTCACACAGTTATGTAGATATCCCCGTCCAGTTGTCTCGGGATGCATCACGTTGCCTTGCCTGGGGTTAGTTTCTGTTTTCTGGGGATGAGGGTTGAGTGTGCTCCCTTCTCAAGTTAAGCTAGGTTAGCCTTCTTGTGTGAGCTTTTCAAGTGCACTTTAAGGTTTGTGGGATTTTTTTCCCTTTAGAAATGTCCCTCATAATTTGTCTCTTTCCACTACAAGACACTTGCTTTATCCAAAACACAGTCATATTCAAAGTAATCCCAAATTGGACTCTGGTGCTTTCTCCCGACTTTTCCTGACATGATTCTGCGCGTGGACGGAGCAGCAACACAGACGACTCGACTAACGTGCTGCCACCTGCTGGCATAATGAGACACAGCAAGAAATAAATCTGGAAACTAAACTTCATTTTCACCCTTGACTATTGTATGACACGCACACGTCAATGAAAACTAAACACATTTTTGCTATAAATTCAGTTAATTTTAGTTAGTTTTGTGAACACTCATTACTGTTTTAGTTAGTTTTCCTTTTTTTGTTTTTATTTTTATTTCCGTTAACGAAAATGTTTTTTCACTTCTAGTTCTCGTTATTTCGTTAGTTTTCGTTAACGATAATAACCTTGGTGCAGGTGACACCAAAGGGAAGATATGGTTCATCATATTTTCTAGTCTTTGGCTTAGAATGAAGTTGGTTTGGAAACATATTCAGCGATGCTTCATCTCCTGTTTTGAGTTTCTATAGGTGCCCCATGCTAGCAGTGTCCAAGCGTTTTGGTTTCCCCCCCCCTTTCATACTACGCCCCCCCCCCCCCCGCCATGGCTCTGCGCCCCCCCTAGGGGGCGGGCCCCACACTTTGGGAAGGTTCTTCTTTAACATAACCTGACATAATCAGATCTGATTTATAATGTCGACATTTACACGTTACCCTCACGTACAACAATGAATGGACTCCTGGTGTTTGGAGCAGAGCATGCAAATATGTTATATTTATGCACTGCGTCATGCCCTGTGGCTTGTGAACTGGTTGCTAATGTATTCTCCATAAAACTCCTGTAAGTGTCAAATGAAGTTTACTGTGATTTGACTTTTTTTGAGAAAACACTTCCCTTACAACAATGCCTTGGTTCCCTGTGTTGCAAACGGTTATACGATATTATAAACTTTCAAAAATTATAAACCAATTAAGTCTGAAAATGTTTACAGAGTTCCAGTTTATTCACATACAACAAATTAACATGTTTCCAAAATCAGTGCTAAGAAGAGTTTTAAATAGCAAGGGAATAAAGTAAACATAACAGCAGAACTGGAAAAATGGAAGTCATTAATGTGTAATTGTGTATTATATACATGTAAATGCCTAAAATGTAGCCAAATAGGAGCTGACCATTGTCTGATTGTGGCTAGGAAAAATAAGTGAAAAAGTAAAACTATTAAAACCCAGTGTGATGGCTGCAGTTACAGCCACACAGTGGTAACATCTACCAAACATCAGTGTTACAATAGAGGCATACACATAACACTAGACTTACATTTTTCTTTCTTTAAATATAGGGTTTAATTTACAGGGTTATAAAATCACATAATACTGTATTCTTAAACAAGTGTGCACATTTTAGTTGGCTGATCAGCCACTTTCCTTTCCATTTAACTTTCCTCTTTGTGAGTTTAGGTAGGTCAGTTTATCTGAGTTAGTAGTAGTGTTTGTTGTCAGCTTTTAAGTACAGTTACTATTACTTTGATCTCTTCTCTTTTATGGCCCCAAGATTGAGGTTTTTCCTGTATAATTTAACCAAGTTTGTTTTTTGGGTTAAATAAAACCCCTATTTTTGGGCTTTAACCTGTGCCCGACTTTCATTCACCGCTGGGTCCATCACACCCAGTGAATCAAGTTTAAGAAAGATGCACTGATTTGCAAAACACCTCTATAAAAGCTGAAGTTTTGGCAGTTTGCTGATCTGGAGCATTCAGGTATGTGTTAACACAATGCTGCAATCTTCACAGGAGTGGATGCCCCAACAAATTCACCATAATGTTAGATTGCAATGGACAAAGAAACTATGAAAAACCTAAGGACTATACCTCCAACTCTACAAACTAAAGTTACAGTGCTGTATCTTAAAGTTTGTGATAATACAATTAGAAAAAGACAGATCAAGTATGGCTCGTTTGGAGGGGTTGCAGGAACAAACCATCTTCTCTTTAAAAAGAACACAGCATATCACCACGAACACTGTCAGGCACAATGGCGGAGGTACCTTGTAGCCATCGATTAGACCAAGTAAAGTATCCTAGAGTCAAATAAGCCACCACCTCTGTTCAATGTTGGTAATTCATAGCCGACATAGATGTCCTCCTTTAATCCTCTTTCAAACCACCTGTCATCTCAGTCAGGAATGTGAATATTGGCATCTTTTGTCCTTCAGATGCAGGTGTACAGCTGAGTCTTGCCCTCTTGAGGTGGCTCTTCTGTGTGTTTGTGGAGTTGCTGTTTAGTTTTTTCTGTGTAGAGGTCTCAGCCCTCCTCACTGCACTGCATAGACCATGCTGTTTAGCTTTGTCTTCGGAGTTTTCTCCTTGGGATCAACCAGTTTTCAACCAGGGTGTTAATGGGTCTGAAGTGTGACTCTTGGAGAAAATCCAAGAGTTTCTCTGACAAACCTGCTACAAAAGAGATGATCGTGTTATTCTGCCTATCATTTTGTTCACCAGGGACTCACTATCATTTGATTTTTAGGACAGAAAAACCTCTGCAAATGTAAAACAAGTCAAGCTGCCTCCTTTTTTCCATGTTATTAAGAATAATATTAAGAAGAAAGATAATTCCTTTGGTAAAGGAGAAGCAGGTTAAATATTACAGGACTGGTTTCTTTTCTAAAAATGTCCATAATATTTTTGCTCTGGATGATAAATTATTTTCATTATTAGATGAGTGAACAAACACCACTTAAGTATTATCTAAATATCAGGGAATTAATCAATGACTTGATTTTATTTCCAGTGCTCATCAGTCGTTGATTTGTGTTTCAATGAGCATCAAGCCAGGTGAAATCAATTTATGAATGTCATAATGATTGGTAATACCACTGAGGCATGATGACTCATGAGTGAAAGGCAGCTAATCCTCATTTTCTTTTGCTGGAAGCTTAATGGAGCTCTTCTCTAATTCTATTTTCATTATGACTGGCTCATTTTTCCACATGTCTCATTCTCTAAATTTTATTTGGTTTTCCTACACATTGACTTTCATTTTTCCTCTTCACCTTGATTCTGAGTCAAGTCATCCAGTGGAGGATTAGATTATAGATTAGATTATATTGTATCAGCACTATGTATTAACGCTTTTTGATGCCAACATTTTTAAATTTCTGCAATCTGTTCTAATTTCTCTACAGGCTTCAAAGAACTAAGCATTTAAAATATCTGTTATTTGCAAAAGCAGAGTTTTCACATTTCTGAACCTATAGAAAAACTCCATGAAGTTAACTGATGACATAAACCACCATAAAAATCAATAACTGTCTCCATGTTATAATCAACAAGAAGGAAAATGCCTCCAAAAGTCACTCATGTTTATGAGTTAGTTTTGAGAGCCCCTGATCGTGTTTTAGTGTAGTTATTCTCTTGTTTATGGAGAAGTTTTCCTCGGGCACTTTGCTTTCATTCTCATGTGGCATCATTAGCTGAGTAGATATCCCTTGTGTAAACCAGAGAGTGGAAGACTGAATTTAAGTGAGAAAGAGAGACCTTACTGTCACTGTCCCATAGCTGCTTATGAGAGAGTGGGGGCAGGGAAAAAAAATCTTTACGGCTGAGGACTGTACAGTAAAGTCTTCATTGATATCTGTTACACTCTGAGAAAAGGCTAAGAAATGATGAGAGTAACAGCATAATTTCAAGGTAACAAAAATGAGTCAAGCAAGGTACACTATGAAACAAAACAAGGTTTTATTAAAAACTTTAACATCGATAGGTCACTATGCATAAATGTCAGAAAGCATTCAACTCATTGAAAAGGAAATATTTAAAAATGGTCCAAAGAAAAAAAGATGCTCCTCTGCCAGAAGGAAATGACAGCTACTCACTAATAGTGCAACACACCACTGAAGCTGGAACACTAGCACACACTTCACAATGAGGAGACATTTTTGACACAGCCAGAGCAGGCCCACTGGGAGACTTGGCGGCTCTTCTCCCCAGCTTTTATACTGCAGTGTTGATTGCTGAGTGGAGCCAGCTGTGCACAGGAGAAAGGGGCTGCACCTGAGTCAGTGAGGGAGGACGACCCACCCACAGAAAACACAATAGGCCTACTAGGCTGGTGACATTATTGGATGAATTATAGTCAGCGAGACTAATCCAGGGGGAGCATGGTGGTGTGGTGGTTCTTGCTGTGAGGTGATGGTGAGAAGTTCATGTGTTTGAATCCACTGGGTTGTTGGAACCGCTCTGTTGGGAGTCTGCATACTCTCCCGGTCTCTGCATGGGTACTCCAGCTTCCTCCCATGGTCCAAAGACATGCATACTAGGCTAAAGTTAGGCTCCAGCCCAACCACCTTAAACTGGTTTAGCAGAAAAAAAATGGCTGGAGACCAATGCAGTTCTTAGGAAATTAAAATTGTTGTGACATTTTAAGATGGCTGTGCAGTGGAAGTGAAAGGAGGAGGCAAAGAGCCCAGCTGTGAGCAGCATTTCCTTTCAGTTTTCAGATGAGTCCACATTTACAAAATAAAATTTGTCACCTTTTATTGTTATTTGGTCCTCCCTGCTTTAGTCTAAGTAGTGAGCTTAATGAATGCAACCTTAAGCACATATATATCTACAGTGATGTTCAAATGTGTGAGAGCACGTGAGAATATGTCCATCTAGCAACTAAAGCTGTTTTTTTAAATTTTCTAATACTTTACACATTTTTACATCACCTTTTTACACGATCTGCCTGAAATGCTGCATTTGCTACATTTAGATCTGAACTAACTCATTATTCAGCTGAAGATGAGCAACACAGGAAGCAGTGGGTAAATTTGGGTAGCTCATTTTGGGCCATTAGCTACTGGATCCAAGCACATATCACAACTGGAAATATCCCCTCCATAGCAAATATTTTGACCAGTGTATATGAAACCTTTTTGCTTTCATCGTGTGTTTTTCCCCTCTTCTTATGAGGCCAGCTGCCCAGTGGAATTAGAACCAATGCAAACCAAACATGGCCTTCGTTCAGTTACCTGCTCTGCTTACTGTCTAGTCACAGATGACGTTGAAGTATGTTGGTCAGAATAATAATACGTTTAAACTCCTGTGGTTGTTTAAAATGCGTAAATAAAAGAAAAGACATGCTGCTGTGTCACAATTGATCTAATTTCCATTGCTCTTTAAACAGCAGGACTCAGTTTGATCTATTTATTGCTGTTTTCAACATTTAGCTTCTCCGCAGAACAAATAAATGCATTTCAAAAAATATGTTCTTTTCAAACCATGTTAAAATCTGACATCTGTTTAGCTTTAGCTATGTCTGCTGTAGCATCTTTCCAAGTGGAAGTGCTTTTTGGGACTCTCATTTGGAACTTCTTTTTTTTTTCTTTTTTAAATGTATACACAAGAGTATGGTTTGTTTCTGCTATGACAGTTACATTTAGGCAGATAGAAGATAACAGTTTCAGCACAACACTAAACAAAGCAACATCCAGGTAACTAGGGATGGGTATTGATAAGATTTTCACGATTACGATTCCATTTTCGATTCTGTTTAACGATTCGATTCTTTGTCAAAGGAGCTTGCAAAGAAAAGCGTCTGGACTTCTTTAAGTTACTTGAAGACGTTTCACCTCTCATCCGAGAAGCTTCTTCAGTTCTAAGGTCAAATGGTGGAGAGTCCCAGATATAACCTAGTGGGAGTGACCCCCCACAGAGGGACAAAAGGACCCCCTGATGATCCTCTAATCGCCTGAGCCAAGGTGTGAAACTGGGTGTGGGTCCCAATCAGCCAGAGTTTCGGGTGAGTTCATTGTGAAACCTGGCCCCACCTAATCATGCGAATTCCTGAGATCAGATGGCCCAGGATGTGAGTGGGCGTTAAGGCGTCTGGGAAGGGATCTCAAAACTGGATTATAGATGGCAGAGAGTTGGTGTCGTAAACCACCGCCTCTGTTCAAAGATGGTCGCTCACATAGCTGGACTGGCCATCGGGCATACCGGGCATTTGCCCGGTGGGCCGCTGGCGATTTTTTGTTTTTATGGGCCGATGGATTTTTTTTTTTTTTTTTTTTTTAGGAAGGATATATATAATGAAAGGTGTTGGATTGGCCAATTGGTCATGATTGACTCTGGGCTGGACCAATTACAGCCGAGGAGGCCAGATGCACCCCCCCCCCCCCCCCCTTGTTTAGCAATCACGTGATTTTCGCGCACTGCATCCGGGAGCTCGTGGCAAAACAATCCATACAATCCATACAAGTCCCTGCTGCTTGTGAAAAATCACAGTCGATGAGTCAACATTGTTTCCGGTATTTTTATTCTCAGTCAGAATTCAGCTTACCTGCTGTAGCTGGTTTTATGCTGGTAAGACGTGCTGTGGTCCTCTTTCTCTCTCATGTTTAATGTAACAATAGAACATTAATGATGTATTGTGGCTGCTATTTCTTTTTTTTAAACTATTATTAAAACCTGAGTTTTTACCTCAATTGTGGTGGGTTTTTTTGTTTGTTTGTTTGTTTGTTTTTGTTTTTTTTTTTGTTAAACCAGCTCCAGATAATGAGTGTATTAACTTTTCCCTTAGATGTGCATTATGTGTTAAATTGTTATTTATAATATTCCTGTGTGCTTTTATGGGAGAGCTGCATTGAAGGAAGAGTCAAAAAACAGAGAAATGAGCTCTATATCTAATCAGAGGAGTATAGCATAGCATAGCATCTTTATTTATAACGCACTTTACATCCAACAATGTTGACCAAAGTGCTACAAATATAAAACAGAGAGGAAACCGTTTAAATTACATATAAAATATCTTAAAGTTAAAAATAATATAATAAAAGAAAATATATTAAGAGACATCAACAAGTCCTGCTGTGCTAAAAGCCAAGGTAAATAAATATGTTTTAAGACGTGATTTAAAAACAGATAAGGAAGGTGCCTGTCTAACAAGTAAAGGCAACTCATTCCACAATTTTGGTGCTGCCACAGCAAACGCCCGATCCCCTCTGAGCTTACAATTAGTCCTGGGCACACTCAGGAGGAGCTGGTCTGCCGACCTGAGGGACCGGAAAGGAGTATACTATGAAGGGAGTTCAACAAAGGCAGGCTTGTGTTAGCTGGCTCAGGTTTTCCTGAGCCAGCTAACACAAAGATAACGGGTACCATAACAATGGTTATATCAACTTTTTCTGCAAAGCCGGGCTTTCTGCTTTATGCTCTGCATGCTCACATAAAAAAGGGCATTTCATGCATTTTGACCTTTTTTTGTACAAAATGCCTACTCCAATCAGATATGATCAAATGATGATCATCAAATTGTGATAAGAACATAAAAACACAAAAGTAAAACACTGTTCCAAATAGGAAAAGAGACTATTGCTGCAGAACATCGCCAATCTTGGGCTTTATTTCACCTATGAATAAATGTTTATTTAAAGTAGAAGGTGAAACATTTAAAGAAGATTATTAAGTGAGGGCACAGGTGCTGTAACCGAAGTTCTTGCCCTCAAATTAGCTGCTAGTATACAACATTGTTTTTTTTTTTTGTTTGTTTGTTTTCTTTTGTTACAACCAAATATATACTTTAACACTCAGGAATGATAAGTTCAGCCCTAATTAATTATTTTGATCACTTTTCATCATTTATGACTATATGGATTTTAAAAAAATTCATTTATTGATTTTTACATATGCGAGTGATTAGTTTGATTAAGACAGAACATTTAAAGATGCTCATGTTAATGTAATTTATACATGACATTAAAGTCTGTTAACTTATGGAAGGTGTTTATTAAAGTATATGATAAAACTCAAAACATGCACAGCTACAGCAGGTGTATATTTTGTATATTTAATTGAAGGATGTTGTACCTTTATTTAGACTTAGAATAAAAAAGACATTGATATAATAACTGGTATTTATAATACAAACATTTCAAGCAAAAATTAAAGGAGAGGTCAAACAGCTATTCAGCTAGTTAAAAATGGAATAATATGTCATCTTCCTGTATCGATTTTACATCAATATATCAATCAATGGCAGTGCTATTAAAACATGTGTAACTAATCTTTGTTAGCTGACATTTCTTGCCAGAGATATGGTTACTGGTATTGATCTTTATAATCTTCTGTAAGTGAAGCAACATCTAAAAGACCTTCTAAGGTCAGCATGAACAGTGTGTTTGATGATTCACGTCTACAAAATTGGATTTATAAAGGAATAATTTCTTCATAAGACAAAGGTCTTAGCTAAGGCCACTGTCTTAATACAGAGATGTGGGATTCTCATACAAATGTGCAATTTATGGACCTCAGCAATATTACTGTGCAAGACTCATAATTGTAGAAGTGCTGTGATATTTTTTTTTTTTTTTTTTTTTTTTTAAGAAAACAAATTGCATTTACCTACAATTAAGACAAACATCAAATGTAAAACTCCTGAAATCCCATCTGTAATAATGACATTTAGTTTGAGCTTTGCCAGTTTCACAAAAGATAAATGTTCTCTTGATATTGCTTGATATAGTAATTTGGCTGTTCAAATATTTGGGACTTCTTTCTCATATATTTTCAATTCATAATTAATAATGTTTCAAAGGGGACAAAAGGCCAGCACAAAGACTTTCTTGCTATAGAGCTATGCTCCTCTTGTTGCTTGGTCTTTTTCAGTTTTGTTTACTTCTTCAGTCCATCTTAAATAAGCTCGAGTCTTGTGATGACAGCCACGTTTCTGTTTCTTATTAATTATACTAGTATATTTGTGTTTGCATGATGTAGATTTGCATTTGTGAATGCAGTGATGAATTATGTTCGCTGACAATGGCCTGTTGAAGTACTCCTGGGCCTATGCAGTGAATCACGTCTGTTTTTAATGCAGTTCTTCTTCATGGGGGCCTGAAGATCGTAGCCATTCAGTACTGTTTGGATCCTATAAGAACATTTTTCCAGATTCATTGAATCTTTCAATATAATTACATATCTTTTGCTTTTGTTACCTATTTTATTCAAATATGTTGCTGCATTTTGTCATTATATTTCTGTCTTTCAAATAAAATGTAGATTTAATGAATTGTAAAATTTAAAATTTTGTCTTTATATTTTGCAGTGCCCATTTTGGTAAATACAGTTATATAACTATAACTCACATTATATAGTTTCCCTGCCAGAGTATTGTTCTGAACTTACCAGTGATTCATGAAAACTTCTCAGTCTGAAGCAGATTGGCAACAGGAGGTGAAGACCACACCGGTCGCCTTTCCTACCAAACAAGACCAGGAAACTGAGGCTTTGGGTTTCACAAGTTCACCAAAACTGGACAAAAGAAAACAACTTGAGTCTTGATTTGTGACATTCAGCTGCGAGGGTCAAAATTTGGTATAAAGACCATGAAACCATGAATCCAACCCTTCTATCAACAGTGGTGATGTAATTGTGTGAGGGATACTATCACGTCAGTATTGCCCAAAATCTCTGAACGTACCTTGTTGAGTTGATGTGAAGGTAAAAGAGGCCAAACCCAATACTAACAAGCTGTGCCTAATGAAGTGGCCAGTGATAATATATACTGTATATTATTGCTTTTGCTCTCCTATTTTGATGTAAATGCTTTTCAAATAAAAAGAACTGTAGACAGTTACATGTGCATTTTTTACTTGCATATGGAGCAGTTAGCGCTCTTATCTACCACTTTTTTTTTTTTAGAGGAGAAACGTCTTGTATTTGCTCGACATCCTGTAATCCTGATTTCAGTGTTTAGGCCAAAATATGAATAAAACCTGAGAAGTGAAATAGAGCTGCCATTTATGAGTGTCCTTCAGAAGCTGTCTCTCCACACAGCTCGGAAAGCCCCAATGCCTACAAACATAGCCAACACATAAATCATGTTTCTGATGCATTAACTGTCAGTCACTGAACAAACTCTTTGGTGCTTATTGTCAAAAAAGGCTTTGCCTACATGGACTGTCTTAACACATTTCATGGTTCAGATATGAATAATAATTGCTGTGGCCAGATCAGCACTCCTGAACAAATGAAGAATGAATGAATGAAGCAGCTCTATTATTAAAGGGCTGTTAAATTTAAATCATTGAATCCGAAACCACCACTAATACTGGACTACACCTTAGTGTCTGTTATGTAAATTGCCACTTTTTTCATGTTTAATCTGTTGATGATCAGCTGCCACTGTAATATTATTCTGTGTTAATTAGTTAATTCTCTGAAGGTTTAAATGTGCAATGTCCTTGAATGTGTTTTGTGTGCCTTTTGTCAGTGGCCAGCCGAGTGGCCCAAGAAGAAGCTTCTCTGGCACTAAAATAGAAAAAGAGGAATACAGCAAACAACAACCAAACAAAAAAGTGTTGGCTTTTCTTTTTCCCTGTCTTTTTTCTTAAAATTATAAAAACACACAGCCAAACATTTTTTTTTCTTTTGTTAGTGGTCCTAATCCTTGTGATGATACGATAGTCATTATGAGACTCGGCTAAACTCAGAAGCATCGTTCATATGACTGGAAAGAGCAGAGAACATAATAAACATTTTTGCTTATAAAAATGCTTAAATATCATTTAATCGTTTATTTGATCAGCTTGCAATACTAACAAAGCGCATGCAGTCTAACTTTTACTCCAATAATACCAATAATCCAGTCATCTCTTGGCCTTTACTAAACCATTGCAACTGTGTAAGAAAACCTGTCTACTAACCTCAAGGAATTCACTAAGTGGTATCTGCACTGGAGGGATGTATTAGCAGCATTTTCATGTAGTGGACTGTGTCAGGGGAAACGGCAAAGCTTTTTGCACATAAAATGCACTGCTCCACAGGGAACGAAGGAAAAAAGACAAAACAAAACAGAGAAACAAGCAGCCATGAGCAGGGCGGAGTCCCTTGAATTAAAAGGAAGTCAGTCTACTTAAAAGACAACAGACCAGAAAAAGAAATGGAAAACTGATATTTATGTTGGCTATCAGTTAACAAGAAAAACCATCATTTGTAGGGTAGGCGTTGTACTAAAGGCTGCTTTTACAGGTATTCGCAATAGGTTTAAGATTTATAACATCAATAGAGAGGCAAATTAAGCCAATGCGTTAGAGTACATACACTGTATTTATTTTATAAAATTTAAGCTAAAAAAAACCTCAGTTATGGAGGAATATAATTGATATATTTATTTAAACAACAAAAAAGACAGATATCAGTCTTTGTAAACGGCAACCGTGCTTTTATGTTAGAATTCAATGGTGATGCTTATTAAAAGGCCAATTAGAATAATAATGAAAATGGCGAGCACTGATTGCATTATTACAGTACATTTTAGTCATTCCATGCACCCATGTCCATCTGCTCATCTCCATGTTCGGGGGTAAATATGGAGATGAACAGGTGGATGTGGACACATGGGAGTTTATCAATAGTTCTCACTTAGACCTTCACCCCAGCCACCTTTTACACTCTGGCAACAATAGGCCAAAGATGACTAAATAGACTAATCAATCAACAGCTCAAAGTGACATTTTGCCTTTTCTGTACCCTCGCCGCCGTAATTCATCTATTCGTACTTCTGTCGCTCTCACCACACAAGGCTGCAGACAGCCAAGAAGCTGAGGATATTGAGGTTTTAGGACAGGTCTGCCAGTATCTCATCTACCCTTGTTTTCCTTTCTTCCTTTATTGACACAACATACAAAAATGCCCTTTCTCTGCCAGACTCCCCCCTCCTCTTTTCTATTTCTCCCCCACTTGCTTTCACTGAGGTCTAATTACATGGTGGACAGAGTAATCGATACAGGAGAGACTGAAAGTCCCCAGCAGGCAGCGTGAGGACCCTCTTAACTCCCTTCAGTCGACCCATACTTACACTTGTACACTAGCAAGTCATCTTGACTTTTTGCAGACATTAGACCCAGCCTTGCCTATTCCCATAGTGCACTATATGACGCTTAAACAGAGGAAGTGCATTACACTTTACCCCCGGGCACAGAAAATACACATCTAATGGGGAAAAAATTGTGTTGGGGCGGGGGCTGTTTACGTCATGTTCTTAATTTGTTGTTGCAATTTGCTGAACCCAGAACTTGTGATGAGCCACATTTATTTGTCATGTTATATTCTATAAATGCAAGTTCACAAAATAGTAATCAAACGAACTTCACTGTGTAAAACTTGGTGAAATGAGTTTGTGTTTAGAATAGATGTGCGTGAGTGACAAGGCCAGAAGCTTAAGTAACTAAATTAACCAGTCCTTTTCTTTATAGCCAAACTCCCCAAACTGATTGCTTCTATTGACAATGGATCATTAAATGAGAAAACTTTGTCTAATGGCATTTATTTTTTATTTTTCCTTTATAAAATACATATTAAAAGGAGAATTTCATTAACATGAAGACATGTTTTACATTTTCAAGTCCAGTCTGAAAATATATATAAAAAAAGAAATGTATGCGAAGGACAGTGTTAATTGAAATTGTAATATTTTTCAGCATTATAACACATAATAGAAATGCCATTAATTAGCCGTCTTTGTAAAATACTTTTTGCTTCCATGGCAAAGCAACTCATCCATCCATCCATCCATCCATCTTCATCCGCTTATCCGAGGTCGGGTCGCGGGGGTAGCAGCCTAAGCAAAGAGGTCCAGACCTCCCTCTCCCCAGCCACCTCCTCCAGCTTGTCCGGGGGAATACCAAGGCGTTCCCAGGCCAGCCGGGAGATATAATCTCTCCAGCGTGTCCTGGGTCTGCCCCGGGGCCTCCTCCCGGTGGGACATGCCTGGAACACCTCGCCCAGGAGGCGCCCAGGGGGCATCCTTGCCAGATGCCCGAACCACCTCAGCTGGCTCCTTTCGATGTGGAGCAGCAGCTGCTCTACTCTAAGCCCCTCCCGGATGGCCGAACTTCTCACCCTATCTCTAAGGGAGAGGCCAGCCACCCTTCGGAGGAAGCTCATTTCCGCCGCTTGTATCCGCGATCTCGTTCTTTCGGTCACTACCCACAGCTCGTGGCCATAGGTGAGGGTAGGGACGTAGATCGACCGGTAAATTGAGAGCTTCGCTTTTACACTCAGCTCCCTCTTCACCACGACTGACCGGTGCAGCGTCCGCATTACTGCAGCCGCAGCCCCAATCCGTCTGTCGATCTCCAGCTCCCTTCTCCCATCACTCGCGAACAAGACCCCGAGATACTTGAACTCCTCCACTTGGGGCGGGAACTCATCCCCGACCCGGAGTGGGCACTCCACCCTTTTCCGGCTGAGAACCATGGCCTCAGATTTGGAGGTGCTGATCCTCATTCCCGCTGCGTTACACTCGGCTGCGAACCGCTCCAGTGCGAGCTGGAGGCCCTCACCCGATGAAGCCAACAGAACCACATCATCCGCAAAAATCAGAGATGAGATTCTGAGGCCACCAAAGCGAAAGCCCTCCGCCACTTGGCTGCGCCTAGAAATCCTGTCCATAAAAATTATGAACAGAACCGGAGACAAAGGGCAGCCTTGGCGGAGCCCATCACCCACCGGGAACGAGTCCGACTTATTGCCGGCAATGCGAACCAAGCTCTTGCAACGGTTGTATAGGGATTGAATGGCCCGTAGCAATGGGCCAGACACCCCATACTCGCGCAACACCTCCCACAGGACGCCCCGAGGGACACGGTCGAATGCCTTCTCCAAGTCCACAAAACACATGTAGACTGGTTGGGCAAACTCCCATGCACCCTCAAGTATCCTCGAGAGGACAAAGAGCTGGTCCAGTGTTCCGCGACCAGGACGAAAACCGCATTGTTCCTCCTGTATCCGAGGTTCGACTAGCGGACGAACCCTCCTCTCCAGCACCCTGGCATAGACTTTCCCGGGGAGGCTGAGGAGTGTGATCCCCCTGTAGTTGGAACACACCCTCCGGTCCCCCTTCTTGAAGATGGGGACCACCACCCCGGTCTGCCAGTCCACAGGTACTGCCCCTGATCTCCACGCAACATTGCAGAGACGTGTCAACCAAGACAGCCCTACAACGTCCAGAGCCTTCAGGAACTCGGGGCGGACCTCATCGACACCAGGGGCTCTGCCACCAAGGAGTTGTTTAACTGCCTCAGTGACCTCGCCCCCGGAAATCGGTGGGTCACACCCCTCATCCCCAGACTCTGCTTCCTCCCCGGAAGACGTGTCAGTGGGATTAAGGAGGTCCTCGAAGTATTCCTTCCACCGCCCGACAATTTTCTCAGTCGACGTCAACAGCGCTCCGCCAGCACTATACACAGTGCAGGTAGAGCACCGCTTTCCCCTCCTGAGACGCCTGACGGTTTGCCAGAATCTCTTCGAGGCAGTCCGAAAGTCTTTTTCCATGGCCTCTCCGAACTCCTCCCACACCCGAGTTTTTGCTTCAGCCACTGCCCGAGCCGCATTCCGCTTGGCCTGTCGATACCTGTCGGCTGCCTCCGGAGTCCCACAGGCTAACCAAGCCCGATAGGCCTCCTTCTTCAGCCTGGTGGCTCCCTTCACCTCTGGTGTCCACCATTTGGTTCGGGGATTACCACCACGGCAGGCACCAACCACCTTGCGGCCGCAGCTCAATGCAGCAGCTTCGGCAATGGAGACGCTGAACATGGTCCATTCGGACTCAATGTCCCCAGTCTCCCTCGGAATGCTGTTGAAGCTCTGCCGGAGGTGTGCGTTGAAGATCTCGCGGACTGGGGCCTCTGCTAGACGTTCCCAGCACACCCTCACTACGCGTTTAGGTGCACCAGGTCTGTCCAGTGTCCTCCCCCGCCACCTGATCCAACTCACCACCAGGTGGTGATCAGTTGACAGCTCAGCCCCTCTCTTTACCCGAGTGTCCAGAACATATGGTCGCAGGTCTGGTGATACGATTACAAAATCGATCATCGACCTACGGCCTAGAGCATCCTGGTGCCACGTGCACTTATGGACACTCTTATGTTCGAACATAAGATATAGTTGGGCTCACCTCTACGCATTGTCTGGGCTCTGGAACCAGTCTCCTGGAGAGGGGCTGGACTCTGTCTCAGTCTGGAGTTGCCCCTGGTGAGAGGCGGCGGGCTGGGGTGGGTATTCTTATATCCCCTCGGCTTGCTGCCGGTACGTTGGGGTTTTTCCCGGTGGACGAGAGGGTTTGTTCCCTGCGCCTTAGGGTCGGGGAACGGGTCCTGACTGTCATCTGCGCTTATGCGCCGAGTGGCAGTTCGGAGTACCCAGCCTTCTTAGAGTCCCTGGGGGGGGTGCTGGAAGGTGCTCCACCTGGAGACTCTGTTGTCCTGCTGGGAGACTTCAATGCTCACGTGGGTAACGACAGCGAGACCTGGAGGGGCGTGATTGGGAGGAACGGCCTCCCTGATCTGAATTCGAGGTGCGCTTGTTTTTACAAGCGCACCTCTAATTAACTCAGGATGACCTTTAATGTAGGCAGAATTTCAATAACAGTCATTTCAAACAAGAAGCTTTACAAAGTGAAGCGTGATCTGCTAAATTTTGGGTAGCAAGGACAGAGAAGAGTACTGTTTTACAGGGCAGGGAAACCTGGTAGCTTCAAATAAATTCACTTGGATACGATCACAAATGTTGTTTCAAGTCTATATGAATCTAACTGTGATGATGTGTGCAACAGCTCATGGTAGGATTTCGTCAGATTATTTGTTATAATGCCCTCTCTATAATATTTCACTTTTATGGCTGTAGTGTGACACAGATGTGTGGCATTACGCAGCCGTTATCTCATGAAATTAATGCTTCAAGATACTCAGATACATACGATTATGTGTCTAATTGATTTAGAGCAGGATATATAATACTGTCTCACTGATGTATCGCAGATTACATAATGCGGGATCAGTAATTAATTTTACTGCTGCAGGTTTTAGCCCATGTTGCCATAGAAACTTCAGGCACACCGATTTGCTTTTTTTCTTTTGACTTTTTGTGGTTCCTGTGGTCTATAAAAGTGTTGCCAAGCTAATATTTTGTACCCATATCTCAAAAGACTGTACAAATGAGGCTGGTGGGGATATCAATAGTTTCCAGTGATTTGGTAACAATCAAAAGCAATGTTTGTACCAAGTTTATGACAAAATTCATCCAGTAAAAAGGACATCCACAATATTGAAAGAAAAAAAACATGCTGTCATACTATTGCTGAAAAAAACACAACAAAACAGGGAGCTGAGACAAAAGAGAAGGCGAAATGCTGGACATGGAGGCTGACAGAAACTGGATCATCCTGAAAGACTTTTTTTCCCCTCTGGTGTCTAAAACTGCTTTTTGAAAGGAGTAGGATAGTTTTTACTGCAATGAGTGGGGTGTGAAGTAGACACAATGGAGCATAATGATTAGTGATTAGGTTAGCTGGGAAGTTGGCTTGGATACTGATCCCTAATAGAGCTAACACAAAATGTTCTATAATCCTTAAATGTAATTATCCTTAAAAGCAAAAGTACGGGGTCAGATTCAGCTTACCAGACCAAACTCAACACTGTGGAAGCACATGCCACTAAAAAACAAATATGTGACCTTTTCATGTCCATGTTGATCGCAACAGCGTTAGGAAGAATAATGACTAGCCAACAAGGCCTTCTCACTGGGGGATCCTCAGGATATGGAGGTTTTTTGAACTTTAAAATTCTTTATGACACCCCAAACCTGTAATTCATAAAACAGAGAAGGCGCACCCCAAAGCAGGCACACTCTCCGCTTTGTGTTCAAATGCTAATTGTTTGTGAAACAGCCAATCACTAGCTATGATATGATGAGAAATAATCCAGTTTTAACCGGTTTCTTCTGCGATAATATCGGCCCAATTCATCAATGTCTCTTTGTCTATTTTTGGCTCGAGCGATTCCAGTTTTTCATCTCAGTAAATCATTGATAGTAAACCCCTTCCTTCTCATTTGGCTCTCTCCCAGCCCTGGCTTTGTTGTGGGCACATCTTGAAGGCTTAACGTGGGTGTTCTGACACTACAGGATGAGAAGAGAGCACAAAGCCAGAGCTAATTAAAGTAGGCAAACTTCTGCAGCCTTGTCTCACTCTCATTGACCTTTATCAAAACACTGGCATTCATGTCGGGCAAATGCTGGCACATTCCAGCGAATGCAGTGCAGGGGAAGGGGTAAACAAACACAGGCTCATTAGATTGCAACAGAGACCATCCTATCACCCTGGCAATCTTGTGATACTTAACACACATGCAAACACACTCACCCACTAGGAATTTTAGGATGTAGATGGGTTAATGGAATCACCACTGAAGCCCGTAAATTAGAAGTCACATTTCATGTCGCCTGATACAAACAACAAAAAGTAATCAAATAGCTTGAAGTGCTTAATCATATATCATTCATGGCTGAAAAGCTTGTTACTACAAATAATTATTTTTTGCTTCAATTGTTACAAAGACGATCACTGATTTGACACAATCACTGCGTTGCAGACCATTCACGTCCTGCCTTAGTTATCGGACAGAATGTAACCCCCTACTTTTTAAAGAGATGCTTTCAAGTTGGACTGGTTTGATAGGCACTTCTTAATTACCATACAGTCAAAGTGTTCCCACAAAATCTCAATAGGATTGAGATCCAGTGCCTGAGCTGGGCACTCCATTATAGATAGAAAACCAGCTGACAATTTCTATCCAAGTAGCTCTTGCATAGTTTGGAGCTGTGCTTTGGGTCATTGTCTTGTTGTAAGAGGAAATTGGCTCCAATTAAGCGCCCTCCACAGGGTATGGCATGGCTTTGCGAAACGGAGTGATAGTCTCATTCGTTGTAACTGTGCCTAGAATGTAAGAATCCTAGAGTCGCCTCTTTGCTGACATTGATACTTCTTTTTCCTGGCAGCATTTAATCAGGCTGCCAGTTTAGCGCTTGAGAGGCATACGTTTCTCAAAGTAGAGATTGATGTTCTCTTGCACATCTTTGCTTTTTGTTCTGGTTGGAGCCATTTGGTGATGTTCAGTGTTGTATTCAGAGATGGGCAGTAACACGTTACTGTAATCTGATTATTTTTCTCAAGTAAAGAGTAAAGTAAGGGACTACTATTGCAAATAGGTAATTAGATTACTGTTACTTTCCCGTAAGCACACTGCGTTACTGCGCTACTAAACTAATTACCATGAGTGTCTCATGACAATGACGTAACCACCATCACAATAAACTAGCTAACAGTAGATACTTTTTTAATTTCACCTGTTGAGAATGAAAAAAGAAAACAAGCAGAAGAAAGCAAGAGTAATAGAATAAACAACATCACGATGATATATGGGAATATAACTGTAAATACTAAATATTAAACATTATTGTGCAGCATGTAAGATGCCCCAGGCTCCAGGCCCCGATAAGCAGCCACCAAGGAGTGAGTCGATGTGTATCTGGACGCCCATCCCCAGACACAAAGAACCACCAACGCACCGATGTCTGAGGGCGTCTGCCACTGGTAGGGGAAGCGGTGGGGGAGATAGGCCTCCATACCTTGGAGGACCTGGGATGTCCCCAGAGAGGTGGCGTCTGATACCCGACCTGACATATGGACACAGACAAACAGGCACACACAGATACAAACATCCATTCCCACCCTCATGCTCTCATATGCAATTACTCAACACTCACCTAACGTGGAGACAGACATAGAGAGACGCTGTACACACAATCACACTCCCCAAGCGTACTCTAAGCCCCGGGTCTAGGTACGCTTGCCCCTGGAGGAGCGTAACCGAGTGCGACGTTCGTGGCAACAGCTGTGTGCAGATCAACAATGGATAGTATAACGAGTGCGGGGGAAGGTACGACCGTGCGTTTAAAGCGTGGAAGTACTGACCTTACTTTGAGTTTGATTCTGTAAAAAGTGCCAAAAACATTAGCGTCTGTTGTTCACTGTGTGGGAAGAAAACTTCTTTTTACAGCAACCCCCCCCCCCCCAACTTCCGAGCAAGCACAGAGTACACTGCCACAGGAATGTGAAAGTCACAGAGAAACTGCGGGATCCTTCCACCGATATGACGGCTGCGACACACCTGCGCCAGGGCAAACCTCCGCCTGCCCCACTCCTGCTATACAGGTGAAAATAGAGCAACAGAACCGCTGAGTCTTTGATTTTATTTATTTTCTGCTGTGTTTTACGTGCATCTATTTGAAAGAGTGAGTGTAAACACAAAAAACTATTTTATTTTATATGCTGGAATGTGCAGAAAATAGGTTTAAATGTTAAACAAATTTCTTCCAGTCAGAGAATGTTGCATATAATTTAATGTTTGCATTTAAAAAAAATTAAAACTAATAAAACAAGTTTTAAAAAGAGACTTTTTCATTTGATTACATTTTATATGATGGATTATGTCATGGACCCGGCTCTGGAGGACTCGGGGGTCCGTGAGCAGTGGGGACTGTTGTTGTTGTTGTTGTGATTGTTATTATTATTATTTGGGGTCTGTGTCATCTACTGTTCTCTGTCCACATTGGTATCTAGGGTGTGTGTGTGTTTGCTTCTCCCTCTCTCTCCCCGGTCCTCGGGGATGTTTTACGGAAGTGTGCGCCGTGGGAAAGGCGTTACCTGGCAACTGTCGTCATCGGAAGTCCCTCCTCACTGTTGCCGGCCCACCTGCAGCTGATTACGTGCTCAGATGTTGGTAATCATCCCCCCTGGCTAGACAGAGGTATTTAACCTGGGCTCACGGCGACAGTCGACGTGGGATTATTACTCCTAACTGGTATAGTCTGTGCTAGACGTGTGTTCTTGGTATTCGGCTAGCTTGTGGCTAATTGTGGATTTTCCTTCTTCCTCCAGGAGAGTCGAGCGAAGAAGCGAGTT
Source organism: Aulonocara sp. 'chitande type north' Nkhata Bay (assembly GCF_057382095.1). Classification (NCBI taxonomy): domain Eukaryota; kingdom Metazoa; phylum Chordata; class Actinopteri; order Cichliformes; family Cichlidae; genus Aulonocara; species Aulonocara sp. 'chitande type north' Nkhata Bay. The sequence continues at coordinate 29,933,519 of NC_141356.1, forward strand.
GGGGAGCACACACACTAACGGAGCTACAGCACGGGACGCACTGGGAGCAAGGGACGAGCACTATTGGCAAATTGCACTTTTGAGTGAATTGTTGGACTTCCCTGTCGGTTTCACTGGAAATAAAGTGCACTGTGGCATCGCAGAGTCCTGCGTTTTGGGTCCTATTTTCCTCATCCCATGACAGATTGTGCAGAAAAAGTAGACTTGGGCTGAAAAATCTATCGCTTTATTACCTATTCAGGGTGTAAATCCTGTTTTAAAAAGTAACTAATTACTTTTGAAAATAATTAATCAGTAAAGTAATGGGATTACTTTTTAAAGTAATCAGTAACTAATTACTGATTACTTTTTTCAGTAACTTGCCCAACACTAGTTGTATGGAATGTAAGTTTTTCAAAACTAAATGATTACAAAAAATGTTTAAAATGTGTCACAACTTAGGAGCAAATTACTTTTTTTTTCTTTTACAAGGGTTTTAAGAACAGTAAGTATGTTTTATTAATTGGCCAAAGAATTCAAGTCAGTGAGCAACCATGCACAAAAGCACGGCCCTGGAAGTGACTCAAGTGGAAGAAAAATAATCAGTGTTATTTATTTCTAATGGTGTTCCTGTTGAAAAATATTGACTGGGGAGTTTGGAAGGACAAGGAAAAATGAAAATAAAATCAATAACGGAGCTAGGAGAGGGTTCAAACACCAAGCTACCACCAGCAACTTAAACAAATATATGAATAATGTAATGACATTACCTGTAACATTAACATCATAACCACAAACTCCTCTGTACCCTACGGCCTATCTTGATGCGTACCTCCCTGAAATATAACTACACATCAGGTCGACGCCACCCACGACTATTGTGATCGGCCTTTTCAGCATGACAGATTCTTCTGGTGCTTTTTGGCTACTTTTACACTGAAACAATCATTAAATTCATCAGTGCGAGAATAACAATGATTGTTTCAGTGGCCCTGAAAAAAACTGATAACTGAAAGTGGAGACTCGGGAGTGAAAAAAGTCTCAGCATTTTCTCTTCTCCGGCTGGCTCTGGATGTGAATTAATTAAATAACCACACGCAAGCATAAATTCCGGCAATGATGTTGGCTACTTACGTAGGTTACATCTTAGGCTCTGCAAAGATCACCTGCAGAAGCTTGAATGTGGCCTAACAGCATATTGATAATGTATATTTTTTCTGTGATATCTGATGCTGAGACTGGACTACATTATGTTCTTCACCACAGATTAAAAAATGTTGCATGTGTTCAACAATAATAGTTCTTTACCTAAACATTTTAAAAATATATATTTGCACTTAACTCATTCGTGAGAATCCCTTTCATTTCACAGTTAAGACCTGGATGGCAACATATGTATTCATAACTTCGCTGTTAGCTAGGTTTCAGTAACATTCTTATCACTGCTTAGACAACAAATAAGACAAATAGCAACAAGCACATGAATCATTATATGAAGGGGAAAAAAATCGATTCCTTTGGCTTGAAAAAAATTAAATGTTTGCAATGCCAAGCTATGATGTAGTATTGCACCATATTGCATTGAAAACAGTTGGACCCCAGACTGAGCATACAGCAAAACAAGTACACACAGAATTTTTGGCCTACTGGCATGCCAGTCCAAAGAAATAGAGATAAATACACATAAGTCTCTATGACAGGGCTTTGTTTTATTGAACAGTGGGTAATCCATGAGGACAGAATATTCTGGTGCACATTTAAAGTGTTTTACACCCTCAGACAGATAAATGTACCTGCAGCAACAAGAATCTATGCAAATTAGAATACTACATCCCATATTTATGTTTAGAAATTAAACTCAGTGCAACAAGTTAAATATTGCATGACCGTGTTGTACTAATGCAATTATCCATCCATTTTCCACATCCTAACCCCTCTGTGGGATCATGGGGTGCTGGAGCATCCTGCAGAGTTAAACATAAATAAACATAGTCCTGTGAGCAATTTAGAATCTCAGATTCACCTGACCTGCATGATTGAACAGCTGGAGAATATGGGAACACCCAGAGGAAATGCACGTAAATACCAGGGACATGTAAAGTCCACCCTGAATAATCCCAGTCAAACCTGATTGTTTTTAAACCATGGAGCATTCTTGCTGTGAGGCTAACCACAGAGAAGCATGTCGTGTAGATATGATTAATGCTGTCGAAACATAATTTATGCTGAATTGCCCACACTGAATATCAAAATAATAAAGGAGGCAGCTCAGAAGGATATATTAGACCTATTTATTTTGCTAGTGTTTTTTGTTTTGGTAATGTCATTAGTTAATCCAAATAACTGGAGATATTAGCATGGCCAAAATATAACAGAGCTGTTTAAAGAAATGGGGAAAAAATAAATATATATGCAGTAGGTGCAGTGTTGGGAAGGTTACTTTTAAAATGTATTCCACTACAGATTACAGAATACATGCCCCATAATGTATTTTTTAACATATTCCGTTACGTTACTCAACGACAGTAACATATTCTGAATACTTTGGATTACTTAATATATTATCATGCTTTTTACAACTACATGCATGTATTATTGCTGTGTGATTTATTACTATTACTGAAGACTACTCACCAAACCAATACCAACTAGATTTCTTAATATAAATGAGTAACAGTAGGGTGGACATTAGGTAAGGCTGCACTTTTTGCAGCGATCTCGTATAGAAACTATTCCGCGCGTATATAAAACAGATCCACGGCGCCGAACCTTAGTGAAGGGACCTCTGGCTATAAACGGTAAATGTAACGGAATACAGTTATATTTTGTATTTTAAATACGTAAAGCCGGTACATGTATTCCACTACTCCCCAACACTGAGTAGGTGGAGATATTTGGTTATTTTATGGTAAGACAAACAACTCTTGTTAATGAAATGAGTCACTCATGGGTGTATTTTTTAATTTACTTGAGGAAAAAGTCCCAGGAGTGCAGAGTCTGACAGAAGGAAACGGTGTGTGCATGTTCCTTCTCATTGAGTTCAGGCAGCTGAGGGAATGAGTTACAGCACAGCCTTTCACCTGCATTGTTCCCTCCGCACCTTCGCCTAGACGTCACTCTGACCTCAGCCAGCAATAACTGAAGAGATAACTCACTCAAAACTTTGTGTCACTGAGTTTGAGTCATTCTTTTCAAGCTCCGGAGGTGGCATTTCCAACAATATGTGAGCATTTCAGGAATGGTTATTTTCTGCCTCCTGGTTGCTGTGCATTCGCTCATTTACCAATGTTCTTGGTTAAACTCTGTCAGCTCACATCTTTGGATGAGCTAAACTTTGTTTAAAAAATGGTAACATGTTGATAACGTTCCTCTCATGGGTTATAATTATGGACAACTCTTGTCTTGTCAACATCTTTGCAGGCCTGTATAGTAATATTTTGTGTTCTTTAATGTAAAACATTGATCATTTTAAGATTTACCACTTACTTATTTGTAAGATCACCCTTTAAAATGTTATAAACAAACTAAACGGCACTCACCCACAAAGTGACAGCAGAAGAAATAGAAAAACAGAAAGAGGAAATTAAACAAAAGCCAGATGGAGACACAGCATTACAAGTACTTACCAGCCACTTTGTTCAACTGCATGCTAACACAAATATCAGTATAAAATATTAATATAGCAGCAACTGAACACGTTTAGACATGTAGACATGGTCAAGATGATCCGCTGAAGTTCAAAACGAACATCAGAATGGGGAAGAAAGGTGATTTAAGCAACTCTGAATTTTGGGATAGCCTTTAGTGTCAGGCAGGCTGGAGTATTTCTGAAATCACTGAAGGTGCTTTATATTGTACAGAAAAGACCCTAATACAGAGATAACCTCAACAATCAGACAACCTCCAATGAGCAAGCACTTGGTGACAGTGAGAAGGAAAAACTCCCTTTAACAGGAAGAAACCTCTGGCAGAACCGAGGTCAGGGAGGGGCAGACATCTGCCATGAGCAGTTGGGGGTAAGGGAAACAGGACAAAATACGATTAAGCATTTTTTAAAATGAAGACCTGTAGCGATCGACTCTGGAGACAGTTACTAATTCTGCTTCTGCCTCAGCATCTGCTGAACCCGCGCTGTGATTTTTACATGCCCTACTGCGCAAGTTAATGTCATTCCCCATCAATTCCACTTTCTTATAACATCAGTACTGTGGAATATTTGGTAGTGAGGAAATTTCTGGACTTGATACACAGGAGGCATCATGTAATTCACTGAGCTCCTGAGAGCAACCCATTCATTCATAAATGTTTGTAGAAGCAACCTGCATGCTTAGAAACTCATTGGAAGACCTAAGTTCAATGATTTGGATGGGTGTGTGTGTGTGTGTGTGTGTGTGTGTGTGTGTGTGTGTGTGTGTGTGTGTGTGTATATATATATATATATATATATATATATATATATACTGGTGTGGTGGTGTTCTTTTGGCTCCTCTGCTGTTATTATGTTGCCGCTATACTGCTACCTATCTCGGCAACAAGATCCATAGCCTGAACATCCATCCATGACAGGCTTATGTCAAACCTATAAATTATTCCTTTCAGATTTGTTTCTATACTGCTGGATTTGATTGATTTAAAGTGTTTTGCTAGCGCGAGAACCAGACAAATCTGAAAGCTCATGTTTCATTTGTTCTGGCACAATGCGTTTGGCTCATCTCCTGTTCAAACAGATTTCCACATGCCACTTTTTCCATACCAATTTGATCACAACAGCTTATCTATGGGAAACGTTAATATCAATCAGTATATTTGCATATGTTTTTCTGTCAGAACTACTTCACATGTTTTGGTAGTCCTGTTAGTATAAAGTTGTATGGGGAAGCACTGTATTATGAACATGCTGAATATTTAAACTGAGAGGTTTCAGACTACTTTGTGTTTGGGCATATGCTGACTAGTATTAAACTTCTTTAAACGTAGTCCTGACAGTGCTGTAATGTAAGTGGGAGCTATTCAGTGTTGCTTTTTATTTAAATAGGAAACCTTTTGTAGCTCGAAATTATAGTGAGCAAATCATTGATATTTTCTTCTTGAGAGCAAATGTTCACATTACATCCATACAGGAAGGTTTTGAACCGAGGAAGCTTTTAAGCAAGCTTTTAGACAGAGCCAGCATGTCTCTTTGTGTTCCCCATCAAGCTGACAGGAATTCAATAATTCCAGGGTCTCATTAAGTATCGGCAATTTACCGGGTGTAACATGTCTGACGCACATCTGCAGTGAGAACCCCCTTGCACACCAAGTCTGGAGTGCAGCACAATCTGCAGCAGTACCAGCAGTTATTGTTCATGCAGCACCTCACTCTGGTGCCCAGTGCTTCACAATTCTTATTCAGAGAGAGACCTTCTCACAGCTACTGCGCCTGCAATCCCTTTACTTTGCCACTGACAAAAAAAGAGAGAGGAAATCAATGAAACCAAGGATCAATAAGACTCTTCCACTACCAAGGCTATCTTCTTCTTTTTTAAATAATTATGTAAAGTTCAATAGTGAACATAGCTGCAGTCTGACATTAATTCTCCCCATTGTCATCTGGAAGGGTACAAACCAAAGCATATACTAAATACCTGATGGTGTGTTTTGCAGGTATTTTTCTTGATACATCACCTGTATAACAGTAACAGATTTATGCACTTTTTAAGTAATTTGACGTTCAGTGAAACAGCCGTTTGAGCCCCTGATATTCAGACCAGGCATCTTCAAAGTCTGTGATAAGAGAACAAACTGCAGGAAAAAAATTAGATAAGTTAGTTCAAAATACTACAGGGTCATATGTTTGTTTTACATGAAGTTTTGTGGACGAGCTTTTATTTTAGAATTATCATGTTACCAATATATTACACTACATTATTTTAAGACACACACACACACACACACACACACACACACACAGTATCTGTCTGCTGTGAGTCAACCTTCACAGGTCAAAATTCCTACTTCTTCACTAACATTATCTTGCACTCCTTTTTATCTCCATTGTAGCCCGGCATAGCATTCGTAACTGTTATCTCAGTTATGCAGTGAAAGACGATGTTGTGTCAAAGCTGACTTTATTCGGCTGAAAAAGAAGAAAGGGGAAGATTGAACTGATACTGTTAAAAAATAAATCACATCGTTGCGAGAATAAACCAGAAGCAATACACAAGTCATATAACCCCACATAATGACGCACACAATGATGTAAATTAAGAAGCAAGAACTCGAGTCCGTGCTTCCATCAGTACGTACGGCTTCTGGCTGCAGTTTTGGGATCCCTTTGTGATCTCACAGAAATAACTTTTTATAGTTATCAAAGGACAACATTTTTAGCTTCACCTGATTCACCTAATTAAAGACCTAATCTGTCACACTTTGACAGCATATTCACATTTGTAAGCAAAGAGTTTGTTGTATGTATAAAATCTAAACTAAAATCATGTACTCATTCACTTTAACTGAATTTGCACTACAGTAGCTTTTGAACCGTATGCTGAGATATCTGTGCACTTTGATCACATTTTTAACATTTCAGCAATGGCTCAAGGAGTCATCAACTGCTAAGATTTACCTCAAAATCCTTATGTTGCAAGGTTTTGAACATTATTCCAGTTATGTTGTTTTCATATTTTAATTATTTTGGATGTGTCATATGGTTTCCAGTGTTTGTATGGCAAAGAGTGTGAAGCTTTAGCTGGAAACACTCCACAGTCAGGATTGCTGTTTGTTTAGGACTGTTGTGCAGTGTACAGGGCATTTGAATGCATCAAAAATGAGGTTGTTTTCTTTTAAACTGTAATGTTAATATTCTTTCTTTAACTTTCTGAAAAAAATAACTAGGCCATTTAGAATTTGATTTTTTTTTTTACATTGGTATATTGTTCTGCTACCACACACACACACACACCATTAGTATAAATGACCCCACTTAAATTGAGGTTAATTGTTAGTTTGCATATTTGATTAGTAAAGCCATCTAATCATTTTACAGTGTAGGGTAGGTTGTACAAAAATAATCTTGAAAATTAGCCATTAATAATTTAGATAGTTCAGCATTTTGGGATTCACTGAAAAGTTAGAAAGACTGAAGCTTCTGCGTCAGCCAGCTTAGCCGAGCACACAGACTAGAAACAACCTATCAAATCTTAAAATGCTCATTGAGCCAAGACTGTCTCTGGCAGAGGTTTTTGTTCAGATGTGAGAATGAAATCAGGAAATCGTAAAAGAATAGGCTGTAGCATGTTAAACCGATACCCCTGAAACCACAATTTGTGTCCACGCTTGAAGTCTGTATGTGCATTTAGAGCAGCGGTCTCCAACCTTTTTTGCGCCACGGACCGGTTTATGCCCAACAATATTTTCACGGACCGGCCTTTCCCATACGGTAAAAAAATACATTTTTCCTGGCCAAAATATATTTCAAATATATGGTAAATATATTTTGTATTTGTGATGCTCCAAAAAAATATATTTTTGAAATTGAAAATATATTTCTTTCAAACCAAAATACATTTCAAAACATATTTTAGGGTGAAGAAAATACATTTCCAACCTTACAGTAGAATGTATATCAAAGTATCCTTTATTTAAAATATATTTAGTGCAATAATGATGATAATGATAACAATACTAAAAGTAACATGTTTTATGCACATCTGCAAAAAACAGTTGGATTCAAACAAAACAGAGTCAAAGGTCTATCACGAATTAGGTTGTTTATTCATTTGCTTACAGTATTTCACATTACACAATATCTCACTATAATGTAGCGTTCATTGACTTTGAAATTATCTGTCAGTGATACAGTAAACAAGATACAACAACTGCTATGTACACTTTAGTTTTTGACAATATATACAATTTAGTACTTAAAGGAACACACTCCACTGTTTTGGAAATAGGCTCATTCTCCACCTCCCTCAGAGTTAAAAATGCAGCGTCTTCTTTCTAGATCCGTACGTTAATAGGGCTCTGGAGCGTGATCTTACGGGATGGGGCGTAGCCAGGATTTTTGGTCAAGGCGCCATATTAGCAGGCCAAACAAATGCTTGCTGTGTGGTCGGTTGTAATGTTAGATTGCACTACCGACAAAGGAATAAGCTTGAAAACAGGCTCTCTTTTCATTGTTTCCTCACCTGGAAACATCATGAGGGAGCTTATGTGTTGGATGTTACCAAAAGAAGGCGTCTAGCCTGGATAGCAGCTGCGAGACGAGCTGATATTCAGTTCTCTACCAGCCACAGATATCTGTTGGTGTGCTCCAGTATTTTCATTCAGGTAAGTTCTAAATAAGTTCATATTATTATTTATAGCCTGTTAATTTTATTTTCAATAGCACAAACTTAGAACAAACATGCAGAACTACCTTCTATTTATAGAGTTGCTAATTATTTGGCATTATTGCAACAAACCAGCCTATGAAATGAATGAAACAAATCCTGACTGGGTTCCAACACTACACATGGGGCACTACGAAATCCCTGCTTCAAACTACATGCTACATACCACCATGCCAATCAGATTACTTCTTCCATGTGAGGGTAAAAAGGTGACCTTCCTGGATAAGATGGCAAAGGTTTGCTGCGTTTTGGTGAACATGTGCCCCAGTGTGGTAGTAAAACCAGGGAAAAATGCTCTTGTTAAATACTTTTAAGTCTTGTGCTGTTTATGTAGTGATAAGTTTTCAAAAGAAACAGTAAATTACAGAATGCTAGTAGTGGGTGATATTATACAAATGCTGTCATGATTTTATGTGAACATTTTGTCATTTGTAAACTATACATAACATTTTTTCTACATTGTAACTGATGTGATGTTCGACAAAGTGCTTTTAATTAAAAATAGGCAAACATTTCTTTGTTTCTTTATTCAACTTTTGAACAGTGGTATTTAGTAAGTACATATTCAGTAAATGCAAAGTATTTACATGGCCCCCTAAATTAAAACATTATGGGTTATTCAGAACAGAACTATGCTTGGAAAAATATTGTCCCATCAGTTGATCCAACTCCTCCACAGTAGCAGGTGGAACCTTTCTTTTTTGAGGATGGCTTCTTTTACCTGTCACTACAGATGGTCTGTTTATGTTTTGATCAAGAACCTTTTTTTTGGGCAGCTGAAGAGGAGAAGTCTATCTTATGGCCAACCTCTGGCTGTATCTTGGTCATATTACCCAGCAAAACCCAGTATGCAGGTTCATCTGTAACAGTCCTTGTGCCACAGATCCTCACTGTTGCTTCTACATTAAACAGAAGAGCAGTGACATGGCTGCAAGTCTCCACGACTCTAGCCATACAGCTGCAGTGGGTGGCTTCAACCTTCCCTGTGATGCTCACAATGACCTGTGGCTGCAATGCTGCAATTCAGTCTTTAAGAGTGCAGGACCTAAAACACACACAGACAAAGTTCATTTAAAGACAAGAACTTTAATAAGCCAAGTCCGACACAAATGTGTTTTATTTACTTTCAAATCCATTTATCATAAATGTAACAAATAAAGTGTTTTTATGTATCCATCTATAGAACGCTGCATGTTATATTCTAAATCTGCATGTTTCTTTTTAGAAACCTATCAGCAAAAAATGAATCTAAAGTATGTAATGCAAGGATGTAATCACTTTCAAGAGGGAGAAAACATAAAGTTCGACTTTAAGTGACAACTATGGACACCTAATATGACAAGCAGATTCTGCAGGTCATTAATCAATGTATAAAACTAAAACAGAATGTATTTTTAGTGACACAGGACACAATCAAGGAAGCAAGATGTGTAATTAGGATTATTTATAATAAATATGAATTAATTAGTGCAATTTCTTTAACCATAAAGAATAACTAAATCCTTCAGGACAATGTCACATCAATGCACTGAACTCACTATGTTATCCCTCTAACAGAGCCTCTACATGTTCTCACTGTAATTTCCCCCTCACGAATGAATTTTTGCTAGCACTAATTTGAATGCTGGGGGGAATCAAACGCGTTTTACTCGCAGTACTCAAGCTGACTTACCTTTGCTTGAATGACGGCGTACTCACAACGTGGAGGCTTAAAAATAGCCAAATCTTGTACCCAGTCCTTGGTGAATTGGATGTGCGCCTCCAGAGATTTATAATTGCGAAATTGGTGCGCCGTGTATGCTCTGACTCCACAGACAAGGTATGAGAGTAGATCATGCTAAGTCAATAGCGGTTTGGTCTTCAGGGTTTCTACTCCACGGCTATATTTCATACGGGTCCACATTTCAACAATCAAGTACCGTCTCTTTGCATCTGGACAGAATCTGTCTCTATACCGTCATTTTCTTTTGAGCTACGTTTCAGAATGGTTCGTAGCAATCTTGTTTTGATTCGTGACCTGCCAAGATGGTGCTGCGCTCCCACAATGCATTGCGACATTACGTCAACTCCAAAGCCCTTTGCGTGCAGGAGTGTATGCGCATGCGCACTGCCACGGTGGTTTAAAAAATAAAGATATAATGAAAAGTAATTAATAAAAATTAAATATTTAAACATTCCCACAAATGTGCAATGAACGTGCAAAAACTCTCTTTAGTAGTTGTTGCTGTTTCTTTCTTTCTTTCTTTCTTCTTTTTTTTTTTTGAAAAATAACGACGTCTCTGAGGCGCGAAATCTGACAGCGAGAGGAACGGCCGGATACAGGAGACGGGAAGAAACAAGCCGATTATGTTCGCGTTAATTAAGTGGTTGGAAGATGTAAAATTCTCAATTCTGCCAACTGAACATATACGAGATTTTAATGAGGATGAATAATTAGCCGGCATGGAGGAAACGGACCTTTATTTCGTGGAGTGGCGACAAGAAGCCAAGGCGGGTGGCCAGTCTAAGAAGCCTCCATCATCAAGCTAGCAGGTGTCTTTTCCCATATAATATTACTTTATTCTCGTGTATTTGGAACGGAAGCGTAGAGCTGCCACCCAGGCAAAAGAGAAATATAAGTATATCACGTTATAACGTGAAAAGTTTATCGTTCTAACAATATACTATCATGTTTGAACAACATGTTTGAACAACATTGTACGAAAAATGTACATAATTATCACGTCCGTACAATATTGTGCGAACGTGACAATTATGTATATTATAATAACGTGATATTATATTATACAAACATGAAAAGCATAATGTTAGAACAATAAACATTTCACGTCATAACGTGATACAGCTCTATTTTTCTTTTGCCTGGGTGGCAGTTCCACGCTTCCATAATTTGGTAATCAAAATATGTAACTTAATTAATTATATTGTGACGTACTTTTGCCTTTTCTTATTATTCTGCCTTCTCAATAACTATCAAAGCCTATTCACATTTAATTTGGCTTTCACAGAAATCCTACCTCTCCTTCTGGCTACAGAGTACTTACCAAGGTTAGAAACAAAGAACAGTTATGCTTTATTAATGTTCGCTAATTACAATGTTCCACATTTCCTTGCTTTTTAAGTCATTTTTAGGCTTTTTAGAGTTTTTGTTTTTTATTTTTTTAGCAGTAATGTTTCTGCCTATTTATTTCAGCCCATGAAATCGAATGCAGATCTTCCTAATGTGAGATTTACATAAATGTAAGTAATTTTGTTTGTCATTGTCATTAATGTTGTTGCTGTTGTTGTTTTTGTGCAGTTTGCAATCATATAAACCTAGCAAGCATCAGTCAGCACAGTGACTAACCTAAACAGATTCTTGCTTTATTCACATATATTATATGTAATTATATATACCTGCACATTGTACCTAGGGTTGCAGCCACTTGGCCCCACCCCATTGTTGTGACAGCCCTGATTGTACTTATACACTGCATCTGAACAGGGAACAGTCTGCCACATTAATGTATTTTTAAGTGACTTGTTTGTAATACATGAATTTGTTTTTTACAGATGTCAAAGTCTCAACCTCATGCTGCCCTCCCCCATCCTCCTAAAGTAAGTATTTGTTGTTGTAGTTTTTTATGCGGTGTCTGTGTCACATGCTAATCATAATTATTGAAATAACTGTTTTCTAACAGATTTTCCAAAACACTAGTTATGTTTGTTGTCATTCAGACCAATACTACTGCTTAGACATTGTTTAGTGGTCATGCATGTTTGACAAGCTCGTTATGATACCAAAACAGTAGGCCTATCACAATAATCGATATATCGACTTAACACACAATACATGTACATGACCTCAATAATTGTTGATGATGTAATTTATCCGCCATTATATTTACAAAAATAAAATATAATGATAACATAACAATAACATTAAATAACATTGTTTTCTATTTGTTAGAAAATTTACTATTTATTCAAGTTTTTAAGGTATCTAATATTTTGATTCCTAATTTCAATGATCTAAATACTTTAAGAATTAGATGTTGGTTTGTCAATTGAAAGTGTGTAGATCTTGCATTATTATGGTGTTATATTATGATTATACATTCAAAGACATAAAATGGTCTTAAAATGACAATGACATAACTTGTCGCAATTGTTTATGGGGCAATATACCGACCAACAAAAAGTCGCTATCGTAACAGGCCTTCAAAACAGACGGTTTTATGATTGATAAATTCAAAAAATAAATACATTTAATTTCTCTGAGATTCTCTAATATTCAGTTACAGTTCACAACACAGTTACCCGTACATGCAGTATTATACTGTAAATATAAATCTCTGCATTTAGCATCCCACTAGAAGCGTCACAGTTACTGCCTCTTTTTTTTTTTTTTTTTTTTTTTTAAATACCTGTACTATCACTAACACATTTACTGTTTTACTTTTAGCCTGTGGATACAAATGCAGATTTCCTTAATGTAAGTTGTGCATTTTAATTACATCATGTTATTTTTATTATTATTTATTTATTTATTTTATTTTACATTCAAATATTTCAAGCTTCTTGGTTAAAGAAGCTTGATTGCTAGTAGGTAAAGAATAGTTCACCTATAATTCATATTCCCAATTAATTTCTCACCTCTGATTGAATGCCTTTGTTTGTTTTCCTTTTGACTATAACAAAACATTTTTGCTGGATATATATGGTGAATTTATATGCATAGATACAGTCGTAGTGCTTGACACATGCAAACAGCAGTAGATGTACTAAAAAGGAAATAATTACAATCATGATGTTGATTGCTGATGTCAGTATATATATTTTAGAGGAATGTTTTGTTTTTCACCCAAAATGAACTATATTGCTTCAGAAGAGATTTATTACCCTATATAAACAGTATCTATATATTGTTCTGTTTTTTGTTTGTTTTTGTTATTTTCAGGTTCAATGGTGCGTGTTCTTCTAATGGCCGCCTTCCCACTGGAGGTTTTGATCCACAGCAATTTAAAAGGTAATCAGCTTTGAAAGTCAGTTCAAATGGTTAGCTAATAGTACTTTAAAAAGCCTACTTCTCTGTCACCAGTTTCTTTACCAAAAAGCATAATATTGTAGTTCAAATGTTTAGATGAACAAAGATCAGATTTTTGGAAATTTAACTAGCCAGACACTCAAATGTTAATGCTTTTTATAGGACACAGCAAAACAGACATCGGCGCAGAGCGAAGAACTGCCCTTGATAAAGAAACCATGACAGCCATATATAGTAAGTGAAGACTGTGTATCTAAAATTGCATACTGCACAAGTAACTCACTTTGCAACAATAAAAATTGCACAGATAGGTGATGAAGCATTGAAGTGGTTGGACTCAGACAAAGAAGGTCAACAGATTGAATGATGGAGAGTAAGGATAGATGACCAAAAGGGGTGTTAGTATTACTGTAATGTGAACTGGATAGACTTTCCATCGAGGGGGAAAAAAAAGGTAAAATTATGTGGAAAATATATCTGTATCTCTATAAACGGAAATATCTGTTTGCTAAATGAAGCTAGCTAATTTAAATCATGTTTTTATTTTAACTCTGATAAAAGTACTAGAACTGTGACTTTTGTTTGTTACAGTGGCGGTAAGGAAGAGGTTCCCCAATGTATCCAGAGGGGCTTTGGGGATTGCAGTCAATTCAAAGCTGGGGGAACTCAGACTGTTGGAAAAGAAAAAAAAAGTTACATTTTAAATATGTTTTATGTTCGTACACACCCACATACATATATATATATATATATATATATATATACATATATATATATATATATATATATATATATATATATATATATATGTGTGTGTGTGTATTCCTCTGCTTGTTATTGATCAGTAAACATCTTTGAGTGATCACATTTTTATTGTGTTAATAGCAGTTCACATCAAATTCACAGTATCGTTACTTATAAGTGTTTGTTGCAGTTGCATTTTGTATAGTAAAATGTATGTATATATATGTGTGTGTGTGTGTGTGTGTGTGTGTGTGTGTGTGTGTATATATATATATATATATATATATATATATATATATAATTTTTATTTTTTAAAAATTTTACAATTTTTAAGAATGTTATGAAAATAAAGTTGTATAATGTATGTTCCTAGCTTGATTTATATGCTGTGTTTGTTTTAGATATCAAATAAAGATTTTCAGTTGTTACATGTGAATGTGTTTTCTTCGACTGAAATATATGAAGGGTAAAATATATTTTTGAAAGATTTTTAATTAATTTTCAATTATATTTTGAAATACATTTCAAAATATACAAAAATTGGCCAAAAAATATATGCGCTAAAATACATTTCAAAATATATAAATATATTTTGAAATGTATTTTAGCGCATATATTTTTTGGCCAATTTTTGTATATTTTGAAATATATTTCAAAATATATTTCAAAATATATTTTTTTACCGTATGGGTTAAGGTGTCGCGGATAAATACAACAAAATAAAACTAGTACCAGTACCGAAAAAAAGAAAATTTATTCATAACACACGTGAAAAGACCCAGGAAAAAAAGTTAACGATAAAAACGATAACTAAATAACGTTAAAAACCGATAAAAACCCTGAAAACCATACATTTCACACCTGAGCCTCAACTCTCGCGGCCCGGTACCGAACGACTCACGGACCGGTACCGGTCCGAGGCCCGGGGGTTGGGGACCACTGATTTAGAGGCTTTTTTGAAAGTGATCACGAATTTACCATTTTTAAATGGGAGTAGTCATTTTAAGTGTATGGCTTCCCACCTCTTTTCCCTAATGTCCTCTTAGTATGAGTTTGGGGGTGTCCAAATTCATGGGCTGCATCCTCCTGAGGCCGCATTTGTAGGCCGATTACGTCATAGCGACGCGACGAAGGCTGTCCAAATTTATAGACTCCTCCGAATGCAGCCGACAAACGCGTCCTCCTTTTCCCCGAATTTGAAGGATGGGTCGGGTGTGTCCTTCGTGGTCCAGCCAATTCCAGTTTTCAACAATGGCGGTTTTTAATTTGAAGTTTTTAATATTACTCTTATTAATCTTTCTGGGTCACAAAATAAACTTTTAATATATTTTCAGGCGAGAATGTAGCTGTGTAAACTTAAACCTAAAAATGTTGTTGTTTGGCTTTTTTCAGTATTTTATTTGTTCGTGAGTGAATCGGTTTGGCTGAGATTAAAGTTATTAGATTAGATTAGATAAAATAAAACTTTTTTAATCCCCTGGGTGGTTTTCACACAGCTGAATAAACGTCAAACAGAAAAATGATTAAACAGAATTATGAGATTGTCGAGAATTGACACCAGTGTCCTGTTATATTTTAGATAGCAAGGAGCAGACGGCTGAGTTTATTAAACTCCACCGAGACAGTGGTGACGCTAATCTGAAGGCTAGACCGTCCAATTTCACAGCTGTTTACTTCCGGCCTACCCGACCTTCTGAGGACCCGGCCCACGTAGACCGCGAAGGCCGGGTCCTCAGGAGGATTCAGCCCATGAATTTGGACACGACTTTTGTCAGCCTTGTGTGATGCATTAAGTTGAGGGTTTTTTTTCATAGGCCTTGAATTAAGTAGATCTGGTGTGTATAATTACAGTTTAATTTGGAAGTATATTACTCTTTATTACTTCAAAGTTAGAATAAGATTTTATACCAAACTAACAGTTATCAAAAGTGCCCTATAACACTCTCCCATAATTATATTTTCTAGCACAATGCTTAAAGTCCAGCCATTGTGAACTGAAAAGACACTGTGTAATTTTTTCAGCTTTTATCCCTCAGGGTACTGACTACTTCCTGTGTCTCCTCAGAAAAGCTGTAAAAAGACATGGCAAGAGGTGATTGATTGAATAATCCGTTGCGCCTCTTATCTGAGCTTACTTCATCACTCCATCCAGCCTCCGAAGATAAATCTTCATATCTCCTCACACTAAAAGATGGGTTACAGGTGAAAACAGGACTTCTGATTCTATCTTCAAACCTCTCTCTGTTTCTTTTTAACTTGTCACCCTGATTTGATTTTCCAGCTGTTAGCCCTTTTTTCCTACATTAAATGGCCTCGTGCAGAGGTTGATTTTTTTTCTCATTATGGACATCGAGGGCAGACCATACAAATCAATGTTTGACTCCTCACTTTAACCTTGGGATGTCATTACTGTCTGCACATAAAAGCTAAGCTTGACTTGAGCTAATTTAGCTAAATGAGGATATGTCCCAGCAGAGATAAAAAGATGAAGGGGAGCCTTAGCAGCATGACATTTCTACCTTCATGAATGACTATAGACTCATTCTAAAACACTTGAGGCTAAGGGGCAGATGTGACATTCATGATTTGTAACCTTTTTATGCCTTAGTGCTGTATTATGTAAAAATATATAATATAATATATATGTATTGATATGAATGTCACTAAAAAATTATTTTCATAAATTCAAATTCAAATTTTATTTGTCACACACACACAACCATACACAGATTTAGAATAGAATAGAATAGAATAGAATTCAACTTTATTGTCATTGCACATGCACAGGTACAGGGCAACGAAATGCAGTTTGCATCCATCCAGAAGTGCTTTAGTGATATAGATATATTACAATATATATTAGCAATAATATAGATATGTGAGTATATTACAGAAATGGGTCTATTATGGTATGTTATAATGTACACGGTATGAAGTATGTTGTGAATATTCTATAACTATAAGTATGTACAGGCTGTAGTGAGTACAAGCTATGTACAGGCTATGAACAGGATATAAATATGAAAAACTATACAGAATATGAAATAAATAACTTTACAGAATCTGAGATATACAGCTATACAGAAATGGGAACTATGCAAGTTGTAAACAGTTGTAGGATTAAAGATTATCGAATGTACAGAATGATTATTTACACAGAGCTATACAGTAGTGCAGTTAAGATAAGTGAGGGTGTAGATAGTTTCTACAGAGGCTATATAAAGTGCTAGTGGTTGTGAGTGGTGGTTCAGTCCATGTTATTATTGTGTTTGAGGGTACAGTTGTCCATTGTGGGTGTGTGTATGTTCAGTCCATGAGTTTAACGTGGGTCAGATGTCAGGAGGCAGAGTTCAGGAGTCTGACAGCTGTGGGGAAGAAGCTGTTCCGGTACCTGGTGGTCTTAGTCCGGAGGCTCCTGTGGCGCCTCCCAGAGGGCAGGAGGGTGAAGAGTCCATGTGATGGGTGACTGGGGTCTTTGATGATTTTCCCAGCCCTTTTCAGACACCGCTTCCTGTAGATGTCTTTTATGGCAGGAAGTGGTGCTCCGGCGATGCGCTGGGCAGTTTTCACGACCCTCTGCAACGCCTTCCGGTCCGAGGCAGAGCAGTTCCCGTACCAGACTGTTATACAGTTGGTCAGGATGCTCTCGATGGTGCAACGATAGAAGTTCACCAGGATGTCTGAGGACAGGTGGTTCTTCCTCAGAGTCCTCAAGAAGAAGAGGCGCTGGTGAGCCTTCTTGACCAGCTTGGAGCAGTTGGTCGTCCAGGTGAGATCCTCGGAGATGTGGACTCCCAGGAACTTGAAGCTGCTCACACGCTCCACAGCCGTCCCCTTAATGTGGATGGGTGGATGTGGGTCAGCATTCCTCCTGTAGTCCACGATGAGCTCCTTGGTCTTCTCGGTGTTAAGCAGCAGGTTGTTTCTGTCGCACCACTCAGCCAGACGATCCACCTCCTCCCTGTAGGCGGCCTCATCGTTGTCACTGATGAGGCCAATCACCGTGGTGTCATCTGCAAACTTAATGATGGTGTTGGAACCATCAGCAGGTCTGCAGTCGTGGGTGAAGAGGGAGTAGAGGAAAGGGCTCATCACACAGCCTTGTGGTACACCGGTGTTCATTGTGATGGTAGATGAGCAGCGGTTATCCAGCCGGACATGTTGGGGGCGGTTGGTCAGGAAGTCCAGTAACCATTTGCAGATGAGGGAACTGATGCCCAGGTCTGTCAGTTTCCTGATGAGTTGTGAGGGGTGGATTGTATTGAATGCTGAACTGAAGTCTATAAACAGCATTCTGGCGTAGGTGTTGTTGTTGTCCAGGTGTGAGAGGACAGAGTGCATTGCGATGGAGACTGCATCCTCTGTGCTCCTGTTCCGGCGGTATGCGAATTGGTGGGGGTCCAGGGTGGGGGGGAGACAGGATTTGAAGTGTGCTAGGACCAGTCGCTCTAAGCACTTAGTGATGATGGGGGTGAGTGCTACTGGGCGGTAATCATTGAGGCAAGATGGGTTGGAGTTTTTGGGTATCGGGACGATGGAGGTGGATTTGAAGCAGGCCGGTACCACAGCGTGGGCCAAGGACAGATTGAATATGTCTGTGAGCACTCCTGTAAATGTAAAAATAGATGCATATGATTTATCAACAGTAATGGATAAACAAAACTGATTTTATGGTAAATAATCTATTTTAATAACATTTATGTTAAGTTAGCATTAGCACCATAAAGTGACAAATGAACTGTTTGGTTGGGCACTTTAAAAAATTAAACATTTAATTTCATTTTTTTAATGCTATCAAGTCACATACATCTGCTCAGTAAGTCCTCTAACACTATCATATATCAAAAAATCAAACCTTCCTACCTCAGTTCAATCAATGACGCTTAAAATATGTTGGATGGGTTTTTGGTTTTTGACTTCCTGGTTGGGATAAGAAAAAC
Source organism: Aulonocara sp. 'chitande type north' Nkhata Bay (assembly GCF_057382095.1). Lineage (NCBI taxonomy): Eukaryota > Metazoa > Chordata > Actinopteri > Cichliformes > Cichlidae > Aulonocara > Aulonocara sp. 'chitande type north' Nkhata Bay. The sequence continues at coordinate 29,952,580 of NC_141356.1, forward strand.
CAACCATTTACATTCATAGTGACATCTGGTGGATTTCTTTCAGCATTGCATACCTTAACCAAGTGCAGAGACAGCTCACTTAGGTGTAGTGAAGTTAGGCACTCTTCTTATTGAAATATAGTGACTCAAACTATGCTCGACCATTTGGTTGAGCAGGTTGTTAAAAGCTTAAACACCTTAGGGATTAATTGAGAAGTCAGTGGTGACAATCTCACCCTTGGGGACCAATTTAAAGTGCACAAGCTGATGAATGTTGAAAATTAAAACAAGCATTCTTCCAGACTTGCTTTTCTTTGTGTTATTTTTTCAATTGTTCACTTTAAGGGTCACCACAGTAGATCAGCTGCCTCCATCTCACTGTATCCCAAGTGTCCTTTTCTAGCATGATAATCCTCTGCAGTATTTGTATAGTGAAATCTAAATGGAGAAATCAGCTAAAAGTTAGCATTAACTAGTAAGAAAGCTTCTTGCATGCCTGTTTGTATCCATTCTTTAAATAGTTTTTTGGCTTTGGCAGTTGTCTCTGGAAGCAGGTTAAACGCTGCTTGTCTACAGGCCACTGGAATCTGTATGGGGGCCAGTGTTATGATGGAAGTGCTTGTGTCACAATAACAGTGGAGTTTGTCATGCTGAAAGGGCAGCAGGGCTTTCGCTGGCCTCAGATCAGTTATATCTGTGTATTGTATAGAAACAGAGCTATTATTAATTGCCAAAAGAGCCCTTTTTACCATGTTAACATTTGAGTTTTCTCTTACTAGCTTCTTTTGCCAACATGTGTGAGATATAGAGGAGTTATAGGAATTATAAATACTAAGCTTTCAGAATAGTATTTATTAGACATCACTTGGTTGAATGAAGTTACAAAGTTAATACACCACGTTTTATTTTATTTTTTTATACCACTAGATACTGATGTTTAGCAATGTCCCAAAGTGCGTAAATTCAATTGATTCCACTGTGATGTTTTTATCTTAGAAATATGTTTAGTATACTTGAAATCAATGTGTAGGCCTGTTTTCTGGGATCATTAAAGCTGTTTATTCAGAGATATCTCATCAAAGTACAGCCACAACAAACATTAGATTTTATAGAATATGATGCATTACTGTAGATTAAACAGAATACTAAATATTGAAAATGAACCTGAAATATCAGCAGCATGAAGATTGATCCTTATAACACTAATGGGGGAAACCTTTCTCCAGATAAGTACTTTTACTTGGCCGATAATGCAGTTTTATGTATATTGAGGTGTTTTCATAATGTTTTATTGGTAGTTTGGCTAAAGGAGTGGTTCTGAACAAGTCATCCAACACTTGTCATTGCAGCTAATAGGAAATGTTTAGTTGATAAACATAGAAGTAACTGTAATTTACAAATTTTCTACCAGGAAGGAGTGAAGAAAGGTGAAGAGTCCAGCATAAAACATTACGAATATTTGGTAGGGGTGAATGGATGTCATCTAGTTGCCTTTGTGTAAAGTCACCGCATGCCACTGATGTACAATATATGCGCCTTTGTATACAACGTGCATGTATGTGTCATTTTTATGCTATATGTTTTGGTGTATACTTATTTAAATGTGTGAATGTTGTATTTTAAATAAAAGTGCTGTAATTGTGCTAAAAAGGTGTGATTTTAATCAGTACTTTACACAAAATAGCTTTGGCTCATTGTGAATTCTGTATGTCTGTATTGTGTATTTATCCACGGAGCTCCTGTTTTTTTTCTGCTTAGTAACACTGTGGTAGTTAAAAGTGAAATTCCTAATTTCGGATAAATAACACAATAAATCAATATATTAAATAGCAGAATATATTCGTTTCCCCACATTACAAATAGAAAACAGAATAAATGTAACTAAATCTTTGTTTTGTTTTATGGGTTTACCTAATAAGATGGCTCAGATTATATAAATCCATTTAAAGGAAAAAACATATCAATGTCACAGTGCGTTTTGATTAAAAACAAATTAATCTAAAACTGATTCTGAGTTCATTTAAATATCGCAGATGTTATTTGACTGCATTTATTTGCAGTGTAACAATATGCTTGGAAAGTATAAATCAACATCTAAAAATCTGTAAATCACATTTGCATCATGGGTGTTTGTTTCGATTTGATTCATGCAAACTGTGTCAAACACATCTTATTAGTTTTAAAATAGTGTTCCTACCTAAATGTGTAGATAGTTCTGCAAGAATTTTACCAACATTTTCAAAGGTGCTGCAGTGAAGGAAACCTCTATTATAACAGATGAGCCATTTTAAAGGTAAAGCAACCAGTAGTAACTAGTAGCCACAGCATCAGTTTCCTACACATGTAAAATATACTCACCACACAATCACTGTAGCTAAAATGATAATATAAAATTAGATTTGTGTATGTAAAAAAGGATGCTCTGATTAGCATTGAAGTGATTTGGGAAAAGAGATATTCAGGCAAATGTGTATTACACAGAAAAAACTAAAAAACTTTCAACAGTTGTATCCATTGTATCAATTCAGGAATGTCCACTTCCCTAAATTTATGTTTTAATCTGCTGATTAAAAACACAAAATGTACCCAATATAAGCAGCCTGACCAGAAGACATTCACACTCCCACACATGCTCACTCACAGATATTATCACCCCACATAATGAGATGCCTTTCTTCATTTAAATGGTTTGAATGTTTACTTGTAGAGGGTTTTTTGTCACCCATATCCATCACTGATCCATCTCTATTTGATATGTGCATCTGGGTAATCTTGAATCCAGCTGGGGTGCCAATTGTTCTTATTATTATTCTGTGTAGAGATATTCTTTATGCCACCGCCAGATCTGTTCATCACATGGGTGAGCTCCTCCAGCCTGCTTCTTGGCAGAGACTATAATTACAGCCAGAGCAAGTCTTGATCAGAATAATGGGAAATTAAATATTTTAAGAGGAAGGATACCCGCTCTTTAAAGTCTTAATCAATTTTATAGATATTGTCAGGGAATTAAATGAGAGAGATAAAATTAGCATTTTCCAACTCTATCACAGAAAGCCCTCCTTCTCTACAGCCATACTCTAAATACGGAATCACAAATTTAGAAATGATTTCCGATGTAAATGTCTCCATTAAATTAATAGATTTTGCTCTGAAGCAGAAGGTTGCTGCAGGTTTCAAAATCTGTGCATTCATTTTATAAGAAAGGAAAAGCAGAGTATAACCTTCTCAGCTCCCGTGCAAATTATGAAAACATGCAACTGGGGCCCGAAGGCATATCATGTATGCCCCAAAAAGCGATTTATGCCATAGAGGATTGTCACTAGCTCAGCTGGTTTCTTTTCTTTTCATGTATCATTGTCAACAACAGCATTAAGAGCGCCTATGTTTTCATATTCTTGAGAATGCCTTGTCAGGAAAATGCCAATGAAAATGTGCAGAGAAGTAATCTTCTGAGAGAAGGAAATATAAATAAAGGAACAAACAGTGGAGTTTATGAGACTCTGAAAGGAACTGGTGAAGTGTGATGTCAAAACAAAAGAGAATAATTGTGTGTACTTGGCATGAATAGAATTTAGCAATGGTATGTGTATTGTGATTGACTTAAATGCTTACTGGTGGTATGGATGTGACTTTAGAGTGTTTATGAGAGCATAACTCATGGCTGTGCTTTTATTGTACTCATTCCTGACTAAAATTACCTGCATTGCGTGCATTTCAAAGACTTTTGTGTCACAAAGCCCACACTAAGAGAAGAATTGGAGAAATGAGGGTTTTATTGCATTTACAGGTATAATCAGATATGTTTTCAAAGACTCACATGTGAGTATTTTGAGCTTTTGTCTAGATAGGACAGCAATGATGAAAAGTTAACAAAGAAAGTGCAGTGAATTACTGAAAATAGCTAAACAAATAGTTGTCTAATCAAAGGTGTTTTAGTGGTTTATTTAATTGCTATGAATAATGTCAAAGCAAATGAGGCAGTGGAGTCAACTGGTGTACATGATGATCTATACCAGGGGTAGGCAACCTTTCTGATGACGAGTGCCGTCTAAAATTTCCTCAGAAGTCAGTGTGCCATATGATTGCATTAGCAATAAATTTAATAACGCTCTATATTAACAGTTACACACTATATAGAACCACTTTATAGAATTATATTTGTTCGCAGATGTTGGCAGCTATCAGCGAATAGTTATCAGCTATTTTGAAACAAAAAAAAGACACATTTTATCCATAACAAGAACTCCATGACAGCAAATGAACTGTACAACAGAAAATACAAATGCTATTTGTGGTCTCCTCACAACAATGATAAGAAAAATAAACTGGGCCAATATGGCATGTTTTTTAATACACATGTTAATGTGATCTCTGGTCTCCTACTCAGAGACACAGGTCTCTGAGTGTCCAGCATTCAGACGGCTGACACTCTTCGTGTGAGAGAAAACCTGCTCACACAGATATGTAGAGCAAAATACTGTCAAAAAGGCCTCTGCAATGTTCTGAAGACAGTTAAACTTGTCAGGTAGTGATGTCCAGCAGGTGAAAATGCACAGCTGTGGATTCCAGCTGCTTCGGTGTTGCATTAACTGGCATTAACTCAGCCAGTTAATGCAAGACTAATCTAGCTGCTCATTAAAGATTTCTGGTTTGATCAGAAAATAAAACATTGGTTCATACACCTGAAAGTCCCAAAAACGTATTGTGAATTCTGTCTCAAGTCTACGGATGTATCCATGTATTTCCGTGGTGCTGATGCTGTGCCGAGCGGACAGCTCCTAAAGCATTTGAAGTGTCGGAATATGGAACGCTAACAACGTCCCTCTGACCAGTAGGCTAAGTTATTTTTAGCCAATTACAAGTTGAATCTGGTAGTTGGGGTTGTTAGCTAAAATACCGTCATTAAGAAGAGGCACAACTAATGTGTCTATGCGAGCTAATTTGCGATGTGCACTGCTGGCACAGCCATTTATTTTTTAATGCACCTTCTCAGATTAATTCACTGCGTGTCGTGCCCAGGGCTGGACTGGGACAAAATATTGGCCCGGGCATTTAGACTAGAGACCGGCCCACCAGGTATTACAGGAAAAGCCATAAAGCCTTTGAAGGAAAACAAATGCTGCTGTTCGGCCCACTGAGCAAATGCCCGGTATGCCCAATGGCCAGTCCAGCTATGGTTGTGTCACCAGTTAACCCTTCGCGTGCCAGCTGTGGCACGCGTGCCTAGGGTTGCTGACCCCTGATCTATACACACATACACATTACACATTACATTACATTACATACAGTGCTTAGCTCCAAAAAGGAGGGATCATTTAACAGGTAAGAACTATCGCAATGAGCCTTTTTAAATGTATTCTTATCCTAAATATATCTTATTTTTTTCTATTGGTTGGTTTTGGCCAACTTGTTGTAGCCAGAGCTAGAATGTTAGATTTTTACAAGCTGTAAAAAATAAAAATTGTATCCACTTATCCAAGTTGTTGCTAATACATTTCATGTCTATGCCAGCGTCATAATATCCTGTTAAGACAGAGAATCTGTCACGAGATGCAGGAGGGACTCAGGCGCAGACTGAAATCACAGAGATACGTTTGTTTATTTAACACTCCTCATGCACAGTTTACAGGTGAGGGAAAAGGGGTCCAGGGTCACCAGAGTTCACGAACGGATCAGGAAAGTGAAAAGATTTCTCCATGCAGTTAGCTTTCTCCACAAGGAATCATCTCCCTCGTTCTCGCCATACAAAGTCAACATACTCAGATCTTCAGCCTGGCCACGCAGAATCTATGCAGAAGAACAGGAGAATCAACATTCGAAAATACTCGAGGGAAACTCGAAAATGTTGCTGAGCTGGAGTTACACTGACTGGGTTATACAATAATCCAGTGAATGAGGTACTCCCAGCTGCTGCCTTAAGTAGTGAGCTTGAGTGAACGAAGAATCTGAGCTGATCACTTGCAGGTGCGAGGGCCAGAGGCGGGAGGCCGCAATGAACTCTGCCCAGGCAGTGCGTGGTACATGAGAGAGGAAAAATAAACAAAACATATGTAGCCACACTGGACCAGTGACTCCTTGAGTGATCATGATTCAATAAAAAGGGCATGTGACACCTTAATGGAAACATTTTAAAATAATAATAAATATAGAATAGGTAGGAAGTTAAAACCCCAAGTTAGTATCATCATGTGGTCCTAAATTTATACACCACTATATAGCAGTTTAAAGAATATACTGTCTTTAATGCTGTTTAAGCTACATTATTTACATAGGTTTTGTGGAGATGCAGCAAAAAGTTTCAGTTGTGATCGGACAAAAAAACAACTTTTCTACATCAGTCAGTTTTGTAATTTGTTTATATAGATTGTATTTGATTCGAGAGGATCCATCTTTCCATCATTAAGGCTCACTGGGACATGTGGTAGAGTAGCTGATATAGGGTAGTGTTTACCCCTTAATTTTAAAGCCCTTGATTTGATTATTAACATAATCAATGCCCCCAAATTGCTCTGTAAGGCAGTGTTCAAATAGGCTTTATTCTTTCCAAAACTGCATCCCTCTGATCTTTTGTAGTAGCACAGCACTTTCCATAACACATTTAAGTTCTATATTTAGCTTAAAATAAATTTCACCATTTGAAAAAAGCAGACTATCTCTGTTTGATTTATGCCACAGGCCTGTCTGAATATGAGAAAATTGGACAATTTAACAAATCTCTAAAACACATGCCTTCCTCTTAGGAATGATTGTGTTCATACTATTGATTCTTGCATAGGGCTCAATGAACCTAAATGGATAACATTTTTTACCCTCAACTGCTACCTGCCTATTTAATATGTGTGCAAATGTGGTTCCACGACTAAATTCATTTTCTTACTGATCTACCTTTCCCATAGCGCGTGACATGCAGAGGGGAGGTGATGAAACGACCTCACTGGATAAACTGATAAATAATAGCCATGGTTTCTCAGCTCATTTCCTTTGATTGACTCAAGCTCACACTTAAAAGGAAATGAACCTGGGCAGGAGTGACAAGCCTATTCAGCATAATGCATTGTGGTCTTCCTAAGACTTCAAATTTGTGCTTGCTGTGTGGAAAAACCACCATCCTCTGCCATAGGAGTGGTTAATGAAGTGTGTTCCTGGGCCCTGGTTGGCAGTTTGACGAAACCGCAGAATGGGGCAATCCTCTTCTCTTCCCTAAAGAAAGGACACGGGAGTAAGATGGCTGTGAATTGCCAGATTTTTCTTCCTGTCAGGAATAGATACGTGGAGGCAACCAACCTTAACCCTGCAGCTGTTTAATTGTCACTCCTTCCTATGCTTGGAAAACAAGAACTCTCTGATGTATGAAACTGTTTAACGTGATCCTAAAAATCTGCTTCTTAAACAAGATGAAGGAGAATTCTGTGTTAGAATTCATTAACCGGCTTTAGTTGAATCCTCTTTTTGGATTGGCAAAATAATTTCAATCATGTTTAGAGTATTTCTAAATGATTGCCCTTTCAATGTCTGCTCTCCTGAGGTTTACTTAGGGGGGTATAAATACTCAGAGAACAGCTGTGCTTTCTACATACTTCATCATTAGTTGCTGTTTTATTGGTGTATCTTCAACAGAATAGAAAGTTAAGTCTTTGTTTTAATGCACTGGCTTACTGAGGCATGTAAAAGTAATTTCTACATTAATCCAGGAGAGAAGAGAATTTAGGCTGATAAGAAGCAATCCTACTGGCCCACAGGGTAACAAAGTCTTTTTTTTTTCTCTAAGAAATGCTGCGACAAGACAACTCAGTTGACCTTGTGTTAGCAATATTGGAAGATTTATACGTACTATTAATGCTACTTATACTAGAAAAGGCATTTAGAATGCTACTTGCAATTAAAGGAATCTGCGTATGCCCATATCAGCATACCAATAACATGTGTTATCATTTATAGGACACAATTGAGCAATGCATAGGTGACTACAGATATCAAACTTCTGCTTTTAGGGAATACACAGACCAGCACAATGTGAATTCCCCGACCAGTTGGCAAGTGATTGGTGGAACTTTCTGGGTGTTGTCAAGTGAAATTGGCCACAAAGAGGGCACCAAAAACCTCCTTGTTATTGTTTCTAAGCCTCTGTGACAAAGTACACATACTTCATTACTGTATTTAAGAAGAATTTTCAAGTATCTGTATTTGAGTATTTATTTTTCTGACAACTTTTTACTTTTACTCCCAACATTTTAACACAAAAATCAGTATTTCCACTCATTCTACAGGGTGGGCCATTTATATGGATACACTGTAATAAAATGGGAATGGTTGGTGATATTAAAGTCCTGTTTGTGGCACATTAGTACATGTGAGGGGGCATCTCCTCAAGATGGGTGGTGACCATGGTGGCCATTTAGAAGTCGGCCATCTTGGATACAACTTTTGTTTTTTCAATAGGAAGAGGGCCATGTGACACATCAAACTTATTGGTAATGTCACAAGAAAAACAATGGTGTGCTTGGTTTCAACGTAACGTTATTCTTTCATGAGTTATTTACAAGTTTCTCTTTGTTCACAGCCATTGACATGTCGAAGAGGTTAACACGTGAGGAGTGGATAGAAATTGTGTTGATATCTGGTGAACGTAGTAACCGGGCCATTGCAGCAGATTTCAATGCAGGTCACCCTACGAGACCACCCATCTCCCATGCTACAGTTAGCAAACTGCTTGCTAAGTTTCATGAAACTGGTTCAGTGTTGGATTTGCCAAAATGTGGACGCAAGAAAACTGTCACTAATGAAGAAACATCAGTGGCTGTCCTAGCTTCATTCAGCAAGAGCCCACAGCGTAGCACTCGCCGCATGTCACTGGAGAGTGGTCAGTCGAACATCCCTTCGGCGGATATTAGCTACTCACAAATGGCACCCTTACAAACTCCAGCTACTGCAGCATCTCAACGAGGATGACCCAGATCGGCGCACAGAATTTGCAGAATGGGCAAAACAAAAACTGTGACAGGACCCTGTGGTAGGGCGTGGTCTGCGGTGCTGTGCGGACGCACCTGCACCGCAGACCACGCCCCACCACAGACCCTCAGTTCACGCAGAAGATTTTGTTCAGTGATGAGGCAACCTTTTATGTGAATGGTGAAGTTAACAAACAAAACCACCACTATTGGTCTGACACTAACCCACATTGGATGGATCCCTCCAAGACTGTTGGAACAACAAAAGTGATGGTTTGGTGTGGTATATGGGGTACAACGATAGTGGGTCCATTCTTCATCAATGGAAACCTCAAGGCCACTGGATATTTGAAATTGCTACATGATGATGTGTTTCCCTCTTTATGCACTGAAGCTGGCACGTTCCCTGAGTTTTTCCAGCAAGATGGTGCACCACCATATTATGGGTGCCAGGTCCGAGCATTCCTAGATGAACAGTTTCCTGGAAAGTGGATTGGTCGTCGTGGGCCTGTTGAATGGCCCCCAAGGTCTCCCGATCTGACCCCCTTAGACATTTATCTTTGGGGTTATCTGGAGGCAATTGTCTATGGTGTGAAGATACGAGATGTGCAGCACCTGAAACTACGGATACTGGATGCCTGTGCTGGCATTTCTCCTGCGGTGTTGCTATCAGTGTGTGAAGAGTGGGAGAAGAGGGTTGCATTGACAATCCAACACAATGGGCAGCACATGCAACACATTTTATAAGTGGTCAGAAACTTGTAAATAACTCATGAAAGAATAAAGTTACGTTGAAACCAAGCACACCATTGTTTTTCTTGTGACATTGCCAATAAGTTTGATGTGTCACATGGCCCTCTTCCTATTGAAAAAACAAAAGTTGTATCCAAGATGGCCGACTTCTAAATGGCCACCATGGTCACCACCCATCTTGAGGAGTTTGCCCCCTCACATATACTAATGTGCCACAAACAGGACTTTAATATCACCAACCATTCCCATTTTATTACAGTGTATCCATATAAATGGCCCACCCTGCATTTTCAAAACAGGCTCATTAATTTAGGTTTAAGACATTTGAGGGACATTTTTATTTCACATTATAGTGTGCATTAAAACATCAAAACAGTTAGGGCCTTAATAAAGGTAACTATAACACGTAAAAGACAATCTTATTGGTGTATCAATCACCCAGGCTTATCAGATACAAAAACATGTAAAAGTCAACAGCACATTTGTAGTGCTATACCCAGGCGTTAATGTGGAGCAGAATAATCCTGAATGATCCGGAAGAGCGTTTTTTGGGGCCAGATGTCCTTAAGTTGTGGTTGCGACACTTCCCCATCTAGCTAGTGCTACAGAAAAGGAGCCAGGATAAAAGGAGGAGCATTTTAAGTGGCAGGTAATTTCAAAGGCAACCTTTCTAACAGCTCAACGAACCTCAGCAAGCACACAAACTGTCCCTGTGCAGCTTGTCACACAGTGTGTTGCTAGCTAAAGGTACAGCTGTTGTATTTCCCAGGGAGAGAAAAGAGTGTTGGATAACTTCACTCAGAGATGGAGAAAGAGGAAATGAAGAAGCGAGGTTAAATTTAAAGGTAAAGACTGCTCAGTGACATTTGTTAAACAGGAAAATTACATGTAATTTCCTCATTTTTAACTCGGGTATTGGATCTGTATATGAAGTGAAGTAATGTTTTTTGATATTGTGAAACATCCTGCAAAACAAACTGAGATATAACAATTCTGTGTTATTCAAAAGGTTGAAAATACTCAGCCGTTTAGTGTAGGATAAACATGTTAGCTTGCTATACTGTGCTAATTTCACAGTAAAGCTCTGCGATGGACTGGTGCACAGTGGCTTTGAAATAAATATCAGTTTGAGATGATGATGCTTAGATTCATTTGCTGATTTCAGCCTTTATAGTAGCTGTATACTGTCTAGTATAAAGACAGTACACTGTCAGTCTAGGGAATGGAAATCATTTTTAACACAACAAGTATCTGTGCTTCTACTTAATTAAAAAATGTCTGTATTTTTGCCACCTCTAGACTGGGGCCTTCAACACCAATTTCAATAACTATAGCTGAACTATGCAAACTGTCATCCAGTAGACCCAATGTCCTATTTTTTGCCTTTAGCTGAACATAATCCCAACTCATTTTGCACCTCTAGTCCTAAATGTCGCTACATTCCTTTTTCCTAAATAATCTTGAGCTCACAAAACAGGCCCTCAGCAACCATCAGACAGCTCAAGATTAAGAGTTAGAGAGACTGTCCATGATATTAATATGCTTAATCATATTTTGATGTGTGAGCAGTGCAAACGTTGAGTGACAGAGAATTAAAATGCAACTGTTGCAATAAATACAAACTACTGTAGAGTAAATGAACCACCGATTTTATTCCTGGAAGTTTATCTTTGTCCTGCCTCTTCACTTTTACATTATCCTGAGTTAATAAAAACACTCTGCTATTCTATAGCGTCGGCCGTTATCATATACACCCTTACTTAGTACCTTCAGTCATTAGTGCTTTAACCTCTTGGTGAGAAGAAAGTACAGTGAACTGCTCTTCTGGTAAAGCTAGTGACACCAAAATGACATAGTGTGTTTTGCCTGTTTTACAAATAAGCATAAAAAAATACTATTTGGAAGTTAGTTGAACAACATTAAACCAGCATGAAGTAGTAGTTGCCTGATGTTAGTCTTGACAGTAACATGCTGTTTGATGTACAAAGAGTTGAACTGCTCTAATGGTAATGCTGTGGTTCCATTGAATGGCTGTCATTGTCCTCATGGTCACGGTCTTGCTTGTGCTTCACAACAGCAACCACCAGATGAATGCTATTTCAGCTATGCTGGCTGTAGTGGCCCTGAAAGGATCCAGGATCAACTAATGTCTGATTTTACTGAATCCTACTCTAAAGCTTATATGGGAAAACAATCAAACAAACAACAAAGCAAACCAAAAGAAAATCAGCGTTCACTCAATTAACTCATAAAATTAACAACATAGTAACAACATAGAATAAACAACAAGTTAATTTGTGTTCCCTTAGATTCTATCACAGTGTGATATTAACTTCCAATGGTTTTAAAGAAACACTGGGTCACCAACATTTATTTATTTAAAATTGTGTAACAAATCTGTTTTTACTAAACAGATAAAAAGAATAAAGACTAAGTTTAGAGAACTATGGCCAGTATATAGAGAAAAATATCTGATTGTATTGCCTTTTATACATCCATGAAATCTTTGTGTTTATACTCCCTTGTACTCAATGAAAATTTCTCCAGCAAGGTGCATTCGGCAATTCTGTTGAAAAACTACTTCATCTAACTGTTTAATGAAGTGAATGACAAGAAATCTTTAAGCACAAGAACAACAGAGTTCAGTGCCCATTAATCACTGATTCTGTGTGAGTGTGTGTGCCTGGCTGGCCCCTTATGACTACACTCCAGTTACACTGCTGCCATGGGGATGTATTCGAATCGTAACCATAGCACACTACTTTAAACATCTTCAAATACTGTTATAAGAGTTTTGCTGTTTTTTTTAAAAGAAAATCGAAATCCCCGTGTTTGCAGGGTAACAGAAATTAGTTTATCTTGTTATAATCTACCCTGAAACACAATATATAACATATGTGCGCAATTTTTAAAAACCATATTATTGCCTATATTTTTATCAGCACGGCCACTGTTGGTGTGACAACTACTATCTTGAATCCAGTGCATATACACTTGACAATGCTAATGCATCGACTGACAGTGGTAATATCTTACAGATTACTGTCATTTATAACTAGTTAAAAAACAATTTTTTTTGCCACCCATATAGTAGGTATACTACACGTACAATAAACTTAAGTGGTATAAATAAATGTCACTAAAAAATCAAATTGGAAGGTTTTCAAGGCGATTTTTCTACTTTAGGAGAGTTTGGCCTGTATTCAGTAAGAAGTCTGTTTATGTCAATAGCAGCGACAATCCCTAATGATAAGGCCAAGAAACTGCCATAAAATGCCGGGATTACTATTTGTGATCAGCAGGTGTGTCAACATTCTCATCTTATCAGGCCATTTCACACCAGCTTGCACTCCAATGAATATTATTCCACATTATCATATGCTTTACAGATATTGGCCAGTGATATAGATGCTCCTTTGTAATTCCCTTTCCAGCACATACAGATCTCATGAACCAAGATTAGCTGTCTTAAAATTCACTGTTCAGTAAAGTCTGGAATAAATTTAGACTGAATCACGTTCAGTTTTGATTAAACCTTGTAAAGGTCCAAGAAACACAGACTGGCACAAAGTGAATTTTTTTTTTTTTAAAGGCAGTAATGATGCACTTTGGTACAAAAATAAGCCTGTTCAGTTTTATAATGTCAAAAGCATTAGTTGTGTGATTTTTAAAGCTGAAAAATATGGAACTATATGGCATTCTCCACAGATGATTGATACCTATTTGCTGATATGACCAGGGCAAAGGTTTAATGCCTGTGAGGACTCTTTTATCAGGATCCATTATTTAACAGAAATATGAACAAATTAGATAAAAACACACTCTTATGCACACATGATTGCAAATTAATGCTGAAAGTAAACAACTGCTTGCGTTTTTGCTTATGCATATGGCATGGTAATCATGAAGGATTCAGATAACAGCGGCTGAAGACTCGGAAGAGGAAAGTCAATCTTTCATCCTTCGTAAGAGAAGGAGTCTTGGACTGCTTCAGAGGATCTTTTGTGATCTACTGACCCAACCTTTCAGGAGAGATTGCACAAATTGTTGGGAGATGCTGGACTAGCATCGTGAGATCAGGAAAACAGCTCATATTGGATTCAGTGTGAAACAAGATACTCTAAAAATATGTAAAAGCTGTTTTTTTACATATACATTTAAACTAGAGTCATAAAGGAGCTATAGTTGACACCAGTGCACGTGGTTAGTATTCTTTGAAGCTGTGTGTTTTATTCATAATAAATGACATGGATAATGAGACTAAATCTTTTAGATTTGATAGCTGAAAAAAGTGTTGAAGCCACGTAATTTTTCTGCACATGATTTAATCCATGTGTGTGTTTCTTGGGAAATTTAACATTCTCGGAAACCGATTTTCCATCCTTTTAGTCCCAGGACTTTTTAATTTCCACTGCAGTAGAAACACCTGCAAAGATTCAGCAAATTAGTCCAATGAAGCATGAAGAAGCAACAGCTGTTTCTCCACATAATATTTGGTGAGAATTTCAGCACTTTTAGAAAAAGAAAAAAACTCATCCCCTGAACAGGAAGGTTTATTTTTGCTGTGTGATGTATAATATTTATTTGAACATAAGTTAGACCTTGGTGCCTGTGGTGAAAATGTGGCTTTAATGACTCGTGTTTAGACACCAGCATTTGGAATGCAGACATTTCAAAGTATTGGAAATCTATTACACACTTTTTGCTTTTCCAAGGTTTGAAATACTAAAGAATACTGTTGCACTAGTACTGATGTCTTGGTGCAATATTAAGACCATAAGTGACTCTTGACTGGTGATGGGGTTCACACAGGTAAAAGTGGTGTCGTTTTAACAACCACATAATCCAGGTATTAGAGATACATTTTCAATAGAAGGACATTACAAAGTTCCCTTTCTACCCTGTTGCACAGGAGCCAAGAAATCTTCACACAGAATCAGAAAGTTGGATTAATAAAACACATGTTTGTTAATCTAATTTCACACTTTGGAACGCTTGTCAACTGTGGAAAAGAAATAAGTATTTTTTTTAAATACAGAAAATGCAAAAAGAATAGCAAGAATCAGAAATCCATTGATTCAGTAATCCCCGGATCTTATGTCAATAAGGAGAGAGGCAATTTGTTCCAGGCTGTTGGGCCAGGCTTTAAAATCTCGCTTTTAATCAGATTTTTGGCATGTTAATGCATTTCTCATGCATCTTCAGTAGGGTCATTATGTAAGAGTCAATACAATCAGTAATCTCATCCAAGCTGTACATGTGACCAGCTCTTTGTGGTCCACACTCCTACGTTTCATTAATTCCTCTGAAATGAAATTCAGAGTTGCAGTGTCCTTTTCCCTCTCTCCTAATCTAATAACTGTAATGATACAGATTTCTAAATTCAATCAGCTTTAATCTCGGGGATACAGATGCTCTCAATAGGGAGAGAAAAATGGTCCCAGCTGGTGAGTGGTGAAAACCTTATGAAAAAAAAGTAGCTACTTTAGAGAGATGAGGACTTCTGTGTGTTGGATACATTTACTAAAAAGACAAGTTGCGACTTTTTTATTTATTTTTTTAACAATTTCTTTTTTCTGCCCACTGTGCCTGATTCCAGCTGCTTCACTGTTTATTAGTAAAGTTAAAAGATTGTTTTAAAAGACAAAAGGTGAATTGTTGATGTCAAACTGGTCATCCAAAACCACACACTTGTTGCTTTACTCTCATAATCAGCTTAACTGAACGCAAGCTATTGCAGCATAAGAAAACGTGATCAACAAAGGATCCAAACCAGATTCAGACTCCAAACAAGTCAGTGTTTTCTGTGAAATGGAATTGCAGAATTTCACAATGTTTTGAGGCATAATTGGTAATACTTTCATCTAATTTAAAACCTAATATTGCTTCTGTCCTCCACGTGTTTCTTTTTAATGATGGCTGAACAGGCCAGAGATTTTGGGCATCTACATACAGGAGACCAGAAGAGTCACATGGATCAAAATAAAGAATTCTGAATTGTGCAATAAAATATGCATTTGTAAATCCATTTACAAAATTTTTTTATTGTATATATTTAAAGATTATTATTTAATGATTCAGTTTAAAAAACACTAGTTATTAATACATTCTTCAAAACGAATTATTAATCCATTAAAAAATACTTCACAAAGTTCACAAAAAAGAATTAAACTCAATAAAAACAGTTTTGTAGGGTTCTGTGAAAATCACACAAGCATCTGACCACATCTGGCATATATGGTTCTATTTTATACAGTACACTGTTGAAATTATAAACTATATATTCCAGCTATTCACTGATCAGCAACTTTTAAGTAAATGGATGTCAATCAGTGATGTAATTCACCTGCAAGTGTTTTTAACACACTGTTACAGCATCTGTGGAGAGATGTATTTGAATATCTTCTGTTCCACTTTTCCCAACCTGGAAGCTGAGGATGTTTTAATCCTGACAAGGACACAAACCTTACCACTTATCATAAACATTATTACATCCTCCATGCAGCAGTTCCAAAGCAAGAGCAATGACCACTGATTAAGGTCAGCCAGAAATCTGCCCTTTTCTACAGCTGTAGCAACTTATAATAAAAAAGTTTAGAGTCTTTGAAAAAATGGTAAATGGCCTGTATTTGTATAGCGCTTTACTAGTCCCTAAGGACCCCAAAGCACTTCACACATCCAGTCATCCACCCATTCACACACACATTCATACACTGGTGATGGCAAGCTACAAAAAGGTGGGTCCTGTATGATTTGTCTGAGACCATGTGTCATATGCAGAAATTACACTTTGGTGCTTTTCTGCACCTTCATTCTGCTCAGTTAAGCGCTTTAAAATTTGATAAAATATGGCAAGTTTGTGTTGTGCTGCAAGATAAACCCATTCTGTTCAAAGGTAATCCTTAGTTTTTATACATACAAGGCCCAACTAAAAGTAGAAATTAAAAAAGAAAACAACAAACGAGTTTGGGAGTTAGGAGGACGATTTGTAATCGGTTATAGAACTAACACTCGTGAAAGGGGTCGGTTTCATTTATATTGCAAGAACCTTTGTTTTCTCGCAGCTTCAGTGAGCATTTCAGATTCTAACACTGATTCAATCAACAGAAAAGTCGATTGAATTCAACTGTACACAATGGTTTTCAGTGGAAAAACATTTTATCATTCATCTGTGAGACTGAAGAAGTTACTTGGATGAGTGATAAAACAATTTTCCACGGAAAAAAAAGGCGAGAGGAACTAAACTTTTGGGCATATCCTTGCTTGTAATTCATCCATCAAGAGGTTTTTTAATATATATACTTTTTTCAGTTGGCGTTTCTCTTATTTTCAGCCTTAGCAGCAGTTCTCAGAAGAAAACCAGTGTAAACTTTCTGTCAATCAACAGAAAAAAAGATGATTGAGCCAGCTGCTATTCTTGGGAGTTGAAGACTAAAACTGAACTCATACAGTGAACTCATGTTAGAGTGGACATCATAAGATGATAAGATGATGATATGATATGTGTATAAAAAAGAAAAACACTTTTCATATAAATAACACAAACTATTTATATGAATAATTTACTCTTCTTAAATATAACTCATAAAACAAGTAAAATCACAAATGTGTACAAGTTACAGACCTCCTTCTTAGTAAATGTACACAACTCCTTCTGAGTGATTTTGTGTTTTAAAGGAGAAAGAGATTAAGAGGTAAAGTCGATGACACAGAGTCAGTCATCGCTGAGGCAATCTCTCCTGCGTAAGTCCAGGCGCTGATTTTCCTGTGTGGGTGTCTGATGCCACAAAGCTGACTCAGAGCCGTAACATCCTCCATGACTATGGTATGGAACAGATGTGGGTGTGTCCTCATCTCCTAGAGGAGTCCCAAGATGTTGTCAACACACAAAAATCATTTGAAAATGTAAACATCAACCAAAACATCAGCAGTGATTTAATAACTTTATCACCTCTGTCAAAATGATTTTCATTTACTGTATATATCACAGCATTTAGGGCGTTTATAAGCAGGGCATACAGAGAAAAGTACCAAACTGGATAA
This sequence comes from Aulonocara sp. 'chitande type north' Nkhata Bay, assembly GCF_057382095.1. NCBI lineage: Eukaryota > Metazoa > Chordata > Actinopteri > Cichliformes > Cichlidae > Aulonocara > Aulonocara sp. 'chitande type north' Nkhata Bay. The sequence goes on from NC_141356.1 coordinate 29,970,303, forward strand.
ATGCTTTCATTTCATTATCTGTATCTTTACCAGACATTTGACTGGGTGTAGGTACTGTAGGTGCAGTGAATGCTTAAATTATACTCATTGGAATATACTGGAAAGTCAATGCTTAGATTTAGCATACTGTGTTAAGAGGCTGGGATTTGATGAATTCATAAAACATCCAAGTTTTGTGTATTAATTTTCAAATTGCATTAATAAACACAGCAAGCATATAAAAATAAAAGTGCACGTGGACCTTGATCATCATCTATGTCCAGTCAAGAATGAATGTGTGCACGCTCATATTTAACCAAATGAAGTTAAATCAATAGTGTCATCTCCAGGTTCTGCAGAGGGCAGTAATATAAGGAATGAAAGAACTGACAGCAATTATTTTAATCACCTTGTCCCAATTCTTTTAACACTAACTAACAGAAAGTAATGTGGTAACATCTGGACTGATGTGTTTACAGACATCATTTTAATCATGTTTAAAGGCTGTAGGTTGCAGCCACTGGTCTAACACTGTGTATGAATGTAACAGGGCTCAGTGCTGCTTCTAATAGTCTGAGCTGCTTCAAGCTTTATTTGTGAATACTTTAGCTTACTAAAAGGGTAGCTAGCTTGTACTGCTGCAATGTAATACTTTCAAAAGTAACATGATCTTAAAAGAGCAGGGCTATATGCAGTGATGCTAGCGTTAGCCATGTTAGCATGTTACCTTCAACAAGTGGCCAGTCCAGGTCCACAGACGTATACTTGGAGGTTTAGCTCTCCATTTCACTGAGACCCTTCATACTGCATATATCCATGTTTGACAGAGTGTAAATACTGAAGCTGTACAAACCCACACACTTCTTAGCGGTGCAAAGCTATCGGCACAAACCTCAGTGTAGAAAAATCCAGGCATGCAGCCTGTGCCTGTCTAACCAATCAGGGAGCTCCTTACATTGCACTGGATGGCTAATTTGCATGGCTAATTTGCATTGCTTCACGATTTCGGAATATGACAGCTAATCCCAAAGCTAATTCATTTGCTAATATATTAGCTAATCTGCGAGCTAACAGGAAAGAATAGAATAGAATAGAATAGAATAGAATAGAATTCAACTTTATTGAAAGGTTAATGGAGTGAGGAAATATGGATTTTCAAGGAGTTAAATGGTCATTTTAAATGTCAGAAATATTTTTTGAAATTAGGTTCTTTTTATCCAATAGTATCTCATTCTTTTTTTATGATTTGAAGTATTGATTAATGGTTATTAACCCAATTTATAATACTGATTCATAAAAAGTTTTTTTTATTATTAAATTATTACATAATAAATTCCTTTAGTAATTTTTAAATAAATAAAATATATTTTTTAATTATTAAATGAATTCACAAATGCATATTTTGTTGTACAATTACTATATATAAATATATAAATTGCACAGATTTCTTTATTTCGATGTCTCTTCTGGTTCCTTATATCTACATACCGGCTCAGTAGTTTTGCTCCACATGTGAGGAGACTTCCTTATTCATAAGTCACTCTGATGAAGTGTCAAAAAGAGGTCACTCAGTGGGGGTGTCTTGCAGGATATAATGACTCAGCATCTATGTGACAAACCAATGACCTGCAAAGATCTCCTTTGCACAATTAGACACTGCACAGTTAGAGTGGTTCTACTTACATCCTTTACACAAATAAAGTGTCCCATAAAGACATGATTGTAACAGTGACTGTTACAGCCAGCATCAATGATGCCAGAAATCTGAGACTGGAGAAGCTAAATTAAATTGCATCATCCCTAATTTCATCATATATCTTTATCTATCATACTTACCCCCCAACATCCTCTTACAGACGAGGTTTTACCATCCAAGGGGGAAAAAAACACCTGTGTGCATGTGCAGGACCTGATAGTGAATTATCTACCTTGCATGGTATTCCATATGGTAAAAACAGGAGTTTTTAATGATAAAGAGAATTAAAAGTCTAACAAGACTAGCACAAGCAAGAAGCAACAATCTTCGTCTTACAAGATTATAGTCACCTAAAAAGATGCACCTGTTTGCTTTTCACAGATAATCTGTTTTACTCTTTTTCTATATGTGAAAGAGCAAGCATGTGGTTTCTGGCCTATGGGATAGCTAATCAGTCTGATTATATGATGACGGAGGTAATGCCAACCAAGTATCCAGTCTAAGAAATAATACCGTGATATAAAGGTGTTATTACACTACATGCATGGAAAGGTCTGTGTTGATCTTTACTGGCAGATAAACAGCACTCCTCAGATCTTTGAGGACAGTAATGTGCATGTTTACAAGAACACAACTGTTAACTGATGAGTCGAGATTACTATTAATAAAAAATGTCAAAAGGTCAGGTGGTCAAGTTTATTTAAAATTTATTTAAGATTTTCTACTCAATATTAAAACAATTGTTAGCAACAAACCACAAATTTTTTTCCACAATATTTTAGAGATGTTGTTAAACGTTCCTCTAGCAACCTTTCATTTGATGTACAGCTCACAAAGGTTGTTGACTGGTTTTCTTGTTTCTTGCCTCTTTCTTGAAAATGCCTTATACTCAAATAGCACTTTTTTTCCTCTTTGCATTTTTGTTCTTTTTTTCCATCTTAATCTTTTCCCTTTACTGTACTGTTCTCAGATATGCGTTTCTCTTTCCACAGTTGTCTGAGACCTCATCATTATGGGATCACTGTTGCTGCTGCTGTTTTGGAAAAACTGTTTTACTTGCCTCTAACTTCCAGTTACTGGTTTGTTCTGTGAAAAGAGGGCTGCACACAGTTGTATCAAATCCTCAAAGGCTGAGGCTGCAGACACTGTTAACTAGTTTGGATTAGAGGTGTTCCATCTCTTTGAACAGATATCTGCATATTAATGTGTTTTTGGCATTTGTTAACATGACAGCACATTAGCTCAGTGGTTAACTTTCAAACCTCACATGCCCCATCTGTGTTTGAATCCAGGGCTTTCTGTGGAGTTTGACGTTTTACCTGTACTTGTGCAGCTCTAGCTTTCAAAACAATGCCCATGTAAGCGCACGCCATAGACTGTATATAAAAGATGACCACCGCAACATCTTCCATTGGTTCGTGAACTTTACATTTTAAACCTTTGATTTTTGCTTTTCTGTCTGCACGTCTGTATCTTTAAACCTCGACAAGCCCGTGGATAGAAAAGAGGATGCAGTGATAAGTTCACAGTTTCCTATAGTGCTTAAACTGCTCTGACAAATCTCACATTCAGAGATGTTTGGTTCAGAGTATACATTTCAGTTGCTAAGTGATTTTGTGCCAAGAGAATTTAAGAAATATGAACAGGTGGATTAGCGTATTCGGTAAAATGGAAAGTGGTTTTTTTTTCATATCAACACCATCTGTCCCACTGGTTACATTTTTCATGTCTGAGAAGTATGTGACATTTCAAAACCTTAATCTTAAAAGTCTGGATGCTGTGAGTCATGGTTCCTGAGATCCAGTTACATTAAAAAAAGAGATGCAGCAGTGGGGAAAGAAGAATGGATACAGAAACAAATTAAAAAAAAGGAAAACTGAGAGTAAAGCTTAACAAAACTAATAGGTTACTGAATTTTTTTCTAAGAAATAACTTTTTTTTAGTGTTCAGTTTGTTTTTGAACTTTGCAGTTGGATTACTTTCAGAAAGTGAGCTATTATTATTAATGAAACCAAAAGCTTTCTTATCTTATTGGTGCATGGCCCAGAAAGCTTAAACCTCTATTAATCTTGAATGCACTATCTCCTTTTTCTCCTTCGTCTGTCATCACAGTACCCGCACGATGCTGTAACCTCAACAGTTTTTGGTAAACCTTGAATCCTGCTGTGACATAGTCCATTCTCCGTGACATTTTTTTTGCTCTTGTAAAATTGAGGATGAGTTCCAGCGACCAGGTTTGGGTTCAAATAACATTCTTTAGACCAGTGCAACTTTAAATGTACTTTTTCAAATTATGTTGTTAATGTGGTAAGTCATGTGTCATAATTTAATAACAATCTAGTTCCAAAATGTTTACTGGGATGTATGTAGTGGTAGCTTTATTGTAACGTATTTAAGACAGCTATAACTTTGAAAATGAATAGTAGTGTGCATATAAATAAAGACAATAATTTAAAAAAAAAAAATAGCAATATATGACCAAAATGCTAAAAGCCATTGAAGTGGCTTTACCCACCAGTTATCTGCACCCCATCACCAGTCAGGCCCACTCGTATCCTTATACAACCTTAAACTTTTCAGTGTCTCAGATACACGTAAATGCTTTTGGGATTTTGGGGAAACAGTGCAAAAAAAAAAGTTTGATGCTTTCAAAGGAAGGTGGAAGGATAACAATGCAATTTCACACCTTTATTGCTTTTCACTTTGCTTTTGTGTGAGATTACCGGTCACATGAAACACCCAAGAAAGCGTCTCACTGATGAATTAAAAGACTGATTGCACGAGAATTGCACCAGACACGAGGCTTGAAATTCTTGTGCGTGGCTTGCCTTGTGTCGAAAAAAAAAGAACATGCTTCAGGCATGCTTGGTGCAGAATGCATTAGCAATGTCTACTCTTTAGGGTCACAAGGGCTATAGATTTAGCGGGCCGCCACCACAATCAGGAGTGCACATCTGCACTGAGCTCTTTGTATTTTCATACACGTCAACTCCTATGAAAAGGAGAGAAAAATACCCTCCAGTTAGGTGTAAATATATTACAACAACTCCTGCTGAGACAAGCATCAACAGAAAAATGTTATCATGTTTGTTCATCACATTCATAAGATGTAATTCTAAGCTATGCCTGACCTTTTCTTTACTGTTTTCTGCTACTGAGCAGGGGGTTTTTTTGTGGTTATTTTTTCATTTTTCAACTTTTATGTGCCTCACTGAGAACAACCTGTAGTGCTAGCATGCCTGTAATTTACACACCAGCAATTACACTCTGCTCTGTTGCCAGTGTCCAGCAGTATAGTGTTTTCAGTAGTTATTGTCAGGGAGGACATTCATCGTTAGAATTTTTGGTTTATTATATCAGCTTAACTGTCAAAACAGATATTTAGCTTTCACTCAGAGAACTCAAAAATAGTATGAAATGCTATTTCCATTACAATATAAAATACAGTAGACGACGTCACGTACAGTGGACTTTTAATATGTGGATTTTCTTCTTCCTGCTCCTTTTCACACATGGTTGTAGTGCTTTATTGATAGAAAGTGTGGTTGGTTTGTTTGATCTGTTGTACCAAGTGTGAAATAAATAAATAAATAAATAAATAAATTAAATGAAATGAAATGAAATATACAGGCATAAAAAAGTGAATGTGAGCTACTTGATGAAATAGTTTGATAGGGTACATTGAATTGCTGCGTGATAAATGAGCATTAAACACCCCTGGATCCGGATTCAGTTTGATCTACTAATAACAACTAAAGTGACAGCCCCTGATTAGCCGTATTCACGATCTTTACGCTTGATCCGCAGCAATAATTCAATAAAAAAAATCGATTTTAAGATCAGCCTGTAAGCTACACACTCATATACACACGGTTAGTTTGCTTTAAAGACATCACTTCGTGTGTCTAAACCATCCTTGACCGCTTCTGCGCGTCGATTAATCAAGCGCATCTGTTTCACGAGGTTTAGCTCCAAAGTTGCGTGTGCCATAAATGTCCGTGGATGGATGCTTGTGTAGGCAGAGGCGCTGTCCACGGTACTGCATTCAGCCCCTCCCCGGTAGACATCACGAAGAGACACGTGATACTCTCTGTCTGTGGCTCCTGACAGTCGCTGGATAAGCTCAACAGGGAAACCAGATTGCACCTTCTCTTCCACAAAGATAACTGGATTTTCGCCCCGCGCTTCTTCCCACTAACCACATCGTGGGTTAGATTTTTTTTTTTTTTTTTTGTAGTTCTGTTGTGTTTTTATTAGCAGAAAATACATTTGGAGGACTGAATATTTAAGGTAATTTTTAAACCTGTGAGATTTTTTTTAGGAGTTAGAGTGAAAGTGGACCCGTCTTTCTCGCTCTCTCTCCTAACCCCCCCCCCCTCTCTCTCTCTCTCCGCTCTCTCTCTCTCTCTCTGTCTCTCTGGCTGATGCTGCGATTCACTTGAAAGCAGATCTTGATGTGAAGGTTTCGCTAAAGAGGATTTGGAGCATTGGATTTCAAAGAGACAAAATATGGACAGTGCTGGTTTAAAGGAGCTCAGTCCGCGGCGCCTTGCATGAAATCGCGTTTCTTCTCTTGTGACAACTATTAAGGGTCCCGTAGAAGTAAAGGTGCACGCGCAAAGGTAATAATGGCGCCTCATATTGTTTACCGAAGAATTGTTGTAGTTGTGAGCGACTCGATAAAAATGCCGCATGGACATAAAATAACACACTTATTATAGTGAGCCCGTTGCAGCTGCCGTGCATGGCAAATGTCAGGATATGGGGCATGTTATTGATGAGATGATGACGGCGAAAAGGCAAAATATATCAGTTCAGACGAGGATTATGCTATCTAATAGTTTAAGCATGATCATTAACACGCCGTACTGATCTTCATCACAGTTTCAGTCTATTGATAAGATGCTCCAGTCTGTGGAAAGTGCAGGCAAGTAAATCAGATCTACAGCGGTGCAGCGGTTAGAGTGCAGTGGTTAGAGTGTCTTTCCCCCCCTTCATCTTCTTTACTTGAAATGCAAACTAATTGCGGACCTTTAGAATCGACTAACTATTTTTGTTTTCGTTTTATTGCATTATTCTGCTCCTTTTGGTATTTGAAGGAAAAGCGGGATCTGGCTCAAACTCCGTGTGAAAAATAGGGACAAAGCACATAGTATGAAGAGCATTTTCTGGGTTCTGACTGAGACCCAGTGGAAGCCCGGCTGGTATGACTTACACAGACCGACCATTGTGCATCAAATGACGCACTTTTTCCTCTTGTTAGGGCTTCAAATTAGAACTGGACAGGGGAGCCTATATCGGAATGCTGCTGATAAAACGATTGCAGAAGTTTTAACGCTTACAAGCAAAAGTAATACTCTCATTAAGAGAAAGAAAAAACGACGTAAGGCAGCTATTTTCTTATTTGCGTGACCGAGATTTTCTTTATAATTTGTTTTATTAATGCCGACCGCTGGGCGTGATTTCTTTCTATCTTTTTTTCTTTAGATCACAAATTATAATTTACTCGTATTTCTTTTTCTCTTTAGATTGCGTGACTATTTCATTATGAAAGGACTGCATTTTAACGAGAATATTACAGATATTGTTTTCCTACTTGGTCATTAAGATCAAATAATGTGTCTATTCTCTGATATTGTCAAGAGCTGCCGTTTGCTTCCTGGAAAGCCCTAGTGATCTTAATCTAATGACATAGCTTGTGTTTGTTGTAACAAAGGCCTCACTGGATATAAGTCCCTGACTAGCTGTGCTTTTTGCCTTATCACAGCATTAATACTGGTTTTTGATTAAGGCTTTGACCAAAGTGGATTTGGACATGGATACGGTGAAATACTGATGCTACATTAAATTTGCTTTTCTTTTGCAGAGAGCTTTGAGTCTGGGGACTGCCTTGACAGACAGACTGCTTCTTTTGCTGAGCTTATCAGCCAACGTGGCTCCATATGGCATTTTTTTCTCTTTGCTACAGAGAATGCAGGGTGAAAAGCCCTGAGCAAGGCTTCCAGTTACCCGCCAAAGAATGTTGGCATGAACATGAAGATTAAAGCTGCCATTTCAACTCAAGTGAAACCGTGCACACACTAACTGGCACCAGAAGGGACTGTTCCGTAATTACATAAATCAGACCGAGTGTGCCCAGTGGATATTTGAATCTCTGTCCCTTTGCTCTAAATAACCATGGCAGAGAGGACCTTTAAACAGTTCAAACTATTTTGGCGACAACAGTGAGAGGTTTGGCCAGTGGCCTGGACTGTATGAGGTAATGGTGTTTGCTCCAGGATACAAGTGTTGGCCAAGCCTGTTGATATGCAAACATATTAGAGTTGTAGCATTTAATCTTTTGTCTTACAATGCATCAGTTTACACTTGTATGTCCATGTAGACAGTCAGTTACATGCCAGTCTACTATCTCACAGTCAACCCAGCTTATTTTTTTCCCCTTAAGCTAAAGTCCTTATAAGTACATTGAATTCTGTAAGTCCTAACTTCAGCCCACATAATTTGAAATCAAACAATGATTTCACCAAAGCCACATGTTGCCCATATTATATGGGTTGGGCTGCTCATTTGTTGCTTTGTAGAAATAGGCACTTGTCTAGAATTTACAGGTGCTGAGGGTCAGTGGGCTAGATTTCCAGTGTGGAATGCATGTTGCGAAAGTGAAATGAGCTTCAACATGAAAACAAGGAGTTCCCATGGGCTGCTAGTTTACTTTGATGATGAGGGATTTTGTGACTTTCTAGAGCTCCTCATACTGAATGGTAAACTCAGCCTTCGATTCTCCATCTTCTGTGCGGAGCCTGCGACTGTTATATCTGACACAGCGGTCAATGACAGCCAATGGCACACAGTCACTATAAGGAGAAACTTTAAGAACACTACCCTAATGGTGGACAATGAGATAAAGTGGGTGGAGGTGAAGTCTAAAAGACGGGATATGACTGTTTTCAGCCATTTGTTTGTTGGTGGAATACCACCGGAATTACGATCTGTTGCACTACGTCTGACATCGGCTGCGGTCAAGGATCAGCTGCCTTTTACTGGATGGATAACAGACATAAAGGTCAACAACACGGAGTCTGTAATGATTAACAGTGAGGGTGTCTTAAATGACCTCTGTGGTACAGCCAACATGTGTCTAAATGGAGGAGTCTGCAGTTTAATTAACAACGAGCCAACGTGCGACTGTTCTCGGACAGGCTTCCAAGGAAAGGACTGCAGTGAAGGTAAGGCTTTGATTTAATCTGAATCATACATTCAGTACAAAGTGTCCAGTGTAGCCTTTACAGTCAACAGGAAGTTATTCATAATTTGGCTGTTTCAATTACTATCCTCCATAAAATTACGCATTCCCTTCCTCTATTTGGCTAAAGCCATATGTTTTCCTTAGTCGTATGATGTGTGCCATTGATCTGCAATACAGCTGTTTGGAAAGACTGAATCTCCTGCTAGGCCTCATTAGCAAAACATTCTGGTGTTCTTCATCCCCAAAGGTGTCTGCCATTCTTATCAAATAGATCTTTAGGGATTGGTTGACCTATGAAAGATCTCCAATGACATACTTTTCAAATGGAAGAGCAGGGGTAATCATCTATGTGCCTGACTGAGTAAACAGGAATGACATCATTGAATGCATACAGTATAAATCTTTCCAGTGATGAGAGTATATTCGATCTAGTATCTAATCATTGTATCCATATGATTTTTTTGAGAAAACACAAAATAAAATTGCAAATGTAAAATAACTGAATTATGACCTTTAGCAGAACCATGTGCAAAATGTATTTATTAATACTAACTGCTAAAAAGTCAGCAGGATAATGAAGGTGAATAAAAAGGTTTTGAGAACGTGCAAACTGATAGACAAAGAGAACACAGGGTTCTTTGAGGTAGCGAGAATACTATCACTCTGTCTAGTCTGTAAGGAAAACGTATGAGTGTTCAGAGTATTTAGTGCAATGCTACCCTCAGGTTGGCAGCTTATTGTGATGCTGAGGGGGAGGATGCTTGCTGGTCAGTCAATGGGGGAGGGATTTTAACTGTTTTTAATGTTATTCGTCATGCTCAGTTAAATACAGATGAATCTGAACCTATTTTAACCTATTTTAAATACGGTAATGACACTCACGTCTAATTTACAGTAGATTTCATGAGATCATGTATCTTTATTCAGGCACATAAATCTTTTATTAACAATGAGCTTATTAAGGCACTACTGGAAAACTTACTACTGCCACATAAGATATTCTCATCAAATTGCAAACATAACATCTTCATATAGCACCATGCTTTGTGAACAATGTTTTATTTTTCCCTTTAATCGGGTCTTGTAGATGTTGTAGATGGTGTTAATTAAACAAGAAGTAGTATAGCCTTTCACTAACCACATGCACCGACACATTGAATAATTGCTGTAGTTCACTAACAGGCATTTAAGTGTAAATGTTATTTAGTCTACTTTAAATCCATGACAAGTAGTGTTGGCTGTGTTGCTGTGCTGCAGAAAGAAAATACAAATAGATCCACAATTAGAATGCGACAGTGAATATCTTGAAATATGTCATTATTGTTCCATTTTCTGCTTCTTTCAGAGCAGACTACAGTCTATAATCAAAATTCTTTGATTGTAACAGTGTCATTATGTATTGCTGTAATTTTAATTAATTTTTTTTTTTTTTTGCAGTATTGTAAATTACATTTCAGTACATAGATAGATTTTTTTTTTTTAAATTTAAAAATGAATCCAAAAGAAGTATCTATTCAGGGAATCTCTCATTTGGGTTTATTAATGTGTCTTTGACCATTTTTCTTACTACTGCGCCAAAAAGAGCTGTGAATTCAAAATAGCTTTATTATTTCAGTTTCCCTAAGCTGACGAAAAGCTAGCGATTGTGTGCAGCCATATTTTTTTCTCATTTCATGCTGGATGCAGCCTGACAAAAGGCCCGTCTTGGGGAAAGCTGGGATTCTTTTATACAAAATGCATGGGCACTGATTAAATCTTAAAGTTATTATCTTATCACAGGATACAACTCTTTAACAAAAAAAGTAATACATTAGCAAATTAGAAATTACGTTCATAAATTTAGTTTAGGCTTGATACTATCTCTGAAGTTCAAATTTATTGGTATTTATTGGAAGAGTTGATTTATAAAACTCCCAACACATAACATTTGTAAGGCTAATGTATAATTTGCCAGATTTTTGGAATTTTGGGACTTGGAAGTTCTATACATGGAGACTTCAAATGCAGTATTTTAGAATCCCTGCAAAACAAATCATTAAATATCTTTAAAAACAAAAACAATGGTTTATATAAATTAAAAATGATGATGAACCCACTTCATTCTACCTTAAGGATTCATTTGTAATCTAACATTCCTTGATCTATGTGGTTAATTTACAGATTCATATTCCAGTGTTTAGGGATTAAATAATTACTTTAAAACTGTGTTTGATAATTTTATACAATACATCTATATTTTCTTTGTGTGTGTGTGTGTGTGTGTGTGTGTGTGTGTGTGTGTGTGTGTGTGTGTGTGTGTGTGTGTGTGTGAGTGAGTGAGTGAGTGAGTGTGTGTGTGTGTAAGTGTCTCATTAGTCGAGAATTCGGGGGAAGAGATTTTAATATGCACAGCAGGGTGGCTACTGGTGTTAATAGTTTTATACACATACAATAGCTACTTGTTTGTGTTGTTTATTTTTATATGAGCTGCATGAGCGATGAGCAGCCATTATCGAAAGATGTTTGTGTATTAAGTATATCGCAGCAGTAGCAATCAGAGTGATTATAGTGACAAGTTGAAAGCTTCCTAATAATGAAAAATCCTTTAAAAATATGTTGTACATACAGCCATACAGGGGCTTTGATGGGGTGAACATAGTCTAGTAAGTGTGTCTGTATCTTAGGGGGAAAATATCTAAAGGAAAAATAAAAGCTGAAAGCAAAAACTCTTTGATTTGATAGATGGCTACTAATTTTCTAATTTTAATTGCAGAGCAGGGATAATAACAAATAACTTATTAAATTCACGAGTTGTCCTGAATGGAGAATTTGCTATTCCCTTCAATGTAATCCCTTTGAGCAGCTAATTCTGACCACTTGCTTGTACATCTCCGAGTCATGCTTGACCTCGCTCACTGTGTCAAAGTTGCAACACTGAAAAGTACATTTAATTTTAGGGAGAAAGAAGCAGATGTTTGAGCCAAAAGTTCTCCCTGAGATGTGTCAGCGTGCTGCAGCATAATCTAGGCAGTTATAGGCAGTCCTACCTTGGGTAGCAAATTTACAGCAAACAAAGAAACTGACAATTGACTTGATTCTCCTTTTGAGGACTTGGTGACTGAAGTCTTTTCCTTTGAAGACTGTCTTTATTTTATTCTGGATAATAACTTGTCAGCAGTGATGTTGGATACTGTTTGTTTGATATTTGCTCTCATTCATAGTTTGAGGTTCATGGTGAAATTGCAAATATACACTAACAAGCCCTTCCAGCAAGTGCTCTAAGCCAGAGCACTGGAAGCAGTGCATCATTGCACAAGGAGACAACCTTGAAGGGGATGGCAGAATATCACATTTGCTTTTTATAGGCAATGTCTCAAAACTTTATAACCCACAGTGTATATTCGTGCTGCAAGTTACTGAACTGAAGCCCTGAAGCTACAAGCACACACCGTTTATTACAAAGTATAGTTTATAATTTTATGATTATAACAATGACTTTAAAAGGGTTTTTTCAAGAGCAGATGCACAACATCATCAGGTAAATATATTGTCTATAGTGAATCCATTGATCTGGTACTATATAGTGGTGGCAACATCGAGGGTTACATGGAAGCCAGATACCAAGCCAGCCAGCCCATGGTTACTCCACCAATCTTACCTTAATGACACGATTAGATCTCAGTCACACAGGGCTTGAGAGCAGTTGATGTGAGTTAATAAGTGGTTTTTGGAGGTTGCTAGCTGTTTCTGGATGAAATTGGTTGCAAAGAGAGTGCTACACCAAAAACCTCCTTGCGGTTGCTGTGATCACCCATTATTTGGATGTAAGATGCCGACTTATCTGCAAATACTCTGCATTTACTCCTTGAACAGTAGTAAAACTTGAGACAGTGTGAGGCAAACGAATCCATTGTCCTCTGTGCAAGCTGCTAGTGACTACAGAAGCCTGCTACTAGCCAAAGCAGTCACAGGGAGGTTTTTGTCGAGGCAGTTAATGCTAGTGACTATCAACAGCCTTCAGTGAACACTTGCCAAAAGTCAGTGGAATACACATTTTCCCTAGCAACAGGTGGTTACCATGTGGTCTAGTTCTGCATAAATATGGTTTTAACAATCATTTCTTAGTGATTGTCAGTAACCACCTGCATCCAGTCAGGGAATACACATTTTTGCCTTGTGACCAGTGGTTGCCAGATGGTCGCCAATTGGTTTTTAAGTCTCTGTGAATGGGGTTTTGCATAAATATATATAGAATGCTTTAATATACCTACTCATAAGCATTTAATGATTTTAATTAGTGCTAGATTTATTAAATCTGTGAAATTTGAAGGACTCTGGGGTTTTGCAGGTCTATAAACAACAAATAATTTCATAAAACAAACAATACTTATTTGGACTTCTTACAAAGCACATTTAAGCAATAAATATTTAAATAGTGAAAACACATCATTATAATAATAATTTAGGTAGTATTGATGGAAATAGATGCAAGGTCCACATTTTATCTAACGCCGCCTTGTCCCTATGCAGACTTTGTCACAGGTACATCCTTTCATAGAGAAAACCTCTGAAAACCCTCAAGGCAAACCTCTACCATCACCATGACCGGCTGTCAAGCACTCCAGAATGGGATTGGAACACCTGGATTTCTCCTGATGCCTTTAATGGCTAATCTGCATTTAACTAACACAATTTCTAGTTATGCTGGCAAAAATTTACCACACACTTTATAATGACTCATTCTGCAGATCTAGCCTCGGTATTCATTTAGAGTTATGTTTCTGGCTAACCATCAAATAGAAGAAATTGTTCTGTTTTATGTTCACTGGTTACTTTGTTTTCTGTTTGCTGCTGAGCAAGTACTGGGTTCAGCATAGCTTTTATACCAGTTCCCTGCAGCTGTTGAGAGCCAAAGTGAGTAAAACTGACTTAAAACATTCAAGTTGTGGTCTGCGGACCTTATGGGCTTGGCTAGTAACTATATGTGAGGTCATCATTTTAAATTATTTTTTTTAATTTATGCATTATTGTTTCATTTTAAATATCAAAATTTGATTAGGCCAGCTATAATACTATATAAATAATGACAGATTATTCAGTCTCAAGAAGCTCCAAAGTAAAATAACTGACTTCTACATTTCCCTCACATATGAGTTCAAGAGCTAAAAATGTTAGCTTTTGATGTATCACATCAAGAGGAAAAAACTCAACAAAATCCCACAAAACAAGCAAACAAACAAAATCTCCCTTTACCTTAAAGTCTAAATATCAGGTTTGCCTGAAAAAAAGGATTATTTGACATTTACTATCTGATAGCTAAACTACTGTTGGTCCATGCTGACCTCATTTTATATTAACTGTAAGCACACTTACATATAACACTTGATAATGCTAACTGCAGTGAAAAATGACTGTAGTGCTTCAGGTTTAACTCCTACTATCAACTGCGCTGAAACTCTATGAACTTGTGTTACTTAAGTCCCTCTGAAATAAAGAATGCTGCACTGTACCTTTGCAGGATAGTATGTTTTGTGGCAAGTACAGAGAATGTTTCCCAGCCATATTAAACACACATGCTTTCTTTCTTGCTTCCTCACCATTCTGAGTTTTAGTGAGGAGGTAAGTCAAAACCACAGCAGAAAATGTGTGCAAGATTTTTATTTATTTAGTTTTTAAATCACACCAGAGATTTAAAATATTTTTTGAAGCTAGTGTTCTACTGTACCAAAAACACTTCTGAGAAAAAAAATCCACACACACAGAAATAAAAGTGCATATACTAACATATCGAAATTCGTTCTTAAAGCTTCTGCAAATTTACCTATTGTGCATACATGGATTTAACTATAAAGTACATTGAAGTTTAAAATTTACCCTTCCATTAAATAATCTAAAAGCTGTTGTATTACTTTGATCAGATGAAAGGATTATAGGATTTGCCACCGGACCTGTCAACTCTCCTCTGTCCAACCACAAGTGTGCACATAACTCTCTCTCTCCTGCTCTCTTTCTCCTCGGTCTCTCTCTCTCCAATTCACACACTTACAAATGCACACACGCACACAAACACAAATCCCTTTGATCGGTTGAAACAATTATTTAAATGCACTTTTCGATGGTCAGTATGCCCTTTTTGTTTCTCATTAAAGAAATAACATAGCTGCATTGCATAGCTCCATATTTTATCCTGATAAAATGGAATCATGTTGTTTATCTCATCGTACATTAACCAACCATAAATCTCCCCTGGTACAAAAAAAAAAGAAAGAAAAAAAGTAGGGCAGACCCCAAGTAAGACTGCACAGCATTTTGTTTGTCACTTTGTGTATTATGTAATTTAAAAGATAAGTCACATTATCCGGGTACAGTGAGTAACTGTGATTGCCTTGCACTATCATATTGTGATTTTAGCTGATAGCATTGCTTCTAGGCTTCTAGGTGAAAATATAGTTAGACATCCTTGAAACTAATGTCACTTATAGGACAAACAGTCACAAAACATAAGCGCATTTATTAAGCTTCTATTACAGGATGGCGCAGTACCAAAAATGACTGTAGCCTACAGTAACTGAAATAATGTCAAACCTGTTTTGACTTTTGAACAATCATCAACTGTGACGGTTTTAATTCACCAAAACAAGAGTGTCAAAACAGATTTGTGCATTACTGATTCATTACAGAAGGAAAGTACTACAACACACGCAGGAGATACACTATTCACATGCTCATTTAGGTAGATGCACAATATGTTTTGCTTGCTTGTTTTTTTTTATCCATGTCACACTCTTTGTAGCTCTTTTTTTACCTTAAAATTGAATCCTGGTTATTAGTATTTCAGTTTCCAGGTTCATCCCCAAGATATAACTTGGATAGACATGGCAGTGGCAGTGAAACCTTTCCTGGCAATCTTCCCACAGGTAATAGTGTGATCCCAGTCTGTCTGCAGCCACTGAAAATAGCTCAACGTTACTTGTGTTTATAATACTGTACCACCTCTAATGAACTGTCTGTGCTGATCTGGAAAGTTTAATTATCAACATAATGTCTAATTAAAATTAGTTTCCTTCAGTCGATTGAATCACAGGTTAATTTATATGAAATGCATATTTGTGCATTATTTGAACCTTTTTTTAATAAAATAAAAATGACACTGGTTCTGGGATTAGATCTGTCTTATGCTCGTTTATGCCATATTATTGTCTACTAAAATATCCAAGAAAGATTTCAGATGTGTGGCTCTATCCCGTGGTTACACCAGAGGTTGTGTTTTGCATAACATATGACAGTTGTGACTATCACCTGCTGTAACGTCACTGGGAATAAGCTCTTGTGGTGCATGTGAATGTCTACAGTCGAGATTCTTGCCCGAGACTTTAGAACAGTTTGTGTTTGTTATTGCAGTCCTAATGTAATTACAGTGTTTGCTTTGGTTGATTGCACTGGTGAATAATGCATCGATATGGCACAGCCATTTGCAGAGGGTTGACCCATTCAGCAGAGAAGAAGCAGCAGCAGTTGTGTCTTTGGCAAAGAGACAAAGACAATGAGTTTTATCAACAACTTTTTACCCTTTAATTAGGTTTGGATGTATAGGCACCTTGGATTGGTGATAAACACAATGTAAGCTACTAAAGAGTTGGTCTGGTCTGTCATTGAGTCTATACTACTTGAAGACGGATAGGCTTCTGTGTTTTGGTGCTGAGCAATATTTTAGTGCAAAATCTGGCTGCCCTCTATGCCAGGGCCACTGTGGCAGCAGGTAGGGCAGCTTTTTAACACTATCTATTTGCTTCTGGATGAGGAACTCAATAAATTCACAGTGAAGTTTCTGTTTGTTTTACGCTTTGACTTTTCGCCTAAAGCCCGTACTGCATACTTTGAGCCAAGTTGTATCCTCTTGAAAAAAATTAACATTTTGAAAGCAACAGTGGAGTGGAGAAGTCCACATGGCAATAATGGGTAACTTGATTGAAAACTAGCATGTTATTGAGTATTTAACAATAATGCAAAGGTACACTGCAAAATAAATCAATGAGACCAGAAGATTGTAGTGGTAGAAAATGCAAATGTGCAAATTATGATTAAAGACTTGGTGATACCTTCATTGTTTTTGGGCATGTCCAGACAGAGTTCAGTTCAATATACTTGTTTACACAGTACTGGCTTAATATGGCAAATATCTTCATTTGACATCAGTTTTGATCAGCTTTAAACAACAACAGCGATTCATTCACATCTATGCGCAGATAGGTGCGTATGAGAATTTATGACGAGCCATATAAAAATACTTTTAAATGCAAATGGAAAAATATAAGTAAGCAAATATAATGTATTCAAAAAGAAGCTTGCGTTTGAGACTAGAAAAGCAGCACTATCATTTGATCAGTTGATTTATATTAATGGCCCCAATGTGAAAATGCGGTTTAAGAATTCAGCAGCTTTTCTCATGTTCACATTTAATATAGATTTCATAGGAAGATGAATTTGTAATTTGAGTGATCACTCCCTTTCGGGCATGTCTGTCATTGCTTAAAAAAACAACAAAACAAAAAAACCCAACATGTGACTGTACTGTATCTCTGAAAGTGTCATTTTGTCTAGAGGCCTCCTGCAGCTTCACTCAGACAAAAGCAGATTAATAGTATACTGCTGTCTCTGACTCCAAAGACAGATATCGGGATCAAAAGATTAGAGGGATTTTCCCGTAGGATTTTTGCCTTGTTTAAATACATTTGCTCCTGACTGTCAAAGGGTGTTTGTGAAATTCGTTGACACCAAACTCCTCCTTTAACGGGATTCATCCTACAGCACAAATAAACACATTCAAATTTCCATGTCACACACACAGACACCCACACATGCAAACTTGTGTTTAACTGAGCTACACCACATGTTTCTTACAGGAGCATATTAAGCTGGCATATGGAAGTTACAGTATATAAAATGCATAACATATTGCTGTTTTGTTGACATGCAATCACTACCCTGATTATGCAATATTATCTCATATGTGTATGAGATCTTGCAGATATGAGGTGTTCCACACATATATTTTTTTCCTTATTTTCACCACTGGAGACCTTTTAATACCTTGGTGTAAAAATATATTTCAGTTTCCATAATACAATTCATAGCATTTTCTATATAGTCTGGATGACTTGAGCACCCTCAAACAGATATAGAACCAAAAGGGTACTTCTGCCTCTCCCGAGGCCATATACCCTGTCCCACGGTTTTAAAATAAGTGAGCCGAGACAGACAGACAGAGAGAGAGAGGCAAAACTGATCACATATCTCTGCCTTGGTTCTCACCTTCATGCAGGAATAAAACTGCTTAGAAGCAAAACTCTTTAGATTCCAGACTGTAGATGATATTTTCACTTTGAACATAATTTACCTTTGATGCTGCTGGTTGGGTGTCGTCAGTCACGAGCGGCGGCTGAAATGCTAAAAACAAGGCAAAAGTGCTGCGCCGTAATTTGAAATCCATCACTCCGGCGATAGAGGGAAGACAAATCAGTTTTCAGGGAGAGTTTTCATCACTTCCCAAAAGAGAGTAAAGGTTGCACAAATGAACCCATCTTTATGGTAATCCAGTCTACATCATGTGTAGAAGTTCAAGAGGCAGTCTGCATAATGTTTAAAACGTCTTCTTGAGTCCAAAAAACAAACAAACAAAATGTAATATGAACTACAAATTAAAGAAAAATGGGATTCAAATGGTAACTCAGTCAGAACAGATCACTGGTTTACACTTTTGCTTCGTGACATTTTTGTATAGTTTTGTCTTTTTTTGCCACTTATAATGGAAAAGGATGTAGCTTAATGTTAACAGTACTAAGAGCTTAGCTGTGGTTAATGCTCAGTGCACTTTATTAATGTTTTTTTTTCTAACTTTAGCTTAAGAGCCACTCTTCAGATAGGGATTTGCCACACGTCAACAGTGGCAGCTGCGGCAACTAGTTTCTTTAAGCAACTGCTGTGCACATTTTCTTAGAACAGATGCGTAGTGAGCGTTGGCATATCTCGCTTCAGCATGAAGCTATGAGCCCTGTCGCAATAAGTTACAAATATGCTGAGCCTATATATATATATACACAAACTTGAAGTTTACATTAATTTCTTAATTCCTCTGCTTGGACTAATACTCCTGCATCAAAAAAAAAAAAAAAAAGATTGACTCTACATCTGTAATACTATCCTAGATATCTTCTACCCTGGGATTAAGGTTATTAGAATTCTGTATAAGCTTTTCTGATTATCCTCTTGGATCATTCCAGTCCACAAGATGTAAAAGAATTGAGAGACCCCTGAGCACATCTGCTCGCACAATCCTCTCTTTTCGTCTATCTCTTTGGAAATATCTGAGTTGGACTATATTATCCACCTGCCATCTGCCTGAAGTAAATATGCAGCTAGGCACAATACATCACAATTTGATTGATTAGGTTCTTTTCAAAATGTTACCATTTCAGAAAATTTTCCTCCTCACTGTCTTACAAAGGGTTTGATAACAACACCATCACCCCTCTTGTATCAGCCCAGTAAAGAATATGGTACATCCAGCAGCTACTTAGATTATAGGTCAAACACTGGAATTAGGTTAGCCTGGCTGTATCCAGTGGCACCAAAATCTGTCTGCTTTTATATTTTAAGCTCCTAAAGTTTGTCCAATGTATTTGTGCTCTCTTGTGCCTCCTTCAAGTGCCGTGTACGTTCCCTGACTGTAAGAAGGTGTTATATGACATATTGCCGAGAAGGCATGTCTTAAATGGTACCAAACACTGACAACAAAGTGTAAAATAAAGTGTAAATATAATATGTCTTAAAAGTGTGAAAATATAAGTCCAATGTGGGAATCAAAATCTAACCTCTTAGGCAAAGGTTAATGTCACTCCTGCCAACTTTTGCCTTCAAAGATATCAGTGAATTAACAGATTATATTTTTTGGCTATTTTGAGTTAAAGGGTTAAATTTAACCTATTCTGGTCTCTGCCTGTGTTGAGGTGCCCAGTGTCAGCGGGGCGATACAACAAAAAGGTAATATGAACAGATCCTTGCCTGGAAAGCATGCATGTGTCTTGTGAGCATCTGAGATAGTGAAGATATGAATTAGCAACAGCAGAAATATCCACAGCTGTGGGCGCTATCAATTTCCATCAGAGTAGCTGGTCACTCTGCCCGTTTCCTCTCTCTCCACACTTACTGTTGCTTGAGAAGGATAATGGGGTAGAGGGTAAGCCGTGTAATGCCACTAACACTCCTCTGGTAGAAAGATGCATTAGGCTTGGCTATGCTACTAAGAGATGAGCCTTCACTTGCATTCATTATTCTTGATTTGGTCTAAATTGTAATTTAACAACAAATTGATCCTGTGGTAGTGCTGACCTTTGCTGCAAGGCTTTTACATTTTCCCTTAAAATGCCTGCGTGACGAGGGATTTTAGAACAGCCTTCCTGCTACTATTTTTCAAATTGACAACTGCGCATTGGGCCGGGAATGGATTTGGTGTGTTTTGTTCTCTGTTATTGGATGTGTAGTGATGACATTTAGAGACGAATTTAGGGAGATTTCATAGTTTTTCGTGTTATGTATTGAATGCATCGAAGCATTTGAGCAATTTTACACATTCACTTTACTAGTCAAGAGAAGTATTAGTCAACTAAAACAGTTGTATAATATGTTCTGAGGCTCTGGAAGGAGATCTGAAAAGAAAAATAAATAAATAAAACTCCCTATTCTACTCTTAAATATTTATCATACACTTGTTTTGGATATGGAAAATGTGAAAGAAGTAGAGTTGTCACAGTACTAGAATTTTAAACTCGATATTGATACCCAAGAAAAATACTCAATAATCATTTTCAATATTATGTGGGGAAAAACAATATTTACGTTATCTAAGCTAGTGCTGTGCCTCTAGGGCATAGGTGTCAAAACTCTGGCCCGCGGGCCAAATTTGGCCCACAGCCTAATTACATTTGGCCCGCGAAGCCATACCAAATTACTATTAGAGCTGGCCTACTGGTATTATACAGCTAATATATATATTGTTTAGTATTAAGCTTTGCTTGTTCCATATTCAGTTTTTCACCAAAACGTGTTTGAGTCCATAAGAAAAGATTCATTTTTATATCTGGAGGAAGATTTTTTTTTCAATAAATATTAACGTTAGCCCACGACTTTGTTCCAGTTTTAAAATTTGGCCCACTGTGTATTTGAGTTTGACACCCCTGCTCTAGGGGGACTTGGCACCATGTTTTTAACTAGAGTAGGTAAGCTAGGCTGTCACTGTTTCTGTCTAGTTGCTGGTACACATTTCTCTGCTTCTTGTCTGGGACTTTAAAAGAAATGTAACACTTTTTAGACACAAATAACTGTGTTATCCTGTTAAATTAATGTTGGGCATTATTAAGATGGGCAGGACTCACTTGCTGCCTGACATTTGGTGCCTAGCTCCCATTTTAGCGTTTTAGTCATAGCTGCTAGCAGCTTCCTTAATAATAACAGATGGCGCTATAGGAAAACCTTTAAAAGTTAAACAGCTACTGTTAAAGTTTGGGCAGGTCAGGTTAACATTTGTGATAACTGTTTAATACTAATTAATTTCTTAACTATTAATTAATTATTCCTTATAAACTCTTGTGTAATGGCTATCTTTGTTTCTTCTTGGAGTTCTCTATTTCTCTTATATCTAAAATAAGAGTCTGGATGGACAAGAGGCTGTTTTACGCGTCGGTTTGTGCAACAACGACGGTAAAACCATCGTGTCGCTCCGCCATTCGCTTACTTTATTTCTCACAAAACTTTCACAACAAAAGCACCATATCCTTTTCAGGCTTTTCAAAATAAAACATGTAATAACTATAAATGGCGCTAACATTCCGGCCCCTAATTGTTACTGCTAAGGCATAACTAGAGATGGCACGATACCACTTTTTTATGTCCGATACCGATACCGATATCATAAATTTGGATATCTGCCGATACCGATATGAATCCGATATAGTGTTTTTTAATCAACAAAACTGTTTTTTAAATATCTTGCTGCATTTTGTATAAGTTCATACTCAAGTTTAAAACAACAACTACACTAAAGCTATTCTGTTATACCTGTATGCAAAAAAAAAAATTTCATAGTTCAGCAATACTGATCAATCTAATAAACTTAAACCTACACCATCCTCCCTATTCTGGTATTTTAAAGAGTACTTAGCATAAATATTAAGCAACCTAACTAATAGGGTTCAAACTCCCAGCAACAACAAAAATAAATAAATAAAAAATAGGGAACCACCCCTCACGCTCCACCTCATGATGCTTAATCGACGTAATCAACCTTAATTTGATGCAGTGTGAAAAAAAATGCACAGAAATCAATTATTTTTCAAGAAATATTAAATAGATTCAACATCTTTCTTCAACAAAATTGCAGACTGCACAGATGGTACCTTCCCAAAGGAAAAAGTACTATAGCTTACTAGGGTATATATATTAGACTTAATAGTTACTATATACAGTAATTGACTTCTATTCATTTTACATCAAATTAAAACTTTGGGTGTCAGATAATTATTTATTAAAAGCTAGACATTTTAAATGAGAATAAGAAAGAAAAGTATGTCTTTGTGCCCCCTTTTCCCTGTTAATGCCCTATCAGCCCCCCTGGCTAAACTTTGCTAGATCCGCCCCTGCACAGTTACCAGCGTCAGCTACGTAGAAAAAGATCCTCGAGTAGAAAGTAATATTAAATACATTCTAACAACAGCTGATCAAGCTTAAACGTGCTGCTGTTGTTTAGCCGCTGGTTTCCTCTTTCTGGTGCAAAGTGGGCCAAAAGCAAACTAGAGACACGGACTCCCGACAGAAAAGCCGATCAGCTGATCGTTAAGCAGTTTCATGATTGAAGTAGCAGCAGGAGAGGCAGTCGCTCCATATATCGTTTGTTAAGCTTAACGCAGGAATGCTTTACAAACATTCAGAGATGGACTTACACACTTGCTTTACTTCTCTCGGGGATAACTTTGTCGGAGATGAAATGCCGGGTTGCTAGCGAAGCTCCAAATGCTATCCAGACCACCGACAGGTCCCGCATGCCACAGCTGCTCTATCACGTGATGCATACTGCTCCGACGTGCTAACGTTCTGAGGTGAGTTACGGCGCGTTGCAAGTTTTGTGAGGTGCTTTCGTGATATTTAATGGATCGGATTACATTTTTTATTTTTCTCCGATATCCGATCCAGTAATTTAGGTCAGTATCGGACCGATACCGATACGTAATATCGGATCGTCCATCTCTAGGCATAACAATTACATATTAACACAATAAAGCGTCATTTAATATCAACACTCATAATCTAACTGGCTTAACCAAACATTATATGAAACATAAGTCATATGTGTTGAACATATATCTGTTACACATGAGGCTGATATTCAAACTGTTGCCTCCATTTCAAGCAACAAACATAACTTGTCGATAGGCCTCTCCAAAACGCTAGTTTTGGTTTTGACAAACACACGTCTGACAAGTCCATGTGAGTCTGGAACTGTTCTCTCAACCTTTCCCATTAACCAGGAACTTCTTGGTGCACTGTCATCAACTATGAGAACAACATCTCCTGGTCTCAGATTTCTCCTAGTCACTAACCACTTCTGTCTTTCTTGTAGAAGCGGCAAATACTCTTTAGTCCAACGCTTCCAAAAAATGTCTGACAGGTACTGCACCTGTCTCCACCTTTTTTTTGCATACAAGTCCTCTCTTTGAAACAATCCAGGTGGCAGTACTGGCTGCCCTTTAAGAAGAAGTAGATGATTAGGTGTAAGTGCGTCTAAATCATTGGGGTCATTAGACGCTCTTGTTATTGGCCTGCCGTTGACAATTGCTTCAACTTCACATAGCAATGTCCGCAAGCATTCATCATCCAGAGGTTGCTGCTTTAGGATCTGGTTAAGAATTCTTCTAACTGAGCGAATTTGTCTCTCCCAGATTCCTCCAAAATGTGACCCTGCTGGGGGGTTAAATATCCAGGTGATGCCCTTTTGCATGAGCATTTCTGAGATTTTTGAATGATTCCATCCCTTGAT
This sequence comes from Aulonocara sp. 'chitande type north' Nkhata Bay, assembly GCF_057382095.1. Taxonomy (NCBI): domain Eukaryota; kingdom Metazoa; phylum Chordata; class Actinopteri; order Cichliformes; family Cichlidae; genus Aulonocara; species Aulonocara sp. 'chitande type north' Nkhata Bay. The sequence goes on from NC_141356.1 coordinate 29,994,291, forward strand.
TGCTTCACGCATTTCCCTTTCTGCACCCACAAGGTTAGTGCCATTGTCTGATCTCATGACAGACACTTGACCTCGTCTTGCAATAAACCTCCTGAATGCATTTATGCAAGAATCAGTCTCAAATGAGTGGGCAACTTCTATGTGTATTGCTCTAACAGCAAGACATGTAAACAATACACCATATCGCTTAACTCTGCTGCGCCCATGCTTGACCTCAAAAGGTCCAAAATAGTCTACGCCCACATTTGTGAATGGAGGTTTGTCAGGAATCAGGCGATCTTGTGGCAAGTTTGCCATTCTTTGTTCACCAGGTTTCGCAGATGTCCTTCTACATGTTACACACTTTGACAGGATCTTTCTTATTGCTGAATCTGCCTGTGGAATCCAGAATCTTTCTCTCAGCCTGGATAATATGTAATTCCTTCCTCCATGGCCTGTTTCTTGGTGAATGTGTCTCAGAATCAAAGTAGAAACATGATGACCTTTAGGGAGAATCACTTGATGCTTAACATCGGCTGGTAGTGCAGACTCATGCAACCTACCGCCAACCCTTAAAACTCCATCCTGGACAAAAGGATCCAGCTTCACAATGTGACTGCTCCTTTTAAGCTTGTCACCTTTTTGAAGACTTGCAATTTCTTCTGCGAAGCTTTGATTTTGACAAAACTTAACAATCTCAGTTTCTCCCTTTGCAACATCTGCAGTGGTAAGTGAAGATCCCTTAATACATGTTTTGAACTGCTGCATTTGACCTGCAACCTTTTCAAATTTCCTTTTAGTGCTGTCACAGCCACTTGCTTGTGACATGAGAAGCTTCCGATGCGCACTTAACCTGCCAAGCAGCTGCTTGAATGTAAGTATCCAGGAAACTGCCTTTTTTAGACGGTACCAGTCTGAATAGTGAGAGATCAGTTTGTTCACTGGATTTTCATGTAATTTTGTAACATCCACACTCATCACCTCTTTGACTTCGACATCATTTTTTGGTATTTCTTTAATGTCCAGTGGAATTGGCCAGTTTTTCTTATCTTTTGTCAAAAACTCTGGCCCAGCAATCCAGTTTGAACACTTCATGAATGTCTCTGTGTTCATTCCTCTTGAAGCGTGGTCAGCAGGGTTTAATTCAGAGTTTACATACATCCACTGACTTGGTTTTGTGTTGTCTCTAATAAGTGACACTCTATTTGCTACAAATGTCTTAAATCTGATGTTCTCGCTGGAAATGTACTTTAAAACAGTGCTACTGTCAGACCAAAACACAGATTCTTCTTGTGGCATTTGCAGCTCCTTTCTCATGAGCTTGTCCATTTTTACAGCAACTGCAGCTGCTGTCAACTCCAGACGTGGAATTGTTATCTGCTTCAGAGGAGACACTCTGGACTTGCCCATAATGAATGAGCAGTGAGTTTCTCTTTTCTGGTTTGTGATACGGAGGTAAGTAACGACTCCGTAACCTCTCTCACTGGCATCAGCGAAGTGGTGCAATTGTGTAGATATGACCACTCCAAATCCAGCAGGTTTCAAACACCTGTTGACGGTAAAGCCATGAAGTTTTGAAAGCTCTGAATGCCAAACTTGTGACCTTTGAGCCAGTTCAGCTGGGATTTCCTCATCCCATGAAATCTTCCTGCCACATAGCTCTCGCAGGATGATTTTTGCTGTCAGAATGACAGGAGACAAAAAACCCAATGGGTCATATATTGCACTTACAAATGAGAGGATGCCTCGCCTAGTCTTTGGCACAGGTTTTTCAGTTATCCTGATCTTGAATACATCTGTCTCTGTGCACCAGTTCACTCCTAGGACTCTTTCCTCTGGTAGTGCATCATGTCTCAAATCCAAATCTTTCATCTCTTTTGCTCTTTCCTTTTCAGGAATGGAAGCAAGGACAACTCTGCTGTTGCTCATCCACTTTGTTAAGTGAAATCCTCCACTCTCACACAATGCAGTCAGGTCCCTGACCATAGTACATGCCTCTGTTTCATCTGAAACTGACAGAAGACAATCATCTACATAAAAGTTGTTCAGAACAGCATTAACTGCTGCTAGTGGCATTTTTTCTTTAGCATCTTCTGCTGCCTTTTTTAGTGCATAGTTTGCACAGCTTGGGGAGGATGTTGCCCCAAACAAGTGCACCATCATTTTGTATTCTTGCAGAGGTTCATTCAAGTTCCCATTTGGCCACCAGAGAAAACGCAAAAGATCACTGTCCTCTGGAGGTACTCGCACCTGGTGATACATAGCTTCTATGTCTGACATCAAGGCAATGTGATCCCACCTAAACCTTGTTAGTACCCCAATCAGTGTGTTAGTTAGGTCTGGCCCTTGCAAGAGTTCTTCGTTCAGTGATTTCCCTTGAAAGGATGCTGCACAGTCAAAAACTACACAGAGTTTTCTTTTCTGGGGGTGGTACACCCCATGGTGTGGTATGTACCAAACTCTCTCATTTTCAGGGGTAGTCTTTGTGTTTGGTACCTGAACTGCGTAGCCTTTATTCAGCAAGTCAGACATGAAGCTCTGATACTCCTCGTGAAACTCTGTGTTTCTGATTAATTTTCTTTTCAGATTCTCTGCCCTCTGCATTACTGCACTGCGGTTGTTTGGCATTTTGACAGCTTTGTTTCACCAAAGGAAGACCTATGCGATAATGACCATTAATCCTTTCAGCTGTGCCATTGACAGAATCCATAAACATGATGTCTTCTCGTGACATTTCAAATTCAAATTCAAATTCAAATTTTATTTGTCACGTACACAGTCATACACAGTACGATATGTAGTGAAATGCTTGGACAACTGCTCGTGACCTAAAGAAAACAAAAAAAGGAAAGGCTATGAATAAGATAGGAAATAAATATGCAAAATTAAAAAGGGTAAATTTAACTAGGAAGGAATAAAATATAAATTAAGGTTAAAAATGAAATAACTGTACAACACAAATTAGAATGAAGGGTAAATTTAACTGGGAAGAATAAGATAAAATATATAAATTAAAGTTGAAAATAAAATAACTGTACAACAAAATACACAATACACAATATAGAACTATATAAGAATGTATGAAGAAATCTAAATATAAATAAATATATACACAATAACAGCAGCTGTACAAGTATTAACTGGAAATGAAGAATATAGTGACCAGTGTTGTGCAAAAACAATGTCCAGAAAGTCCAGTGTGTGTGTAAGAACCATATGTGTGGGTCAGTACTGTGTGGTGGTGTGATTGAGAGACCGTATCGCCTGCGGGAAGAAGCTCCTCCTCAGTCTCTCTGTGTTGGTCTTCAGGGAGCGGAATCGCTTTCCTGACCTCAACAGAGAGAACAGTCTGTTGTTGGGATGGCTGAGGTCCTTCACGATCTTCCTGGCCTTGGTCCAGCACCGCCTGCTGTAGATTGAGTGCAGGTCAGGGAGCTCGGAGCGGATGGTGCGCTCAGCTGACCGCACAACCCTCTGTAGAGCTCGTCTGTCCTGCATGGTGCTGTTCCCGAACCAGGTTAAGATGTTTCCCGCCAGGATGCTCTCTATGGTGCACGAGTAAAAGTTCCTGAGCACCTTGGAGGGCAGTTGGAAGTCTCTCAAGCGTCTGAGGTGGTAGAGACGCTGTCGGGCCTTTTTCACCACGGTGTTGATGTGACAGGACCATGACAGGTCCTGCGTGATGTGAACTCCGAGGTATTTGAAGCTGTCCACTCTCTCCACTGGGCACTCGTTGATGACGGGGGTCTGGTAGTTCCTCTCCTGCTTAGTGCTGAAGTCCACTATCAGCTCCTTTGTCTTACTGACGTTTAGAAGGAGGTTGTTCCTCTGGCACCAGTTCTCCAGATTCCTAATCTCCTTCAGGTAGGCCGTCTCGTTGTTATCAGAGATCAGGCCCACCACGACGGTGTCGTCAGCAAACTTGATGATGGTGGTGGAGCTGGTAGTGGCCACACAGTCATATGTGTACAAAGAGTACAGCAGGGGGCTCAGAACACACCCCTGGGGGGCTCCAGTGCTGAGAGTGGTGGAGGCTGAGACATGTCCGCCCATCCTTACTGCCTGTGGTCTGCCAGTTAGGAAGTTGGAGATCCACTGACACATAGATGAGCTGAGTCCCAGATGCTCCAGCTTGGTGGTGAGTGTGGAGGGAATTATGGTATTAAATGCAGAGCTGTAGTCTATGAAGAGCATTTTAACATAATTCCCCCTTCTAGTGTCCAAGTGAGTGAGTGATGTGTGGAGGAGATGAGAGATGGCATCGTCTGTGGAACGATTTGGACGGTAAGCGAACTGTAGTGGGTCCAGTGTGTCTGGTAGTGAAGAAATGATGAAGTCTCTGACCAGGCGTTCAAAGCACTTCATCACTACTGAGGTGAGGGCTACAGGGCGATAGTCATTGAGAGAAGCAGGGTGGGGTTTCTTCGGGACAGGAACAATGATGGAGTCTTTGAAGCATGTGGGGATCACCGACTGAGATAAAGAGATGTTGAATATCTCAGTGAACACAGGAGCTAGCTGGTATGCGCAGTCTCTTAGGATATGACCTGGGATGCCGTCTGGTCCTGCTGCTTTCCTGGTGTTCACTCTCTTGAAGGCTCTCCTTACTTCATGCTCGGAGATGACAAGCACGTTTCCGGTGCTGGCAGTATCTTCCTGTCTGCAGCCGTTAGCGCCGCTAACACTAGCATTGTTGGAGACCTTAGCTGCAGCCTCGAAGCGAGCATAGAAAGTGTTCAGCTCGTCTGCCAGAGTCACGGCCGCGTTCGTCATACCGGTTGTTGGTGCTTTATAGTCCGTTATTGTCCTTAGTCCCCGCCACAGGCTCCTAGAGTCACTCTGTTGGAGTTGTGACTCTAGTTTCCTCCCGTAGCGCTGCTTCGCCTCTTTCACCGCCCTCCGCACGTTATATGACGCGGCTTTGTACGGGTCCATGTCCCCCGTCATGAGTCCCGTGTTGTAGGCAGCGGTGCGGGATCTCAGAGCGTCGCGGATGGTTTTATCCACCCACGGCTTCTGGTTGGGAAACGTTGTGATAGTCTTTGTCTCCACGGTATCATCCGCTAGTTTCCCGATGAATCCCACAACCGCTTCCGTAAACACGTTGACGTCATCGTCGGAGCTGTTTCTGAACATGCCCCAGTCTGCGTCATCGAGTGCGTCCTGTAACGCGGCCACCGATTGATCCGTCCAGCGCGCGACCTTCCTCTGAACCGGAACTTCCTGTTTCAGCCTTTGTTTGTATTTTGGCATGAGGAAGATGGCGGCGTGATCAGATTTGCCAAACGGGGGGCGGGATTGTGCCTTGTAGCCGTCCTTGACCGTAGTGTAGCAGTGGTCCAGTGTCCTTTCACCCCTGGTGGGGCAGGTGATGTGTTGATAAAAGTTCGGCGCTGCGCGTTTGAGGTTGGCGCTATTAAAGTCCCCCATCACAATAAGCGCAGCGTCCCGGTGTTGTGTCTGGTGCTGTGTGAGTGCCTCATGCAGCTCGCATAAGGCGGTGACCGTGTCCGCTTGTGGTGGAATATAAACGGCACTTACAATGACCGATGTAAATTCCCGAGGTAGATAAAAAGGACGACACATGATGGACAGTAGTTCCAGATTTGGTGTGCAGGAGCGTGTGAGAGGAACAACGTTCGCACTGTTGCACCAGTTGTTGTTCACCATTAAACACACGCCGCCTCCCCTTGACTTCCCCGAGTCCCGTGTCCTGTCCATGCGGTGAACCGAGAAGAACTCGGCCGGCTGGATGGCGTGGTCCGGCACCGCTGGGTTCAGCCATGTCTCGGTGAAGCAGAGGAGATTGCAGTCCCGAATGTCTCTCTGGAACTTTATCCTGGCCCTGAGGTCGTCAAGCTTGTTCTCCAGTGACTGGACGTTGGCGAGCAGGATGCTAGGCAGAGGTGTGCGGTGTGCACGAGCTCTCAGCCTGTTCCTGACGCCGGCTCGCTTCCCTCTAGGCCGCCGCCGCTTCCCTTTGTTCTCCCTCGAGATCTCACTCGGCCAGCTCGGATCCGGAGTTAAAAACTTCGAATTGTGAGTACATTGTATACCAATAGAAACAAGAGTGTCACTGTCATACCTAATGTACCCAATGGTGATGATTTTGCCGATTTAGAAACGCTGAAAACTAACTTAAAAAACAAAGACAAAGAAAAAGTGGTCGGAGCAGTCGTGACGGCAGCCGACCTCACCGGCGCCATCTTAAATTTCCTGTTTTTCCTCAGAAGCTTTCTCTGGAAAATCATAGTTGAGCTGTTGCATCAAAAGATTCTCAATATTAGTGACAGAGATGCGATTTACTGAAACACTCAGCTCTCTGTCAGAAGGAGTAGAGCAAGAATCTCTCTTGAGAGGGCCATTGATAACCCAACCCAGGACTGTTCGAACAGCATATGGACCGTTATCGTTACTATGAATAATCTCCCATGGTTCCATAGCCTTGTGCACATCACATCCTATCAAAAGTCCAATGTCTGCGTCTGAATGTGGGAACTTGATTTGCCGAAGATGTGGCCACCTTTTTAAGTCATCCTGTGTAGGGATGTTCTCTCTAGACACTGGAATGTCTGCATGAGTGTAAATGTCAGGAAGATCTATATAGGTGTTCTCATTTAAACCACACACTTCTAATCCTGACAGGTGGTAACTTGTCACCATCTTTTCTTGTCCCATTGTGCGAAGCATGAATTTTGTCTTCTTACCTTCTACACCCAGTTGTCTCATCAGTTTTTCTGAACAAAACGTGGCTTGGCTCCCATTGTCCATGAATGCATAAGTCTCAATCAACTTATTGCCTTTCTTCAACTTAACCCACACAGGAACGATCGATAACACATGAATGCCTTTTCCGGCCTCTGTGGCTCCACAAATTCTGCCTGAAGTGTGTGTTTCATCACTTGTTGTGGGAATGTCTGAGACATTTCTCTGGATGCAATCGTCTGCCTTACTGTCCTCCTCCTTTGTCCAATGAAGCATACTTGGATGTCTCTTAGAGCAGTACTCACACAATGATCTTTTCTTACAGTCCTTACTCAGATGACCTTGTGTCAGACATGCAAAGCACAGACCCTTTGCTTTAAGGAACTCTAGTCTTTCTTTGTAAGGCTGGTTTCTGACCTTTTGACATTCTGCCAGTGTATGGAGTTTTTCACAGTATATGCATGGTTTCTGGAAGGCATTGCTAGTGTGACAAGAAGCACTTTTATTAATTTCAGGTGACCTTTCATTTGCAGCTTGTGTTACACTTGTAGCAAATGTGCTTCCCCTTTGCCTGGATGATCTAGTCATTCTCACATTTGCAGATGACTTTGCTTTGTCTTCAGCATCCTTAATGTCACCATACAAAGGATCTGCAGCTATTTTTGCTTGTCTGTTTATGAATCTAACCAGATCTGAGAACTTTGCTCTCCTTCCACTTGTTTCTTGAATGTCAAAAGCAGAGACTCTCCACATTTCTCTCATTTTGTATGGCAGTTTAGAGACAATAACTCTGAGGTTCGTGGGGATCTCCATCTCTTGCAGTTGACTGATGTCTTGCATTGCATTGTTACAACCAGTGAGAAACAGTGAATAGCTATGAAGAGCCTTTGCATCATCTGTTTTGATTTGTGGCCAATTGAATGCTCTGTTCATGTAGGCAGTTGCAATTTTCAGTTCATTACCATAATGACAAAACAGCAACTTCCTTGCCTCACTGTAGCCTTGTTGAGGATTCATGTGCTGACAACTTCTTACCAAATCTCTGGGCTCACCTCTGGTGAACTGTTCAAGGTAATATAACCTGTCACTGTCACTGTCAGTTTTGTCATGAATTGTATGGTCAAAGGCTCTTGTAAATGGTATGAACTCAAGTGGATCACCACTAAAGATGGGAATGTCTCTTTGAGGCAAATGTGACAGTCTATGTTGTTTGACTAACATCTCAGTGATATCATTTTGTTTCAACATGACTTCACATAGATTCATTGGAATAACACTGGCATCAGTTTGGTGCAAGTCATCTTCTTGTTTTACACTGTGACTGTTTACCTTTGAATGCCCATCATGTTCACCTTGTACCTTTGGCTCTTGGAAGCTGAAGTGCTTAACAGCTGATTCACACTGTTCCACATCATTTTTACAGCTGTCATATTCACAGTCCTCTAACACTTTTATTTTGGCTGTAGAAGCAGCAATAGCTGTCTCGATCTCAAGCTGTTCTCTTCTTGCTTTTAACTTACATTCTTCAATGTCCAAGGCTTGTCTCTGTTTCAAGGATGCGGCTCGTGCGAGCAGAGCAGCGCGCTCTGCTTCTTCTTTCTGCCGTACAGATGATACCGAAGAAGCTCTGGACGATCTTGATGAGCGGCTACTGACTGAGCTTCTTCCAATGCTGGTACCTGATTTCTTTGCAGTTAGTCTAGCAGTCACTGACACGCTGTCATCTGGGCTCACGTCGTCGTGATGCTGATGTCTTGTTACGATGATCCATTTCTCAACTTCAGTCATAAACGCACTGAACTGCTCCTTTTTTGGGTTGAACCAGAGCATCTGGTCCACATTCCTTTCATCTTCTGGCAACAGCGACAGTACATCATCATTTGCCCGTAAGAATTCTTCATGCAGCTTTGAAAAGTTACTTAAATGTTCATCAACAATGTCAAGGCTTTCCTTCTCTTTCATCAGTCCACTAATTTTATTCATTTTTGAAGTTAATTGTGACAGCTTGGACCTTCTTGCGTTTATGTGCCTGCCGAGCTGTTCTTCCAAACCTCTTTCGGTGTACTTTTGCGCCCTCTTGTGGCCAGTCCCGCTACTGCAGCTCTGTGCCCTGGGCCTGCAACCTTGCGGGTCTTTATCTGCCATCTCTGCCCCTTTTACACAACTTCTTATTCAACAAGTGTTCATGAAACAAAATGGTCTATGACACAAAGCTGAGGCTTTCGTAGTTAGTGTCATCTTCTTAAGACCAAAAACACTGTCACTGACTTATTTGTAAGAAGTTGAGAATCGCAATTGTTCAGTTTTAACACGACTTGTAGCTTAGCAGCATATCATAGTCCAAAACTTTATCCATGAAAGCTTATTTCTTCTTTTCTTAGATTCTTCATGCATACAGCTCTGTGCACTTAACTGACTTGCTGTATCAAACTTTGCACGATCTCATAGCGATGCAGTCGTCTTGCTCGGGAGCATGATGGTTTTACTTAATGTAATGGCTATCTTTGTTTCTTCTTGGAGTTCTCTATTTCTCTTATATCTAAAATAAGAGTCTGGATGGACAAGAGGCTGTTTTACGCGTCGGTTTGTGCAACAACGACGGTAAAACCATCGTGTCGCTCCGCCATTCGCTTACTTTATTTCTCACAAAACTTTCACAACAAAAGCACCATATCCTTTTCAGGCTTTTCAAAATAAAACATGTAATAACTATAAATGGCGCTAACATCTTGTTTAACGCTAACTAGTGAGGGCGAGGCTGTGTGTGTGTGTGTGTGTGTGTGTGTGTGTGTCTGCCTGTCTGCAGAGTTGTGGGAATTTTTGTGTCAACAGGAGGAGGCAAAGATGGCACTGTTGGTATCAATACTATTGCAAATGAGAATAATACTACAGTAATTTTTTAATATCGATGGGTATCTCTGTATAGATTTTGACAACCCTAGAGAGAAAAGGCTGTTTATGTAGCACTACAATAAATGGGAACTGTGGGAGCTCAGACTCAAAGGTCTGTGAACTACCTGAAGAGGTACTCAGGAAAATCCTATTCAGTCCAAATGGCATCTCTCAAGAATAGCAGGTAGTGAACAGAAACATGTCTTTATTTGTGGTCATGCCCCATCGTAACTTCCAATGTTGGCAGTCAGTGAGTGAGCTCTGGGATTGAAACTTTTCACTCTTCTTGTACTGAGTAGCCAACATGCTGAACTTTAGACTGTTGCAGTTTACTGGCATGACAGTTGATAGTTCATAATTTTTATATATAATATTTTTGAGCAGTTGTTTAAAAAAAAAAAAAGCAAACATTTGACAGTTAAAGTTCTCTGTGTCTTTGTTAAATGATGTACAAATACCCACAGAATTTCCAGCTATGAGACTTTTTCAGTTTCAGGTTTTCCACAGTGAATATTTGCTGCTGACCTACTTTTTCAAAGCAAAACTGGCACGATAAACTACTTCTTTTTGTGGATATGTAAAATGGAACTGAACGGCTTCATTATGAAATCTTGCGTTCTTAATAATTCATCTTACTGAACTTTATTTAACAAATTACTTTATTTAATCACGCTGATGGTATACTTTAGATATTTTACATAATGCTCTTATTTTAGTGACTCTGTCACATCATAACTGACCGCTCTACCCAGTACGCCCAATATTGCGAGACAGAACTATGTTACATAAATAATGACTGCATGAAATATAAATGCAGAGCACTGTGGTGTCATAAAGCAACAGTATTCTGACTTTCACATTTTATTTAGCTGTGATTTCGCATAGTCTTTAAGACAATTTAGGGCAAATAATATTATTTATTTTCCTGCTGTGGATCATGGTAACAGCAGACTAAATACAGACAAGGAGGTATGTGGGGGTTGTCAGCATAAGAGCGAGGGCATGCAGTTGAACCTTTACTCAGCCTTCACAGTTATGTCTTAATAAGCAGGATCTAGCACTACGATAATGGTTGTTGATTATTATGTCTTTGCAAAGCAGAGGAAAGACACAAAACACAAGTATTTGACCAATATCCTGAATGCCTTTGTAAATTTCTGTGTATTTTGCTTAGTAAGCCAAAGGGATTCCTTAATCATCCTTAACGAGTCCTTAATCACACGTGCAATCTAAAAAACTCAAAGACAGAAAACATTAAAATGCTGTTTTTCAAAAATATAGTATCCATTTAACAGGTGCACTTCATACAAAGCTAAAACACTGCAATGCTGATGACTGTAAGCACAGATGACAAAAAGCTGATTCAGGCAGACATGATCTTATAAAATTGTCAAATGGCAGAGAAAATGAATTATATCTATTGCTGGATGCTGGGTCTAGTGAATGTGACACATGGTCCTTTATGTGAAGTGCATTGTCACTGAGATCCTGCCAAGACTACTCAGCCAACTGCATCCAGACACACTGTAGAGACACGAGTGCCTTAATGACATTTTGTACAGCTAGATGACGGCACCTTGTGTGTTGAAACAGTGGACAGAGCATTGTTCGTTTTCCTTTCTATATGTCTCACTTTATATTTAATCAGCTGTCACAGTTTTGAGTTCACAGTCAGGAGGCTAAGGATTCTGTAAAGGGTCAGAATAATGTCTGCAGGAGGCAACGAGAAGAAGAAAATCAATTTATAGATTTATGTCCAATCCTTGTTGCTGTTATCCTCCAGATGTTTTATTCAGTGAGGCATTAACTTGAATAGTAATGTAATTATTTTCCATGAGCCATACACCATGTGCATGATCAACAGCGTAAGACCATCAGCGATGGAGATCGTATGATAGACAGTTGAGTGCATTTTGGTGTAGTGTTACCAGCACAATAGCACTGGGATCACTTTGTCAAGGGGATTAAATGGATTTACGTCTCTGGATTAGAATGTAACCAGCTGGGTACATTTGTGAAAGAAAGTTTGCGTGTGTGTGTCAGAGAGAGGCAAAACATGGCATGTTTTAATGGTTTCTGTCAGCTAATACTGAAGTTAAAGGAAAACTTCTTTTCTACTAAGCACCTTAAGAAACACTGGACCCCCCTTCATGCTTACTAAAGGTTTGATTCATTAACTTTGCTCAAACCTTTGGACCAAATTTGCTATGAATAGCTGTTAGACTTGCTCCCAGTATTCAAATCCAGATGTGGTTTAGAATTACATGAGGATAACGTGCTCACATCAGATTTAATATAAGAATATGAAATGCATGTCTCTCAAGCTTTACTTGTGCAATAGCTATTAATAATTATTTCTCGAAATCATTTCTTAATTTGATTGTGAACATCATCATTAGAGGAAGGGAATCACTATAATAGTGTTAATTGTGCAGTAACCCCACAGGCTGAACAATCTTTCACAAGCTATCAAATAAGCAGTCCTCCTGCATAGATCACTCACCGAATTTAAATGTAATACAACAAAGACTGCTATCACTGTATTGCACACCGAGTGAGTCAATTATTAGTTACCTGTTAGTTATTGTGGCAAAATGTTTCAGTCAATGTTGGTCTTTGGGGTCTTGACATCAGCCAGTGTTCTTGTTTCTTTCACTTTTCTCATGCAGCTTCATGCTTGCCTTGTCAGAATGCTTTTTTTCAGCAGCCTCCTCCTCATTTTCAAGCAACGTTTTTTGTCAACATACTGCATGCGTGTATATTTTTTAAAGATCGGCTCTTTTCACAGAGGCCACTGTGACATGTCAGCGGAGTAAACACAGATGTAATTGATAAAACGATGGCCCCATTTAGTGCGCCTCAGCCATTTGTTTGAGCTCTGGCCCATCTGGTTGGAACCGGTCCATAATTAATTTGATTAATTACACCTGTGTTTAGCCTGCGACGGTCCGATCAAAAAGGCCCCTCTGAAAATGGCCTATAGAATCTCATTTATCTAAATGTCCTGTATTTTCTTAAATTTGGAAAGTTTTATCCACATCTGGCTACATTTTAAACAAAATTAAACCATTGTAAGGCAAATGCACAGTTCAGTACTGAAGGACAAGGATAAATGAGGCTCTAGTATGAGTTATACATATTATCAAAAATATTTCAAATTCCATCAAATGAAATCAATCTAAATTTTTACCAAAACTGATGTGGTCGTATTATACAACGAGTGAAGTCTTTAATTGTGATAATTTGGATTGATTTTGTGTGCATGGTGTCTGATTTGGAATGGGAACCAGTGGTGATGGTAAGTTTCGGTCAAAATAAATCTGGGCAAGAAACCATATTAAAGAGGTAGGAGTTTATTTAGCAGCGGTCCCTATTTGGTCGCATGGTTATTGTAACTGGATTGATCACACAACCATGTTTCTTTGTCTTCTATATATATATACATTGCATGTTGGTGTTTTCATGATTTTTGGTTAATTTTTTTAATCCAAAGTTAAAAGTCTAATAACTGTGTTCTCATCACATTTATTTATTTTCTATATTTATTTATTAGATCCTTTTGTATCTGTCTGGTGTTACATTTTAATGATCAAATATTAAATACTATTGCTATGTATCAGTGATGAATAGTACTGCTGACTGATTATATATTATTATTCTTTTCATAGGAAATGTGTGGGTCCTTGTGCATCCTTACGTGATTATTTTTGCATGTTTCCAGTCAAATCATTTTGTTAAACTCATTTATTTCCTTGCTGTTAGCATGTTTTCTGCACTTGTTTGCTATTAGTTTGCTAGCATATACTTCTTCACCTATATCTTTCATTTGAGACCAATTTCACATGTCAGTTTTGGGGTTTTTTGTTTTGTTTTTTTCACTTCCACAAAACTCACATTGTTTGCCAAAAATTAGTGTTAGGAGAATTTCATCCGGGAGGCAATCTCCTTTTGTATTGCCCGTATGTGGTCACTGGTCATTGCCTTCACTACTGTGACCAATTCACCTGAATAAGTGACACGAGACTCCACTGCCGGTTCGGAAACCTCAGAGGCATTGCTTTACCGCAGCCGGCTCAATTTATTTAGGTTATTTTCTGTTGCAGCGTATTTCATCACATGCACCGGCTTTTCAGTCAAGAAAAACAAACTAGATTTCACTGAGCTGCTGGAGTAAATAGTTGTTGATACAAAAAGTTGCAGTTCATTATTTAAAAAAAACGTCAAATAAAAAAAGTATTTAACAAGCTTAACAGAACACTATGAAACCGCCTCAAGTTTCAATATAATGGACTTGCTTGATAGAATTAAATTCTTTGAAGTCGTTTCAAATGTTCAAAAGTTCACTCAGAGCTCTGTCCTGTATTCCAGGTCAATGCACGGACAAAAACACGTGTACGTGCTTTAGCGTTTCCTCTGCAGGGGTTACAATAGGTCACTTGCATGTGATGTTTAATGCCTTGCATGGTGATGACATGCAATGGCCAGTACTAGTCTGCATGCTGCTTAATGAATATCTTACTCTTTTTCTCTTTGCCTGTCTGTGCTTCCAGAAGACAACTATAATGAAGGTGGGTATTGTAATTGAAACTGGTTCTATTTTTTTCTAACACATTGTTATGGCTAAGGCTTCTCAGTGTTTTATAAGGGTAACAGTATCGCTGTTACTGGAGTGGTAAGTCTGATTAATTAAATTTTCTCTGTTATTTCTGGGTATTTAAACAATACTCAAACATCACCATAGCCTTCACAGCCAAGACATTTAAAAATGTATATTAAACGGATCTAAGGGCGTTAAAGGGTCAGTAAAATATCTTATTTAAATGGGTACAAGCACTGATATTAGCATGTCCATTTATTACTCATATCACAGTGATTCTTTTTGCATGAGATTGCAAAGATTAGATTTTTTTATATGTAGTTTTGGAGAATGGAATTGGATATCCTTTTTAGTTGAAGACCTACCCAGAGGGTTAACTGTGAATACTTGTACAGCAATTCTGTGCCTGCTTTGATTGCCTCATTTAATCAATAGTCTACTTTAGGACCATGTGAACCAGATCTGATACTAGTACGGGCTAGTAGCACCAAATTATTACTCTAAGAAACACTGACAAAAGAAAGATTGAAGCAATTATTGAGCGCAATATTGGCTAAAAAAATGTTTTTTAATAAATTCATTAAAGATGCACATTTAATAAAGTAAATGCAGATTTTTGTTGACTGAAATCTTTGTTCGTGGTTATCAAAACTCAAAATTTATTTGGTTGAATCTTGTTGGTAAGTATATTGTAATAAAAAGGAAAAGGGCATCTTAATTTATTCCATGCAGACTTTTAACACAATGACAGCTTCCTTATTATTAAGCAAGGCTGGTCATGTTGTTTGTATTGAGATTAATTTTAAAATGAGTATTTGAGATGTGAAGCTGAAAGGCTAAGCAGAACACACGATTTATAACAGAAAACTGCGTCAGAGGACATCTTCATCTTTTTTACCCGTATGATTTTGTTTGAATATGAATCAAATATTAGCTGAACGCAGGTCTATATTTGAATAGCGATTGCTCTTTAAGGGTGGTAGGCGGAATGATGATCTTAGAGCACAAAGATCAGCCTGAATTTAAATTTCTGAATTATATCTAGTAAGTGGATGATGATGATGCATTGCAACCTGCTTCGGTTGACCAAATGCTCATCTTGCTGACCCTGTCTATGCATCCTCCTATTTCTCTCCTTCCCACTTTTTCCCTATCCACACTCCTCAAGAAACACAGACATCTGCTCTGAAAGAGATGCCTGCGTGTCAGTGTCACACAGCTTCCCATTATCCCTTGTTCTCTGCTGACTGTGCTCTTGTTTTCCTTTAAGGTCTGGCACACCTGATGATGGGCGACCAAGGTATGAGCTCTGTTCCTTTTTCCAGCGATTCCCCCATTTGTCCCTCTTGCTCCCATTGTGCTCAGAAGTGTGTGTGCGTGCCTGTAACTCTTATTTAACATCCAGGCTTGAAGCTTCAGATATGGGCTGTCAATTCACTTATACTGACTGACCTGGCTAATTTTCACTCTCTCAGTGACTTTTTTTCCCCTCCCCATCTTTTCAAGCTCATTTAGCTTTCTATTCACGACTCTGCTGTGTCGCCATTTGTTTCCATCTTTCTTTCGTTTTAATTATTCTAATTTACTTCATGTTCTTTTGTTTACTGGGAATGTGGTTAGAGTAACGAGACACTTCCATCAGCATCATTTGAATGTAATGCATGGTGGTGGTAAATGGCTTACTGAAATTTTAAGCTAATCTTCATCTGTCCTCGCTCCTGTAATGCATGTAGCGATTGTCTGCACAGAGTCTGTCCATTCTGTTTTTGTGATCCTGCACATCTTTATTATGTAGCACAGATAGAATGAGAAGTTTTGGTTTTATTTTTCATCATTATTCCCATTACAGTTCCTCTCTTCTGATTGCACATATTTGTAGTCATCAAGCCTCTTGCTCCTGTCCTCTGTCCTTTTCCGACGTGACCATGACACTTATTCGTGTCTCCTCTCCTTTTGTTCTCCCTTTTTGTCTGGAATATGCTTTCTTCATGGACATTTCATCAAATTTCATAGGTAAAAGTAAAGGTACTACCCTTTTAATTCTGAGTTTTCATTGAACTAAGCTAGCCATGTTTGTGACATTATATACTCATGCTGAATGAAGTATATAAAGTCATTGGCATTTTTGAAACTTGCTTTTTCAACCATTAATGAAAGCTTTTCAAGGTAGGTGCCACTTTCGCTTCGTGTTCACACTTTTAAGCTGCGCCATTTGTTCCTTTCTGCTTGTGCATGGGGATCATAAACAAGTCTCACATGGGCATATGAACACACTAGTTTCTGTCGTAGTTCCAGTACACCACCACCACCACCACTGGGGTAACTACAAGCTTTCTGTTCAAATCATGATTTTTGGGGTTGTGGGTGAGGCTTGATCATAGTGTTGTGGGCCTCCCATCCTGGCTGTGATCCTCACCTCTTCTCCCTGTGGGGTAAGTGGACTTCTGATCTTTCCCATTTGACTCTCCTCCTCAGGGCAGAGAGGGGAAGCTTGGCTTCTAAGGTCCCTACTGAGCATTCAAGGTAAAACTTTGATTCTTTCAAGTTGAAGTAAAGCTGGAAGCTATATAAGTCCTCTTCAGCTTACATCAGTGTAATGCAGTTTAATGTTTGCTAATTAGAAAATAATGTTTAATAATACTTTATAACTCAATTGAAACATAATAAAGACTGATTTTGACAATCAGTCTTTCCTTTTGCATTCTGAAAATACATTTTTTCTTGCTTTTGCTTGACCTTTGTCTTAAAATTGACTGTGTCATTCGTTCTGATTGTAGAAATTCCTTGCAAATTAGTTTGTAACATTTTTGTTTCTTAAGACCAAATAGAAAAATATCATGATAATGCTGTCTCTTATCATGTACTTGTGAAGCATCATCTAAACAGGTAAGTCTTCCAAGTGACCTTTAGACGCACAGTGTGAGGAATTATGTTGTTGGATTTTGTGCCATCAAATGCCATGCTACTAAAGCTGCAGTGCTATTTGTGACCAAACACACATACACACACAAACACACCATGTTCTTATTACAAGGAAAGATATTGCATTGGCTTAAATTAAATTTGTGGACAATTACCTTAAGCCAAACCACAATCCCCACTTGCCTTAACTTAACCTTCAACTAAGTCGTCATAATAAAATGTATAGATTATGTTATGGAGACTAGACGCACATACCCACACAAATAAAACCCACTGTCCATTCTAAATACAGACATTGATTTTTCCATCCGCTAAGGTAAGTCTTTGTGTTTTATTTTCGGTTTTGAAGATGGATGCATACAAATTTGACATACATGCAACATATATTCACTACATTTTTTGTTAATAATAAATCTAGCTCTGTAGGTGACTTCAAAACATTTTTCTAAAATTATGCAAAAGAAAATTGCATCATGTGCATGTACATATAAGGAATTGCGTATGTAGAAGGTTAGTCGATTGCACAAAAATAAAACCCTTTGAATTGTGTATAGTGTACAGTATGAGGCTTCTGATGCTTTGGTTTTATTACACTGTACCACACGCTCAGCTTGGACGTGGCAGAAGGAAAGCCACGGGGAGAGATTGAGATAATGCTGATGAGGCACAAATCTGCCATACGTGGAACACTGCTTCTAATTTGGGCCATGGTTAGCTGTCCCCCGTGTTGTACAGTGTGAAACATAGTCAATCCTTTTACATGCTGTGTGGTAAATCTAAGAACGAGCACAGAGCGACAGTGCATTCACTGTCTGCCATAAGCTTGTGAGAATATTGTGCATTATGTTGTCCCTCCCACCCCTTCCTCCCAAGGTGCTGCTGTGTCATGTTAACTGCTTTATACCCTGTTTCATGGGTAGCCTTTTGAGAATGGGCTTGTGAATGTGCACTGCTTTCAGCTGGTACACTGCCACCGGATTCCTGAAACCTTGTTTCCATCTAGCTCTAGCGAGCGGGGCATGCCGTAGGATAAGTCATAATACCACTGACCTACAAATCACCAGGGTATTTAATTGCACTCATCACAATAAACTGCCATGTGCAGCTTAAGAGAAACTGCAGGCTGTGCAGACAGGCTTACAGGTACAACTGTGCTATTTCTAAATTAGTATACTTCTAATGTAATTGCTTTCAGTTTCTGAACATGGAAATGTCTCTTCTCATTGTAGTGTTCACACGCCACAGGTTTTCTGTAAAGTGAGAAAGCGAATCCCTCTGGTAGCTGCCTTGTACATATTGTGCTACATTTTAAATGTCAAATTAAATGGATATTTAAAATACTCTACTATATTACAGAAGCCTGACTCACCCAGACTTTTAACTGAGTGTCATAGACGTGTAAAGATGACACATTTCTTCAAATAGTAACTTTTGGAGTCACCTCATAGTGTTTTGTTTGATACATGTGAGGTGACTTATAAGATGAATATCAAATTATCAAAAGTGATAATTTCACAGCAATTACAGGAGTTAAGAGTGTAGATATGATTCATGTCCTCACCCAGTGAAGTTGGCCATTGCTTGGTGGTATTAATAGCAACGACTTTAGAGTTGAACAAAGATTTGCAAGTGTTTTGGATAAATGCTGTGAATCATAAATGGAACAAAGCCACACGAGGCAGAAAAAACTCAAGACAGAGATTTCGCATGTCAAAACCAATATCATAAACGCTAGAGAGGTGCATTAGCTAAATTCAATTCTAGTATCCCATCTAATCTCGCAATCTAGGAACATTTGATAAAAGAATATCTGTATTATTATCAGTATTTTCCAGTAATAGATATAGCTTAAAAGTAGCATATAGTGCTATAAGAGTGTGTTCAGGTCAATAAAAACGGTGCCTCAATTTTTCTGTTTAATTTAACCATCCATTTATTTTAACGCAAGTGCTTATCTGTAAGAGCCTATTATCAAATATGAAGAGGTCAAAGCTTGCATTCGTATGAGGGTATCCATGCTGTGTTTGTGTAAATGCAGAGTGCACAAGAAAACTCTGTTTAAGGTGGACTTGGGAATGGCGTGCATGTAATTTACAGACCCCAGCATCGCTATGCTCCCTCAATGACAGCTGTGTTTGGGAATTATTTAATTACCAAATGCATAAAATCCTAAAACGAACGTTTTGAGTGTAGGAGCGTATTTCAAAAGCACGTGTGTATGAACGAGAGACATCAGTACTGAAAAGAGAAGTTGGGACTCTGAGACAAACTGATGTGTACTTGGGTGTGGATCGTTGAGGACACCGCGAGCGCAGGCCAGTGAAAAGTCAGAAACATGATACAAATTACAGCTAGTATATGCAAAATTATTATTGAATTATTTTTTTTATTGTGAAATTTGTCAGAAGCTTCAATAAACCCTCCAGTTTAAAGAAGTTGAATCTTCTAGGAATTAATTCATTATTTAGGCTTTACAGGGTTAAGAAATTCGTTTGTAGCATCAATCTCACATCTCAAACTCAACTCATTTTTTAATAATCTTTAGCCATCATAATAAAATGTTTTGTAATGGATTTTGAAATCCTTCGTTGCCTAACCATGGCTGTCATTTTTACTTCTGGCATCACAATGGCCAGTGTAGCAGCATGTGAAAACAAGGCGGACGAGTGGAATATGTTTGTTGTTGTTTTTTGATCAGGGCCTGCTTAGAGGTTGGGATGGTTATATCTTCCACATTTCTTCTGTCCTTACAGGAAAGTTGTCAATTTTGTGAGATGACAGGCAAAATGTGCCCATTGTCAACATATTTGTACAGCACACATATAAATGAACAGGTATAGATCAGTTAGATATAGCTGCAATTATATTATTCCAGTGATGCCTGAAATGTGTCCTGGGGACCCTGGTGGGTCATCGAGGTACTGCAGGTAAGCAGCAGTAATCACAGAAATTCAGTTTGAAATTACCCAAAGTCTGTACAGTTATATTATTATTTTATTAATATAAAAAGTGATTTATTAGTTTTTGTATTGAAGTTTGTAGTGGCAGGTGGGTCACATATTGACTTTAACACTTTAACTGCCTATGACTCGGTAGCATTAGCAATTTATACAAAACAGTCTATGTTGTTTATGTTGTTTTTAACACAGTTTTAAGGAACTACATAACGTACTCTTGTAGTTTAACTAGAATGAAGATTTAAGATTGCATGCGTCGCACTTAATTTGTGTTAGCACTAACGGGATAGCTTGTCTACCAGGTTATGTTAATGGTGACATGAATCCAGCTCCCATCCACACAAACATATATGCTTGTTCAGGATACCTAGTCATCGCATTTAAACATACTGAATACCTCAAGCATCATTTACAATGTACAGGCTTAATCTTAAAAATGGGCATATTTTAGCCCTCACCCATGATCTGTTTCTAAACCTAATCAGGTCGATTTGCTGCGCAACCATAACCATTAGTTTTTGGTGCATACTCCAATTAGTCACTAAAAGCAAGCAAAAATAAATGATTATTGAATGAAATCACATATCTATGTTTTACTGAAACTAAAACGCAGATAACAAAATAAACCAAAATGCTAAATACAAATCTCAGAAAATCTCCTTGGAACCCTACCAGCATCTTAAGCCACTGCTACCCCTAGCTGTCATCATGTCAGATGCCAGCAGCTTTGACAAGCAGCTTTGGCAGTATGACATGATATTTTGGGATGAGAACACAAATATTCATAATCATGCATCAAACTATAAAGTAAGCATTTGTTCTTGAGTTTGTATTTGTTATAATGTATGATAGTGTTGACGGAATCATAAGAAAGGCAGGCATGATGAAAAACAATAATATTCAGAGTTATGAACCAAAGGCAATTTAATGCATTATATACTTTCTTATCGTGGCTACAATCAGAATCCATGTGTGTGACAGTGTTGCAATAGAAAGTAAGAAATACTTTTTAGATAACATGGAGCAGCATGTCAGAGTGCAGAAACTGTCAAGACTTTTGTGCCTTCTTTATCTGACAGGTTACACAATATCATGCGGTGTGTGTTGAATCAACAACAGATGTTGCCTTTGTAAGTTCACATGAAACCTGGAAGAGTGTCTGTGAAATTCCTTTAGCTCTACTGACAGGATTAGTTTCTTAGACATTAGGTATACAGTATCTGTGGCAGTTTTTCTTTTCTTGGTGAATAGACACTAACTTCAAAAATAAGAAAAGCAGGTATACTTTAGTAAAGGTGGCCCTGAGTGTTAATTTCTGAAGGTCTTGATTCATACTTCTCCTGGAGGCCACACTTAAAGTTAATAACACTTTACAGTAAGTGGTCATCGTAATTTCTCATCATGTGAAATGTCAGTGGAAGTGTTATTTGGGATGCTGACTCAGAATTTTCAACTATGTTTGTCTGTAGGTCTTGGCATTTATATATAGCATCACCATCTGGTCTGAAAACCCCAGTCAGAGCCTGACTGAAGCTTATGCTGCATACAAATCACTAGCTCTTTCTTCCAGGCAATGTAAAGTATGCACATTTGAAATTAATTAACTGTATATCTGTATTACACTGTACTCATTAAAAAAAAAAAAAAATACAGCTTCTGCAACATTGTTCATGTATTTTCTTAAGTGTTTTAGCATTAACTTTTTAAGCTCAAGCAAATATCCCTGCTGACCAGTGGCGTCGTTAGGCCTATTTTAGGGGTGCTGAAGCCTCCCTAAAATATTCTTAAGCCCCCCTAAATAATTTGGTGGGGTTTTTTTTTTTTTTTTTTTTTAACTTATTCGATTTTTTTTTTTACAGAACTTGCAGACAAATTCAATATAAAGATGCAGGAATATGAGTTTAAAGAAATAATAATATAAACCTGTCGCTATTCACACAAATATGATCATAACTCGGTTGGTCCCTTTCGCTTTACATTGTTAAGGTAGCGTCAGTGCTTCGTTATCCAATCCCTTCCAGTTGTTCACAGGGGACATCCACATGACTGAAAATCCAGTCCTCGTTTTCACTGCTACTTTACACTCCGCTCGTATACACCTGCAGAAACACTAGCATGCATGTGGCAAACGGCAAGAAATCATGGATATACGCAAGTTTTTCAAGAAAGTAAGTCTTCATCACTGGCTGGTAGTAACAATTAGTTAGCTCCAGCTAACAGCAGAGAGTCCCATGTAAATAATGAACCAGGTGCTCCCCATTTTGTAAATAAAAACCTGGCTAGCGCACTAAGTTAAATTGTTAGCATAATGTTAATTTCTGTCACTCGTTTTAGCTCTGAAAAATCCAGCTGAGCTCATTCAGGTATGGTTATCATCAGTGGAAATAATAATAATCACTCCATCCCCATTAACCTGTAGGAGTCAGGGCAGAGGAGCACAGAGAGGCAGAGGGGAGAGACGTCTGCTGGAGAGGTGAGTCAAAGGATGGAGTCATTTGTGATGGAGACAGTCTGATTAGAATTTTATGGGACTCAATATGGATATGAAATATGAAACATTTCAGTCACGGTACAACATATAAGACCTGTTTAACTTGAGCTTTTATTTAGGAGAGTCAAGGTTAGAAAGTGGAGAGAGCAAAGAGAGAGATATGTATATAAGTCAAATTAGCCTGACTCACATATTTTTGAGGGTTCTATTTTAATATTACTTCAATTCAAGTAATTTAGTAATATTTTTCAGGGCTTTAAATTGCAACCATTTTAGTCACATGCGTGCTCAAAATATAATGTTTGTAACTTCAAAATATTTGGGAGCAACAAATTACTGTGGAGCGGGAGCAGAAGTCATGATATTAGCAATTTACATTACAATTCAGTATGTTTTAATGTATCTTGAAGGGTGAGGCAGAAGGAGTGGCTGAGGGAGAAAAAGGTCAACAGGCAAGTTCAAGTCAGAGAGAGCAAGGAGAGACAGAGGAGCTGCAGCAAATAGATCGAGAGGCAGAGGAAGATCAAGTTATTACAGAGAGAGGAGAGCAAACAGGCCAAGAGAGGGAAAATGATGAAGCAGCTGCAGCAACTCATTCTACTACAGGGTTTGATTTAGGTGACAAAGACACAGGGCCCAGACAGGTGAAGCTGAAGAGCTATCCACATGATACTTTTGGTACACAGAAGCGAGCATTTAACCACAGCTGGTTTGAAAAGCACAACTGGTTAGAATATTCAGTCAACCAGAGTGCAGCTTTCTGCTTCCCATGTAGAGTGTTTGGCAAAAACATCAAACATGATAGTTTGGTCAGTAACGGTTGCAAGAACTGGAAGAAAGCTTTAGTCATCTTTGGCAAGCATGAGATGGCACAAACACATAAGGACAGTGTTGTTACATGGAAAAGCTACCAGGGAACTAGCAAACAGGGAAACGTTGCACAGATGATAGCAACTGCAAATGTGAGTGAGATAGTCGAAAGAAGAGAGTATCTCAGACGAATTGTTGCAGTCACCTCTATGTTAGGGAGACAGGGACTCCCTTTTCGTGGTCATGATGAAGGTGAAGACAGCCCAAACAGAGGGAATTTTCTTGCGTGCATGGAGCTTTTGAAGGAGTTTGATGCTTTTCTTCAAAAACATAATCCCCCATCAAATGCACAGTATATCTCACCAACATCCCAGAATGACATGATTGACTGTTGTGCCCAGGAAGTTACTAGTGTCATTGTATCTGAAATGACAAAGTCTAAAGTCTATTCCATCATGGTGGATGAGGCAAGGGATAAAAAGGCAGAGCAGTTAGCTGTTTGTGTCAGGTACGTGTCAGAGGGGGCAGTGAAGGAGCGTTTCCTTGTACTTGCAGAGATAAAATCATTTGATGCCCAGTCCATTGCAAATGAGATTCAGCAGCAGATCCAAAACTATGGTCTTGCAGAGCTTAAGTGTGTAGCACAAACATATGATGGTGCAGCCGTTATGAGTGGCTCCACTGGAGGTGTACAAGCACATTTTAGAAGGCTCCATCCTGAGGCTATCTATGTGCATTGTTATGCTCATCAACTCAACCTGGTTTTGTGCAATACTTGCAAGGCTGTCCCAGAGGCTGTGGAGCTTTTCAGCTTGTTGGAGTGTGTGTATTCTTTCTTCAGCACCTCCCTAGTCAATCATCATAAGTTCATGGAGACTCAGGCAAAGCTTGGATTGACAAAAACTGAGCTTGTGCAACTTTCAAACACTCGCTGGGCATGTCAGTTGCGATCAATCAGTGCAGTTCTTGAGACATTGCCTGCCATTTTGGAGTGCCTATCTGCAATTGGATCCCCCATAGCTGTTGGTCTCAGAGCAAAGCTCTACAAGTTCTCAGCAGTCTATGCACTACTGATGTTTCAGTCGATTCTGTCTGTAACCGAAGGACTCCACAAATTCCTGCAGAAAGAGACTTTAGACCTGGCAGAAGCTTTTATCTGCAAACAAGCTGTGTGTGACACACTTAAGGGCAAACACTCAGATGCATTTGCTACAGAGCTGTATGAGAAAACCAAGGCCCTGTGTAACACCCACAGTATCCCTGAACCAGGTGCCAAGACAAGGCACAAACAGAGGAAAATGGAGGATTTTGTCCTGGAGGCAACTGTGGGTTCACGCACTGAATTGAACAACTCAGACACATTGAAAAGAGAGTTACTTTTCCCTTGTGTGGATCGGATGGTTGGCGAGCTTGATCAAAGATTTTGCAGTGTAGATGCAGGGCTGCTAAAAGGCGTCCAGGCATGCAGTCCTAAATCTGAGAACTTCTTGAGTGAACCACACTTGAATGAACTTGCAAAGCACTACAGACTTGACCTGAAAAAAGAGGAGGTTCTGGTGGCCAGAAACTTTCTTACCCGGAAAACAGAGGCTGGATGTCCACCCAAAAATATGTTGTCTGTGTACAACCTCCTTGATTCAGACATGTTTCCCTCTCTGAAGGCAACCATCCAAGTTGCCCTAACAGTGCCTGTCAGCAGCTGCTCGTGCGAACGGTCCTTTAGTGCACTGCGTCGGCTGCACTCCTGGCTGCGTCAAACAATGGGTCAGAAAAGACTTCACAGTCTTGCAGTCATGTCTATTGAAAAAGACACACTTCAGCATCTGAGTCACAACAGAGTGATTGACCGATTTGCCACTCTTAAAAACAGACGTCATTCTTTGATGCTTCCACCCACCAAGTAACTGGTGATTGCAGCCAGAAAAATGTACTTTTTTATTTTCAGTTTTTTTCTTGTTATTGATGCAGCAAACACATTTCCTCTGTTTTTTTGTTGTACTGTATTATAAAGCAGACTGAAATAAAACAATAGATCTATTGGTGGCCTAGGATGTTTAATCTGTCCAAAAAAGTAGGAAAACAATTTCTCAGTCTTTGTTTTCTGTTTGTGAAATTTTGTGCTCATTCACTACGTTCGTTCATGTCGTGTGCATCTCTTGGGGGCTAAGCCCCCCCTGTCCTTAAAACCTAGTGACACCCCTGCTGCTGACTAACCCAGATTCCAAAGCTTATCCACTAGCACAGTAAATAAACTATAAGAGGAAGCACACTTGGTTGAGGGTTCTAGTAGCTGCAGGCAAAAGAGCCCTGGGGGCTGACGACCCACGTGCGCAACTGTTCTGTGGAAAAAGAAGTGAGTGACCACTGCAGAGACAGCATAAAGTGGCAGCATGTACTGTATATGCACTGAGTCGAGGATGTAACTGGAATTCTGTCAAAACTATTTTCACACATACAGTGTCATCACTCAAGTTTCCTCATAACAACAGTGTGAAAACATGATTAATGCTAGCGCGAGGGTGAGCTAAATGAGTTAAGTGTCATCATAATAATTCATTAGTAAGCTATGACAGTATACCTATGTGTGTTTTTTTTCTTTTTTTTTTGCACAAGCAGGTGATGTTCCTGGATTAGAGATTCACAGAACAAATACTGTGCTGTATGTAAATGACCGGGTCATCTTAGAAATAATTAGGTAAAATCCTCCAATAAACAATGGGGAAAAGTTTACAGTGCTAATTGTTAGCACTGATGCCTCACAGCAAAAAGATCCTGGGTTCAAAACCACCATCTGGATGAGGCCTTAGTGTGTGGACTTTGCATGTTTTCCCTGTGTTTTCGTTGGGTCTCTCCGTCTACTCCCGCTTCCTCCCACGATTCCAACACATGCAGTTAGTGGAAAGCACTTTGAATCACCTTGTTGTTGAATTGTGCTATACACATAAACTTGCCTTGCCTTGTGCGGTTAGGTTAGCCGGTGATTACAATTGCCTATAGGTTTGAATTTAAAGGAGAATGGTTGTCTGTCTCTCCGTGCTAGCCCTGTCACAGACTGACTACCTGTCCGGAGTGTACCCTGCCTCTTGCCCTGTGGCAGCTGGGACAGAGAAGGGAATGGACGGTCGGATGGACAGTCAGTTAAGAAAACAATAACTACTACATTGCATACATTTTAAAATTAGAGGTAATGGGCAGTAGACAAAAAACATAATAATAATAATAATAATTTAATAAATACATTCTTGTAAAAGTAAAACCATCCACATCTGCCTGCTATATCTGCAGTCTCTCTCACTTAACTGTAATTAAGTTTAAAGCCACACTTTGTTTTGCATTCAAATTTAACTGTCTAGACTGTCTGGACTGTCTAGTTTACCTATTATATACACCAACGGTCATCTGTGTTTGTTAAAACCAAGATAATTGCACTTGATGCGTCACAGAAATGGTTTTCACAGTAACCAAGTTGGGGAAACTGACTTTGCACTACAGAGAAAAAGGCCTATAATTGCCTCAAGTGAGATTTGTGTATCTTGACATGGCAGATTGGCAACAGTGCACTAAAGCTCCACAGATTAGTACATTACCACAGATTCTCTTCCTGGAGGGAAGGTTGGAAGAGGAAGAGTAAAGGACCTAAAGCAGGCATAGAGAATGAGCACAAGAAAATGGGCAATGCGAGAGGGCTACTATATGAAAAGAAGAAGTGTGACAAAGTGAGATTGGAAAATAGAGACATGAGACTTTCATAGCATTTGAAAAATATAATGATCAAGGAAAGAAATTGAAGAAGGATGTCTTCCTTTTAAAGAAAATTCCATTTTATTATTTTGAGGATATATAATACTTCCATACATCAGACCTGCTTACCTGATTTGCTGACAGACAAGCAGTAGCTTGTCTTCAAGTCACGGAATTGGAACGTCGGAGCATTTTCTCACGGCTCATGCTGATCGTGAATCATAACAAAATCCCAAAGTAGACTTTGAAATAATAGTTATCAGTACGTTTCCCAACAAATATTTACTATAAAAAATGACAAGCATAAATTTCCCTGACCTAAAGAAAGGGTGACATAGAATGTAAAATAAAAAGGTTGGATCAATATGGACAAGGCTCAGCTGGCTCCCCAGGTAGAGTGGAAGGAGATCTGCTCCCGATCAATAACGCTGGTCGATGCCGGTGAGAGACTGTAGTGATGGAAAACTCTATTTCTTGGCCCCCAGAAGGAAGTGGATGAATCGTAGCAGAAAATAGATTATACTTCAGCTGTAGACTTTGAAATGCATCCTTTGCATGGTGGCTTGTTTAGTTGTATTTTAGCCTTTAGATCTTGGATGATGGGCTTATTACTGGCCTTCACTGATGGAACGTTGCCAAGTGTTGTTAGAATGTACTGTAAATGGTTTAAAATTACATTTATCCTTGCAGTAGGTACTGTGAAATGAGACCTGCTAAAGTTCTACAAGTTTATAGAGTAATGTGTTGTACTGTGGTGCTGCTTTGTGTAGGTGATTTATGATAGCATAAACCATTGGTTTAGCCACCTTCAAAGAGATTGCTACCCCACCCCCAACACTTCATTCATCTTCTCCTTTTTACACTTTAAACCCTGAATGTTTCCTTCCAGATGTGTTAAAGACAAAGGATGACTCACTTATATAGAATCACTCTTACAGAATGACATATTCGTGTGTTTTTCTAAGATAAATGTACATGTATTCTCTTTCCATTGGCATTATAGTCATTTAAAGTATGATATCTATGGAAATAAACACAGATGTGATGGCCAATCCCTGATAATGAGAGTTTTGTGTCAAGATCTGATCATTGACATACATTTAACCAACACCACATCTGGTAGTTGGTTTATATGAATGATTATTACATTTAAATAAAAAAAGAACCCCCCACACGCATGAAAGTGATGGCCTTATCACTAAAATAATCTTTCATTTAAGTAAACTTTTTATGTGGACTCCCTCCTTTTCACCTACTGTGAGCAAGTTTGTGACATCATAAATACAACTAGCTTGAAACCAAGAAAACTAGTTTGAACTCTTTTTAGGTTGAGTAATGATCACATAAACATAACTCTTATAGGCTTAAGAATTGCTTGTTGTAATGCTGTCACCCAGAGTACAGGAGTCTTCTCTCTGCCGTCATGGCACTGTTATCTTATAGATGATCCCACCCCCGTCACTAGTTTCAATAACTATATTGTACACTAGGACATCCATTGACTGTGACGTTTGCCTTTGCTGATGCTGCTGTGTACTAGTTTGTATAATTGCTAATAATGCGTTACAAGTTACTATTGCAAAAAAGCTCATTAGATTACTGTTACTTTCCCGTAAGCACGCTGCGTTACTGCGTTACTGTGTTACTAAAGCCGTGATTTTTTTGCAAGAGTGTCTCATGACAATGACGTGAGTGCGACGTTCGTGGCAACAGCTGTGTGCAGATCAACAATGGATAATATATAGAGTGCGGGAGAGTATGACCGTGCAGCGTTTAACGCGTGGAAGTACTGACCTTATTTTGAGTTTGATTCCGTAAAAAGTGACAAAAACATTAGCATCCTCTGCTCACTGCGTGGGAAGAAAACTTATTTTTACAGCGAAAAAACCCCCTAAACCTCCGAGCAAGCACCGAGTGCGCTGCCACAGAATCTTCCACTGACCGCACCAGCACAAACATCCGCCTGGCCCACTCCTGCTAAACAGGTGAAAATAGAGCAACAGGACCACTGAGTCTTTGATTTTATTTATTTTCTGCTGTGTTTCACTTGCATTTATTTGAAAGACTGAGTGTAAACACAAAAACCTATTTAATTTTATGTGCTAGAATGTGCAGAAAATAGGTTTAAATGTTAAACAAATTTCTTCCAGTCAGAGAATGTTGCATATAATTTAATTTTTGCTTGATGCATAAAGTTAAAAGATTAAAACTAATAAAACAAGTTTTAAAAAGAGACTTTTCCATTTGATTACATTTTGTATGATGGATTATGCAGAAAAAGTAGAATTGGGCTGAAAGATCTATCGCTTTATCACCTATAAAGCAATAGCAATAGGGGATAAATCATGTTTTAAAAAGTAACTAAGTAACTAATTACTTTTGGAAATAAGTAATCAGTAAAGTAATGTGATTACTTTTTGGGGGGGAGTAATCCGTAATTAGTTACTGATTACTTTTTTCAAGTAACTTGACCAACACTGGCCATCATTACATTATATACATTTTCCTGAGGAGGCTCTTTAAAGGTCTCTTTAAAGCTAAACAGATCTGCCTTCTTTCAATTATTTATTCGTTTAATTAATGAATAAAATGTAAACTTTAATTAGGACTCGAGAGATTTCGCGTGATTGTTACAACATTGGCTGAATATTTTTGTCTAGCTGACCAAACCGAAAGTAGATGCCTTTTCAGTGATGCATTGCAAGGAAATGGCAAGGCTCCCTGTGGGAAATTGAATAGTCCATTTCCAATTGAGTGTGCCCTGGAAAATCCATGGGGGTCAGTGGCAATTTGTCTCAGAAGGTCTACACTGAGAGTCATTATGCTCAAGACCAACATGTCCCGAGGGACAAAACCATTCTTTAGAGGGAGAATTGTATTCCCTTTTGATAAATATAAAATATTTCCTTTCTCTTTTTGTGCTTTGTCTTCAAAATCTGTAAGATTTTCTCCCCATTCAAAAAAGAAACAGTGTAATGAGCACAATGGAACACTTTTTACCATCATAGTGAAGCAGTTTCTCATTAACCTCCGTTTCTGAGTACCCCATCTTTGTTGAACAAGTTGCTCATGTCCCTTGTATAATTATAAACAAAGTCCTATATCTATGCCACTCCAGTGAAGCTCAGATTACAAGTGTCATGAATTTTAATGGACACAATGTGCTGCGATCAATCATTATAGTTTGCTTATGCTTTCAGCTGGAGGAGAGTGACTTTTAGACAAATGTTTCCTGTTAGGCAAACCTCTGATTTCTTTTTTCTTTGTTGCTGCCATGCAACCTAATTTCCATTCATACCTGATAGTTAGCCACTTGTGGTTTTGTGATGGAGGATCAGAATAATGACTTCCGTTGAGAATGCCGTTAAAGACTGCACATGCATATATGATGATCAGTGCTAATTGACTGCTAAAAGGTAAGCTAGAACGGGGTTACTTTTGGTCATATTAACAAAGCAACTCTTCATTAATGAGAGAGTGCTGGGGTTTTTCATTCCAATTAATTTTGTTATCGTAAATTCAATTTAAAGCAATATTATTGGTCATTAATTATATTGAAACATTTATGGATGAGATAAAATTAATGAACTACCTCAGAAAATATTCCGCAACCTTTCTCTGTTACACTGCATTTCCAAGTAAAACACTAGAATGAACTGTAAATATACGATTTAATATTTATTCATAGTGTTCAGGAAATGAGCAACTTATACAAAATATCTATCTTTTACTTTGACATTTATGTCATAAAGCCAAAAAAATAATCACAATAATCTTACTTCTTAATGGCATGTAATGAAGACATGTTGTTTAAAACATGTTTACACTTTTTTTTATTCCTATTTAGACATTTCAGACCATTTAAGTAATTATTCAGTTCTGTAATGTCTTTAAATACTCTCTCAGAGCTTTGTAACAAAGTAGCGTTGAATGATTACTATGTTCAGAAATATCTTTTTTTGCTTTTACTGCTGATGCTTGTCTAAGTAATGCTGTTCACTTGGGGGAAAGTACATGCATTTGCTTCTGTGCTATTCATTTGCCCTTCTCTTTCATTTCCTGCTATGCCTTTTTTCCCCTGTGTGGTTCTTGGATTCAAATCACCTGTGCTTTGCCCACATGTCCTCAGAGAGACAAAGAGAGAGAGAGAGTTTACACGGCTGCACTTGATCCAGCTCTATCAATGAGAGTCTAGTTATCAGTGCATTTTTATTTGGTTTGTGGATGAGAGCCATCTCAGAGAAACATCAAAATGGCATCACTACTCCTGTTTTTCATTTCA
Source organism: Aulonocara sp. 'chitande type north' Nkhata Bay (assembly GCF_057382095.1). Taxonomy (NCBI): domain Eukaryota; kingdom Metazoa; phylum Chordata; class Actinopteri; order Cichliformes; family Cichlidae; genus Aulonocara; species Aulonocara sp. 'chitande type north' Nkhata Bay. The sequence goes on from NC_141356.1 coordinate 30,025,667, forward strand.
TTTTTGTTTTAGAAAGTTAAGAGGAGCATGATGATACTCAGCAATGAATGTAGCTCATAAAATTGGGCCTTAAAGGAACAGAAAAATACATTTTATATCAGCTGACTTGTTTTTATTTTATTTTTTTAATTTATTGTTTTCCCTGTAATTAGATCTGTCCTCTTTTCCTGAAACCTCACAGTGAAAGTGATTGTAAATATACATTTGCATGCTTGAAAAATAGAATGATCACTTCGTTTTAAAAAAAATCACATGGCTTTAGCATTAGCATTTCGAGCATTATACAGATTAGTACATGTCCATGGTACAATATTGTTTGACCTTTTTGTGCTGTTGGCAAACATATGTAAACTGAATATAGTAAAAAAAAATGGAAGTGGTAGAAGTTGTTTATATGCTAAAAATAAGTCATTTAACCATTGCTAGGTGGTTTCTAGGCATGTCTTGGCACCATAATATATCATGCCCAGTTTTCTGTATATATTAACTAGAAGTTATTGTTGTGAAATTGAAAAATTAGATACTTTGAGAAGGTGTTATAGGTGCGTAAATTTCAAAAACTGGCGTTATTTGCACGTATATGGAGCCTGCATCTCTTAACTCATTCACTGCCATTGACGTCTATAGACGTCAATTGAAAAACTTACGTTGACTGCCATTGACGTCTATAGACGTCAATTACGTTTTTCAATGGGAGGGGCCAGAATACAACCTCGGGCAGCTTGTCAGTGAATTTTATTTTTTCATATATTTGTAAATAAATTGTTTTGATAAAACATAACCTTTCTCAGTGTTATTTCTGTTTTATAGAAGTGAAAAACTATTTTATATGTTAGAGGTGTCACAAAGCAAGAAATATTAGTGTCAAAGGCACTTTTCTGCTTGAAATGTATTTTTCACAAAAAGCTCGTTTTCTCCCTTTTTTTGGTCAAAACAGGCATTTTTGGTGGAACCCACCTCTCTTCTACAGCTGATTACTAGAGAATGGAAAATGGTAGAAACAAGCTTTTCTTTTGGATGAAAGAAGAGAGTCTGTTCTTCATTTTGGTAGGTTCAGCGTTTATATGATCATAACACACAGTTTTCTGTGGCTCTTCAAAAATGAGTAAAAATGCTCAAAAACCCTGGCAGTGGGGAGTTACCGGATTTGAAAATGGCTGGCAGTGAATGAGTTAATAGTTTAAGAGAAAAAAAACGTACAGACAAAGCTTCTTCTTCTTCTTCTTATCATTATCATCATCATTATTATTATTATTATTATTATTATTATTATTATTATTCTACAGTCAGAAGTAAGCATGGATCGTACTTGTATGTACACAAAAATAAAAAACACTTCTGACTTTTAAGGATGACTGGACCCAAGACTGTTGAACTCAGATTATATTAATGCATGACCTCCTTGCTACAAACTAAAGGTTCAATCCTATATATTTATTTTATTATTTTGTATATTATAGTATACTTTATTATATTGTTTTTGAAGTGTTAGGGTGAAAATCTAAAAGTATTTGCCTTCTCTTTTATTAAAAGAATGGAGAGCAACAAGTGTATCACATTATAGAAGCTGTGTCTTTATGAGTTAAAACTGTTGGTTTCCCTCTAGTGGCATTCACACCTCTCATAAATTATAGAATAAACTCGTGGTTTCATTTGGAGTTATTCCCTTTAGTGCACTAATAACCTATCACGTTTCTTTGTGATCTCAGTTTTAGTGATAAGTGCGTTTGTACAGGCTGAAATTTCCCACAACAATTAAGCTATGAAAGGAAGGATTATATTACACAATCTCAGTTGTATGTCTGTACATTGCAACAAAAGACTAGAAAAATAAGAGCTTAAATCAAGTTTTTTTTATAGTTTTAAATAGAACTGACCAATTTTACCTTTTATTAATGCTTAAGGGGCTAAACCTATAATGTGCAGATATATGCACATGATGTAAAAACATCCTGGAAAATTGTAAATATTTAAACATTATAAACAACATAATAAGTAGAAAGTTTAAAAAATGAAAGTTGGTGTCAAAACATTCATCACATATTTGTGTAGGTATTGACTGAATGTCTTAAATTGGTTGAGTTATATTTGCATCATTATCTGTGATTGTCATTGTCATGTTTCTAAGAGAATAATGCATGTAGCATTTAACAGAGTAAGAGCTGCATTTGCTGTTAAGGTGTAATTCAGAGGCTATGTCAGTGACTAAAATAGGCTTGCAGATAAGAGCTAAGGATGCCTTGCACATCATTAAGTGTGAAATATAACAACACGCCCCTGAGCTGCCTACTGTTCCCCTAGAGAGACGACAGCTAGATAGGGCTCCACACAATAATGGCTTAGAGAGCCACAGACCTACCTTGCTCACATTGCTGCATCTTAAAGCTGCTTTGATGGAAAGTTTTGCAGCACAACACTACATGAAGCTTCTTGTAACAAAAGTAGAGAATCCTCAAATGCTGTTTCACCTCGGGTCCAGTAAAGCTGCGATAAACCTGACGGAGTCCTGATTGGCTTCCTGTTCCACCTGATGGTATGTCTACAGAGAAAATCTTTTAGTCAACTATCTGAGGGAACAGAAATACTTCTCTTTTAATCAAGTTGGCCCTATACACATTCAGCATTTCACTCCCACTCTGTGCCTCTAAGCGTGACCCAAAGTGTATTTTTACACTCCAAGTCTATTTTCCTGCATTTTACGTGTGTAACTACAGTGAATGTGTATTGGGCTCTGAGTGCTTTTAAAACATGGGTGACCTACAATTCAGTACTGCGTCTGAAAGCATCCTGTGTAAACGCAGACAGAGCACCGAAGCAGCTGCTGCTGCTCTGATAACATGCTGCTCGCATTACGCCTCCAGTATAGACACGGTGTAAATATCTTCTTATACAGGTACAGCAATGCATGAGCCTTGAGCCTACCTTGAGGCAGATTATCAGCGAAATTATTTCCAAGTACTCCTTGAAAAAAGAGAAAAGAAACATTGCATTGGCTAGAAAATTGACATTTATCCTCTAAAAGGCAGGATTTCATGCATCTGTGCTCCATCTTTCCTTTTCACTCTTATTTGTGTGAAAGGCCTGAGTACTTTGTTGTGAAATGGCATGCTTATTTCAGAGGTACGGTGCGTTTGGCTTTAAATGTTGGCAAGGCGGCATCATTGTCATTTTGTCAGCTTTTAAATATAATCAAATTCTACCTCAGTGAGTCATTTCATTACACACTTGGAACAGTGAAGTAATTAGCTGCAATATAACACATTATCAACAGCAAACAGCCCAAAGACTTTAATTTACTATATACGTGCAGCATCTGTGTTCTCTGTCATGATACACGTAACCCATCTGCACAATTTTACACAAACACTCATTCATGTCATAGGACCCCTCATAGTCATGCATTACAAAACAAATCAAGAACATACAACAACAGACCAAACAAGATAAGCAAGAAACTAAATGCTATTTATGTTGACATCACTGTTTTCCAATCTTTCCAGTATCCCTCCCACTGCAGCACCCTAGGGATCTTCAGATGGGTAAAAACAAGTCTCCTAACATTGTGGTTTTTCAGACTGCTGACAAGCTGTTCTCTGGCTATTAAATCCATTTCTCACTGTCAGTGGAGCTGGAGTAGCTTAGATTTAAATGACAAGATGCTGGTGCTCCTACTGCTCTGGGACCAGTATATACACCGAGGGCCTCAGAGTCCGCACTGTTCATTGTCTCAGGACTGATGCACTGTGGGATTATTGGGAACTAAAGTTCTTGAGGATTTTTTTTTTTTTAAAGTGACGTTAGGGTTTATAAATTATTTGCCACAAGTAATTCTCCACTGGTGACACAAAAATGTCAAAATGTTTGGATTATGATTTCCTTGCAGTGACAATATTGTCGTTAATTAGCTGATGATAAGCATCATTTTCAATTACAGAGTTCCCATAATAGGGTGCCATGCTAGTGGCTACTCTACAGGGGAGTGTTAGACAATTAAATTTAATGCAAGCTGCATCAGAGAGCCATTGGACTGTAATGAAAGTGGACTGACACCAGTGTGTTTGGCTGTTTGATAAAGAACACACAACCAAATTGTGGATCATTTTGAGGTTTTACTGTGAAGTAGATCGCTGACGGATTCAGCAACTGACCAAAAGTTATTTGGCCCAGATTTCTTGTAAAACTCTGATAAAGATGACTCAATAAGATTGTAGGTTTTTGACAGTGTCGGTGCACAATGAATAGCACAAAGACATCCAACAAAATAACAAAGAAAGAAATTTGTTAAGGGTTTCCATATTAAACAACCATTTATTGTATGTTTATACAGTCAATGAATATGTTTAAGAACAATTTCAAATTAAGATCCAATCTCAAGGTTTTTTTTTTTAGCATGAACCCAAGTGTTTGCCTTGCATTGTACCCAAGCATAATTTTCACCTTCCCCACTCCCCTTCGAGTCTTCACTTAGTTTATGATCATTGCATTTCTTGTTATGTAGCCAACTGTGACATAACCAAAGCCCTGCAGCCTTTTAAAATGATGCTTCAGGTTCCCCGGTGGCCGCTGTAGTTAAACATGATAGGTGTCGCCGCAAAGAAATAAAAGCGACAATGCTGGTATAGGAATAGAAAAAGTTGAAAAAGGAAACAAAGCTATTGATTAGTTTTTTTTTAAGTCTTCTCCAGGAAATGTCATCTTTTACACTGGCTGCCTGTCCGTCAGAGGATAAACTTTAAAGTTCTGATGCTGGTCTATAAAGCCCTGAATGGTTTAGGACACAGGTGTCGAACTTCAGGCCTCGAGGGCCGGTGTCCTGCAGGTTTTAGATGTGTCCTTGATCCAAGACAGCTGATTTAAATGGCTAAAATACCTCCTCAACATGTCTTGAAGTTCTCCAGAAGCCTGGAATGAACTAATCATTTGATTCAGGTGTGTTGACCCTGGGTGAGATCTAAAACCTGCAGGACACTGGCCCCCGAGGCCTGGAGTTTGACACCCCTGGTTTAGGACCAAAATACATCAGTGACCTCCTGACCCAGTATGAACCTTCCAGATCCCTCAGGTCATCTGGATCCGGTCTTTTATCAGTTCCCAGAGTCAGAACCAGACACGGAGAAGCTGCATTCAGCTTTTATGCTCCTTATATCTGGAACAAACTCCCAGAAAGCCTCAGATCAGCTGAAACACTCAGTTTATTTAAATCCAGGTTGAAGACTCTCCTGTTCTCAGCTGCATTTGAATAAAGCACCAAATCCACATTTTTAGCTTAAATTTCAAAACTTACATTTAACTACTGATTTTATCTACTGTTCTGATTTTATCTGTTTTGATTTTATATACTGTTTTGTTTGTTTGCTTGTTTTAATCAATTTTAAATCATGCTTTTTATTTGTTTTCGTTTCTAATGTCTCTGTAAAGCACTTTGAATCACCTTGTTGTTGAATTGTGCTATACAAATAAACTTGCCTTGCCTTGCCTTTTCAAACTGCAGCATCTCCGTCTGTATAATGTGAGAATCTCTGGGCTCCTGTGCTGATCTATCATTGAAATGATGGTAAAAGATAGTTCACTTATGTCTTCAACCCCGGCATACCGTATGTGCCAGGTTAAAAAAAAATGGAGATGTGCCCAGCCAGTCAAAAGGACGTTCAAATGAGTATTTAACAAAGCTATTTGCAGGATGCCTGTGTTTTGCAGAAATATTAGGTCCTGTGCTTGGCCATGAGCCACCTCTTCAAGCAGGCCAGGCCACAGTACTCAGTGATCACACTAGTCAAACAAACTGGACTTTTGGGGTCAAATGTGCTCTGACATGATATGCATTGCATTGTGTGATTACACTTTTAGAGTGGATCAGTTGATGGACTGTTCTCATTATCAACCTATTTTTATGCCCGTCCATTTTTCTGCAGTGTTTTTAGTAGCCCTTGCATTTTTGGCTCAAATACAAAGCAGAAGCTCTCATTTAAATTAGCAAAAGCAGTTTTCTCATCTGTAAAAATGTAAACGTTTTAAAAATGTTTTTGTCAAGGACAGCATCGGTCCACGTGATTTAATTGTACCTAAATGAAAAATAACAACACTGAAACCACCGCAAACAATAAAACCATTTCACGTTTACTTTCTAGCATGCAAACATAATTAGAGTAACACACACACATATTCACACACACACTAACCCCGCAGTCAGAGATTGATAAGAGGAGAAGTAAGCTGACAAAGGATTTCTAGTATCAGAATGATTGTTATGAACTTTATCTTGAGTCTTATTTGAGAAACAAATGGCCCTGTCATCAAGAACACACCATCTATAATTCTTTGTCCTTTTTATCCATAAACAGTTATTCTGCCTATGCCGGCCTTGGTGCCAGAAGATAAATAAGGGGAATTAATTTATGTCAGGATGACAGGAAAGCACTGCTCTGTTTGGCAGGAAAAACAGAGCAGAGAGTGTTATTAATGACTCGATGTGTGGACTGCAAGGACCACAGTCGCTCAAAAGGAGGTCAGAAGAGAGGGAGGCGAGCCGGGGGGACAGGGAGGATGGAAACAGGGTGCTAACGCAAGAATAAAGGGAATATTCAGTAAAGTGGCAGATGAAGTGAGGAAACCAATCTTTGGGATGTTAGAACACCCACCACCACTCGGTATTCTTGCTTGTCCTAGTTTTTAATGTCACCAGCCTTGCACCAATCCTCACCATGCAGTGGTGCAATGTAAATAATGGGCTTTATAGTGCTGACTGGGGAGGCATTGTGTCGAGGCAGCAGTCAGGTCTGTGGAGCCGTGATCTGACCACTTAAACGCAAAACTGTTACTTTTGTGGCCTTGTACAGAACATAATTCATAACTTTCTGAGTGTGGAAATTGCCTGTGAAAATTATTCCTCATTAGAGTTCGTTATCAGCCAACAATTGTCATGTCGTTTGCGATATTAATTGGCAATTAGATTCCGTCACAGTTCTGTGTATTCCATCAGTGATCATTTGACGGAGAAATTCACGACTGCGCCTTCTCCTCTTTTAAAACTAATTACAATACTCTGAATTCTGGGATTTTACAGTAATGCATTCTTTTCTGTGGCAACGTTAAAATGGTTTTGGTTATTTCATATTTAGAATTCCTGTTTTTGATTGTTTCTGGGTTTTTTGTGTCTTTCTCTTGCTGGTTTTAAGTTGGTGGAGCTTAACGAGAAAAACAGGTATTTCTGTGAAGTTGATCTTTAGGAATCTCAAAACAAACTCAGATTTAAAAATATATATATATTTTTTTGATTTTCTGTCATTATCACATGACTCAATGTCCCAACCACAGCATTAAAATCCTGATTTGTAATATCCATACCTAGACTGAAATTTAAAATACAGCTTAAAATAAACAGTTTAGAAGCTGGTGTAATGAAAGCCATTCATTATTGATTTTTAAAACTTACTAGGAGTCACACGGTCACTGAATCCAGTTTTCTAGGCATTAATATATAAAATAAAATTGAATATTGAAAATATAATGTGTTTATACACCTCTTTGCATTCAGTTATTAGTTATTATTAACTTCTGGCTCTCTTCTACAGCATGTCTTTGTCCTGTCTTCCTCCCCTCACCCCAACCGGTCGTGGCATATGGCCGACCCTCCCTAAGCCTGGTTCTGCTGTAGGTTGCTTCCTGTTAAAAGGGAGTTTTTCCTTCCGTCTGTCACCAAAATTCTTGCTCATAAGGGGCAGTGTTGGGAAGGTTTCATTTAAAATGTATTCCACTACAGATTACAGAATACATGCCCCAAAATGTATTTTGTAATGTATTCGGTTACGTTACTCAATGAGAGTAACGTATTCTGAATACTTTGGATTACTTAATATATTATCATGCTTTTTACAACTACATGAATGTACTATTGCTGTGTGATTTATTACTATTACTGGAGGTAAAGGGACCTCTGGCTAATACGTTGGGTTCCGTGTTGGGAATTAACATTTAGGATTATCATTAGATGTCAGTCAAGTTTTGAATTGGTATTTGTTTTTTGTTTTTTTATATATATCATCCCTTTTCATTTTCATCTGTTTTAATAACAGGGATCTAGAAGTGAGTCGCAGTGGTCAAAAAGCAGGTAAAATACAGTTCTGCATTTGTTATAAAGAACGATAAAAGTGAAGTAACCAGAATAGTATTATTCCCTTTAATATTAAACAGGATAGAGCAGGGAATAATGCAATGTAAGACCATGTGTTAATTACCAGAAAGTAATTGTCATTTCTATGCAATGGAAAAGACTAATCCAGTCAAATTTCTTTTCCTCAAAGCAATAATGTTTTCACTAATGATGTCCATTTGCACCGCTGCTAAAGTAAGAGGTTGGATTCCATTAGTGATACAAAGTATCACTAAGTTCACAGGTAGTCTACAAATTGCAGCTTGTGTGTGTATTTAGCTACACTAAATGTTGAAAATGGGATATTCACATTTGTTTTTGTTTATTTTTTTTTCATGTAGTATATTTCTAATATCAAAGTGCTTGCTGCAATAGTGTTGCAATCAACTGTAAACGGAGGCTTTTACTGTGTCCCTGTTACTATGGTTACCCACATTAGCTACAAGCTGAAAAAGCATTAATTAGGCAGGTGAACACAGTTTCACTTACGTGTAGTTGTTGTTCATGCCACGCTTTTTAGTTAGTGCATGTTCTTAACATGTGCCTCATGAGTAAACCACGTCTTTATGACTCACGTGTGGAGCAGTTTCAAAATGATCACCTAGTGCACAGAAATTAACAGCGGTGGTAGTTTAAATTGTTTTTAAAAATGAAATATGTTATATTTTCTTCCTAACAACACTGTTTAGCTACAGAACAGAAACTACCATCTTATGGTCCAGTAGTCTAAAATTGTAAACGCATGAGCCTGCGCTCTGCTAATCCTTGTTAGCTTTCAACAGCATCAGTATACCATAGTTACATGTTTGTCTGGCTGAAAAGGTACACACAAGTTTACAAGAATCCCTTCCAAAAGTTACATTTCCTGTGAAAAACAACAAACGCTGCACCTTATTCAAAACATAGATACTGTGGGTATTAATAATAGATGTTTTGCGAACAAAAAAAGGGTCATCTGTACATGTATCTTTACATTTTGCATTTTTAAACACCACCCAGTGTCTCTTCAGGGGCAACTGATGTAAGCAAGCATGAATCACTGCTGGTATAAGAAACGCTGAGACACTGAAGCCTCACTGCTGTAAAATTAGTGTTTTGTTTCACTAAAAAACAAAGCACATGTAAGAAAATAAAATGTTTTTGCAAAAACAATATATACCCTAAGGCCCCCAAGATGTCAACACTGAATAAGACCATGGAGTGAAGATGAGTTTAAATCAGGAACATTTGGGAAAAAGAGATGATGCAAATATTTATTTTTTCCACATGGTTCTTTAACAAGGAGGTAAACAATCAACAAGACATTCACTGATTCCGTGTCAAATACACAAAAGGGATTTGGTAAATAGAGGTTTTTAAAGGATTTTATTTGTCCTGGAACTGCGGCACAAAGTTAGCTGTGGTATACACACACACACAATCTCTTTTATCGATGCTAACAGCAGACTCATCTTATCTTGCTGTGGCAATTTAACTGTCTTTGTATCTTTTGAAATCAGATTGTGGTTGCCTGTAATTTTATTTTGCAGTGTCTCTCTTTACCATGCAATAACAACTATTTATTTTGGTTTTGCCAGCAATTGAATTTACTCTGGCTTTCTTTTGGAAGGGGTTTATCAGTAGCTTTCATTCTGAGTACAGTGCAGAAATGTAAACAGACCTTTAGCTAATATAGGAAAAACCTAAAGCAGCTGGTCAAACAAACTTGTAATTCTAAATCTGTGTGCGAGTTGTTGTTAAGTATTTGATGTTTTGGGGTTGTTGTTTTTTTGTATTTTCTACCCGAGAGACATTTAAATAACTCTCTTTTGAGTCTTTTATGCATAAACTGCACAATGAGGGGTGTCTAAACAATTACAGGAAAGATAAGCTTTTAGAGTCTGTCACTGAAATTAATTCTGCTACACTCGTATTAAGTGCTATAAGTGTGGAAACCACTTTGCTAATTGTGCATGGCAGTGTGTGATATGCTTTTTACAATATAAAGGTCAAGCACGCACTTCACATTTGTCGCTGTGCGTGGGTGCGTGCTTGAGGATACCATCTCCGTAGCCTCTTCAGCCATGGAGAATAGCCACACGGAGAATACAAAGTGGCTTACAAAAGCTTGGCTGACCTCACACACATCTGGCAAACATGCATATGATAGAGGCTTTTTGTGCCTTTGTTCCAAAGTATAAAAGATTGTTTGCGAACACAAACGTGTGACTGACTTACACAAATACGGAACAAATTTGTTAAAGTTAACAAGACTGAACAGTTATTTGCAGACATGACCGCATTTGTTTCCGAACAGAAGAATCTGTATAGTAAAAGTGCAGCCGAGACAGGCTGTGCATGTTTGTGTGTTCACAATGATCTGACAACAGGCACACAGTTTACATACCCGAGATTGCAGGGGTCTTGACAAACATGCGATTACTCCTCAGTAATTAGCTTGTTGGCATCCCTGTGGTTAAAAACAAGGGTGGTAATTATGATGAGGAGGTCTTGGGACTGCTGTCTGCTTCTCTTCCAAAGACACAACTCACCGGGGGATAAGACAATGAGACAGGAACAGGAGGGCATAGAGAAAGAAGGAGGGTGGCATGTGTTGACTGTGTCCATGCTTTCACAGAAGACAAAACAACTTTGTAATTGCCATGCAAGAAGACTAGACATAGGACACAGATGCAGGAATTATGCGACTGAAAGTATAAAAAAGAAAGTAACCTTTTCAAAGCTGTTTAGTATTTAGTTAGGATGCTGAAAATAATAATAATTTAAACTAAATGTGGATTCCAGACCCAAAATTACAGAAATTCAGTGCAGTCGGAATACTTTTGTTTGTATATTACCCTTTGAATACACTTTTTTTGTTGTGTATGTCAGTTGGATTAATGGCTCACAGTGTCCAGCAGGCTGTGTGGAGCATAGATGTTCTGTCAAAGTCAGAGGGCCAGAGGTTCACTGGGGGCAGATGAAGATCCATCACAGGCTTGACTATTGCTGGTTGGACCACTAGGCCACCCCTGAACCCAGAAGGCCCTATTTGGTGCAGTTGCTTGGCAACCCTTGCTGTAATTAGTCCTGAGATGTAGCGCCTCAAGTCAGATACCCAGTCTTCACTGCTAGGTCAGACTGCAGTAGGAGCAGAGCCACACCTACACAGGCTCCAGCAACTGAAGTGAATTTATATTTGAGCACTAGGGATATTGTCAACATATGAGCACATGAATCAAGTTCCCTAAATGGCTGTAAAAACAATTTCCTTTTATTAACTTATAAAAAATGTCATTATAAGATTTATATGTGGATAATATACAATAATACACTACATTGCCACAGTTGTGACATGTGACAGAAATGTATGAAAGAAGCTAGAGGCCATGCTGTCCAGACTGGAATTAACTCATGATTGGAAGGGCAAATGAGAAATTAGCTTAAAATAAATTACTATTTCGAGGTTGCTGTGATTTGCATTTCCTAATTGAGGGAAACAGTAACATATATTCTTCAAAGAGTATAAATACATCTTTCTGCATGCACATGGAACTGATATTAATCCTTTTGTGTGAGATAGGGACTGCAGAGAGGAAGCAAGAGAGGAGAAAAAAACACACACATTAGCCGAGTGAAATGCTAAACATCACTCAACGACTGCCATGTAAAAGTGCAGCGTAAGGACTGCAGCACTCATGCTACATTGCATTTTGTCTTTTTTTTTGTTTGAGATGTTGGTGACAGTGTCTGGCACTAATTGATATTTCACACAGGAAGCAATGATAGATATGTAGGTAGTCTTGCCAACAGTAATACCAAGTGTTATTAGAAATTAATTTAAAAGCTCAAAGTATCATTACAATCAAATGTATAATGATTACAATCATTATACATCAAAATGTATAGTGATGCCTGACACTGCAGATTTCTACAGTAGTGGCTTTGTTATTGACATTGACTTGTTGGCTTCAGTAAGATGGTATTTAATGCAATTTATAATAGCAACAACTTTGCATTTGTATGGCCAAAGTTACAGTGGCTATATAAATGGTTATTAGACTATTAAAGCAGCTGCTTTGACTGGTAGAGAGAGAGAGAGGTCAGAGAGTCATTGAGAAGCACTTCACCCTGTTCTGCCAGCTTATTTTCCATTAGTTTCTATTTTTGAATTGAGAGATTTTTAATTCCACTTTTTTTTAATACAGGAAGTTTTTGTTTATTAGTCTAAATGTGCATCTGATGAAAAGTATAATCCTAGATTTTGTGTAATTCAGCAAAAATATACCAACTATGATATGGCTATCATAGTTGACTATCAAACTAACACCCATCCATCCATTCAGCCAATCATAGTGGTGCACCCTGGACAAGGCTAACACAAAGAGACCTAAATAAAGGAGAAAGACGTATCTTAGCACTATGGAAGAAAGCTGTACCCAGAAAAAATCCTCGCAAGCAGAAGGAGGATGACAGCTTACATACCTGTGGTGGTATTGGGAGAGAGAGCAGTGGATTTTTTGATCAGCTTGTTTAGCACAATCTTGGAAAGTGAGATGATGCCTGAAGAGTGAAGAAAAAGTGTACTGGTACCAGTTTTCAAGAAGGCGGGTGATGTAGTAAGTATAGAGGGATAAAACTGAGCAGCAGTATGACGTTATGCTGAGAAATAGTACTAGAGATGTGACATTTGCTTTGAGAGTGATGATAGAGAAGTATAGCGAAAGAATGTCCTTATGCATGCTCAATCCTTCAGGTAAGGAAATCGCAGAAAGTTGATGCTGTTCATTCAGAAGACTGAAGAAGTCACTTGGATGAAAGGTTTCTGCCAATGAAAACGTTATATCCGGATTAACAGAATCAACTTTACAGAGAAAGGAGTTGCACTGTGACTTTGTGGATCTAAAGGAAGCATAAGATAGGGTGCCAAGAAGTGTGGTACTGCTTGAGGAAGTACGTGAGGCTAGCGCAGGACATGTATGAAAACAGGGAGTCAGTGCTGGGGTGAACAATAGGAGTGACAGATGGGTTCAAGGTGGGGGTAGCATTGCAACTGGAATCAGCTTGTTTGCAGTGATGGTGGCCAGGTTAACAGTTGAGGTTATGCAGGAGTCTCTGTGAACTATGATGTTTGCAGATGACATTGTGGTCTATAGTGAGAGTAGGGAGCAGGTGCATACCTCTTTTCTTCAGAGGTATGCACTGAAGAAAGACGAATCAAAGTCAGTAGAAGCAAGGCAGAATACATGTGTGTGAATGACAGGAAGACAGGTTTAGCAGTGAAGCTAGAAGAAGTAGATGCAATGAAGGTAGATGAGTTTGGGATATTTGGGATAAACCATTCAAAATGTCAGAGGTGATTTATGACAGAAGAACAGCAGCAAGTGTAACAAAGAAGGTGTTGCGACTTTCATCCGTAGATAAAGCCGCGGCCGGCTGAGTTGGTTGTGTCCCTGTGACGCGCCTCCAATAATCCATAATGAGTCGTACTTGTACTTTGCGCATTTATTTTAAGAACAAAACAAAAACAAACATTTGCGCTTTCAATCAATTTACAACTAGCGCATGGATTAACTGGTGTGCCAAAAAATGACGGTCAACAGAAAAGTTTGCCCACAAACCACTCACCCAACACACCTGCTGCGAACACCGACCTCAGGTAAATAGACTGTGACCACACCCACATACCATCACCTGAGACGCAGGTAAAGCTATACACCTGTGCCACCAAAACAAAAAGGAAAAACATAAACATTGACTTTGGCTCTTACAATACCGGCCCCTAATTATTATCTTTTAAATAATAATTACGAAATAATCAAGTCTTACGTCATTTTCTTGTTCATAAAACATGTCAATCGCCCTTTAGTGCAACATGCATCAGTACTACTACTTGTGGTTCACCATCTGTGAAGTTAATAACCCATAAATAAAAGGAGTAGGTCACTTAAAGATTATCCAGTCAGTCCAATATGTTAAATAGTCTCTGTTTCCTGCAAAAGACAGACTTTATTTATAGGTCTGTTTAGGAATCCAGTCTTTGTCTTGATCCGAAGATGACGAACAAATCCCCTTTTGTCCTGGATTGTCTCTTCTATTTTTCCAGTTATCCAGGAATTCCGTGGTGCGGAATCATCAACAATGATCACAATGTCTCCTGGCATGAAGTTTCGTTTTGGGTTGCACCATTTCTGTCTTTGTTGCAGTTGTGGAAGATATTCTTTAATCCACCTTTTCCAGAATAAATCTGACATATATTGGACTTGTTTCCATCTGCGACGAGCATATATATCATCTTTTTGAAAACATCCTGGTGGTAATGATGGTGCAGTCTTAAGAAGCAACAGGTGGTTTGGAGTAAGTGCTTCAAGGTCATTTGGATCTGTAGAAGCCTTTGTAATAGGACGGCCATTCAAAATAGCTTCAGCCTCACATAACACAGTCCTGAGGCTCTCTTCATCAAGACTTTGTACATTTAAGGTGGAATTAAGAATCTTTCTCACAGATCTTATAAGTCTTTCCCATACACCTCCATGATGTGAGCCAGCTGGGGGATGGAAAGTCCATTTAATGCCCTTTTGAAGAAGGGTATTGTGTATACGACATTGATTCCAATCTGCTATCATTTCCTTCAGCTCACGATGGGATCCCACAAAGTTGGTACCGTTGTCAGATCGCAGTTCTTTTACTTGACCACGTCTAGCAATAAAGCGACGAAGGGCATTGATAAAAGAGTCTGTGTCCAGTGATGATGCCATTTCAATATGAATGGCTCTTGACGCTAAACATGTGAATATCACACCATAGCATTTTACAGTAGTCCTTCCACGTTTCACTAGAAACGGTCCGAAATAGTCCACTCCAACATACGTGAATGGTGGTTCATCAGGAGTTACTCTGTGTAGGGGCAGGTCTGCCATTTGTTGTTGTCCTGGTGGGGCATTTACGCGCCGACACACAATGCATTTAGCCACAATTTTTCTTATAGGTACTGTGACACCTGAAATCCAGTATTTTTGACGCAGTTTAGATAACATGTGGTTACGACCTCCATGACCCACCGCTTCATGGACATGTTGAAGGATTAGGTTAGAAATGTGGAAGTCCTTGGCCAGAATAACAGGATGTTTTCTCTCTTCTGGCATTGCAGTTCTACTGAGTCGTCCACCAACTCTCAACACACCTTCTTCCAGGATGGGAGTAAGTTTATAAATGTGACTGGTTCTCTTAACATTCGATCCTTTTGTTAAACAGGAGATTTCATCAGCAAACCGCTTCCTTTGACAAAAGGAGATTATAGCCATTTCAGCGCTAATCAGCTCCTCAACTTTGAGACTGCTGGTGTCCAGACAGTGTTTCTTCATTTGAAGTTCAAGATTTTGTTCAGGATCATGTTTAATCTGTAGTTTTCTTCTACTGTAATGCAGAAGCAGTTTTTTAACTCTCAGAATCCATGCTACTGCACGCTTCAGCCGAGTCCAGGATGAAAAATACTGAATGAAGTGAGAAACCGGATCCATTTCTTGTGACGTCTGAACAGCATTCACTGTTGTTTTAATTTCTGCATCGCTTGATGAGAGTTGTTTCACTTCATCAGGATTCTGAGGCCACTCCTCTTGTGGTAGTAGAAGAAATGGAGGTCCAGAGAGCCAAGTTTGTTTATTTTTCAAAAAGGATTGTACCGTTAAACCTCGAGAAGCCAAATCTGCTGGATTGTTATCCGTGTCCACATATCTCCATTGTTGAGGATTTGAAACTTTGACAATCTCAGAAACTCTGTTGGCGACGAAAGTGCGGAACCTTGTTGTTTTATTGTTGATATATTTCAGTACAGAGGTGCTGTCAGTCCAAAATACTGAGTCCTTCAGTTCCATCTGCAGCTCCTTTTTCCACATTACATCCATTCTGCTTGCTAAGGTGGCAGCAGTTAACTCCATTCGAGGGATTGTAACTGGTTTTAAAGGAGCAACACGTGCCTTTCCCTTAATGAATGCACAGTGTTCCTGGTCTTGTTCATTCTTTAGTAACAAATAAGTCACTGTTCCATAGCTGTCCTCAGATGCATCTGCGAAATGATGCAACTGAGCAGTTTTTACAGTTCCAAAACTGTTGGTTTTAAAACAACGATCAACCTTGAACTCCTCCAGCTTGTAGAGCTCTTGCATCCAAATAGTCCATTCTTGTATAACTGCATCAGGTAATGCATCATCCCATCCAATCTTTTTTCGACACAGATTTTGCAGAATCTTTTTAGCAGTTAAGATTACTGGTGCCAACATTCCTAGGGGGTCATAAACAGAGCTGACTACAGAAAGGATGCCACGTCTTGTCAAAGGTCGATCTCTCAGAGTGATTCTGAACTTGAAAACGTCAGATTCCACACACCATTGAACGCCCAAAACTCTTTCCACCGGAAATTCATCACTGATCAAGTCTAGATCCTTTATTTTGTTTGCTCTGTTACTTTCAGGTATTACAGCCAACACATTACGACTGTTACTTATCCATTTGTTCAGTGGAAAGCCTCCTTTCAAGCATATGGCACAGAGTTCATGATAGAGATCGATCGCATCCTCTTCTGTGGCTGCTGAGACGAGACAATCGTCGACGTAAAAGTTGTTCAACATTGCATCCACGGCTTGAAGGCTAAACTGTTGTTTATGATCTTCAGCACATTTCCTTAGTGCAAAATTTGCACAACTGGGAGATGAAGTTGCTCCAAACACATGTATTGTCATCCTATATTCAACCATGGCTTGAGTGTAATCTCCGTTGGGCCACCAAAGGAATCTTAACATATCTCGATCCTCCTCTGGTATTTTAACCTGGTGAAACATGGCCTTAATGTCTGCAGCAATGACAACAGGTTCTTTACGAAATCTTGTCAGAACTCCAATTAATGTGCTGGTCAAGTCTGGACCTTGTAAGAGCTTGCTATTTAGCGACACTCCTTGATACTTGGCTCCACAGTCAAACACCACTCTAAGGGTTTTCTTCTGCGGATGCAGAACACCATGGTGCGGCAAATACCATTTCCTGCCATCCGTCCGTTCTAAGTTGTCTTCTGGTACCTTTTCTGCATAACCTTCAGAGATCATATCTGACATAAAGCTGTTATAGTCCTGCAGAAAAGTAGAGTTCTTCATAAGTCTTTTCTTCAGATTCTGAAGGCGTTGTACAGCAACACTTTTATTATCTGGCATGCAGACCTTTAAGTCTTTCAATGGGAGTCCAATATAATAATGACCATTATGTATCTTAGCAGTATTGGAAACTTTATCCAAAAACTGTTGGTCTTCCTTAGAAGGTTCCTTCTCATCTCTGGCACACTCTGGAAAATCAGTTTTAAACTGCTGATTCCACAGCTCATCAAGTTTCACCACTGAAACTCTATTGACACTTATCTGTGGCTGATTGTGAACTTCAGTTTGAGTCTCACCCAAAGGTCCGTTCACTGTCCAGCCAAGGACAGTTTTAACAGCATACGGTCCATCTCCAACACTTCTAATGACATCCAGTGGTTCTAGAGCCTTTGGCACATTCGAGCCAATTAGCAAATCAATTTCAGAGTCAATTTCTGGCAGATGTACAGACTTCAAATATGGCCACCGGAGTATATCGTTGTGGTGAGGAATGTTTCCTTTATGGACAGGCATAATGAACTGAGTATAAAGAATGGGAAGATCACAAAACTCATTTCCGTCTAGTCCAGCAACTTCTAAATCTGCAATAATATCCGTTTCAACAACTTTATTTTGTCCCATAGTTCTCAACAGAATGTTGGATCTTCTTCCATGAATTTTCAGCTTATTCATCAGCTTTACTGTACAAAATGATGCAGTGCTGCCTGGGTCAAGAAATGCATAGGTGTACAATGTTACATTTCCTTTCTTGGCCTTAACTTTCACAGGCACGATTGAAAGTTTGAATTCATCTTTACCGGCCCCAGTAAGAGCACTGGTCTGAATAGAGACTATGGCACGATTTTGAGTTTGTTCCTTTGATTC
This sequence comes from Aulonocara sp. 'chitande type north' Nkhata Bay, assembly GCF_057382095.1. NCBI lineage: Eukaryota > Metazoa > Chordata > Actinopteri > Cichliformes > Cichlidae > Aulonocara > Aulonocara sp. 'chitande type north' Nkhata Bay. The sequence goes on from NC_141356.1 coordinate 30,043,802, forward strand.
TTGTTCTTTACTCATTGTCTTTTGATAGATGTGTAACATTTGAGGATGCTTTAAACCACACGTCTTGCACCTGAGGCGCTTTTTGCAGTCTCTACTAATGTGACCTTTAGAAAGACATCCGAAACAGACTCCATTCTCTTTTAGAAAAGTGATTTTGTCTTTTTGCGTTTTTCTTTCCAGCTCTTGACAATTTTCTAAGGTATGTTCACCTTTGCAAAACAAGCAACTCCTCATTTGTGTTATTCTTTCCTTTTCCTTAACTTTGTTATTTTCTTTTTCAGATGCCATCACAGAGGTAGCAAAAGAACTTTCTTTGAATCTTGTGTGAGTTTGGGACTTAAGTTTTCTTGTGTCTCTGTTTGTCGTGCAGATATCCTTGATGTCCCCAAACACTGGGTCAGATGCGATCGTCACTTGTTTTTCTAAAAACTCCACAAGATCCTTAAATGTAGCTTGTCGATTACACTTCTCATGGAAATCACAGACTGCAGTTCTCCACTTATCTCTTTGCCTGTAGGGAAGTTTCTTTGTTATAGCTAACATGTTGGCAGGCATGTCAAGCTCCTGCATATAACTGAGATCTTCCATAGCATTGCAACAGCCTCTTAGGAATATTGTGTAAGCTTGAAGAGCTTTCGTGTCCTCTGTTTTTATTGAAGACCAAGCAAGTGCTTTGCTCATGTAAGCCGTGGCAAGTTTATGTTCATTACCAAAATGCTGCCGTAATAAAGACTTTGCCTTTCTGAATCCTGCTTCTGAAGTCATGTGTAGGCAACTTCTTACAAGTTCTCTTGGTTGACCCTTTGTGTGTTGTTCCAAATAATAAAGACAATCTCCAGGGTTTTTATTTCTGCTTTCAATGTTGTGTTCAAACGATTTAATAAAAGTCTGGTACTGAAGTGGATCTCCATCAAAAACTGGGATCTCCTTTTTAGGCAATGAAGAAAGACTATGTTGTTGGATTAATAAAGCAGTGAGTTCGTTTTGCTTACTCATGACAGATAAGATGTTACAGTCTTCTTCATGACTAGAAATTTGAGAAGGTACATGTTTATTTACATGTGAATTTCTAATGTTTGACTGATATGTCAAGGGATCTTCAGAAAGAGTCTGAGGTTGTATTGGAACTCTGCCTGTGGTTAAGAGAGATTGTGAGTCTGCAACATTATGCTCCTTAAAGATATGCACATGTTGCCTTTCATATACAGGATTATCAGGACTAGTATTCAGCACTTGAGTTACCTTCTGTCCCTTTTCAAAATATGACTCCATACCATCTGATATTTTTGATAGTTTACTTTTAATACTGGATCCTTTTGAGCCTCTCAGTACTTTCATTTTTGCAACCGTGGCAGCTATATTTGTTTCCAGCTCCAGTTGCTCCCGCTGTCTCCTTAACTGTGCTTCATGTTCCTCCAAGGCATGTTTATCCTTAAGCACTTTTTGCCTTACCATCAGAGCAGCTGCTTCAGCTTCAGCCATTATTCGTGCTGATGTTGTACTTGATGCTCTGGAGTTTGAGCTTGAAGAACTGATTTTACTCTTTTTGCTTCCTACGTTTGAAACACTGTCACCTGGCTGTATTTCATCTTGTATGTCAGAATTTGTTTTAACCTGCTTTGGGGATGTTAAGATGTTATGTTTATCATTTGTGGAAGAAACCGTCTCCTTTGATAAAACCGTCTCAGCAGAAACGGGCACATCCAAAGTAACAGCAGTAGGCACTTTCTCAGCTTCATTGTCTTTTTCCATAAAAGGTCTTCCAGCTTCAAGAAGCCACTGTTTCACATCTTCAACAAAATCATCATTACATTTTGTGATGCGTCCAAACCAGTCAATATGAGCATCTTGTTCATCTTTAGGAATCAATAAAATGAATGCATCATGAACTGCTTTGGCATTTTTATACAAATCATTCAGTTTTTCCAAGTTAAGCAGCACAGCTTTTGCATTGTCATTCTTGTTCATCAATTCTTTAATATCACGAGTTAACCCTTTAATCTTGTTAACATGAGCTTTTCGCTCTTTCTGCAAAGTTTCCATTTTAAAAGCAAGCGCTTTAGCCGTCAGTTTTGCAGATCTTTTTTCTTCCAGTTCATGTTCGGCTTCTTTCATTTCACTCATCGTCACTTTTTCACATGCATCAAAACAACATTATATTCCACAGCTTCACAGATAGATCACAGCCAATACTTTTCTTCCGTGTAAACCATTGCGCAGCAGCGTCACAGGCTGTCAAAACCAGAGCAGCGTCCTCCAGCTTGCCAAATCAAGCACACGCACGCACACAACGCAGATCAAACCAATGTCCCCAATGGACAAGCGATGACACTTACAAACTGTGTTCAAAACATCCAATAATACACAGAGTGAATCCGCGTGTCCTACCGCTTCTGAAGTGTCTGTTGCGCTGCGTTCCACCATGCCAGTGTGACGGTGCCGTTTCCAATTACTCATTTGAGAACTGCGTCCACTCATCTGACAGCTCCGTGACTCCAAAACGTATATCCAAAAATCCTCTTCATTGTTTTGATGCGTGCAATAAAAGACAAGGATTTTCTGTTGACTAAATGTTGCGACTTTCATCCGTAGATAAAGCCGCGGCCGGCTGAGTTGGTTGTGTCCCTGTGACGCGCCTCCAATAATCCATAATGAGTCGTACTTGTACTTTGCGCATTTATTTTAAGAACAAAACAAAAACAAACATTTGCGCTTTCAATCAATTTACAACTAGCGCATGGATTAACTGGTGTGCCAAAAAATGACGGTCAACAGAAAAGTTTGCCCACAAACCACTCACCCAACACACCTGCTGCGAACACCGACCTCAGGTAAATAGACTGTGACCACACCCACATACCATCACCTGAGACGCAGGTAAAGCTATACACCTGTGCCACCAAAACAAAAAGGAAAAACATAAACATTGACTTTGGCTCTTACAGAAGGTTTACAAGTAAGACTGGTCATGATATGTGGTTTGGAGAAGGTCTCACTAGCAAAATGCCAGGAGGCAGAGCTGTTAGAGGGGAAGTTGCTCAGATTTTCACTAAGAGTGACCAGGAAGGGATTAGAAATTGTTACATCAAAGGGTTTGTAGACAAAGTTGGAGAGGCGAGGCTGAGATGGTTTGGACATGTGCAGAGGAGGGATAGTGAAGGTTGAAGATGGAATTGCTAGGCAAAGAGGAGGTTTAAGGATAAAGGGGCACATGCAACGGATTGGTGTGACAGGAAATGCTAGGGATAGGCTAAGATGGAAGTAGATGATTTACTGTGGTAAGGCCTAAAGGGAGCAATCAGCTAGTGAGGGAGCTAGACATAATATACCTGTTATACCATAAAAATAGGTGCTCTATGAAAATGGGAAAAATTCTGTATAAAGCTGAAGGTAAATGATGATTTGGACCCCTTGCACATTATACAAAGTGATTTGATCCACTTACTGTAAAATAAAAAAATAATGATTGAAGCACCTTTAATGTACCACATAGCCAAACTAATGTACCCGTGCACTGCAAGCTTAATTTTGAAAGGTCGTTAAACACTGAAAGGCATTGATGTGTCTTTTTTTCCAGTTCATAGATGGATAACAAGTCATTGACATGGGTTTGTTTGGTAGTAATTCATGACCTGTGACCCATACTGGTGGCCCATAAAAGCTTAGCAAAGTATCGGGAGGTCAGCCCTGGCTCCATAAATTCTAAGACCAACCATCAGCATTCTCACATAGAGCCGCAATAAAGAAGACACAGCTCATAAAACAGGCCCAGTGGGATAAAAATATTCTTCCCCCATTGATGTTTAAACTATCAATTTTAGATATGACTCTTGTTGTCCTGTGGCATTGAAATATTCAGTTAGCGTCAGCTTTATTTTTCTCTGCAGAGAGACGCTTGCAGTTTTTTCTGCACCAGCTTTTTGAAAATCATTGTCAGTATACTCGCATAATGTTAACAATACATCTTTTATCTTGTTTTTTTTTTTTAAGTGTGACCTTCACTAAGAATTCCATTAGCAATAGATTAGATAAAGAAGTCAGGTCCCCTGACTTGACTGCTGCGTACTGTTGTTTTTACAGTACATTACTTTCTTGTGGCCTTGTGGCTTTTCAATGTGGTATTGATATCACAAGATGCTTTCTATTTTTAACTCCTTAAAGAGACATTAAACAGATTTCCCACAATGTCCATGAGTACAGGGCTCTGTGTGACATGAACACTGTGACCCATATCTCTTCGGAAGTGTTACTGTATCACATGGGGAGTTTTGACATTTCCCCATGTGTTCTATTTACTTCATTTTCTCTGTAAGGCGCGCTCTTGACAGTTCTGCCTTCTTGTTATTTCAGATGATTGCGGGATTCTGCTTGAGTCACTTTTTTCCCTTTTCTTTTCTTTTTAAAAGCCCACTTTCTGACAGCCCACATCCTCAAATGTCCTTATGAATTGCTCGTCTACTGGCGAACAGTGACAATGAAAACTCCATACGGAATAGATTTATGAGGGCCAAACCTTAATAAAGGGTGACCCTGAAAACCATATCTGCTATTAAGCTCCATGTCTCCATAATTTACAGCTTGGACTATGTGGGCATGCTCTCAATACTCTTCACTTCAGCGCTTTACATTTTCATTTATATACAGTGTCTGTTTGGTTTGATTGATTGCCCATTAAAAATGTAAGGGTCAAAAGTAGACTTGCGGGTTGGATTGTTGATTTATTGCCACGTTGAATTAGGATGTACATTTTAAATCACTGATACCAATGAAAGCTCACTAATTAAAAAAAATCCTAATGGTTCTATTTTACCAAAATATAGAAGATCTGCATTGTTAGGGGTTTATCTTATCTTGTTGTTTGCCTTCTATATTCATTGAGCCCCTTCATATTCCCCTTTGATTTTCCCCCTAATGACATACATTAAGAAAAAGCGAAAAACAATGTTTCAGCCATGTCAGTTAAATAGGGGAGAATGTTCTGTAATTCAGAGAGTGTGTTTGTTTCCTGCGGTCCCTGTGGTCTACACCTCCCTGGTGGCTTGCCTGCGGTAACAAAGGCACCAGTGTGGCTCCTATTCCATGTTAGTCCCCTGAGGAGCTTCTTCTAATGAGCTACATACAGTATCCACAGGGAAGTTGGTGCTTTTACCTTGATTTGGGATTTGTCCTCTCTGCATCTACAGCAAAGTCCTGAGGGTTGCACTGACTATAGAAATTGCCATTAGTGCATACATAATGTCATAAATAAAACTTTAGTTTAACATCAGGAAGCATCTTCCTGGAGGTATGCATATGGACTGAAATTAATTGTGTGTTTGCTTGATTTAAGCATTTTTTATTGCACAGTTATGTGGGGGTGGCTCAGTGAAGTGGAAAGGATCTGCAGATATGTTTTGAAGGTGCAGACAACAGCCTTGATACACTGTACTGTAAATCAGTGAAGCATCTGGCTTTCTATAGTAGATCGTTGGTGATAACCTGGTGCAGTTATGCTGCACGCTGGGTATTTAAAGCATTTTCTTGAGATTAGGAAAATATATTGATAATGATATAATAAAATTTGATAATAGATAAAGAGAATACCAACAAGGCCAAATTGCAGGTCAATGACAAAACAAAAAGTGGTTATGAATGCATACATATACATATATATTGTTCTAAGCATGAGAAATTGTAAATAAATAAATGATATTAATAACATTGCATCCTGTAAAGGTTCGTGAATACTGTTCTTTTGTAATACCCATATCGCTGAGTGCTCTTTTGATTTTTTTCCTCTATGCTGTGGTGAGAAGCTCTTATCTCCACTGCACCATAACCTTCCCCAGAGTGGTCACCAACTAATATACTCACTTGGGTTTAGTCCAGGATAAAGACCTCTGCTCTCCAACTCTCTTGGTGACCACAGGTACACAAAAACAGAGCACTATCGCTCTGTCAGCTCAGCCAGTAAATGGGGAAGACCATTGTAGTGAAGCTTTTAGCCGGCTTCCTGGGGAGTCCTGTCGCCAATGACATTTCTAAATGGACAAACAGAGCAGTCAGGGAGACAGGGGCACTTACACTTCAATTCCTTTTTGTTACCTTTGGGTTCGTTTGTTAAATGCTTCTTTCTACACGGGGAAAAAAATATGTATTGTTTTTTTATTTTTCTCTCAAGTTACCGCTTTTTCTAATACAGATCGCTAAAGGTTTATTTTCCTACGTTTATTTTCTCAAATAGGGAAACGACTAAATAATACTCACTTCATTCAGTTACAGTTGTTATTATTTTTTAGACCTACTTATTCAAACTTGAATAAACGTACAATGAGGATACAGATAAAATAAGAATTTATGCAGCTGTGCAATAAAGAATAATTTATTGCACAGCTGCATCTTAATTTGTGCAAATAGTCTCTATTTCACCAAATCTCATAATGAAACAATTTTTTTAAATTAATTTGAGCAGTAGAAAAAAACGTTACTGTGGAGCTGCACCACCGAAAGGCTTTGATATGTGAATAAGTAACAGGTGCATGATGAGCCGACAGAATCTGCATTCAGGTCAGCTGTCTATCCATCCATCCATCCATCCATCCATCACAGGGGCAAGACACAGGCTATAGCCTGGACAGCTCACCACTGCTTAGGGCTAGTCAGAGATCCATTAATTACTATTTTTAATCTCCTAATATAAAATAGCCACATGCAAACTTGCCACAGCAAATAAATACATAAATAAAAATCATTGTAATCTGTTAATAAATCAGCAATTGGCAAATCCTGTGCCGGTCCAAGATTCAGTCACACATTCTAGTAACTACTTCTGAGTCTTTAGAGTCTGCTATACTGAAGCAGAAGTGACAAGCAGGCTACATTGGTCTAGTGAGATCATGTCTTTGAAATGTATAGTCAGTGAAGATCGAGCTGTCAATCATCTGTCATACAGTCTACTTGATAACTTTGTATAAATATTAATTCATGGGTTTGCCTTACCAAAGCTAATGGAGAGTAATTGCTAAGTCTCTTCTTCCAAGCTGCAACCACATGCATAGTTCATTCATAGTAAATCAAATATTATACTACATCTATATATATCATATATCTGCATCTACAGTGAAGAAAAAGCATGAAGGACTATGATTCAATCATTAACTGCATTATCTGTGACTGACTGATATTAGTCCCTATTCTCTTTCATATATACCACTAAGAAACGTAGCTGATATATGTATGCACATATTTGTGTGCATATGTCTGCAGTTTACCATCTATCTTTTAATGTGTGACTAGCGCCTTTGGTCTGCCACGGGGTGTCTTCGCGTTGATGGCATCCTTTTGATTTTGGTGTTTATGATGTTTATCCTCTTTCATATCCACTTCCTGTGCCGATGGATAACAGGGAAAAATATCGGGACGATTATGGGAAGTGAACCAGCAAAGTAATAATCTCCTTATGAATAATAAATTTACCTAATGGTCTGTAGTATCACTGCATATATACACTGGATGACTGGAAACGTAGTGATGGAAAAAGACAAAATGGGATTTACCTGAAACCTTTCCCATGTACACCCTGAAGTGTTGAAAACAGGAAGTGCACGACTTTTATGTGTGTTATATGCATTTATTTCTGAAGTGCACCTGATGCTATAATGATGTCTCTAACTAAAAAATCTCTCGAATATGTCTACATCTTAGTGCTATGCCCTTTCCAGCTGATTGTGACTTTTTTTTAATGGTGGGATCATTACCTACTAATAGCTAGAGCTCATGTTGTTTAATTATCATCTAACCGCATTGCTACTTCAGATATTAAAACAGGGAATTGATGGCAAAGAAGAAGGTGAACCTGACATGTCAAACTGTCTGGCGGCCTGCCATGTTGATTGCTGAATAATGCACAGCCAAACCCTGGCTGTGTGCTAGAGAAGCACCAGACAGTAGCTCCACTAGCATGCGCTGCTCTGAATAAAATATAGCTGCTCTCCTCTGCTCCGAGTGTGAGTGGATTTTCAAAAGAAGGACATTCACTGAAATCACTTTTGGGACATTGTTTATGTTTGTGACCAGCAGGAGACAGCACTTTTTTTGCATGGCTGAACTCCCATACATTGCAGCATTGGAATCAAATGGCACAGATTGAAATGATGGTGATTGGCCTGAGTAGCCTTCCATGCATGACCGCCCCACAGACTTTTAGTTGCTGATTAATCTGACGTGTTGAAAGACAGTGGTGTCAATGTTTGATTCTACTCGTGTTATCTGTAATGTAGCTAAAGCTCTCAATGGGCTGACAAGATTAGAATGCATTACTGTCAGAAAGCAGGGTGCCCTGGGGCTGCACCGAGCTCGTGGAGTGTTAATGACTCAGACTATGCCTCACTAGTGCAGGGCATGTGCTGACAATCCAACTAGCCACTTGCATCCCAATCAGTTTGGTCTGTTGCAAGAAACACAAAGAATGACAGCTTATTAAACCTGATTGATGGAATGCCATATGTGAAACATTGTTACTATGGGCCATATAAGATTTACAGTCACTTATGGCCCTATTGATTGACCACTGGTGATTTGAGATCTAAGATAGATATCATGAGAAAGGTCCGTAGTATGAGTGCTGAAGTGCAGCCTAATATGTATGTGTGTTTGAGGCTATTGGGACCTTTTCTGATGCCATTCAGGTACAGGTGCATGATAGCTATTTGTTATAATGAAAAAAAAAAGAAATTGTTAACTTTTTGTTATTTGTTTATCTGGTTTTCTTTTAAATGACATCTGAGCGTGTTTTTTTTTTCAACTCCAGCCAGACATAATGATGGATGAAGGAAGAATATTGAGCATGTGCAAATGAGGAAAAATTGTTTATGTTGAATAGTTAAGCAAGCATGTTTTCAGTATTTGCATAAGCATTAGTGAATATGTGCTTATTTTTTCTATTTTGTTTTGGTAGATCCTGTTGACTTTGATGGAATAATTGAAAGGGTCACTCTCTCAGAATTAATTTTTCTGAAAATGATGTCTCATTTCTGCCTTTTATCCTGTCAGTTGTTCCAATACGAGCTGCTTAAATTGCTACATGTTATATTTTTACATTATTTGTAATGTTATAGACAAGTCTTTGTAGAATCACATAACAAGATGTCATTTTCCTTGTTTCTATTTACTTCAATTACCATTTTCTATGTATCTACCTCATATGTCTATGCTTATATTCAATCTCTACATGCATCTGTTTTGGGCAGGGAAATATCCTGTTTTTTTATCAAGTCGAGAACGAAGTGTGAATGCACCTTAGAAGTCCTTGAGGATCAGGAGATGGGGAATTAGATCATTAATGCTCAGGTCTCTAATAAGCGCCCTAGGGTAAATTAATTGCCAATTAATAGGGACTGCTCTTTTAATAAGGTGAGCAAGAAATGCTGCAAGAGGTAAAATCCTGAAATCCCACATAATGTATATCTTTTCAAAAATGTCAGCCCTCTGACTTCAGTGCTTGATGGTTTGATTTTCGCTTTTCTCCACTGGCTTGCGTAGACATGAGGCACTGGATTTTAAAAGGTCCCTACTGCACCCTCCTGTGTATGAGAAATCCAATACTGTAGACTTTATTTAGTGTTTTTTATTGACCTGCACCTTACACATGAAGCTGCCTTTTTTCTTTTTCTTTTTTTTGCTACAGCATCAATAAGTCATCTGCATGTCTCCATTGGACTTGATGACTTAAATGGTTTTGATATATTTGCAACTCTGAGATTTTTTTAGAGTGTATGGTGGTGACACAGATGTTGTTTAGTTCACTAGTATAGTCTCTGAAAATGGCAACCTCAATAAGCTATTTGCAGATTTTACACTCAGAATAAAAGATACTGTTGCCAGAGAGATAACGCTTCTGTGGGTGACCCACATTAGACTGCCAGTTATGGTGTGTGGGACAGATCACCGCAAGTCCATAGCCAGTATTGGGAAAAAAACTAGAGTCTTTTTGACTATGACTATGAACTGAATCTTTCATTTAAACACCCACGCACAAATTCTATAGGGATCCAACTGTGGCAGAAGATATTTTATTGTTATACTGTTAAAAACAATCCTGAGGAAATGTGTTCATGCTGTAATTATGCTACGGTAAATGTTTGGTCATGCTGAGAGACAAACACAATTTCTTTAGGTTTAAACTACAGTCATTGTCATTATTATCCAGACAGTGTCATTCAAAAATAAAATATTTTAGGTGATATTTTAATATCTGTTGAACATTTACCAGAAAAAAAAGTTGCTTTAACGGTTTCATTTCTGTACACATCACATGATTTGTCCCTGCATAATCTGCTGTAACAAAATTAATAACCTTCTCATACATGATTCTCATGTTAAAATACATGATCACAAGAGTCATAACATTATTATTTTTTTACAGCCATTTTTTATTTTCTTCTTCTTTTCTTCTTTCTTTCTGTCTCTCTGTTCTCTCTCTTTCCCTTCTTTAGCTCCTCTTGCCAGCGCCACACACTTGTTTTCAGATGAGTGTTGAAACAGTAATGAAGAACAGCTAAGAGATTTTTGCGATGTAGAAAGAGAATAAACTTGTTTTCCCCTTTGTCAAACAAATAAACAAATTAATAATAATAATTCAGGTGAAACTGAAATATTCCCTGAATACTCTTTTCTTTGTTTGTGAGTTGCAGCAGGCCCTCCAGTAGTGATGGGAGCCTGGCTCCTTTATTTAGACCAAGCCAACGTTTCAGGTCATAAATGCACTGTGATGGTGTGCTACTATAGCTTATTAGCTTATGTGGTATCTCACTAAAGTTCTCAACAGCTTTTTGATAATTCTACAGTTTTAATAAACTTTCTTTCCGTCTTGAATGAGACCATCAACTGTACATAGACTGCTGGGCATACACCCAGAATTTCCATTGGGTAACCCAGCCCATATTATAAATACATGACGGTCACATTATGCACAGTATTAGTGCAATACGTTGATCTTTTGCTTCTACATTTTTTATTGCTTTTTAAATGACATTTCCAGTATGTCTTTCTTTATTTTAACATACTTATCAGTGATATTTACACCAACTTCACACATGTGATTTTAAATGTCTAGTGTTCTTCACCAGCCTTTTCTTCAGTTTGATGTAGCTATAAATAATGATGTGTTTTCTATTGTTAGTCTACAAATCACAGATAGATAAAATTATTATTCTGCATACATTTGACACCTGTTTCCACTTGTACACTCTTAAAGGTTTATGCAAAAAAAATTCTTGACACACACTGTGTAATGTTCAGCATTAAACTGGCATAGCCTCAATGTGCAATATTTCATGGCCTCCCACTACATATGCTTCCACTGTCAGAATCATCCTAAAAATGCAGTCAGCCTGAGGAAGTGGTAGATAATATTAAATACTGCAAGGAACCAGGAAAACCCCTGTTGACTTTTATGGCCTGCAAACTCACCTTGAAGCAGGAGGAAATGTACTCGTTGCTGAACTCTGGCAGAGAGCAGAGCAGTGGGGCTATAGGTGATGTGACGCTGTGGGAAAAACACAGAAATGACTGTGGAGTGGCAGAAAGAAGGGGAAAAACAAGGTATTTGAGGTATTCAACAGAATGTTAAAATACCTCATTAGAAAATAAACATTACATGTAGGATCTGATTTATATGGACTAAATCATGCAGAAAAAAATGGAGGCAAGGTTGTTTGTAGTTGCTAATGTAACCAGGGCTAGTTTTTACATGCAGTGCAGTATGTGACAAAATGTAATAGGTTGTGTGTATGATGTGATGTTTAACAGCTGAACCTATCTGTTAGGTCACATGGGACAACTGCTTCACTCTAATATACTGAATACAGTGAAGTGCCAGCTTTTGTACATTTGTTAACAAGTTCAGGGTTAATTAAATTAGCGATGAATGCCTTTTATCTGATACTACTAGCAACAAAAGAAAAGGCCAGTTGTATGTCATATAGGCAGGTCTCATTGCTGTATTCTGAAATATGCATTAAGATTTCAGTTTGCATTTACCTTGAGCATGCACATTAGTTTTGAGGAGCTCTGACTATAAATGAATGGTTCTCTATGAAGGTTTGTATCTTTAGCTTTATTATAAACCTGGTTTTCTTTATCTTGTGCAGTTTGTTAATATACCACTTGCATTACTGCATCATGTGATACATAGTCCACTGTTGTTGCACTATTCCCCTGATCTACAGGTGGTGATATTGTGCAACATATGCAACAATATGTCAACAACGACAAGGTAGAAGACAGCGCAAGCCATGATATCTGTTGTGGAAGTTAAATTGCTTTTTTTTTTTTAGGTATAACTTATGTTGGAAGTTGGAAAATATGATAAACTTGCCCTAGTATCACTCATATATTTCCTTTCTATAAATTTTAAAGGCTGGGTTTTCTGTTGACTGTGATCCTAAGCCTAATGCTTTTATAAATGTAACCATATTTAGCATTACTCAAACATGCTTGCAACTTTTTTCTGTTATTAGACTCAGCAGGGATTTCCCGGTCCATCACAACTGTTCTCTTTGACTCCTTGTCAACCACCACAGTGTCTGGTTGGTTAGCCAGCAGATGCTTGTCTGCTTGAAGTCCCTGCTGTGTCCCAATTTGGGAGTTCTCATACATACTCAGTATATGTTTCTGCATACTGTACTGCGCAAACCACTTGGTTATGCATCTCAGGAGTATCTTTGCAAAGCTTGCATCTTGGATCCTATCTGCTGCGGTTAACACTTACCTACAGTTGTTTTTCAGGACAGTTCACAGAGGGAATTGTTTCCATTAATAAAAAAATCATCTGAACTTTCTGGATTAATTCATAAAAAAGTAGCCTGGTTACTTATCTGAAAAATCTTACTAGGCTTAAACCAGTAAGACTTACATATTACTTTAAACAAAGAGTCTAAACTGGTGAGTGAGATCATGTCTCCTTCACTTCTGGGATAAAGCTCGATGTCTTCTGTGAGTAGGAGGTCACTCACTTGTTGGCTTTTATCTAAACCCATTGTTTGCAATAAGGCGCCATAGGTTTATGCAGAACAGGGCATCATGGTGGTATATGTAGCACTTACTGGGTGCGGTTTTGCTTTTTAATAGCAACGAGGTCTTGTTAAATCCTGTGGTAAATCCTCCATGGATCTCTTAACTATAGTAGATATTCAGCGTTGACGTTGCATTGAAGGTAAAAATTCTGAGAGGAAGAAATCTCGATTAAAAAAAAAGGTACAAGGAGATTTTATTTTATTTTATTATATAATGCAACGTGTGACAACTGTGCGTGGTTCTTATAAAACTTCTTTTTAAAATTTTTTTAATAAAGAAATGTTTGCCACCTCCAAAAAATGTTGATTTTCTTTTTTGTATAGCAAAATGCTGCATGTGCGAGAGCAGGATGGGACAGAGCCTGGGGGGATAGATTAATGAGAACAGAAAAGGGACAAAGAGAGAATATGCATGGGTGCATTTGCTTGTGTGACAGAAGATGGTTGTCAGTGTGAGAAGACAGCTGCTAATGCACACACAGTTGTGTACCAGATGAAGGTGACATTCGCCCTGCAGGGCATCAACAGGTGTTTATGGAACAGATATGAGAGTATTTCTTAATCCTCTCGAGAGACAGATGAGGTAAAACAGGTAAACTGTGTTTCTTCCATGTAAATAGAAAATAGAAAAACATTGAGAGTGCTTGTAAAAGCAAAATTTGAACATGAACTTCATAATTGCTGTTTGATCTAGGCGGACGTTCATTCGTTCATTTACGACAGCAGAGTTTTTTGGCGCATTCGAATTGGCACTCTGTCGTCTTGATAGACAGCAGCAGCATCTGATGTGCTCATGAACTGTTCTCTTCAGACTCTGTTTGCTTCTCTCTGAAAACAGAGTGGAGCGTCACACTGAGCAAACAGCAGCGGCAGCTTCTTTAGACACTGCAGTCTGCAGGTGAGACAGCAGAGGCCAAACAGTTTGAGGAAGCCATTTGACAGCGTAAGACTTTTTAAAATGATAATTAGTGATATACACTTAGAGGAGTTACAGGAAAAAAGACTTCTGGTGATGTTTATTCAGCAAAACATTTCAAACAATGACTAGAAATTGTATTAATCATTCTTTAGACTTTTGCTCGTAGTAAGTCTTCAGACTATAGCACTGGAAACACTATAAAGAGGCCCCTAATTAAATGTATAAATATATGTATGCATTTTGACTAGTCAAATGAGGGCCCAAGCAAGTTACTTATTCACAACCCTAAGCTTATCAACATTAATTCTTGAAATACTGCACTAACTGGCCAACCATTACACAAACACCACACCACAGAATTATGCTGGAAGGCCAGATGGGCAATCCTTACACAGTCTGACAGTAAGCTCGCCATGGCACACACGATGAGACGGGAATATCATTTACATGCAGATCCAATGCCCTAGTCCCGCCTATGACTGCATGCGATGTGATGGATAAGGCATTTAAAGCTGAATGCTTCAAGTCAGTGCCCAGGATTATTGTATAAGATCCTTTTGCAGCAGCAAAGTGTTGAATCTGGCAACAGTGTTGAGAGAATCACAGTTAACCATGTGCTTCTCAATAACAGAGGATTAATATGACACGCATACAGTAATGCTTTTGTGTTCTGGAGAAGTTTCAGTTTTATTTATTCAGAAACTTCCGTCAGATAGCGACGAAAGCTTATTTGAAGTAAACTGTAACAAATTGCTTGGCATTATATTGTTGTGTATTGCACTGAGACAGGGCTGAATTGAATCATATCAAACTAGCTGCCTCGAATATATGAGGTGCTCTGTATTATGGAGTGTGCATTAGGGTGCATATTGAATCTGTCACAGAAGGAGATGTGCGGAGCGCCAGGAGGGAATTAGCCTGTTGTCCAAAATCTTATCCTGACATCTGAATGCTGCTGATGAAGATGAAAACGTTTCCAGTAGCTCTCTTCCTGCAGAATAGCTCACAGATTAGCTACTTCAGCAACAGAAAAGAGTCACACTCAAACTATAAATGGGTCCATTTATCCAGCGCTTCACTTACCTTGAACATTATTATCAAAATCACAATAAATTACTATAATTTTCTTTTACACTATGACTTGTAGATGAGCTACAAAGTGAGGGGATTTCCTTTTGATGTCTGGTCCAACTCTAGCTGTCTCATACAGTGAGTTTGTACAACACCCAAATGTTATATTATCTTGTTTTAACATGTTTGTAGGCTGTACTGAATCCAGGTTTCAATGGATTACACTTTCAGAGAAGTGACTCATGTACAGTATGTCAGATATAACACCGCATTGCATATAAACCATCAAAGGATGTGCATTGTGTTAGGGAAATTGAGCTAATAGAAAAGGTTAATGTCAAAAACAGCACAATAAGTCAGGCATAGACTGCATTCATCGGTTTCATTTCTTAGACTAATCTCTCCCAAGCTGCCTTGTTTTGGCTTATAGCATTGTTTGCTGCTATTACAGCAACACCATGGCAACATACCACAGGAGGGCAAAACTGCCCTTAACATATTGTCCGTTGAAGGATAGTCATAGCATTGATCTTTTAGTTATAGGGACCACCACAGAGAAATATCTGCAAGACTCTTCTAGTTTCAGGTACTTCCCTTACCTTTTATTATTTTCCCATCCTCCATGCCTGCCTCCTCTTTTTACCTCTTCAGGTGTCAGCATTACCGTGTAGTGAGATTCTTTCTTTTGCCCACTGGCATAATGAATCACATGGCATGGCGCTAGTTGGTGGGGTCTTGTCTCCTCTCAGCTGCCTGAGGAGCCATGTCAGATTGATGTACTAGTCACCTAGAGACTCCCTCGCATTGTGATTAGAGCAGCCAACCGTCCACCTCGACTATGGAGGGGCTCACCACAGGATGGTTATGCATTCCTTCTCTCTCTCTCACACACACACACACACAAGTGGGCGCAGACTTAAATAGCAAAGGTGATGCAGAAGTCACACGAGCTTTGTCACAGGGCTTCAGTATGTTTGTGCCCCCAGCTATGTTTCCTGATGTTAAGCCACTCATTAAGCTCAAACCCATTCCCCTTGAACACAGCATGCTCCCAGCCATATTTTTTAATTAGTTTATTTAGCCTTCCTTGTGACTCAAGGATGAGACTGGCCTCCTCTAGCACTTGGCTATTCTTTTCCTTAACTCTACAGGGGATGGTGGTCTGGCAGGATTTCAAATGACAAGCGTACTAAAGACAAAGGTGACTCAGCGATTCATACATACAGTAGTGTTGGTGGTAAGGCTGAAATGATCCGGTTGCTGGGTAGCTGGACTGAAACCAAAGCAGATTTGAAGACATAGACAAAGGGCAAACTAATTACACATTTGATCATTTTCTTGTATTTACAAAAGACACAAGTGCTCAGTATCTCTGCCAATCCTTATCTTAATCCTGTGTATGCATTATTTCCTCCTGACATTTTACACTTTTGTGCATGATTCCTCGTGACCTTCCTACTTTCAGTGTAATGTTGCAGTTCTTTATGAGCTTTGTCTGTTTTTCAGTGGGTTCAAGTTTGTCATCTGTTAAGGTCACGTTTGCATTTAAAAGGCATAACACAGTAAAGATACTCAATACTGAAGGTAGCTCGCAGCTTAGAGATCATCGCTGTGGCACATTATATATCAGGTGCTGTCAGACAATAGCCAGATGTTCTCTGCTGTAGCTGTTGTTCAACATCATAAGCAGAGATGGGCAGTAACGCTACAAGTAACGCGTTACTGTAATCCGATTACTTTTTACAAGTAAAGGGATTACTATTGCAAAAAAGGTAATTCGATTACTGTTACTTTCCCGTGAGCACGCTGCGTTACTAAAACCGTGATTTTTTTGCGAGAGTGTTTCTGTAAGCGAGTGTGACGTTCTTTGCAACAGCTGTGTGCAGATCAACAATGAATAGTATAACGAGTGCGGGAGAGAGTATGCGCGTGCAGCGTTTAAAGCGTGGAAGTACTGACCTTACTTTGAGTTTGATTCTGTAAAAAGTGACAAAAACATTAGCGCCCTCTGTTCGAAGAAAACATATTTTTACAGCGAAAAAACCCCCTAAACTTCTGCACAAGCACCGAGTGCGCTGCCACAGGAATGTGAAATTCACAGAGAAACTCCCAGATTCTTCCACTGACATGACGGCTGCGACACACCTGCAAACCTCCGCCTCCTGCTAAACAGGTGAAAATAGAGCAACAGGGCTGCTGATTCTTTGATTTTATTTATTTTCTGCTGTGTTTTACTCATTGTTGTGAGTGTAAACACAAAAAACTATTTTATTTTATATGCTGGAGTTGTGCAGAAAATTTCTTCCAGTCGGAGAATGTTGTATATAACTTAATTTTTGCTTGATGCATAAAGTTAAAAGATTTAAAACTAACAAAGTAAGTTTTAAAAAGAGACTTTTCCATGTATGATGGATAATGCAGAAAAAAGAATTGGGATTGAAGCAATTGAAGATTTATCGCTTCATTACCTATTCAGGGTGTAAATCATGTTTTTAAAAAATAACTAAGTAACTAATTACTTTCAAAAATAAGTAATCAGTAAAGTAACTGGATTACTTTTGGGGGGAAGTAATCAGTAATTAGTTACTGATTACTTTTTTTTAAGTAACTTGACCAACACTGATCATAAGTCAAGAAAAGGTTTTCAGGGAGAACTTTGCAATTAATATTATCAAGGCAGGTAATTTAACCAAAGCAGCAGCTGCAATCAAAATAAATAAATACAAATGAAGTAAAAAGCATAAAAGTTGTTCACAAATTCAGATGGTCTGCCAAAAACCCTATTGTGTTACCTTGCTGTCTGATGACTGTATGAATGTTGTTTTCATTCCCATGCAACATTTCCACAACAGAGTTTAATATCTTTTGAAAAGTGAAGTTGTTTACATGTTACCTTGCAGTCATATTCATCGTTTTGTTGCTGGCTTGTCTTTCTTCTGTTCTTGACTGACAGCACAAAAATGCACAATATTTCCAGCATTATCATTCATGCCCTTGTGTCTGCAGGGGTGATTAAAAAAAGAATTGCGATATGCATAGCAGTACTAGGTGGTCACAAACTCCAGTGTTCTTTTAATAAGAAATTGTGATGGGTTCATTTTGTGTTTCCGTGGCCATTTCCATCAAAGGCTTTCTACGGGAAACCAAGGGCTTCCATTACAAGTGACCAGTCACAACCTGTACAGTGCAAAATGTACACTCTGTAAGCGAAACAGCTGATGGATTTGGAAAAGCGACAAAAAAGAAAGAAACAAATCTCATACACCATCACGAGAAGGTATAACAATGGGAAATGTATAAACATGGTGTGAAGTAATAGCTATACGTGCTGTAAAACTGACTATTTTCACACACACAAGCTGTATATTTCTGTCACGGACTGCGATGGCAGACCGTGGAGTTGTAGTGAGAAGCAGACCCAAGCGCAGGACTCTGATAGTGAAGATCAGTGAAGTTTATTTTACAGTATATGGAAAAACACAACTACGTACAAAGTTTCAGCACTCCCGTGGCGATTCCTCCGTGCATCCCCACACAGTGCAAATGTCCATGAAAGTGAATAACAACAACTACCAAACCCCAGTTCCAAACCGTGACTTCCCTCCATAAAAATAAACGCACTCCCCTCGTGACTCCTGGTGGCACACAGACAACACAGCTCAGCAGGATACTCACTATACCAAGGTCTTTCACAGACATTCAGTCGACAGCTGTCCTTAACAGGTTTGATGCTGGAGCTTAGCCACACTCTTAAATAGGCCGCTCCTAACGAGAATAATCCACTACAGCTGGATGCAGGTGATGAGCGACAGGTGTGGCTGCCTCCAGAAACACTTCCGGGGTCGCGATCCCTCTGGCGTCCAAAACATTTGGAAGTGCGAACATACATAACACACACACAGGGAGACAGAGAAACAGGAGAGAGGCAACAACCAAAACACTACACACGGAAAAATAAACAGCCCTAGGTCCCTAGTTCCAGGCCATGACGATTACTTTATACCCACAAGGCAATTATAATTTAGAAAAACTAAATTTATAATTTAGAAATTTTAAGTTATATCAAATTTCTTTATAACAACGTAGAAATAATAGTATTAGCAGTAGTATTTCTTTTGCTTGTAGATGCAACAAATTATGACAATGTTAGGCATACGTACAAGATGTTTTGCATAGCTGCTGGTTGTTGTAGTCCTTTATTTGGTTTTGATAGACATTAAGGCACAGGCCAGCCAAGAGGCTGCTCTGGGTGAGTAGGTGTGTGTAGTCCCCCTCCTTTCTCCTCCTGTCAGCAACACGCTGAGATGGCACTTTCCCTGCAGACAGAGGGATTGAAGGGATACAAAGTGCAAATCAGCTCCCTATCTCAGCTGGCAAGGGTTCATCTATCTGTCCATCACTCTAGTCTACAAGCGATCTGCCTCTATTTATTCATAAATCCCTTTCACTCTTTATTCATTGCAGCCATTTTGTTTCACAAGGTCTTTGCTGAGGCTTAGACGTGCCGGCACACAGACACACACACACACCTTTTAAGCGTCAGTATAGGATTGCATCTCAGCCGTGGCATTTGCTGAAATTACTCACTGTGCTAAGTAAAGGATGTGATGCAGACTGATGATATGAGAGGAAATGGGGAAATAAATACCAAAAAGGAATCTCCCCGAGTCTTACCGGTGTTAAAGTGCTCCATATCATTATTCAGCAGAGAGGAAAAACAGCATGCCAATTTAAAAGCCCTGTTTATGGACTTCCATCAATTTTATGGCTTCATTTACTATCTGCAATTGAGGTCTGTGACAAGCTGTAAGGGAGCATGACCAGACATAGGACTATGGGGAGCTGTCCTCTTTCTGAATCAAAATAGAGACTGTAAAAACTAACAGACTGTACACAACTATACAAGAAAGTAAATTAGATTTTTTGCAGAGGTATATTCTTATCCTTTGGTGTCTTTTTTTTAACTCTCTTTTTAACTCGTAAAGTATTTTTACAGTTTACAGGTGATTTTCTTTATTGTGAAATACAGCAGCGGTATTTCACTCGGATGAGATGTTACATTGTATGATGCACAAGTATTAGATAGGGACTTGTTGCAAGGCGCGCCACGTTGTTTTACAGTTCAGTTTTACCCTGTCAGCAACCTTTTGATATCACAGCTGTTTGTTTTAGCTACGAGAAGGATCTTTGGCCTTGTATGACACGAGAGAATATTTTCTCAGCCATCACTGGCCTGGGCTGGTCATGTCAGCTCAACATTTGGTTTGGAATACTCTGAACTATAACACTCAACCAGTTGAATGGCTGCCTTTTTGTCTCTTTGCAGTTTGCTTTTTTCCTCGTGCGCATTCTCTTTGCCTCTGTCTGCCTTCATTTATTCTGTTTTTATAGCTGCCAGGCTGCCCTCTTCTCTTTAAGCCCTATTCACTGCACTGACAGTAAGCTGTAGTTTGCTAGGCTGCTGGGATGGCCTGCATGCTAAGCTAGGAGGGAATGGTGAGAGCTGAGGCCAAGGCTAACTCGGATGACCTTGCGACTGGAGGCGCAGACAGCTTTCACATAGCCGGAGAGAGACCGGAAGGACAGATGCATTCATCACATTTTCATAAGCCTCTGAGAGCATTGCCATTTAAATCATACTGACCAATACGCAATGACTTTTAAAGACTTTTGTCATGAGAGACAGCTGGACCTCATTTGCAGTATTTTGCATTATTCTGCGCTGATTTTTCCTCCGCTCTCCTTGATCTCTTATTCTTCACACTAGCGGCTGAGCCTCTGCTGCGAGCAATGACGTTCCTCCCCCTGGCACAACATCACAGAGTTGATCTCTTTTGGAGGATCTGGGGAAAAGCTTGTGCACCCACTACCTTGTATGAAAAAATTCTCTCTGAAAAACATGAATCTGATCTGTAATTGGCCACCACCGCCACAGCAGCCCTGTTTTATGAGCGGGCGTATGATGGAAAGATTGACTTGCTAAACTCACGTCGCATGATCTAATCACATGGTTGTGTAAATAAGCACGGGGCAGGCACACAGCAAGGACCACCTTGCTCTCAGCAGGGCAAGATTGATCATCTTTTGTTAAATTTTGTAAGGTATTATAATCTTATGTAATGACAGTCTTAGAGAGTGCTTATTTTCTTAACGGGAGTCTGCCCCAAAATTGTATTAATTCTGCTGCATATAATTTATACACAGTGCAGGGTTTAATGCTTAAAGCATGGACTTGTATGTGAATCTGACTTAACCAACAGCTGCTGATATTTTCAGGCTAAATTGCTCAGCTTGTTTGCTGAAAAGTTGGGGAAAAATGCACATAGAAATCCTTCAGAGCTCTTCATTTCTGCTTTTGATAGCTGCTGAAAATGACTCTACTTTGTTGGGACCAACTAACGCGCTGTTTGAACTTTCAGTTTTGTATTCCCGTCATCGATGTGTAAGACAAAGCAAACAGGTTGCCTTTGCAGTTGCTTGTATAGAGCTTTGATCTTCCTTCATGTAATAAACTAGAAGTAATGTGCACATCATCACAGCTTAAAAACTGTAGAATGCTGTGCAACTTATATTTTTTACCTTATGTGAACTGCAATGGTATAACTGCAGGTGTTAAGCAAGTATGCATAAAACAGCATTTTTTTCCATGTCCATTTCAAATGCTTCAGTACTTTAGTCCAGTAATAATTGTATTACAGCGTTATAAACAAATGTCAGTGAAGTGTAACACACTCCAAAGTAACACATTACACCTAGCAGTGGAGGTAGAAGAGAAAGTTTGAAAGACAGAGAGACACTTTACAGTATATTTAAATAATAGAGAATTCAATCACTGGACACAATTTTTTATATGAGCAAGAAGAGCGTAAATTACTGAGAACAATGGAGGGATTTTCTTTATCCACAGCTGTAAGCACAAACAGATGTAAGCTATTGTGAAAGAGTAGGTTTGTAATGGCAAAGATAAGTAAGATAAGCATCTGGGGGAGAAACTGTAAAATATTTATCAGCCTAGTTTTTAACTTTGCATGTTTGATGCTGCTGAAAGGCATTAGCATCCTTCCGGCAGACCGGCAGCTGAACTGACCGAGTCTTGCCCCATATTTCAATTATTGTCCTCCAGATATATTTGTCCATGAGGCCAGCTGAAAGGAAGCAGGACAATTAAATTTACAGTAAGGAACACACTATAAATCTTTCATAAGTGCTGAAATGCACTTTAAATTATCTGGGTCTCTTATAAAAGCCTTTTTTTGATTCAATATCCATCACAAAGTCTCTCCTGGCACTCTATCATAACAGATTGTTCAAGCAGGCCTGTAAATGCTAATTTGCGGAGGGGGCGGGGGTTGAGCGTGTGCTTGGACCCCACTAAAATCTGCTCTTAAGTCACCAAACTAAATCACGGTTACTACTTTTGTGGTGGAATGAATCAAGATAATGGGAAACACAGATCCAGGCTGTCAACTCCGGGGCCATTTTTATGGCTTAAGAACTATTAGACATTGGTTTGGTGTCACTCCTGCTTGACAGACTGCCACCCTGAGGTCACAGGAGAAGGACAATCTTAGCTTCCAAAAAAAGGAGCCGCAGACAGCAACGGGAGCAGAATTTCCACAAATGACTTATTGCCTCTAGCTTTGTATCCCTCGGCTCTCTAAATTTGTTGAAACTGCTTGGCTATTTTAATCTCTGTAAGCATTGTAGTAAATGAGGGCAGACGTCAGTGTGGATTGCCTCCGTAACAGTGCAGAGCTGATAGCTGCTGGTGTTGGTCATTTGGATGTGAAGTCATGCCCTTCATCATGCCTGAGTGCCAACCCATCATGCCCTCTGTGATTATTGCTTCTGCACTTTGCCTGAGGTTCCCGAGCAGAGACAGTTGTCAACAATGTTTGTCATTGTCTGTAAAACACTGCATCTCAGTTCTGTGTGCGTTCATCCAAATTATTTGTTTGGCTCAGGCTCAATTCCAGTGCTGAAAGTTTCTTTTCATTTTGAAAAGGTGCTATTATAAGGTCTCAACCTTCATTGAAGATGGAACAGGCAGTTTTCTGTTTGAAAATGTAAAATGGTATTTAAGCCTTTGTAGACTTTGACATGTGCTTCGTTTCAACTTTATAGTAAAATGACAGTGACTATTTTGATGATTATAGAAACTAATATGTGAAACTCAGGAACACAGATTTGCTTTAGTTTTGGTATAGTTTTACATCCATTTATCCGTTTTTTAAAATCCAAGTCAGGGTCCCAGCGGGGGCTAGAGCCTACCCCATGTGTCACAGGGTGAGAGGCGGATACACCCTGAACAGGCCACCATTTCTGTCGCAGAGCTAACACATAATAATAATGGATTGCATTTATATAGCGCTTTTCGGGGCCCTCAAAGCACTTTACAATTCCACTATTCATTCACTCTCACATTCACACACTGGTGGAGGCAGCTACAGTTGTAGCCACAGTTGCCCTGGGGCAGACTGACAGAAGCGAGGCTGCCATATCGCACCATCGGCCCCTCTGGACATTACCAGTAGACGGCAGGTGAAGTGTCTTGCCCAAGGACACAACGACTGAGACTGTCCAAGCCGGGGCTCGAACCGGCAACCTTCCGGTTACAAGACAAACTATGTAGGGCGATTGAGCCACAATCGCCCTACATAGAGAAAGGCAACCATTCACACCTACAGCTAACTTAAAATCACCAATGAACCTAATCTCACATGTCTTTGGACCGTGAGAGGAAGCCAGCGTACCCGGTGAGAACCCACACAGACATGGGGAAAACAAACTACCCAGTACCAAAGCAAAGACACACAAAATTAGCAACAGCCCGTTTGACATGGTCCACTTTTAAACTATTGAGCTTATATTCATCAGGTGGAGACAACTCCAAATGATTTCTAATGTTGCTTCTTGCTTGTGCTTCTGATCTTGTAGATGTGTAAACAAGTAATGATGCATTAACAGTGATGCCATCTCAACTCAAAAGGTATTGTGTGCAGGGCTTGTTTTCACTGGCTTTCAATTTCAGCCATCCTATTGCATAATTATTTTCCTGTATAGTTTTCTTTCACTGTTCTCTGATTAAGGGCCAAAGTAAAAGCATGCATTTAAACCTGCACAGATTTTAATGGCCCGGGCCGTGTCACATCCAAGCACCTTCTAATCCATCAGCAGCCTTGGCAAAACGCAGGCCCTGAAACTGCCAAACTCTTTTCCGATGACTGAGATGTTAACTATAAAAATTTGCAACCACAAATCAGACGTGAAGTTTGAACTTTGTCCTTTAAACTTTCTGGGCTTTTCCCCCCCTTTTTCGATACTGTGGTGTGAATGCACTTCGGCCACTGCACAGGCTCATTGACAGCTAAAGCCAGTAAATAACTACCTACATGGATTGATTACCATTGTATCCCATCCATCTCTGCCAAGGCCCCATTAAGAAGAAATCAATACAGTATTCAACATGCATCACTCATATACTATAACTATCAACTAATTGAGTTAGAGGGGACAAAAACAACACATCTATCACCAAGGAAGTCGAGTTCCCTTTGGTTCTTTTTGCGCCTGTACTTAGGTGTTTGATTTTTTTCTCCCCTCTCCTCTTTGGAGTATTACTTCACCCTTGGTTCCTTTCCGCATTTGAGGTTTCTGAACTAGAAGCAGTTTAGATTTGCAGTCCAGTGAGATAGTGCCAGGCAGCTTCCAGAGGTTAATGCGGTGTGCTGGCTGTGGGTGCATGGCATCGGTATGGCTGAGTGAACATCACGTTAAAGCACAGCGATGCTAAACTCTGCCTCTCCAACGCACAGCACAGACCACAAATTGGCCTTCTCGCATGAGAACACAAAGGGGGATACAATTGTAAGTAAACAATGCAAAAGACAGATGAGGAGATAAGCTATTATTGTTGTTGTGTTCAGAATCACCTCCAAGCCCTGCGCCTGTAATACCTGAGCAAAGTGAACTCATTTCTTCTTCAAGGGTAATAAAGAGATAGAGAGTAGCTGGGCGGTTAGACGTCAGAGGGTCGTGGGTGTTAGCTGGCAGAAAATGCAAGCCTCCGTTTGATCCCTGTGGCTCAGCTCCATCTGGCTATGTGCTGACCATGTTAGTGGACAACTGCCACCGCCTCATGGCAACGCAACACTGGCTCATGTATTATAGAAAATAACGTCTTATCTTTTAGTGAATCGGCTCTGTCTTATTAGACACATTGTGTGCTAGCATAGCCAGAATAGCCTGCCAGCAGGGTATTAGCTGTTTAGCTCTACACACTCTTCAGCAGATTATGATTATTTAAAAGCCAGAACACCATGTAGCCGAGCCACTGTGTTATACATATAATCGTTCCACTATGTGCAGATCGTAATAGTAAACTTTTCCATGCTGTTTCAATGCGACTTATTAGATATTAAGCATCAGGGTGTCAAAGAGTAATATTTTTATTGCTGTTACTGGTCGAAAGTGGACAATAACATGATAGTAACGCTGTATAGCAGTATCAGTCTTACTAGGTAATTGCAGAGTAATTATAAGTGAAGGACTTCAGAAGTCAAGAAAGTCTATTGAAGTGTTCTGTGACAGTTAATATAGTGGTTGTCCTTCCCAAGTCCCAAATGAATCAGTGAGATGGGAAACATATCAGCCAATCATGTTTTTACATTGAGACATGCACACAGTAGACTAGCGTGGTGGCCAGAATCTCTTGTTATTGTGTTGAATATATGGATAAGTATGGTTGCTTCTGGTGTTGTGTCCCATATCAATACAGCTAGTTGGAATTAAACCTAACTTTGGGGCAAAGCTACCAAGTATTTTGGTTGTTGTTGTCTTTAATTAGTTTGACCTTATTAAGTTATGGTTCTTTTCTCATTCATTTAGTTAGGGGTTTTGCTCTTATTAACGCAAAGTAACCGTGGCTCAAGGCGATTGTGGCTCAAGAGTTGGGAGTTCGCCTTGTAATCGGAAGGTTGCCGGTTCGAACCCCGGCTCGGACAGTCTCGGTCATTGTGTCCTTGGGCAAGACACTTCACCCGTTGCCTACTGGTGGTGGTCAGAGGGCCCGGTGGTGCCAGTGTCCGGCAGCCTCGCCTCTGTCAGTGCGCCCCAGGGTGGCTGTGGCTACAATGTAGCTTGCCATCACCAGTGTGTGAATGTGTGTGTGAATGGGTGAATGACTGGATGTGTAAAGCGCTTTGGGGTCCTTAGGGACTAGCGCTATATAAATACAGACCATTTACCATGATGCGCGTGCCAAGTATCAAGGCTTCTAGGAGAACCTCCGTGAGCAAGCAGCCACTCCAGACAGGGTAAGGTTATAAAGCTGTGTGCTGAAATGAGCAAAGGTACTTTTTTCATTACATATCAATTTTCATTTGCAAGAAGAAAAATATGTCAAATCTTCTTGCAAAATCCACATAGTGCCACTTTACTATTTTTTGTGCAGTGATTTTGAACGGTGAAACTTTTAAAGTTTTCCTTCGTTCTGGTTCCAATGGACAACTTCCAGCCATTTTCTGTGCCCATGGCAGACTGTTAATGTAGTTATTTTCCACTGTAATCCTATTCTTATCTCACTCACAGCTTCTTTATTATATTATCTGAATTCAGCTAAGTTCTCACCTGATTTTCGTGTGTATTTGGAGAAGACCATATGGTATCTTACCCTCATTCCTGAACAAAACATCCACAGTTGCGAAAGATGTTAAGTGATCTTCTGTGCTAGGGGTAAGCAACCTCCTGCATCCATCCTGTTACAAACGGTGACGTGCCACGCTGATAGCCTTAATGAGCAGTGCCGTGTGCTCCCAGCCATCCCATAATGAAATTTGCTCAAGGCGGAACAGACCGGAGAGGCTTGGCAGAACATTGGGGCATATGGCGGAAACAGCCGTGATTTCCATGGCAGGTGGCTGGATACTGCAGATAGGTAAAAGGCTCAGTCACCCAGAGCTATGGCCCTGATGAAGATTGCTTGAGAAAGAATCTCCAGAAAGTAACACATGAACATGATCTTTTCACCGATGTTTCT
This sequence comes from Aulonocara sp. 'chitande type north' Nkhata Bay, assembly GCF_057382095.1. Lineage (NCBI taxonomy): Eukaryota > Metazoa > Chordata > Actinopteri > Cichliformes > Cichlidae > Aulonocara > Aulonocara sp. 'chitande type north' Nkhata Bay. The sequence goes on from NC_141356.1 coordinate 30,070,881, forward strand.
GACAGAAAGCCAGCTTTCATTAGTGAGTAAGTATATAGTAGCGGCACGGTTGGACTATATCTATTTATTGTCTTTATCATTTGCAAGGAAAATGGAAGACATTTGGGGCAGGGATAGCTCAGTAGGTAAAGTGGTCGCCCCATGATCGGAAGGTCGGCGGTTCGAATCCACTTAACGGCTACCCTGAGGTACCCCTGAGCAAGGTACCGTCCCTACACACTGCTCCCCGGGCGCCTGCTTAGTGGGCTGCCCACTGCTTCACTGAGTGAATGGGTCAAATGCAGAGAAAAACAAGTAATTTCCCCATGGGGATCAATAAAGTATCCATTATTATTATTATTATTATTATTATTTACGGAGCTTTGTACTTGCAATGAAACACTGGGCCAGAGTGAGCGAGTTTTACGAGGAGCGGAGGAACAACATGGTTTAAAGAGGGGAACTAAAATGATTAAGAGTCTACACTGTCCCCTGTTTCTCTTTGTCTCATACGTATTTCTTGAAGAAGCATAAAGAAGCACATGCAAGCTGGGGACCTTGTTAGGGGTGTTTCACCACCCTCTAGAGCACACTTCAGAGGAAGACAAAAAGCAACCATGTTCTTGTAATTAATTTGTACATTTCCAGGCTTTTATTGTGCAGTGCTGTAGAGATGGAGTCTTTCCCTCTTGAGAAGCATCAGTAGAAACATAGGATCACAAGCACAAATGTGCACATTTTTTTGTTCTTTTGTAGAATGTGCATTTTGCATACTGTATCTATGTCAGCCTTTGTATATTTATTTGTTACAGCAGAAGGAATAAAATGGAATTAGGCTATGTATGTTGAGAATTATTCCTTTGTTTTTAAACTGCTGAAACAAGGAAATCCCATTAAGTCCCAAGTCTATTCCAGGATAGCACTGTATTAGTTCAGAGCAGACGAGTAAACAGAAACTACACGTGCACAGACTGGAGACAGAGTATTTCTGTAACTTACAGCAAATAATAGCTTTTGTCTTGGCTCAACGAAAGGTTTGTGAAGCTCCCCAAACATCCTCTCATCTTTCCACAATGAAGGACAAATTATTTTTTATAAGTTCAAATGAACTACAATGTAAAGAAAACAACATAAATATTAATGGACTGTCCTAATCCTGCTTACACCTTTTCAGAATAACACCTACAATTAACTTGCAAAAAGTTTTTGGAGAGTAAAAATCTAAAAAGCTTTTTAGTTGAATTGATTGAAGACGAGCATTAGTACTTGCTGAAGTTCTTATATTTACTTTACACTACAACAAACCAAGGAATCTCACAGAGCCTCTTTTATCTCTTTATTTGATTAATTAGATAAATTACTTTGAAATCAGTGTTTGTACTAACAAGCAAATTACAACGTGTTAGTCTAAACTGTTGCATGTTCAAGTCTCAATCAGATGTATTGAGCTGGATCTGGAAACAAGCACTGACAGTTCACTTTAGCCTTGGATTGAGTTCAGGGACAGACACAGCCAACAAAAGAAGAATTCAGGAATGGTACAAGTATAGATAAAGATGTTAAAAGTGGAGGAACAAAAGAAGACACACTTGAAATAGGAAACAAACCGATAAAAGTACAAACTCCAATCTACTTCAGCCCAGGGGATAGGATAAATTGGACTCTGAAACATCATATCGCTGTTGGATGAGTCACTCTGATGGATGTGAACCCCCCACTGATCAATTCATAGGACTGACAGGATTGACAGTGACCAGAGAAAAGAGCTGTAACACAGTCAATACTTCCCACGGTATTGCTGCATTGTGATGACTGCTCTCACCTATCACATGCATTTATCCCCATGGTGTAGCTGTTGCTGTTTCCGACAGAATGCAAAACAGAACGTCTGTGCAGACGCTACGGAGCAGATCTATTTGTCACTGCTTTGAAGGCTTAGGGGGGCAAAATGCAGGATCATCTTTTTTTCTATCCTTCTTTGGTGTTTTCACTCCTGATAGAGGCTGATCTTTATCACGCTGCCGTAGCCTTGACTTGTGTCACCGTAACTGGTTACATTCTCCCTCATCACTCAGGCCTGTTGACACCAGAGTGGCAGCTCCACTACCCATTATGAAATGACCTTGGTCTAGTGTCAGTAGGGCCATAGCGCTGCTGAAACAGTAACACCCCAAAGTGAGTAATTTTCTCTCCATAGGTCAGCAACTTTGCCGGCGGACAATCTCCCCCTGTAGATAAAGGCGGTGAGGGGGTCCTGCCGCTAGCAATTGTTAAGGTGATGGAAAGGGGGAGGAGGGTCGGCCATATAGGACAACGCTCTGTGAGCAAACCTTACTGAGGACAGCGCCGTCAATGTAATTGGAGCAATGGACTGATCTGATTAAGCAGACTCCAAAACCAGGGAATAGATTAACCATAGTGCAACTGCATTTTGCAATGTGATCCCTTACAGGGCTGTTTAATTAGTCTATACATTTATTTATCCTCTTACCAGAGTGGATTTCATTAAAGCCCCTGGAGGGCTATTTGATTTGATGCTGAGCAGTAAAGAGGGACCATGATTCCCCATCACCTGCTAAGTGAAGAAATTATGCTTCAGCCTTTGTTTGTAGTGCAGCTTTATTGGGGTGTATTAGCCTTAGAAAAGATGCAGTGACAGTATGAATACTTCTCTGACACCCTTCTTTTACCTGTGTTTCATCTGCACTGTTATGGAGTGCTTGGCTCTGGTTCGCCACTGCTAAGGATACCTAAGTGTGATCTTACTCATTGCTTGGAGGCTCTGTGTGGGACACAAAGAAGAATGTATTGTCTTTGCTTGCACAAATAGCCCTCAATACAGTGCTGGCTCTACAACAGGCAACTTGTGAGAGGATGTCTGTGAAATGCATAGAGCATGTCCTGAGGAAAATCTGTCTGTGAATGTCTCACTGCGGCGTCACACAGAAGAAACCAAAGCCTATGAAGTATCTAAAGGATACATTTGGGAAAGTTGATGCCCAGTGTAGTGACAAAGCAAATGTTTGGGAAGCCACTACTTTATCTTTGTGTGACAACACTGGAAATCAAAAACAAGCAAAACTGGAAAAGCTCTAAATATAGTAGTGGAAGTTGAAAATTGCCATTCTTTGGCCAACAAGAACAACCAGAACGCCGGTGCTGCTGGTGACCTTGCCCAGCAGCTTGATGAGGTGATGCTGTGATCCTGTCAAGCTTCACTGACCTGCAGCGATTTGTTCACTGGAGCACATTTTTAAACGGGCTACGACGCTGCTCAATGTGCTATGATATGTTGTTTCACCACGGGGAAGCTCGTGCACATAGTCTATTGGGGAACCTCTGTTGTCTGAACATTAAAACTCAGATCACAAAGCACAATTAAGAAAAAAAAAAAGAACAAAAGAAAAGCTTCCCATGAAACCCAACTGCAGGGCACTCTGTTCCCGTTTTCTTGTCTGAGTAATAAAGAGTGGAGGTGATGTGCTGAGAAGATTTGGTTTAGGTTCAGGATACATTTATCTCAAGTGCCCCTCACTGCACCTGAAAAACTGGTCGTGACAGACAGGCCACTTCGCCAGTGTCAGACTATTGAAAGGCATGAATGAACAATCTGATTTCATTGTGCTGACTTTGGAACTGAAAGAACAAAAAAGTATACTGGGTGCTGCTGTAAGACACGATGCTGCTACCACAGAGACATGTAGTTTCTTTAGACAGGGTCTTTACAAAAGAATATAAAACCTTTACACTCATACATGATTTGGTAAAACATGGCTTGGTGGAAATATTTTATTTGGTTCCTCCTGAAAGGCTAATGTTACATATTACGTTGAAACATGTGGGATAGCTGGTGTTGTATTTGGATCTCATAGTCATAGTCAAGCTCTTGTTTTTGGCAGCTCGTGAAATACAAAACTGTTTCCGCCAAGACTGATTAAGTACTTTTACTTTTGTTGGATGTCTAAGTGTACTTCACATACAGTAGGGAAACATATAGAGCAATACACATATGTAGTACATATCTAGAGCTAGATTTTTTTTTTTGCACTACTCATAATAAAGTTTTTACCAAAAACGATTAGAATATCCAAATGGCAGATAACAACAGTGTAATTCCTTCTTTGTGTGATAAATATTCCATCCAAGGACATACTTAAGCTTTGTGTCTTAATACTGAAGTTGATGTGTGTATTGTCTGGGAAATGAGGGATGAGCAGCGAGGATAAGGATAAGAAAGTGTCTTTCCTGATGTGTCTGGGTGTCTGCTCACTATCAAGGATTCATGGAGTGTGTGACAGAGAGTGGATCTCAGTGGTGAGAGCTGGGAAGACAAGAGCCGCTCTGTACAGAAATCATCCTGAGACACACTGGCAATGTAATTAGCACATGAATTATTTCTGTACAATGACATGCTTCAGCGCCTCTTGACTTTGCTCTTGTCTGAGGAATGCCTCCATGTATATGGCCCAAATTAGACATCTGCCAAATGCCGGTCCTTTACAGTCAGACGCTTCTTTTCTTGCTCCAGTAATCAAAAGTGGACAGTAACCTCTGCAGCTCTCTCACAGCATGCACTTTGGGTCTGTGCTGGCAACCTTGACAAGGTTACATCCAAACTGAGCAGCTTGTTAAAGCGCGCACGGCGAAGATTTATAGCTGCTAGCACATTTCAAATATTGCCCATTCAGACAGAAATCTGCTATCAAATGTTACTACACACCTGTCTGCAGCTCATTGGTTCTCTAGTAAACATTCAGATATTATCATCAGGTATGATAAATTATTGCAGATGGGCTCATTACATTTTTTTAAAGGGGGGAAAATGTTTGTGCTCTTCTGGCCTATAACTAAATATATGTATAGTTAAATGAAGTGCTAACTATACATTAATATCCAAATGCTTCTCTTTTAATGAGGATATTGATCCCCCATCTCTCCAAGGCTTACATTATTATCCTCTGGATTTACACTGTAGGAATGGATTGGCCTTTGTAGATTAGTATTCAGCACGTTGCGCTCCTCCTTCACTGTAATGCTGTTGTGATTCTGTAATAGGCCGAAAGCAAATGAGAGCCTTGGAGCTAAAGTGTGCTGTTCTGTACGTGTGCTCATACAGTGTTTGTTTGACTGAGCGCACGGATATTCATTTTGCATTTGCCTGTCTCTGAGTCTTTTATTTTATTCTTTTTTTCCCCCTCGTTTTTTAAAGTCCTGTTAGATTCTGTTGCCTCATGATGCCTCTTGCCATTTTGAAACCTTAAGAACTAAGAAGCCTTCAACACTTTTAGCCGTCCGTTGCTCTGTGCATTGGATAAAAACAGAGTTCGGTACCATCAAGAGATTTTCTACCTTGTCTCTCACCAGCGCCATTAAGTCTTCAAGATGGAGCTTTTTCAGGGGGTGAGATATCTCTTAAGCTCACTCCACATAAATGTTCTTGTTGAGGGAATGCGCCAAAACATCTAATGTAATGCTTCACTTCCCGACTGTAACTCCCCCCCTTTTTTTCTTCTTAGCCTCAGACATATGAGGATCTATTTTGTCATGACTTTCCTTGAAAAAAGATACAAAATGTGATAAATATCACATTTATCCTATTTTTTTCTTCAAAAATCAATGACATCATGATTCATGGGGACACAGCTTGTTCTGCATAATTGTTTTTTGTCGTTGTTGTTGCTCTTTTTTGGTTTTCCCAGTGGAATATCTTAAAGGCATCATAAGAGAGGAAATGAGATCTTATTGTGGTCAGTTTTAAATAAGAAGAAATATTTTCTCAGACTTTCTCTGTCTGACTTTCTGCTTAGAGGAAATTGCAGTTTGTGATGTGGGAGTTGCAGGAGTCAGTGTTGTTATTAGAATTTAATCCAGTTTATGTGTCAAAGGTATTGAGAAAAAGAGATTCTTTAGTGTTGTCTTTCTGAGGTGTGCGTCCGCCTGTATCATTTCCATTAGCTGGTGGATGTCTGTTTTCATGCCTTGCAGGAATGTGTGCACAGGTGTGTGCATCATCAAAGGTGCGATGCCAGTTGTGGATGAGGCAGCTTTGTGTCCTCATGGGACCAGATACCAGAGGAGGGCAGCGCGTGCACCTGACTGACACGCTGCCAATTAGAGTGAACAGACATTGACTCTGTGTGTGATTTGGCTGACAGACTGTGAAATGGTTGCTTGACTCTCTGCTATTGGGAAAAAATGTAAAAGATTTCCCCGACTACTTTCTAGCACTCTGAAAACACGCACATACTATACAACAGCATGAAGTCATATTCCCTTTTCATCTGCATCACATTTCATGCTTTATTAGAGGGCTGAGAAAAATAGCTGTAAAAAAACAAAAACAGGATGAAGTTTTGACCTTCATTTCAGCTTCATGCCAGCAGCTGCAGTGAACACAAATCTGCAAAGAGCATTCTTGTAAGCTAATAGCTTTTGCTTTGAGCTCACCTCCTTGTATCACTCATCCATTAATCACAATGTACAATTTACTTGTACTTAAGATAGATTCAGGGTGAGGTGAGGCCTTTATAATTGTATTATGCTTGAAGTTTATTGTTTGCAATGGTATATGTTTTATAAATGCCACCCAGTATGTTTACCACTAGAATAACTCAGTCCCTGCTTTTCACCACACTTGTACAAAAAGAGGAAGAAATCTTGCATGACTCTTTGCTTGCAGAAAATGAGCTACATGTTATATAATAAGTGCCTAATTGACACCTGATTCTGTCCTTAATGACACGAGCGGCAAAGCCAATTATAAGTAAATTTACTATGGGCAAAGTGTTTCTGCGGACTCATGCTAGGGAAGGGGACTCTCTCTAAGCCCAGCACGACATCCATCATACTGTGAATCTAAATGACACTATATGTTAAGCTCACACAGTATGGTGTCTGAGGGAACTTAGTGTGTGGATGTGTAAGCTCACACAGATTTGCACATGCTGGCTTTGTCAGTTAAATGTCTGATAATATTTAACACAGCTAATTGAGGCTTTTCTCTCTCTTTGATGGCACTCAAAACGATCACCAAGTGAAAAAAATACCTTGTAGAAATTGTATTTACATTGCTGACTTAAAATTGAAAATAACACAAGTCAAAAAATATCCTCAAAGAACTCCTATGGGTTATTTGAGTGATGTCTACCTTGGGAGTGGCGAGCAGTTACATTTTTTTACTTCAGTCTTTTGAACTGTGTGATAATCATGTAATAAAATATATTCTCAAAGAATGTAGCACTTCAGAAACTCTTATATCTGTCATGCGGTAAGAGGCTTAAGCCAGCTTGATGACACTAACTTCCTAACATTTTAATAGGATGCCAGACATTAACTTCTGTATCATTTTAATAGGCTGCCAATCAAGCAAGGAAACAGCAAGCGAATGAAAACAGAGTCAAATCCAGTGTCAGTCACCGAGCTTTGCCACAGACAATTAAACTACTTTGGTCTCCACACTGCATGGCTTTGGTATCCTTTTTTGATGGCGCAGCTAGACCCTAAAATTCCACAGGTGCTTCTTTGGAAGTGCATCTTTTCTGAACTCGCTCTGAACCTGAAAATACTGAGCATTACACACCGAGCTCGTTTTACTTCAGCTTGTTACCGAGAGCTGAAAACGAGTATTTATAGTGGTGTGAGGAAGGTGGGTGAAATCTCTGACAGGGAAACAGTGGTGTCGAGTTTCATGCTATAGTCACAGTTAATGCTGAGGGCTGTCATGAAGAAGATGACATAATTGGAGTTGGGCAACCGTAATTGCTGTGTCTGTTTGAGCAATTCGAAACCTTCTCTACAGGCCCATAAAATTAGTATGAGTCTTGCTTGCTATGTGTCATCTTTCATTTAGTCTCTTTTGACTCTGGGGGACACTCATTATTTGTCATTAATAATGATATCGGCTGTATCGTTTAAAAGCCGTTTGAGTAAAATGTGTTTTCTACTCCCACGTTTCAACTTTTCTGCCATACTTTCACCTTTACTTTTGACAAATTTATTTTGTACACAATCGGGTCAAAAGTGTCAGCGACTAGATTAATTTGCACTTAAAATCAAAGCTTTGCCTATCGTTCATTTCATGGGTAATTTTTCTCATATGCTGCCAAGCCTGTTTCAGACTGTTGTGTCATGATTTGATGTTGACAGGGAATGTGCTCCCCTGGGTGCGAGCTAATTTAAAAAGCAGCCATAGAGTAGCAGTAGCCAGATTATGTGTCAGAGCAAAGTGACTGATGAGGAGCCTCCTGGTCGCTCGGTCACATGCTGGCAATGTTGTACATATGACGTGCTCCAGCTTGTAAGCCCCTTGGTGCTTCATAATAAATGAGTGATTTGGTTCTACATAGTCAACTTCAATTAGGATTGAATGATACTTTAGAGGCAGTTACGCGGCCTTTACTGTTTTTCGCAGTGAAGCATACCTTGATTTTTGTGGTCGTGCCATGCAGCGCCAACTCTGCTCACACCTTTTGTAATTTAATTTGAGTGACGGACACTTGCATTGCTTCCATCAATATGAGTAGTTAGTTCTGCACCATATATGCACAAATGTGATGTGACCATAGAGAACGAGATGCCTGAATGACTGTTAGTTAGCTGCTGTTGATTAACAGTTGTTTTTTTTGCATGGACGAGGACAGTTGTACGTTTGAAAGAGATCACAGGATTATGAGAGTGCTGAAGCACAATTATTTTTGTCACAGGTCTTAGATCTCTGACGGATCTAAGAAAAGAAAGCAAAACACGACGTTTAAAATATCCTGCTAATGGAGGTTTTTGCAGTTTCTAAATGTAGTGTAAAATGGGTTTTGGTGAAGGCACCAATATGATGTTGTCTTTAAAAAAAGTGGGATGAATGATGCAGAAAAACACACTGTGACAAGTTTTTACCTTTGTGTCTATTTATGGCCTTTCCCTAGGAGCTTTCTGTTCACTCTTTTCATGTCTTTTTCTGTCCTCTGTTTTCTGAAAAACACTAAAGAAGCTGTCTCTAATTCTTGTTCTCATTCAGTGTTATGACTCAAGGGCATTGATGTGCCAGCAGCTAGCTGTAGTTTGATTGACCGTAGTTTGTAGGTCTGCCCAGAGAGACAAATGGGCTATGCCCAAATACCCAGGAGAAGCAGCAACAAAATAGCACCTTTCTTCATTATTATTGGGGACACTCTTTGCATAAAACAGTCTAATACCGTGACCTATGTCGTAAGTCAACAGCGTTGGGGTTTCTAATAGAAAAATCAAAGTAATAAATGTGACTCCATTTTTTTATGTGTTATGTTATTCATCTGTTGTAATTTTTTTTTACATTATATTACTCCACAACATGGCTTGAGATGCATTACCACATAATAACTAGTAAACAATGAAAATCTTAGGCTACATGCCCACACACTGGCACAAATCTTTATCCAAATGAAGGGCGCGCGCGCACACGCACACACACAAACAAATCTTTTTATTGTATTTTTAGTATAACCACAAAGCTGAAAGCAGTGTTGGTAAAAACCAACCCAAAGAGCATTTCACATAAAAATGCTGTGTGTTAGTAGCAGTGGATCATTGTTTCTGGCCTGGACAAAGTTTGCACTTTACTGTCACAACCTTGTCCTGTCACACAGTAAAAACTTATGTAATGCTCATATCTTCACTCTTCAAAAGTTTTATATTTAGCTGCTGTTTTTTTCCCTCCGTCCTAACTAACTAAACTTAGCCCAATGTCGTGCAAGTGCAGGATAAAGTTCTTCTATCTGCCCATGGATGAAAGAGCTTATGTAACCCCAATGACATAACTGTGATTAGTAACTTTAGCATTTTCCAGGTTACCTGAAAGATCTTTAAACACTGCAGCTTTCACTAGCCCAGCAAGGTATTAATCACCACAGTGCCACAAAGCTAATTAGCATATCATTACAGACATACTATGTTGAAGCTTTCCCAGTCAGTATTCCTCAGTGCTTTTTACAGCAAAATAAGATACCTTTAACAAAACTATATTTGACCACAAAGCTTGGTTTACCTATAAATCAGCTGGAAATGGGAAAATGAAATCTTGACTCAAGTGTGTGGATGTTTCTGTCTAGGCTTTTCACATAAATATTGGATATTGCAATATATCATAAAGATATAGCAGCATCAATTATCAGACATGTAAGCTAGCCCAAAAACATACATATGTTTACATCTGAGTAACCCAGTTTGAATGTAAACACCACAGAAGTTGCACATCCCCTGGCCCTGAAGCTCCCTCTGGGCCCGGCCCCCAAACGTTGTAAATTCTAAGCAATGCCTCTGCTATACACACACAATTCATTCTCCATTGGTTAGGGGAATTAACTCTGACTTGAAGGCATGGGGATGTGTGGAGAGAGAAATGAGAATGACCCTAAACTATTGGCTCTATTTGTTATGTGGTCACTGAGCTTGTGAAGCAGGGATGGGTGGATTTAGTGAAGAGGGTAGAGTTCTCTCATTTTCACTGATAGGGAGCGCAGACATAGAGGGAATGACCAAAGAGTGGTGAGATCCAGTCAGCTTCAATTATGGCCCCTTGTAGTTTTCCCAGAGGTGCACTATAGCACGTTTAAGGGGAAATCAATGAGGTGACAAATTGTTGTGGACAGCAACCCCTTTCATTTCTTACATTGTTGCATCCATGACTGGTTGGTATACAAAGCATATGTGTGTGTGTTAATTTGTGTGTCTGTGTTTGTTTGGCAAGCATATATAAATGTGCAGCCCCATTTATGATAATTGAATGCTTTGCTCCATTTGTTTTTTGGTGCTTTATTTTCTGCTAGTAGCTTTAATGGCTTGTTATCTGTCTAAACCTTTTTTAAATGCTTTCTAATAGGTTTTCACATGCATCACCCACTGATGTCCAATGTCACTTTGTTTTCTTTTTGTCTCAGAATGTTAAGGTTTTTCTCAAGGATGTTTTTGCTATGCCAAATCATATAATAAAATATTATAGAAATCAGTCACTTTGCTGATAGCCCGACGGCCGAGGAGTGCTCTTTTGCTCTTAACACATCGAGAGCTCTTGGTCATTTGTAAATTTTGATATAAATTTTCATATTAATACCGTACCAATGTGTCATTCTTTAACTGCAGTGAGTAATCTCTATTATTTAGAAGATTTAATAATTTTTATTGCTGGCACTCTTTGGTCATATTGTTGCTCTTCGATTTTGAATTCCATTAGTCTTTGTCAGTAATTGCTCTAACTGTGCAATTGTCTTCCTATCTAAGGTGTGTGAGCAGGTTTTAATAGCTGATGACCAATGTTGGGGTTGTTACCGAGAAAAAGTACTGCATTATTTGTTACATAATACAGTAGATTAAAACATTTATTACATAACTCATTAGCTTACTATTGTGTCAGATAATTACCAGTTGACAATATAAACCATTGGCTATAGTTCCACAACAGAAAACCCTATTGTATGAGAACATACATACAAAACTTATTTTAGTGTTTGAACACAAAGTTGTATATGCAAAGTAAAGTTGGAAACTAGGCAAAGAGACTTCAGAGCGCTCACTACTGTAACACATACACGTGTACAGTAGCTACAATGTTATAAATCTGACTGCTCATCACTGACCCCGTTACTGATTGAAGATCAGGCTCTGGCTGCTTGGTTATGGTTGCAAGACAAGTTTTACTTCACTCTGGGTTTTTTGGTAACTTTTTGTTTGTGCATGCTAACTGTGCTGATGCTTGGATCTTGTGATAGCAGCTAAATTCAGTTGCTGCTGTTTCAGATACAATTTGCACTTAATTGCCCATAATTGTGCTCTTGTCCTTTCATTCAATAAAAAAAGTAACCAGTGCACAGTAAAAAAAAGGCATGTTTGATATTTTCTTACCTATCTTCTTATCATTTTCTTACTACAGTATAATGATCGTAGATTATGTATGGATACATGTCTGCCTTTACGCTATCTCCTCCTTTTAATGGGTGGGCCAGTCTGAAGAAAACTTTGCACGATCACATGTGCAAGGATTAATAACATATATATGTTTGTAAGAGAAATTTATCATAAATCACAATTCTTTGAGTTTTTTATATCACATTTAGTTCATCATCCCTCTGGAAATGCAATCTTACATTCTCAGTTAGCATATATTTTATGTGTCATCTTCAAGTGGTCGTGCTACAGAGTTTTTAGCAAGAATTGGCAAAAACCACTTTTTTGTAGTGCAGATAATTGAAGAATCTTATAATTAACAAAATGTAATTACCAAGCACACTGCTGTAGCACTACTGATGACAACAAAGCATTTTACAGATTTAATTTACATTTTCAGACATTGGTTATTTTTTCTTTTTTTTAGTATAGTAGTAATGTTCTAGGATGTTTTCATGCCTTATTGTGACATACATGAGTGCCTACATGTAGGCGCTACATGAAAAAAAAAGTGGACAAACATCTTGAGAAAGTTGAGGGTAAACAGGAACGTTTCCTCTGGATGAGTCCGACTCTACCAGAGGAAAAGGGGAAAGATGCAGAGAAGACAGCGCGAATGGTGCGAGAGCCAGCAGAGCAGCCGGGGAGCTGTTTAAAGGAAATAAGTGCCTGGGATTATCTCCCTGCATTCCTTTGGCTATGGTGGATTATGGTTGGTCATTGGAATGTTAAATAAATATGTCTCTTTTTATACCTTCATTTACAATCTAATTTCAGTGTATTTATTATCAATTCAACATTTTGAGGCTTTTATTCGCATATTTTTTCACACCTTTCCAACAGGCACCCAAGAGGGCATTATATTAATGAAACACATTTCTCTTTCCCTTGTCTCTGCAGGAAAAGAAGAGTTTGTCGCAACCTTCAAAGGATCTGAGTTCTTCTGCTACGACTTGTCCTTGAACCCGATTCAAAGCAGCAGTGATGAAATCACATTGTCATTCAAAACCCTACAGAGGAATGGACTGATGCTGCACACGGGAAAATCAGCTGATTACGTCAACCTGGCTCTGAAAAATGGGGCGGTCTCACTCGTCATTAATTTGGGGTCTGGAGCCTTTGAAGCTCTTGTGGAGCCAGTCAATGGGAAATTTAATGACAATGATTGGCATGATGTCAAAGTAACAAGGAATCTACGTCAGGTAACAGTACATAGGGTGATATGGAGACTCAGTAAATAAATTAAAACAAATGCACTTAAATCATTACCATCATACAATACATTATTTTTCCCAGACATTGTAATTAAATTGCTAAATTTAATCATGATGGTTTCTGGTGGAGAGTGAAACAAAACCACGAGGGAGCAGGGACATCTCGATATGAATCAGGGCCTGTGTAAAGTTACAGTTTAAATCAACCCTAACTTTTAAAAAGAAAGGTTATAATGACATTTTACCTTTGTTGTAGCTATGCAAAGTTTCTAGAGTCATTTACATATCAACATGTGCAAAGTAAGACACAATACTGTTTTTTATGTCAAGGGAAAACAAATTTAACTGAACTCAAATTTCAGGGTAGTACGTACAGTATAGTCTGTATTAACAAAAATTACAATATTGGAAAAAAAGGGGAGAAAAGGTACAAAAACATTTGAGTGCTTATGTTAGTACAGTTGTGATATTGGTCATTATGAATCTGTTGTATTTAAGCATTCAAACGAACTTGCTAGCACACTGTACTTTTTACTAATATAAAAGAAAACCTTTATGTAGAGCATAGGTAAACCTAGAGTTAGACTTTAAAGCACCAAAGTCAAATTTCCAGCACAGGAAAATCCCTCTTACAAGATTTATAGACTTTAATGGGCTTTGCTTTATGGTCTTGATTCACCTCCTTATACTCCTAAGAAACAGGGGAGTGACTTTACATGAGTTTTAGGAATTTGATTTCTTATAAAAATCTTGTTTGGCCTCTTAACACCAAAGGGTGGTACAACTCCTGCAGTGTTGCAGGATATCAGCAGAACAAATTCTAGCCTGGTTATGAGATGAGGATATTAATAAGCATAGCGTTTTTGCTTAACAAATATGTAAATAATCCACCTGGCAAGTGCAGATCATGCTGGCCGGAGTAAATCAGCAGAGGTCTGTTAGTGTTTGTTGTGCTGATTCACAGCAGGCCAGCATACAGTAAATTGGGTCAGGATGTAGCTCTCTGCAAGAGGCTGTTCATCCTTGAGGATGATTGGAGGGCCCATCAGTTGGACCCATGACCAACCTGAAGAGGCAGAAGAGTTGTTGAGGCACAACACTGGCATGCTGTCGGTGGCTTTCACCAGTAACTGAATGCTCAGTTTCAGCTGATGTAAGGGTCACCTGTTGGTTGAAATTTCGCTTTCCTTGAGACTAAAGGTTACTAAAGCATGGGTTTCAACAATCTACCCTCTGGGTTTATTACAATAGCACGTGTAATTTCCTCCAGTTCTCTAGGGCCTGACTAGTTGTAGGTGGCTGAATCAGCAGCATGGCATTTGGGATAGAACCCCAGGTGAAAGACCTTTGCTACAGGTGTGCAAAGAAGTACCCACATACCAACTAGGCAGAAGACCTATAGCCCTATAGATCATAATTAATCATTTCCAGAGTAAGTGGATTCAGCTTCTGGGTGCATCTCGACTTGTAGGTACAACAGCTGCTGTGACAAGACAGCTGGAACTTTGCTTCCAGTTCATTGGATATTGTTTCGTAAATACACACAGGCTCTGCTAGATGATTTGGAAACCTTAATCACTCTCACTGGGCCCTAACCCCAACATTATCTAGGTTTAGGAAAAGCAGAAAGCTAATAATACCACACTGCGGCATTTGTCTCTGCAAAGGAAACATGGGAATGTGAAATTATTGTACAGGTCTTTCAAGCTGAATACCGTAAACCCCTCACCTAATTAATCAAGCTAATTTGCGCTGTCGAATTCAAGAAGAGTCCCATAACCCTGGATACATTGCAAACGTTTCAAAACTACTTGTTTCGTTTGCATGAGGTTGCAGGCTTTCGGACCAATGCTTGCCTCAGGGTGATGTACGTTAAGTGTAACCCATGTGCCTGTAGTTGACACGTAGAGACAGTCCTGCACTATATTGATAACTACCCAAAAACGTGGTTGGTTTTGTGGAGCAACAGTAGCAGACTTAAGTGTTAAAAGTGTTAATGCCAACGTACAGATCCTAGCACTACAGGACGTTACAGTGGAGTAAGGTTGTGTTCTGAAAGGACTCGTTGAACTGAATGTGTGATGAGAAAATATGTAGATAAATATAAAGATACTTTACTGATTGTACTAGAACATAAAATAATTTTTAGATGAAACAGGTTATTTAGAATACAATCTTTAAAATAAAAAAGCAGTTGTGCATTCATTTTTGTATAATTCAGTCAGGTTAAGGATTATTTTTGTTATGTACTGATATGTAAAACCTTAGAATTATAAGAGGGAGTACTTTTTCACATGACTGCAGTTTACACCCAAAAATCTCTAGATTTGTTCCTGCTCATTTCGTGGGAAATGTTTATCTTCACCTCAGCTTCTTTTTGCATAATCAGCCAATTGATTATTGACAAACCTAAAGATCTGGCCAGCTTGAACATTCACTGCATTCAAACTGTAAAGAAAACAAAGCATATTGAGTGCATGCTCTGCGGGGGAATCAAAATTGCCATCCTCCATATTCTGTGTCAGGGTCTCCTTTGCTTTGTCTCATTGCAGTAAAGTGATCCTAAAGTTCATCAATAAGACCAAACGGAGGTAAAGTATTGTATGAGCGGTGGGAAGTCTGATACACTGGATTGGTCTCAAGCCTAAAACCAAGTACAAAAGAAGACGAATCCTAATATCAATAGCAACAATAATGATAATAATAATAAAGTTTTAGAAATGGCCTTGGGAATTTTCTTAAGAGGGTCAACTGATGTGCTTTAGGCATTCTTTCGTATGAGCCATGTCTGTCAATCATAACCTTTTGTCGGGACTTGGGTAAGGACGTTTTTTTTTCTGCTACTCAGTCTAGTCACATACAGAAAATGGTGCAAAAAAAAAAAAAAAAACACCATGAAGGAAATCAGGGAGTTACTGGTTGAGCACTTGCACCTCTTGTGCATTCTTGTTATTTCCTTGGTCTGCTTTTTTCTTGTTAAACTTATTTTGCCCTTTTTTCTCTATGTTACTAACATGCTTTGGAAACAAACTAACATCATTCATGGAATGTTTCATTCCACTACTAACCAGTATGGTTTTTTGCCGTTTGACAATGTACTAACAGTATTGACCATCATATATTATTTGAGTAACAATCGTTATTCTGTTCACAGTTTTTAATTTCCTTTCTCCCCCCTTTTCCACAAAGCACTCAGGCATTGGACACGCTATGGTAAACAAACTACATTGTTCGGTAGATATCATTCTAATTGTTTCTTAGTTTGGGTTTGCCGTGTGTTTTTTTCCTTTCCTTTTTTTTTTTTTTTTTTTTTACTGTAGACGTCATTTACAAAAAAAAAAGGAAATTGCGGTTGGTACTCTTCTGCTTACTTTTCGAAACCTTTTTCTTGGTTCATTCATTGGTTTCTCCTCTTTATTTCACTTGTTTCCTGTCCAATTCTGTTTGATCCACCTTTTTAGGAGCATCATTTCGAGCCTTTTGCATCAAGCTGTGGTTAATAATGAGGACCCTCTCCTGTCTGGCTGGCCTGATGCTCTTTGGCTCAGCCAGTTGTATCCCCCATTCACTTTGCATGGCATGCACTTTTGACTACCTGTTGCATATGCCACACTGCCCATTTGTCGACGTGAAAGTGATGGTTGAGCTGTGTTTGTCATTTTGTCTTGGGTGTTTTTCTGATTTCTCTTTGTGGTTTTTACAGTGTCCATTGGCTTGTGCATGCATCTGACACTGTGGCAAGTGTCAAAATACTGATTCTGTATCCCAATCAGGAAAATTGGGAGATTTTTCTTTTTGTGTGCGTGAGAACAAAAAGAGAAGACAAATGCATGCATGTCTTCTTTTGTCTCTTACCCTCAGTCATTGTCCTTTAATAAAAGGTATCTGTGCTTTTCATAGCATGTGCTCCCTTTCTAACCTAGTGGCACGTTCTGGTTTCTTTTGTAGAAACGTCTGCTGGACATACTAATATGGAATAATAATAAATAATAACTAACCTAGATAACATTTTACTAACACCATTTTTGTGTCTGCTAAAATACTTTTATGTTGCAGTAGCAGCAATACTAACACTGTAGTATGGGCAGTTGACTAACTCTCTAACTAGAATAGTGTTCCTTTTAAGTCTTGCAGTCGTCCTAACTAATCAAACTGGACAAAATAATAATCAACAAAAACAAGAAAAAAGACAAGCAAACAAACAAACAAACAGACATGAAAATGGGTTTCAGAAAAAAAAAGAAACATGTAGGGAACTCTGACCTAGATTACGAGAAAAAAGGCTATAACATTATAGTAGGCTGTCTGAGTATAGCGTGTCCTTTCCCTCTGCTTTGTTGTTCAGGTAACAATATCCGTCGACGGGATTCTGACCACCACAGGATATACGCAAGAAGACTACACCATGCTAGGCTCTGATGACTTTTTCTATGTCGGAGGGAGCCCTAGCACAGCCGACCTGCCTGGATCTCCAGTTAGCAACAACTTCATGGGCTGCCTCAGGGAGGTAAACACCACTTCTGTTTGAACTCTGAGGCTGGTGGGTGTGCAGGATATGACTGGCTTCACCTTAGGACTCCAAAACAGACCCTCCCACCCACAAGCTGGCCCTATTTCATCCTTAACACCCTGAGTTTGTTTGTCCTCTTTTCCTCACTCTCACTGACACAAACTTTCTCTGACTCAAAATTTTTTCCCTCTTCTGCCCCCTCAGTGCACATACGACGCTCTACACACATGCACACACAACTATGCTGGGCGCACCACACACCCACACGTATAGAGGTCTGTCTTGGAGTGGAATTTACCTCGGGCTTCACGTGGCTATGTCAGCTGCACTTCAAAGCAGAGCGGTGATCCTGAGATCAGGGAGTGGAATTTTTATGAGGAGCATCTGACACGCTTAACACCTCACTATTGTTGGGGAGTGTGCTCTATCAGATTTTATCTTAGCCCAATTGTTTAAAGAATAACATTTTTTCTTTATGCTCGGTATCTGTGGAGGGCTTTCCTAAATGTAACTTAATAGTGCTTGAAAAGCGGGAGCGAAACAAGAAAAATAGAGAAATGTACATTAGTTATATGCTCTGGGATGCATTGAATTCAGCACATCCCTGGCCTCCACAGTGCAATGGGCCATTTGAGTACTTAAAGGCAGACTGCTGTCCTCAGTATCATCTAGGATAGGTCTGAAGCATCTCTCTTTAATGAGTACACACGGAGTGGAGCAGGGAATGTTCACAAGCTTATTAAAAGTGTGTTTTTAAGGCAACTTTTTTAGTTAAATACATGTCTTGCAGGTGCTGCAGATGCTACAACAACAGGGGTGGAATTGGTTCACCCCATTTGTGGTCATCCACCCCACTGAATTACTCTCTGTCCTCTTGCCAAGCCTGCCCTCACTGTCCTGAGATCCATGTATTGAACTGCTCAAAAACTTTTAAATATGCTGCAGAGCTGCGATAACGCCTACAAGAAGAGAGACTGAGGGGATTTTCAGTATTTTATTTGCTCATGGGATCTTTTAATATTCCTTATTTAGTTTTACCAGACAAATGCAAATGTCAATATCAAATAAAAAGAGATTAAGCCTGCATGATCTAAAATCCATAGTTAGTTCCATCTACTTGACTTTGATTTTTTTGTCTGACATTTTTAGTACGTTGACAAGCTCTTTGCATCCTCTCATCCAGGCTGTTGAATTAAACAAAAAGGCCCATCTCAGGTCAGCTTCAGAGTGTGTTGTGATAGAATATGTGTGGTGGTTTAACAGCATACGCTGTGGGACCTGATTGATAACATGTCTCCAAGTGGCATGTTGCAGCATTTGTGTGCAGATTCCAGTCTGAGTCGCCACGCCTGCCTGTTAGTTCTGATGGCAAAACAAACTGTGGTGCAGTAATAGCTCAGTTGTCACAGCCCTAGTTTGATGACAAATTAGTGCAGCACTACGAGTGCAGCACCAGTTGTAGCTCAGACCAAAGCTCCTTCGATGCTGAAAGGTGCCCTTTGTCTTGACTATAAAAAATTGATTTGGGTTTATTGGCTGTATCTGTTGCACCTTTGTCTGCATGAGTCAAGTTCAACGGGCAGAGAGGCTGTAATTTATTCCTTTACTTTTTTTCCATTTCTTTTTCTATAATCCCTAAAACACTACATTTTGGTTTAGTTGGGATCACCTGGCCTTCATCTTAGGATGAAGATCCACGGCAGTGTGACTTTCGAGTGCAAGAATGTGGCCACTGTAGACCTGACAGGCCTGAGTGAATATACACGTATAGTCTCTCTCTCTCTCTCTTTCTTACCGTATATATTTAAATATACTTTATATATAATATACTTTAAAAATATATACTTTATATATATATGTGTGTGTGTGTGTGTGTGTGTGTGTGTGTGTGTGTGTGTGTGTGTGTGTGTGTGTGTGTGTGAAGAAAATATAGTTTCCTGGTTTGATTTCCTCACAGTTAAGTGCATAATAAACTAAGCCTTGGCTTATCTAACTCTGAAGCACCGCTATGAGCTCCATCCACCTGAACAGTTAGACACAGTAGATCTGACTTGGTGATAAACATAATGCTCCATGCAAATACAATCCCATCGGACATGTTCCCATTTTCAGGTGAACGCTTAGCATGACAGCAAATAAAAAACATGGCTAGTGTTTTCCACAGCTGTAACTCATTTGATTTGACCCACTGGAGGCAACAGACATATACAATTACAACTCTTTTGTTATATAAATGTGCGTGCTATTGCAGTAAAAGAGCTATCTATTACTTTCTAACATTATCCTCCAATTAGCAGTATTAGAGCAGCGTGAAAGAGATCATCAGCTGTGCGCTTGACATCTAGAGGTGGCTGTTAAATAGTAGTTCCCCTTTTATCTCTCTTCCTGATGAACTTTAACATCTTTATGTTTAAAGCCTTTGTCGTCCTCTAAATCTTAGCTTTTGTATGAGTATGTCAAGTGTGTCTGGTGAAAAATATAACGGCTCCATTGATGTTTTGATGCAAAATGTTGACATTCACGGAAATGTTAATTAGTTGGAAATTGGATGAAACTAGACATAGGGATCCTAGCTGCTGCTTACAGCTGCTTAGTAGATACTCTTTCATTGTGGGGATTGGATAATGACGGGGTTAGAGCTGTCTTCATGTTTTTTTGGACTGTCGCTAATTACAGTGGAACCCACACAGACATATTCTACACAAACTGTAGACCTTAATCAATATGAGTATTCATGAGAAACTTGCTTAAGTGAATTTAATACGCCTCTTCTTGCATTTTAGTGAATGAGAATAAATCAGGCGATTAAGATGAGCTTCATACACAAATGGAGTTTACTAGTTAGACAAACAACAGTAAATAAAAATGAGCAAATTAGAAAATGTACTGTTGCTGTATCATGTATGATAATGAAGCTCATCCATCAGTAAATTTGGTATTTTAATGACATTTAATGGGCTGCTACTCTTTCACTTCTGTACCTTAGCTCTATATCATCTCAAAGGTCACAGAACTAATACATTTGATTTATTTAAGCCTCCTGTTTTATAGTGTCTGAGAACAGTAGCTAAAATTGACATAAATGTTTGGGGGGTTTTTTGATTTAGAAATTTCCAACAGTATGTACGGGATAACGGATGCTGGAGCTTGCATGAGAAAACACTGCACTAATTTCTTCTTTAGAAAGGCATATCCATCATCTGACCACTCTTATTCTAATCAAATACTCCAACAGGGACTTTAAATCAGCATTTTGCACCACACTTGCAATCAAGTCACTAGTTTAGATTTATCACTCTTCATCTCACATGTCACACCGACTCCCGAGAGATAATGCTGGATAAAATCATTTTCTCCAAACCATTGTCACAGTTGTTTGTCATGTTCAGGTTGTCTCTTGACGGTAGAGCTGAAAGCCAAAATGCATCTCCCACCTATTTACACTTCACCCACTATTCACTTGTTGTGAAGGCTTCAAATGGGTGCAGAGAAAGCGGGAAGATGTCTGTGACATTTGGTACCCTGTGGACACAGCTCGTCACGTATAGGTGCAGTGTGACAAAGATTACCAATAGCTGAGGCATGCGATCCTTGCTTATGACACCGTGTTGTGGGATGAAATATCACATGGACATCATGGTGTTTAATTATGCATATTTACATTCCCCATTATATTTATATTCTGCAAACTGATCTTTGATTTGCAGAATATGACTAAAACCTTTTTTTTTATTGTGTTCCATTTCAGGTTGTATACAAAAACAATGACGTGAGACTTGAGTTGTCCAGGCTGGCCAAGCAGGGTGATCCCAAGATGAAGATCCACGGCACTGTGGCCTTCAAGTGTGAGAACGTGGCCACTCTAGATCCCATCACTTTTGAGACGCCTGAGTCTTACATCATCCTCAACAAGTGGAATGCTAAAAAGACAGGCTCCATCTCCTTTGACTTCCGCACCACTGAGCCCAACGGCCTTCTCCTTTTCAGCCATGGCAAGCTCAAGCAGCAGCCAAAGGATTCAAAGAGTCCTCAAACTCTTAAAGTGGACTTCTTTGCTATCGAGATGCTGGATGGCCATCTGTACTTGCTGCTGGACATGGGCTCGGGAACCACAAAGACCAGGGCAGTCAACAAGAAGGTCAATGACGGCGAGTGGTACCATGTTGACTTCCAGCGAGATGGAAGATCAGGTAACTTTTTAAAAAATCGTTAGCAACATACAATATTTAGACGAATAGCATGCAAGAAACAATAATAAACAATAAAAGGCACCTGTTGCTGCATCTGTCGCTACTATGAGAGTGCAATACATTTAAATGTAAAAAAAAATATGCAACATGGCAAAAAATGACCACTTAAACTGAACTGATGTACTTTATATCAACAAAATACATTAGGTTGCGTGACTACTACTTGACTTCCTATCATGTAGGTGAAAAGGGTCTGTGGGCTTAACAATAGTGTTTTCACAGCAGTAGTTTACACCTTCCACATGTCCTGACTTGAAGTACTGTAGCAGTGACGCATTTCTCAGCAGTTTATTTCCTTCGTAGCGCAGACAGTGACCATCTCCGATCAAGATTTCTTAAATAATAGTGCCATAAAAACAAAATGCAGTACTTCAGAAGGCTTGAAATTATACAGAGACATGCCACCACACTCCTTTGTGTTTTCATACACATACAAACAAACACCCACATTGCATGCAGTTCAGTAGCCCAGCAATCAAACACAGTTTTAATTTTGTGTGTCGTTGTCCTCCTGGCACCAGAAATGTGCAAAAAGTATGGTGATGAAGTAATCCTCAATATGACTGACTAGTTTAGCCTTCAACATATAAAGTGCGATCAAGAAGCACTGGCCCATAAAAATCAAAAATACATACTACCTAGCTTAAATTTTCTTCTTCACTTTGTAGAAGTCCCATTACAACCATGAACTGTGGCATCATGTCACTGTGTGCCGGCATACTGACATCACAGGAAGATTTCGGTATCATCAGCGCAACCTTTGTTAGCTACCTATTTACTTACTGCGTTCGGTTCTTTCCACTTTCTGAGTTGGAAGTTGAGGGATCACTGTTTCAACACACTGGTGCAGATATAACGTGCATCAAAGAGTTTCAGGTACAACAGGACAGAATGAGACTCCTGCAGAGCAATCTAAAAATAGCAGCAACGCTCAAAATACTTTGGTGGTGAATAAGAAAACTGCCTTGAAGGGGAGATCAGATTTTTATGGGCCCTTTGATCACACTGTGTACGGTACAACGCAGAATTCAGAAGAAACTTAAACAAGGAGCTCTTTAAACAATTTTACTGAAATAAAATTATTTTCATGGGGTCATGGACTTGTTTTCTGAAAAACTGAATTATTCATTATTGTACCAGAGTTGGTTCACCACTGAAACTTGAATATTTCTCCACACACTGCCTGCCCTTCCACTTGTTATAATTATTTTTACATATTTATTATAAAATCCAATTGAATAGTGATAACCCAACTCCAGATAGTGGCTACGTGTCACGATTCCAGACACATATTTGCAACAAAATAACTTTGTCCCCTCTCACAATGTGTCCTCTACGCCCCGGGTCGCCCTGCACTGGTCCCTGTTGATTTGCTTATCTAAGCAGCAATTTGTTAGTGTGAGCTTAGGGCCAAGCCCTTGCAATGTCATGCTGCAAATTAGATATACCCCTTGACCATGTTTTCCACTCCATCTCAAGAGGTGGAAATTAGATTAACTGTTTCATTACCCCCCTAAGCAAGTCTGGGTTGTAGTTCCAAATTGAGCTAGATACAATGTTAAAATAGTGACAGCTTTCACACATTCAGCTCCATTAGTCAATGAAAGTGTTTGTAAAATTAGCTCCAATACTCTGTTTGAGGTGACACAATACAGGCCTACGCTGAAATAAACATTACTGAGTGGCTTCTATTGAATTCGCTGGGAGAAGAAAGCTGTGGGTACCTTCTCAGATGACATAAATCCAAAACATTTAGTTGCGGTGCGCCGCACTATAAACAACATTGTCTTGCTAAATTAAATTTTTTTTCATTATGTGTGTAGTAACCTCTGATCACCCTCCCCCATGCAGTGCACACATGTACACACGAACACGGGCACACAGAACCCCGAGCTCTCTCATCGAGCTCTCCACTCACTGTTCTCTCTGTCTACCCTGCCTAAGTTTCCATGGAAACAGGAGGGGGTGTCTCCCAGGACTGAGACAGTTACTGCACAGTGCTGTGCTGAGCTGTGCACTAATGACATTTCAGAATAACTTTTCCTTCTTTTCTCAAGTCCTGCGGATCAACACTTACGTACTGGCCTGTAGAGAGGATGTACAAAGGTCTCGCCAATATGACGACTTCCCTTGTGATACGAGTAACAACATGGCGAGGATGCTTTAGATACGTGCACACAGTGGCTTCAAATTGTGAAGCTTTTTTCCAATTTATTTATTTATTTCTTACATCCAGGTTTCTATGATCTGTACAAAGCACTGCTGCTTATGGTGTGTAATGGTGTGGATACCACTCCTGAAATGTATATATTATAATCTCTATATATGTATTAACAATTGTGAATCTCAATTAAAGCTATAATCAAATAAAACAATCATCGTCCTGAACTACAACAGAAAGCCTGCAAGAATAAGTAGAGAGGTTGTTCCATAGATCAGGAGCTGCCACCTAAAAAGCTCTGTCACCTCTATTTTTGAGCGAGTGACATCCAAGAGCGGTGAGTTTGTAGACCTCAGTGCTCTGGTAGGAGTGTAGGCCCGTAAAAGTTCCGTTAGGCATGGTGGCGCCAAACCTTTGAGCCTCTTAAAAGAAAGTAATAACATTTTAAACTGGATCCTGAAATGGACTGGAAGCCAGTGTAGGCAGGCCACTACAGGTGTGATGTGATCACACTGCTTCTTTTTACTGGCATTTAGCCACGAGGTTGCGTATTTCAGAACAACTCTCTTGGTTACTGCTCTCTTCAGAGCACTCTGGGCTACTATAGAAACAGAGCAGCGCTACATGTTGGGCTCCATGGATGACACTCTCTCTTTGTAATGGGCTCATTCTGAGCCCAGAGTTGTCAGACGATTGCTCGCATAAAATGTTGCAGCATAATCTGTCACTGAGGCTGCTAGTGGTGGCCCGTGGTATTATTTTATGCAGCTCATGAGAGCACAGAGGATTCTGTACATTTCATTCATCCACAGTTCATGCCATACTGTGATATAGCAGTATGGTTCCAGCCATTATACCAGACTGAACATTTCTAACTGTGACAAATAACCGTTGTCAGCTGGTAACAACACAAAGCACAGAACATAACTGAATGACACAAAATTAACAAATGAGTGAAAATGCCATAATAAAGCCCAGTTCTGTGAGCAGACACATTGCAAACACTAACTAGGTGTCTGATGTTTTCAGTGTACCATCAAACATATGCTTGCTCCCTAAATTAGAGTGAGGTATCAAAACCACATGAACCTATGTCCTATGTCACTGGCTGCTCTCTGCCCAGCCTGGAGGTCACTGCAAACTCTCGGTACCTCAGCAGAGCTGGCAATATCATCAAGGACCACTCTCACCCCAGCAACCAACTGTTTGAACTATTACCGTCAGGCCGACGGTACAGGTCACATAAAACCAGGACAAACAGATTCAGGGATAGCTTCTTTCCCAGAGCTATCACCGTAGTAAATAAGCACAAAAACAATTGAACCTATTCCATACCGTCACTGTCATTATATTATGCTGCTATTCATACTGTCATTATATTAATGCTGCTATCCTGTATATATTGTACATACTATTGTTTGAGTACTTACGATTGTTTTTTTTGTACTTTTTATATTTTACATTTATATTTATTATTGAAACTTGCACCAAGGGAGTGGCACTCCAATTTCGTTGTACTCTGTACAATGACAATAAAGGCTATTCTATTCTATTCTATTCTAACTGAACTGAACCACAGTTTATTGTCAGAGCTAATTTAACACTGATGAAAATGATTATTAATCCTACAATCTAGTTCTCTTAATTGAACCCTTTAAATCGTACACACGAGTCCTTCAAGGTAATTTTCAAAAACAACATAGAAGAATTCACCAGTCCCCCGAGAGCGTGACTCATCAAACATATGGTATTCTTGGCTTTTCATCTGTGTGTCAGATGTTTTATTAATACACACCACCAAGCACATCACTCATAACAAAAGTGCAACACAACAGCCAGACATAATTATCCGCAGCCCAGTCCTCCGTGTGCAACGCTTCCTGCAGCTGTAACAATGGTGGATAATGATCCCTGCCCTATTTAGTTTAGGCAGCTCTTTCTACAGGAAGCAAGCCTGCAAATGGACTCTGGCTCTCAGACAGCATCTTCTAACCCTCAATGCATTAGAGACGCTAAGAGACACTCTGCTTTTAAGTGAGGGCTTCTGGGCCGCAAGTGCTGTGGGTCACTCATCAGAGACATTACACGGACATTGCTGTGTTGTAGCCACACTTCCTGCTAGGGCACACGCGGCGCTACTTCACACACAAACATGCACACGTACACCAAACAAACAGAAGCAGGCATGCACACTCTTATAGATAACATATTCCCTATCCTCACAACCCACTCACGAGCTTCTTTTTCTACAGAGAATCCAATCACAGGGAGAGATTTGGCCGTATCGCCCTAACTGGATTGTAGTAATCCCCTGTCTGACATGTTTTGGGGATGTGTGAGTGGGGTTAGGGGACATCATGCCAAGTTGAGCCTGGCTGCTGATGCAAAAAGTGTGAGAGAGATCTGAGCTGTCATTTGGACCCCTGCCTTCAGGTTTGATGATGGAGTACCACTTACAGGTCAGCCCACAGAGAGGGATAGAGAGAGTAATGTGGTCAGCGCTTTTAAGTTGGCTAGACTGCTGATTTTTGTCATCATCATTCAGTCACATTTTAGCCCTCTGTATCAGTTTGATCATCTCGTTTGTAATTTCTGTACTCATTTTTCAGGACACTGTTTACCGCTGTGTTCCCACTGCTTTCTTATCTGTCATCATATACACCCCCCATCCTCTTTCCAGGCTTCTTTATCTCCATGTTCTCATCTTGTTCTGTATCTCCTCCTCTTTAATGTTAGCATTCACAAGACACACCCCCTGATATCAAAATAATAGTGTTCAAAACATAAGTAGTCCTGCAGTGTGTATATGCCCTGCTGTTAGGGTAGTCGTCCAACATTACACAGATCCACTCTGCTTTCACATATTCTTTACAGGAGATTGAGAAGTAAATACATCACTGTCACATGATGCCCAGGAGATGTAGATATCTTTCTTCTTCTTCTGCATCAATTTAGACAGATATTCTTTCTTCGTTCTTTATGACTGTAATAAGACTTAAGTGTAGATATCATGAGGTTTAAAGCATCCAATAACTCGATGATGACTTTAACAGTATCACTTTATATTTTACTTTCAAAGAGCAAGGCTTTCTTGTAATTTTTAAAAATGGTCAGACTTTTTGAAACTCTTTCCAAATTTTTCATTGGACATTACCTGCTTTTTCACTCATTCTCAGTCCAGTTCAAGTACCAGCCTCTTTTCAGTGGAATTTCTATTTGTTACGCCACTTTTACACTGACCTATGATCTTATTAAAGCGTAAACAAAGACACCAAACTCAAAGGATGGACCGGTGTTGTGTGTGCCAAATTTTAAATTGTATCTTTAGGCATTTTGTTACTGGCAGCGTCTTACAAAAATGTATCATTTGTTCCTATTTCTTTAGTGAATTTGTAGTTGAAAAATGCCAAAGATAACACAGTGTGACAGGTATAAAATAGTATTTTGGCACCAACACCAAAAAGCTATTTGCCAAAAACCTGGCATATTTTGGCATGTGCAGGGTGTCCTTAAAAAAGTTGAGGAAATTGAACAAGTGGAGAACAAAAGAGGAAAGCTTACAAAAAACACTATCTACAGCAGATAAATATTTATCTGAAAGCAATGTGAAACCATAAGAAATAGGAACAATACAGATCTGACATAGAACCTGAGAAATGCACATGGACCATCATTTGATTCATCTACTGTTCACTGGAAAAATGAGAAAAGGGTGGCTCTCAAGAAGGGAAGAGAAACAGGAAGAAAAGGCTGCCAAATTACACAAGAATTGAACTGAAAATCAGCGGGCAACAGGTTTACACCAAAGTTGATGTCAGTACATATGAGATCAGAAGAGATGCCCAACAGTGAGTGTCTGCACCCATCTGTAAAAGACGGTGGAGGCTCTGTCATGGTTTGGAGCTTTTCAGTCAGTGGTGTTGGGGATCAAAATTGATTAAATGAGGAAGATAGAAAAGTACCATCAGACTTTAATCCACCGCACAGTATCTGATTGGCAACAGCATCATTTTCAACATGATCAACGATCTTAAACACATTGCCAAAGCAGTAAAAGCATACCTGGATAGAAAAGCAAAGAATGGAACATAATGAGTCATGGATTTACCTCAAAGAAGAGCTTTGTATGTCCTTTAGGAAACATGGAGATGGCAAAATATAAAGGAATGAAGGGTGGCTCAAGAATTTTGCACACTACTTCACTCAGTTTCTTCAAATGCCTGTCACAGTGTGGGATCTGACAAAAAAAAAAAGTGTTTGCGTGTGTGGATACTTCTCTCGCCATTCACGCTGACCACACTGATGTTCATTCTTCAGCCGGGCACCTGCTCTACTCAGAGAAAAGTTTCCTCGCTAATGAGTTTGATGTAGTGAGCTCGTTAGCTATAACCTGAAGGGAGCTGTTCTGGCTGCATGACGGGTGGCCTATGCCAAGTGTGCAAAGCTCGGAAGTCTCAACAGCTGTGGCTGGAGAGAGCAGGGGCAGTGGGTGGCGGCAGGAAAGTGCAGGAACAGATGCCTGGGGCCAAGACCCTGAGAAAAGAGCTGGAACATGTTAGTGGGACCCGGTTAATCATTGTGCACTAGGTCCTTAGCTGTCTCTCTCAAACAATTTTGCAAAAGGGCTGGCTCACCTTGGCTATGAAGATCATACATGAACAAGTGTGTTATTAGCATAGGGGGTGATTTTTAACATTTTTTTGTTATGTGAAAAGATGCTTCTGAGAAAAAAGGCTTTGATAGAAAAAATAGAAATGCAGATATTTATTATATGTATAATTAATTGTGATATGTACATTCATGCGTGCTAATGGTAGCTGTAATGAAATGTGAAATGCCCCATTTAATATCTAATGTGTCTCTAAAAAGTGCCAGGCAGCCCTGCTGAAATTCAAGTATGGCTTAGGGCTTGTTTCCCCAACATAAACACTTTGACTAGAAAAGTAACTTAAAAGCTACACTTCTCTCCCACATACAGTACAAGCATTACAGCTTTGCCATTTAGCCCATGGCAATCAACTATTAGTTCCTTCATATCTGCCATGGCATGCATCTGCCACTCAAAATTCAAATTTTGACTCTATGGCAATTTTATTTTTAAGCATCCATCCAGGCAGTGGCCTGTGTGGATCCTCAGTGCCACGGTATATAGATTACTGGACGAGGATGCAGGCAGTGGAGGCAGCCACCATTAATTAAAGTCCACAATGGTTCCTGCACTGAGAGTAACAGATCCATATACAAATTAATCACCCGGTCTGAGTCCCACAGTAAGGCCTTCCTTTTCCACAGCTTTACAGTCCAGTCATGTCCGCTGTTGTTTACCGTGCTCCAGATCGAGAATTAAACCTGAATGAGAGTGATAAATCATGTTGGGAAACACACATGCTCTCATTGCAGGTTTATGTGTTTGAGAGGCAAACAGAAGGAGAGACAGGGTGGCGGGGGGGTCGGAGCCTCCAGTCCGTTAATCAAGATCAAAAAGATGGTTACGATGTTTTTTTTGGGAAGGGTGGCTAAAATGATAGAGGGGGCAACTATTTTTCTTTTCCTCACTAGTTTCTTTATGACCACTGCTTTATAGATAAAGGAGATTTATTATGGCAAACCCAAGGAAAATGGAGAGGATACTCTTAGGAATCCCAGATTAAACTACTAATAGACTAGCTGCCCTGTGATTAATGCATCTTATCATCTCTCATCAGTCATTCTAAATGAAGAAAATCCTGACCCTGTCCAGATGGATAACACTAATTAGGTTAATTTCTTCATCAAAACATTTTCAAATGGGTCTTCTTTGCATCTTTGTGGTCCTGTAGGACACACAGTGCCTTTTGGAGGCTAATTGTTTACTTACCTCAAAGTAGCTGTAGCAAAACAATAACTTATTCTTCCTGTATCTTCATTTTTAGGTACCATCTCCATCAACACCCTCCGCACTGCCTACACAGCCCCTGGAGAAAGTGAGATCCTGGACTTGGATGACAACCTGTACCTCGGGGGTTTACCGGAGAATAGAAGGGGGTTGGTGTTCCCCACCGAGGTGTGGACTGCACTGCTCAACTATGGCTACGTAGGCTGCATTCGAGATTTATTTATTGACGGACAGAGTAAAGATGTCAGACGGCTGGCTGAGATCCAGAAAGCTGCCGGGGTCAAGCCCTCCTGCTCTAAAGAGCCTCCCAAGCAGTGCTTGAGCAACCCCTGCCAAAACAATGGGATCTGTAGAGAAGGCTGGAATCGCTACGTGTGTGACTGTTCTGGGACTGGATACCTGGGTCGCTCCTGCGAAAGAGGTAAAACTTTGTCTCATTTTTTCTACCCAGCTGTTAGACTGCTTATAATTTCTTTCTCTTAGGCGTAATCTTTGCCAGTGTAAAATGTTGATGATGCTGCACAGCGACCTCACCATGTATTATCTTCTGATGTAGGGATGGGATCATAAAAGTGTGAATATAATTTACATCAAAGAAAAGGAAAAGATTGGTTTAATTATATCTGCCATGGATGTAGTATTCTTTGTCTTTCAAGTTCACGTTGAACAGTGTCAACACACAAAAGCCTGCAGGTGGTCTTTTTGTTATCCAGGCTTATGGTTGAACATCGCCAGCTCTCTAACAGCAGGTTGGTGGTAATTTAAGGCAGGAGAGAAATTGCGGGAGGAGACCGACAGCAACAGAGAAGCAGGCAAAATGAGTCAGGATACGGAGGGTTGATGTTCGAGTATGTTGAGTGGCAGGTGACTGATGCACCACCGAGACACTGCTGGTCACGTCCACCATGCACACTTGCCTGTAAATTGGCTGTCTTCTGCAAACCATTTGCCTCATCAAACCACTCGCTCATGACCAGACCTGGTGCAGAATACTTATCCTTCTGTCCTCCAGAGAAGAGAAATAGGAGAAGTGAGTGTCACACCATGAAACTTTAGGCCTCTATGTCTGACTTACCCCTGATTCTGCAGGAATTTGTCTTTTTTTTATTTATAGCTGATCACTGAGAAATTAAAAGAACACTTTTTGTTCTGAACTTTCTGACTAGTGTTTAAAGTTGATAGGGTCGCAAATTATACTAAAAAAATGAATAGTCACATATTTGTCTGATAAAAAGCTATAATTGCTTGAACTTAGCCCTGAGAAAATCTTCCAGAACTGCCCTTAGTACTCTAAAGCAGATTCTTTTCTTCCTGTTTTAGTATTTTGCTGTATTTCTGCAGCTAGCTGAAAGCAACGGAGTACAAGAATTTTTTCTGTGCTATAAAATGTATGAAAAGAATTTCAGGTGTATCTTTAAGGAATTGTGAGATTAAACATTTCTGCATGATCAGCTTTAATTTGCTGATCTTTTTGATCAATGTACTTTCCTTTTATCCACACAGTGAGACTAAGCAAATACATTTTTCCAATTTATAGTTCTTTTATTAAGGAGAACTGCAATATTAAGAAATCATAGGATATTTCCATATTGGTTGAATGAATTCATAGCTATATACATATAATCATCACAGATTCTAACCTGAAGCAGTAGACTATATATTGGCGTGTTAAGGGATTTATATTGCAGCAGCATGCATAGTCATGAAATCTCAATGGTGCAATAGTAGCAAATGCATGAAAGCATTTAACATATGCATAATCAAGGCAAATGTCAAAGCATGTGACACTGTTATCACAGCGTGATGCATCTTCGCCGAAACAGGAACAGGTTCTCTCATCTGAAAAAAAAGAAAAAAATCCGCTGCGGTTGGAACGCACCACGTCCCACACAGTTACATGTGTCAGCTCCACACGTGCTTTTGCTATTCCTCTGTGCTGAAGTCACTTGCTTCATGAAACAGTATTACCAAAAGTAAAGGGATGTTGTATAGTTGGAACTCTGTTTAGTGTG
The DNA here is from genome assembly GCF_057382095.1 of Aulonocara sp. 'chitande type north' Nkhata Bay. Taxonomy (NCBI): domain Eukaryota; kingdom Metazoa; phylum Chordata; class Actinopteri; order Cichliformes; family Cichlidae; genus Aulonocara; species Aulonocara sp. 'chitande type north' Nkhata Bay. Next base: position 30,102,792 of record NC_141356.1, read on the forward strand.
TGTTTTAAACGGATCTATTGTGAAATGTAAAGTTATCTGAAGAGTCACAGCTTGTCTTTTTTAACCATAACTTGTATGTGGACAGTGCTTATCTGTTGTTTTCTCTCTAACCTCTACTTGTTAGTCTTCTTAGGGCAGATGCACCAAATGTTACGGTGATGCAACGCTTCTAGAACCAGTATAAACGTTTCTATGGTATTTTAAGAAGTGCAGCATCGATAGAAATGACACAAAGTGTGCCAGTTTTTGTAAAAAATAAAAAGTATCAGGAGCAACATGTTTCATCCAAGCCCCACCATTCAAAGGCTACATGGCAAAGGTTCCTGACCTGGTTCCTGTAGTTTTCTTGCTTTGGCTTTGTGATAAATGCTTCCAGTCCATAACGACTTAATTATGAACACTGTTTACACATTAAAACTGACTGGGAAATGAATAAGGCATCAGAAATTAGTCAAGTAGTCATAAGAAAATTTGGAGTAGTCATTTAAAAACCTTAATTTTGAAAGAAAAGGCAACTATATGTGTTTCTTTTAGTTTTTGTTTTTTATTCTTTTAATATTGACCCAGTCTTCTAGCAATCGTCTGACTCGGGAAGGCAATTTCTGGTGTGAGTCTTGCCACTGGAGTGGGGAGGGAGTAAGTTATTATGTCCACAAACCAACCACCCCCCACCCCCTGCCTTCCCACCTACATATACACACACACACACACACACACACACACACACACACACACACACACAAAACCTTGAGTATAAATGGATGACGCTGATTTATAACTCCAACTGCACTTTAGAGATGCTAATGATACTGATGGAAATCTGGCAAATGGCACAAAAACAAAATGATACAAAAGCACATGACACTGTTGTGAAATGAGGCTTGTTTAGTCACGAACGTCTTGAAGGTATGTGGCACGTGTTGCGAATGCAGTGTTTTAGTTAGTTCTGAGGCAGGAAATTAATATTTGATTTAAAAAAGGGAGCAAAAAAAGCAGAAATAAAATTTAGTGTAAAAGAAAATAATTCGATTTCCATATCTGATGAACGTGTCAGTGAGGCTTGTCTCCGCGCTACTTTGATTTTCCACATGTGCACGTCGGTTTTAGCTAATGAGTTGACAGGAATTAGGACACAGTACATGAGGGAGGTGGAGTGGGCAAGGGATACAGATCGTTTCTCTTCAGGAAGATAATTACTTATTCAGAGAGCGTTCTTGGGTCCAAAGATATAATCCAGCCTGACTTTGCTCTGAAAACAAAAACAAAAAGCTGAAACAGTTCCACATTAAGAGACTGCGTGTTGCAAAGATTTCCTCCACCGTGACCTTCTGTACTCTCTTTGAACACCAGAGCCGTGTTCTGGCGTCTCGGCTTCTCCGTCCAACTCTCATTTTCTGGCTGTCTCTGCACTTGTGTATGAGACAGGCATTAGCGAGAGTGTGAGTGGGAGCAGTGGTACAGAGGATGGGCTCTGGCGTGCTGCCAGCTGTTTTGAATGATCCAGATTGCCTCTGCACTGGTAGGATGAAGCAGGCACCAGCAGGCCGAGGAGCTGTCAAAAGAATTACCCCAGCTCTCACTTATCCATGCATGGTGTACCACCCGGTGGCAAAATACAGCTACTGCATATGGCAGAGGAGGAGGACGACGACAAGTAAAAGGAGCAAGAGGTGGATCTTCGGAACACAGCCACGGAGCTATTAGCCCTATTTTGAGACATTTTAATTAAGCAGACAAAGCAATTTTCCCCCCTTGCATCCCAAATGTCTTCCCCTTCATTGTTCCTCCAGTTGCTAATTAGCCCAAATATTAGTCTTGCAGTGTGAGGCTAAAACAGCCTCCCAGATGGTGTGGTAGGTGTGTTGTAGTACATGCACATATTCCCTAATGAGATTTGACATGCTGGATTCCAGCACTGACAGCACCTGCATCATTTCACAGTGGCTGCAGCTGAACGTGTGCTTCAACATACCCGCAATGGATAAGCTCGGTGCTGAAGATCAGTGTACAGATCGATACATGAGTCTGCTCATTGTACACCAGACATACCTAACAACTTGCTGATTTGCAGTGTAGAGGCTTTGCACTGTGCTTTTACCAATAGTGATGCTATTAGTTCAAAATATATATTTAAAAAAAACTGTATAAAATATAGCAGCCTTACAGCTTCAGGGTACTCTTAAGGGATATATCATTAAGTAGAGCCTTGAGTCTACTGCAGTATATTATTGCCAGCATGTACTAAAGGTGTCTAATACCTTGCTCCAGAGCATAGTGCACAACAATACAATGCATTAACTACTTATGTAAATTAGTGTAAATAAAGAAAAACTCTGTTCTTTGAGAACATTTATTGCTTTTCAGAGCATAAAGCCATTTGCCATCGGTCCAAAGCAAAAGCCAAGAGGTGCAGAATGCTATTGCATAATTGAGAAAAGCCCTTAAAGGAGAATATGGCTGAGCGTTAGCATTAAAGCATGTTTTAGCCGTGCCCTTTGACAGCACACTGTGTTAGTCACCATTCAGCACACTTGAATCTAGTCATAATTAGAGAGAACCGGTTGTCCCGCGCCCTTAAGCGATGGACATACATGTGTAGAAAAGTGAAAAACATGGAAGACGCGTGACTGTACGAGCGCTGGGGGTCCATTTTTTCGAGGAAAATGTTGAGGAATAGCTCTGGCTGAAAGATTTTGATAGCGCAGGATAGACCTTGAGAGATGAGCTAATTGTCCTAACATTCTCGACCGGCTGAAAGATTTTGATAGCGATTGAATGCAAAGCTGTACTACTTGTAGCTTCCATTTCATAATGCAAGAGCTGAAGTTGCATATTATCCCAATCTCAGCTGATCTATTTTCCATCTTCGCTCTCATTTCATAGCTCAGATAATGTTGCCGTATGGTCACAGGGCAGCAGATGTGAACCTGGCCCATGATGCTGCTTCCTCTCTGTGCATACACAGAACATTGTTTCCCTGTCTGAAGAAATCCACTCAGCTTGTAACTTGTTTCCACACTTTTAATAGCCAGTGTGTCTCTTTCGTGGATTGTCTATACTTGGGTTCAAAGACGGCTGCGGTGAAGAAGACATGAGCTGCCTTGAATTATTTATCATATCTCTGAGCCATTTCCTCCTGTTTATTATGGATGTTGAACACAAATTTTCCAAAAGCCTTTTGGCAGTTGTTTTCTGGCAATTTTTGAATTGGGTTGAGTCTGGTGCCCCGATACTGTGGGACATCACAATCCTGTGGCATGCAGCTGACAGCTCAGCCTTCCTGCAGAGTCTGCTCTCCTCGGGGGGAGAAAGCAGGAAGAACTGTGTGCCTGTCTGCCATTACCCCACCCCTTGTTAGTAGTACAGGCTTGTTTGTTACTTCTCTGAAAGTGCCCCAACGCCCCCTCAAATCGCTACTTGTTTTCTTGTGAAAATCAGAAAAGAATGTTGCATTGAGCTTTACAAGACAGAAAATGAATGCTTGGTTTAGTTTGGTATGCTCCATCTCCCCTCTGACAGCCTCCTGTTGGGTTGGCACAGACAGAAGCTCCGGCTTCAGTCCTCTCAATTTATTTTGATATTAAACATGGGAGTGCCATTAAAAATGACTCGGCTTGCAGGATTGGATTTTTGACAGGTCCTCACTTTGCATTAGGTAATGATTCCCTCACATGTCATCCTCCATTTTTTCCATATCTGTATTCTGGAGCTTTCTTATTTATGACATTTTAGATAGTCCCTTATATGAATTTCAGCAAAGGTGACATCTTGGATGAAATGCAATATTTACTCCAGCTGTGATTAATTTTATCCTCCTATCCAGTGTGGGGAAAAAAGCTGAAGATTATGCAGATGAGGGAAATGTGAAATGTCTTTCCTTTATAAGGGAGCTTGCATAGATTACATTTAGCAAATGATTCATTTTTCTTCACCCTTAAGGAGACACAATGCTTTACAATTTAAAGGAATATATTAACAAGTTCTCAGCATCATCGCTGCATGTGTTTATTCTTTAATGTGTTGTTTCGTGCAAGCATAATGGATCTTGTTTCAGAGCGAGGTGCTAATTCTTTAGTAAGAATTCTATACAGGTCAGCACTCTGAGCTGCCACTCATTGTGCAGCAGTAATACATTTTTGCCATGAACCTAAACAACAGACAGTTGCTGTTAATGGACACTACAAAGCATAATTAAACACTGAGGGGGACTTTTTTTTTTAAAGTTCAGATACTTTTCCTGCAAGTATCGGGACCAGGTGCAAGGTGGTATAACAGAGACACATTTTTCAAGTATTCGAGAAGCTTGAACAGTTGCTCCGCTTTTTCCCTGGCATTGGCTAACAGTTTCCAAATGTAGCTCTTTGCTTTAGCTGCCTGGCAGGGAGCAGACAGTTTAGCAGTGGGAGCTCGTTTGTCACACGCCCCTGTCATCTGCATCATACCCCAGGAGGGCGTGGAGAAATTGGATTTGGGTGAGGAATGTGACGGAGTTATCCCAGGGGATGGATGTGACATTGGCTCTGTGTGACGAGGAAGTGGTGATGAGGTGGTTTGTGTATACTGGTACCCTATCACCCACAACAGTCTCCATCTCCCGTCCCTCAGTCTCACCTTATATCTGTCTGGCTCAACTCTGCAGCTGCAGTAATGGCTTTGTTATTGGGTTATGGTTTAGTTACACTACCGGAAATGTTGTTACAACCTCCTGCCAGCGTTAAACAATCTCCCCAGCATTTCTCCAGACGGCCCGCTTAATGCTTTGAGTAAATGCAGTCACCCTGAGCAGAAGCTCAATATTCAAGGTCCATATACTATTACAATTCTGTCATCGTTTTTTCCCCTCGGTCAATACCAATTTCTCCTTTCATGGTTTGCCACTATTACATTGCAAATACAAAATACTTGTGGATGCCACTTGTTATGTAGGAGAACTTGGACTTTGAGTTTCTTTTATTTGTTTGTCACGAAGGCTTCATTTCACCTTGGACCGTGTTTTTTAAGCTTAATTATTATCCAAACATGTACTTGCCACTGACTCCGTGATCGAGTCCACCAGCTGAATTGGCACGGGGAAGACAGGAGTCAGTCTTTTGGAGAGAGTTTGGCTTGCTGTCAGCTGTAGTACACAGCAAAATGCGACGCCAGACTTTGACAAGTCTTTACACACTGCTTTTGGGTGACATATCTGGGCACATGCCATTTAACAGTCACTTACTCAGCAAGTTTTTATATTGTATTTATATTTCTAAGAGACTAATTCTAGGATTCATCAGCAGTCAAAATGACTCAGTGTTTCTGCTGTCTGTGAGGCAAGGTAGCTCTAAAAAACCAAAAAAGCTCCCGTCTAAGAAATAGACCCAGACACGCTGACCGTACTTGTCTCTGTTCTGTTGAGTTATATGCTGTATTCATTCCTCTTTTACATGACTGGATATTATTACATTTAATGCACTTGTTTCATCAAAACTGAAAGTCGCGACATTAAATAATATCCGCAATAAGGGCATCATTTTAAGCTGAGCTGACAGGCCCGGTCATTGCATTACCATAAAACTGTTACGGTCTATTTTACCAATCACATATCTTTTTTTCTCTCTGCAGAAGCGACCATCCTCAGCTACGATGGCAGCAAGTTTATGAAGGTCCAGCTACCGGTGGTGATGCACACGGAAGCTGAGGACGTGTCTTTGCGGTTCCGCTCCCAGCGAGCCTATGGCATCCTAATAGCCACCACATCTCGGGACTCTGCTGACGCTCTGCGAATTGAGTTGGAGAGCGGCCGCGTCCGGCTGACTGTCAACTTAGGTAATGCCTTGGATACACACGCTGCGGCAGATAAGTCAAATTAAGCTAGAAACCGCTTTTAAGGGAACATAGCCATATACATACTCCTGCTCTCCCACACACACTCGGAGCAATTGGTCTTCTTTTTATATATATATTGAATAGAAAGAGATGGTGTAAAGACTTTCAATGGCAAGACTCTGCGGCTCTTTGCTCACTGCCAGTCGAGCACACGGCCAGCAATGCCCAGCAGGGAATGCTCACTGCGTGTACCGTCAACACACTCAGATCATCTTAAAATGTGCAGCTTACAGTGCAGACACTGCTGTATTCTGTATTTCCAGTTATAATTCATACCAGGAAGCTAATAATTCTTCTGAGGATGGGGGCATTTATAATATTTAGTCATTGCCTAATGTGAAGCAGTCCTTATTTGGGGCCAATAAATACCCTGCACACTTGTTCTTTAATCACTTTATTTAGAAACACTTTTATCATTGTGGGAGGAATGCATGGTCGTGCATGAATATGCGGCTGTCTTAAATGAGTACAAAGAAAGACACCCTCCACCCCTTCCTCTCGCGTGCCTACAGCAAAAACGGAAAATTGAGGACAAATGAAAGAAACACATTTCGTTTTTTTGTGCGCGCGAGTGTGTGCACATGTGCTTATTTGCTCAGAATAGAATCCAATGATGCCTGTGAAAAGTTTGATATCTCTCAAACAGAGCCTCGGCGCACAAATGATAGCCATCTATTTCTCCTTTCCACTGGCTAAACAGAAATGGGCTCCCTAAGCGGAGCCGTTTAGCGGTGCATGCAAAGTAGACAGCCTGTGTCTGCTGTCAACCACAAGGAAGCATGTGTCCCACCATGGAAGACAACAGCGCCACACACTGACAGCGCTGACAAGTCATATTACTGCGACTACAAAAAGATGCCCTCTGATGAAAACAACAGGCTACGGAGTTTTGTTTTCTTTTGGATTATCTTTGACACATTTCAGGTTTTTTTTTTTTAGTTTGTCTGTCAGGTTCAGTCCTCTATGCCTGCCTTCCTTGTCCCTCCTTCAAAAAGCAGAGCATTCCCTGTAAGGGTAGGCTCGTGTTGGTCTCTGGCTGTTTGCGACCACTTTTCTGCTGCGGTTGACAACACATGACAAGCAGGGCCAAATGGGAAGCAGGGGAGGGAGTTCGATCTGGGTCACCTTTCTTAGAGCTCGACACAAACTTAGCCTTAAGAAAGAAAAGAGGCGAAGCAGAATTCAGGAACAGTAGTGGGAGTAGAGTAAGATTAGCTGGGTATTTAGTACAGGAACGCCAAGTGAAGTTGTCACAGTAGAATCAAGATAATTATTTCTTGTTACCGTCAAAGAAAACAGCTGTGTAGTGTAGACTAAAGAAGAGCATTTAGATATTTTACTTAATAAAAATGATCCACATCCCAATTTAAAATACTAAAATCAATACGGTGAAGAAGACTTCATTTAATATCCGCATCGAAAAATGCACTTATGCAGAATGGATGTTTTAAGTATGCTACCACATGAAATATGAATGTATGAATCGCATATACAGCACTAGAATAGAGTAATAGGGTAGAAATGAATCTGCTTTATATGATACAAGGAGGTTTTATATAACCTGACTAGATTTTTATTATCACTAAAATGTGCATGAAATAAAAAAAACATGTTAAATGGCTCTTAGTGGAATAGATGTTATTTTATTGTGTTATTATCATTAGTGCAACATCATTCAGCATCATAATATTGGCTAAGGTGGAGCTAATTTTACTTGCTTACTAAAAAGTGGAATATTTTGAAGTAGGGAAACGGGATACAAAAGTAAAGTATCTCAAACTGAGCTTAGGAAGCACTCGAGTACATATAATTAATGACTGTTTTTTCCCTGCTGTTGGAAAAATAAGAATACCATTTAATTTTGAATTTTAGCTTATTGATATTAGTTAACGATGTAACATTGATAAGTCATGTAACAAAGTAGCAAAAAGGGACAGTGCTTTAAAGTTGTCTTGCACGGGAGACACATGGGGAGAGAGTTGGTATACCTTCCAATTGGCCCTGCATGACCCTGACCAAAATCTGAGGCTCTCATAAGAAAATAATATTAAAAAAGAGAAAGAATTTATCTTGGTGTATGTAAAACATATTTCATAGATAAACATAGCACTGCCATGTAATTAAACATCAATTCTAATGGTTAGGTGAAAAATGTGTTCCTCTGAGAGGCCACACTGCAGCACTTTCACAAGTTTGCTGCGCATTAGATCACGTTTGAGAGCATCAGATGAAGGACAGTGTCCGTGTGTGTGTCCCCAGAGGGGTGGACTGTGTGCTTTAATGATGTCTGCAGCTGTAACGTTGAAAGATGAATTTATCTCTCATCTATTCTTCCCCATCTAGATTGTATCAGGATTAACTGTACCTCCAGTAAGTTACTGTTCACCTTTTCTCTTCTTCTTCTCTTAATTCTTAACTGTCCTTTCAGTCCCTAGAAGTGTTGTTTATAAACATGCTTGCTTTATATTTTGCAACTGTTAAAAAAAAAAAGTAGCTATGATGTTAAAAAACATACTGAAATCTGACTCGCCCCTTGCATTGACATTGTGTGTCATCATACCAAATTCCAGCTGTTGGAAAATAAGAAATTCCTGGAGAGATGGAGGGAGGCTTGAATTAATTACAAACCCAAATATAATAGTCAGCTGTGATTCTACACACTGGGTTGTTTCTAATTAATGAACCTTTTCACTCACTGACATAAAACACGAGGCAGGTATTTTGCACGATTTCTCAGTCTTCTTCTTGCTTTCCTTTTTTTCTTTCTTCTTCTGCGTTTCACGGCGGTTGCAAATTGATGAGGCCATTCAAAGCACAGAGGAAATACAGAGTGTGATTTTATTATTCTCATTAACCTGCCTCACAGAGCAGAAAGAAGGGGATGGAGAGGGAGGGAGAGAGAGCAGATCTTGTTTGTGGGATTCGCTTTGGATGTATGTGTGTGTTTGTGTATGTGTGCGCTTGAACAAAGAGGTTACATTGCAATATTTTGGGAGGTAAATATCCTTGACATTTATTATTCAGGAACAGCGATGAATTAATAATTACTTCTCTGGATCGTAATACACCTTTTTTTCCCTGTTTAATGACTCTGAAGTGGCAGACGCTCTTGGTATCGGCACATAACAACAGAAATACCCAAGTTTAAGCTCCATAACAGTGGGCTGGAGACTGCCACATACTGTATAGAAGGACAAACTGTTCTCTGAAACCAAGAGTGTTAGGTCTCTTTGTGTGTGTTTGTGTTTGTGTGTGTGTGCGTGTGTGTTACAGTAGCTGAAGGTCATTGACTGATGAAGAAGTGGAGACTTACACAACAAAACGCCTCTGCACAGAATCACATGATGTGACCTCTAGACATGTTTCTGTGAGCCAGCCCTTCTTAACACCTTTCTAAATGCTAAATAGCATTGTTTGTGCTTCTTCAATGCATCCCTTGTTTGTGTATGCAAATAAATAGCTCTAAGCTTTAATTCCCCCAATCCACTGCTTTAAAAGGTCATTCTTGGTTTAGTGCGAAGACATAATCATCAGCTGTTATGCTAATATTTGCGTTTTTGATTTATTTCTCTTTTTCCTCTCAGTCTGAAATATTCTTAACACTTTATTAATATTTATCAGTGTATTTATTTTAACATTGTAAATGCACAAATCTTTTGAGATCTATCCATCATGTAAAATTGAGCAGGGAAGGATAATCCTTTAAACTGTGGAACTGCTTAGTGCTAGAAAGTAAAGAGCCATATGGCAGGTAAAATGGTTAATGTAGTTGTTAGCTAAATAAATAATGTAAACTAAAGCATGTACAATGTTAATCTGAATTCATTTGGTTTTTTTTTATGTTCCCTATTCTTTTTAAAATAATAGTGCCATATGTGCAGATTAAAGCAATGCTTATATTGGCATATAAGCTGTAAATGTGCTTAAGCTTAGAAGAAAAGTAGTTTGATTTTGTTAATGTAACGTTATGCTAAAGGCAAAATGTTTGAGTAAAAGAAAAAGAACAAGACGGGGGACAGCAAGCCTTCCTTTAATAGAGCCAGACCTGATTGTGTCACAGGAAAATGTTTAATTGAAGTTCTTGGAAAGAACTTTGCTAAGCCAGTGCGTTTCCACTTATGAAGAGTTAGCATTTAATTCAAATTTTTTTTTTCGCTTGTTATTTTTGTCCCCTTTTTTTCTATGTTAATTAATGTGTCTTGTCAGGCGCTGCGGCTCCGGTCAGCTTAGTGGATGAAGAATTTCAACACCGACTCAAAGAACACATCACTGTCAATTAGGGACCTAGGCTCCCTGGGGCTGCCCAGAGCTGTCTGAAGAAAACACTGCCACTTCGACTTAAACAGTATTAACAGGCACTGAGTGACAACAAGCTGAAAATATGAACTAGAAATATCTTGTGACAGATTGGCTTTTTTGGTCTGTGAGTCCGCTCTTCTATTATTTATTAGCTTGGACTGCAGAAAAGTCACAGTTTAGACCAGGATATGGTGATGAGGGCACCTTAGCGTAATGTGATCATTCACTTCTGATCTTCTTTAGCAGCATTGCAAGGTACTTTTTCCTCTTGTTAGTCACAACGTTAGTCTTTGTTGTGGCTAATTTAATTTAAATGAGGAGATTGTTAAACACAGATGCGACACCTGTTTTCTTGTTAGAAATCATCATATGTTGGAGAGTGATGTAAGGGGAGCATGCATGCATGCATCCTGCATTCTCAGCCAAATGACTCGCACCAATTTCTGGCATCTACATTCAGAAAAGTAATCAAACTACTTCATTATAGCTCAGCTCTCATCTTACCATAAAGAATAGGAATTTCAACTAGAGTTTAATGATATTCACTTATATTTTATGCTCAGAAAGGTAAAAGGAGGTTATAAATCTGGCAACAAGTAAAGGCAGAGCTGTTCAGGAGGACTTTGGGAACAATAATAGTGTAAATGAATTAATCTGAAAATAAAAAGAGGGCTATATAAAATTACTGGAGTGCGTAGTGTAGTGTTTTCTAAGAAAAGCAACAAGCTTCACATTCTTATTAATTTATTCGTTGCAATATTCTTTAAATTAAGGAGCTAATTTTAATAAAGTTCTTGCAGGATTCTATAGCTTCTTAAATTAAGGGAAATAACTAACATCCTTTGAAATTAACAGTGTAATAGGGACTTTTCTGTCATGGGAGGAAGTACTTAATATGACATGATTAACCATGTCATTTATTGCTAAACAGTGCTAGTCTCAGTAACGTCGTGGCAATTTGAGCCTTTCAGTATTTAGCAGTTTAACATGAATTCGAAAACAAATCATTTATCATTTTAATAATGTTTCACCTCTGCTTGTACAAAAGCATTTTCACTGTAGCATTGTTGTTAATGCAGCAAAGTGGTTAGATAGCAGGTTCTGTAGCGAGGTATCCTGCTAAAGCTTTCCCTGTCGTGTTGATCTGGTTTTGATATCTCTGTTGATGGTAATCCGGTGTAGTGGCCTGCTGCTTGGTCAGTGACTTCCTCTTTCCCCCACCTATGTGAGTCACAGTGTCGGGGCATGCAGCACCAGTGTCCGAGCTGTCATCCAGCCTGCCAGAGCTGACTGACTGGATAATCACATCTTCTCATGCTGCCCTGTGCCACACTTCTTCACTGTTCCCTTGGGTCTAAAGTCAGTGAGGCAAGGAGAGATCACTGTAGATCCATCACTTTAGATAGATCACCGCCTGTGAGGGCACTAGAGAGCACTGACTGGACTAAAAGCCCCTTAATGTCTGGCCAGCAGCTGTTGGTTTGGACCACAGATTGTACTAAAGGCAGAAAACAAAACAGGTCCAGCAGTAGTAAATGCTATGTAGGATTGTGCTTTTTGATATGACTGACCTCTTTTCCTCTTGCCTTTCTTTTCTTCTTGGAGAGCAGCAAGAACAGAATGATAGAAGGCAAAGATCAAGCACGCTTTCAAGTCCAACTCCATCCCATTATTTCATATCTCTCCTTCTTAATCCCTCGCCGGTCGTCTGGTCTCAAGCCTGCCCCGGTGTTTGGTGCTTACAGAGCAGAACTGTGTCTCAGATTGAGTGTGTCCCAGTACTTTGGGACCCTCAGATTTGCATACACATTGCAATGGAGCTTTGAAGATTGCAGAAAAGCAGGAAATAAATAGCCATAAATGGTTCAGGCGAATGAACCTGGAACCCATCTGAAATGCACCGAGCAGTATAGGCAAGCTGTCCAGAGCCTAGGGGTTTTAATACCGTCACTGTGGCACAACCTCATTGGGCTATTTTTTTGGTTATGTGTGCCTGGCAGGGGAACATCAGAGCTGTATAGCAATTCAAGATGATCTAAGAAAGGCTGTATGAAAAAATAATATGCTGCCCTAGTTGGACCAATGTTGGAATTTCCTAATGGAGAAATGTATCCTGGAGAGACTTATTATTCTTCTGATAAGATCACAGAGATTTGGTGCAGTTTCTCTGATTTTAGCTCTCATTCTTAATCTCCCCTTGAGTTTCTGGCACAGGGGTTCTCTACAAACCCATTAATGACTGCAAGCAATAACACATATGACATGCTATCATATAATATGCTGATTTCAGGACTGGATGACAAAATAATCAGAATATTTAAAATGTTTAAGTGATATTATTAGTAAGCAACGTGTTTCTAAAGACAGGAAGATGTGTAAAATATACATTTTAAACAGAATTTCATGCACATGATGTTTCTAATAGATGGAAAGTCTGGATGTTGCATTCATAAATGTGTATTTTACCCCTGTATCATTTGCTTGCATCATCACCCTCTGTTAATAAGCTGGGTGGCTCTTCTCAGAAGTCAGCAGATGTGGCATTTCTGATTTTCAAAAATAATTTTGGAAAATATTGGACTCATCACACAGCTTCACCTCACTCCACCATAAATGAGCTTTGGCTGATTGAAGGTGTCGTGTGTCCATATTTGCATTAGTTGTTATAGAAATAACCTTTTTAGGTGTAGTTTGTGCCTGCTCCAGTATTTCTAAAATGTGATGCTAGCATCAAACACTTTAAAATTATATACAGCTTTGTGCTAAAATCTTTAGTCGCCCCTCATTTCTTTATATTTTTTTTGAAGTGAACGACCACTTTGAAACATGAGCAAACATACATAGAAATATAATTTGGAGTTTGTACAATTCTATCAAGCTTGAAAGTCAGTATTTGCTATGATCACCTTTATTTTTCAACGCAGCCTGAACTCTCTTAGGCAAGCTTTCTCGTAATTTCTTTGAGTAGACTTCAAGACATGTTCTCCAGGCTTCTTGAAGGACATTCAAAGCTCTTCTTTGGATGTTAGCTGCGTTTTTGTTCTGTTCTGTGATTCAATGTTGAATCCGGGCTCTGGGGACGCCAATCCATTACTGATAGTGTTCCACTGTGTGTTTTCCTATCCAGATATGCTCTACTGCATTGGCAGTGTATTTAAGATTATTGTCATGCTGAAAGGTCATTGCCAATCAGGTTCTTTTCAAGATGGTTTTGCATAGTGGATCAAAATGTACTTATCTAAACACCACTGGCTAAAATGCAGCCATGACCAAGCCTCCACCGTGTTTTACAAATGACTGTGTTGTAGACACATAAAGATATTGATTTGAACCAAAAGTGTCAAATGTTGGTTCATCACTCCATAAGACATTTTCATTAGTAATTTGGCACACCTCAGCCTTCTCTCCCTGTTTCCCTTCCTTAAGACTGGCTTCTTGACAGCCACCCTTCCACTGAGTGCATTTCGAACCTTTGGCAAACAGTAGATCCATCTGTTGAAGGGCCAGATGCATCTCTCTGATCCTGTGTCAGGTCTTTGCTGGGTTTTTTTTTCTTAAGGACATTCTTTTCAGATCTGCTATAGATAATATTTCAGGTCTGACACTTTTCCTTTTATCCCTTACTTGTCCAGTGTTCTCAAGATGAACTGTGCACCATGCTGAGAGTTATCAGCAAAAAGCTTTTCAAGAATCACCTTGTTGTTGCAAAAATGTTTTATTTGTGAAATTTTTGGTAAATTCAGTTAAACGAATGGGAACATATTTTGTGTTTTTGAAACATGTTTGTTTTTTTGCTGGTTCTGGAGAACCATTGCTCAAGACTGCATTAAACAATTACAGGAAAGTCTGGCTCCTTGGAAGCAAAATATATTAACATGATGGGTGGCTCAAAACTTTTTCACAGTCCTGTGTATTTAAGGACGAATGTGATACAATTTCTCAGTTTCAAAATTCAGTTAAATACAAGTTTTGAATGTGTAAATCCTTGCAAGGCAGATTTGCAGCACTATAGGAAACAGCATTTATTGATTTAATAAAGTGGATTCATTAGCTTTTTTTTAAATGGCATCTGTGCAGTTTCAGTAACCTTCTCCATTTTCCAGAGCATCAATTATTTCAAAGGGTGCTGATAAAAAGCACATTCTGTATTTCCTGTTTTTGTACGATTAGCACGAGGGCTAAAATGGTCTGTTCTGTTGTTTTGTTTTTTATTTGTTCCTTTTTTTCTCTGCTCACCGCCAACCACAATGCTTCCATTATGCAGGTGTTTCTTTTTGCATCACTATTTCATTTTATGTGGTGGACATGAGGGAAATCAAATATTGGCCTGCACTCTTGTAGGTAAACAAGATGGAGAGTGATACTGGGTTGTTAAGTGCCTGTCCAGTCATAGCCTTTTGGTAGTTATTTGCTGCCACCAAGTGGCATGATAGGAATTTAAGAAAATCTCAAAAGAAAGAAGACATCAGTCGTATAGCAAGCTTATATTTGTGTCTCCATTTAACTCAAAGCTCACACATTATGCATTCACAGAAAACACTTGTTTGAATATATTACAGCATCTGATTATGGCCTCCCTCCTATTGGTTCAAAGAAAATAGTGTTCAGGGAGAATTCAGAATTTTGATGCTTTATCTAATGGTGCGATCAGTGCTGCAAATGCAAGTCAAAATGTGTTTTTATGGACCATTAACTATGTTTACCTTAATGTTTTCTTCCTCTGTCCAACTACTTCATCCATTCACATTTTCTTCCTTTTGATCTCCCTCTTTCTTATTCTACTTTTATCAACCTCTCTGTTATGGATGTGTGTATGTGTGTCTGTATTAAGTGTGTGTGTTAACCGCTGTTTGGACTGTCCTGCAGGCAAAGGTCCAGAGACAATTTTTGCGGGTCAGAATCTGAACGATAATGAGTGGCACACAGTACGTGTGTTCAGGAGGGGCAAGAATTTGAAACTGACCGTAGATGATCTTCCACCTGTGGAAGGTACCTCTCATCCTCTTTTTATTTGATGTAATGTAGTAGTTTTTTGAATATGTAAACTTAAATAATCCATAACATGCTTTGCTGATCAGGAAAAAGGGTTTGATCATTTTTCTATATAGAATAAAACCTTTAAAAAAAAAAAAAAAAAATTTAAGATAAAATGTTGCTGTTTGAAAAGGAAAATAAAATTGTCTCTATTTCTCTTTTTTTCACCTTGTTGTTCTTTGGTGCTGCATAAATGAAATAAGATTGAATTGAAACAAATGATTTACGCACCACCTAACAAGTGAAAGATCCCTGGTTCGGTCCCAGGAGAAGACTCTAATCTCCTGGGGGTTGCATGAAAAGGGCATCTGGTGGAAGTTTTTTTTTCCCTTAAAGACAATAATTGTGAAGCCATTCTTTAATTTCTTTTCAGAGAGGATTTAAAGTGGATCCTTTAATTGCAAAGCAGCGCCCATTTAACTGTCAGATATCCCCAATAACACCCTCTCTCCCCTTCCCACTTCTGCCGATCAAAGGTCAAATGGCAGGTGACCACACCCAGCTGGAGTTCCATAACATTGAGACGGGCATTGTGACAGAGAAGCGCTTCATGTCCATGGTGCCCTCCAACTTCATTGGCCACCTCCAGAGCCTCTCCTTCAATGGCATGGCCTACATAGACCTCTGTAAAAATGGTGACATTGATTACTGTGAGCTCAATGCAATGATTGGCTTCAAGAACATCATTGCTGACCCTGTCACCTTCAAGTCACGCTCCAGCTATGTGACTCTCACTACTCTGCAGGCCTACTACTCCATGCACCTTTTTTTTCAGTTCAAAACCACCTCCTCGGACGGCCTCATCCTGTATAACAGTGGCGATGGAAATGACTTCATTGTGGTGGAGCTGGTTAAAGGGTAAGTGGAGACTTTGCAGCATTCATTCTGTCAAAGAAAAGTGCTTTGCCTGTAATATATCTTGTTTTGTACCCAGTAGACTTGACTGTTTGATGTCACTGGTGTTTTTTTGTGACGGTTTACACCAAACCTTCACTCAGACACATTAAAAAAATATGCCTGACATTTTTGCTTTGCTGTTGTTGCTGTCAGTGCAACAGTTGTTATAAAAGTCTCCTTTTTACACATACGGCAGACCTACCTGCCAACAGGTGCAAAGTCCAGCAAATACTGACAGCAAAAACCATTAAACTGTGCCTATCCAGTTTTATACCAGTGTAGGTGATGTTTATTTAGGCAGTAATCTCCATAAAAATGGATTATGATTTTAATAATGCACCCCTTCCTACACAGGACAGTTTCCAAACAGAAAAGAATTCTTGACAGCTTTTTTTTTTTATGCCTTTACTTCAAATTCTTCTCTTATCACCTCTACGCCAGAATATTTACTGAAAGAGCTGTCGGCTATTGCTGTTCTTTTTAATCTTCATGAAGGCAGAGCAAATACCCAACATAAAAGAGAATCGACTACACACTTATTGCAGCTATAGAATAACCTTCTTTTAAGTAATGCCGCAAGTTAGGCTTTCCCGCGTGCTAAACATTGACGCCATATTTTTTAATTAAAAACGAGCGTGCGAATCTCAAATTGACTGTAAAGCAAATAATTTAAGGATGATTTGTTCAGCGCTGTTCATTGCCCTTTGTTGTTTATTCTACCTGCCAATTATTAACTTCCACTTTTTCAAACTCTTGTATATTTATGTTTTCAAACGCACAGCCACCAACAGCGACATTTCAGTATAAAATATATTTATATACATGAGCATAATTATTTGTATCAATGTTGTTATTGTTACAGTCTACTCTGATAAACAGTCTATGTAAAGCACAAGATGACAAAGAACACATCTGATATTAGCTGATAGTTAAATATCTTCCTCCAGTTACCTACACTATGTGTCTGACCTGGGGAATGGAGCCCACCTGATCAAAGGCAACTCTAACAAACCCCTGAACGACAACCACTGGCACAATGTTATAATCTCCAGGGACACCAACAACCTCCACACTGTCAAGATTGACACCAAGATTACCACGCAGACAACAACAGGAGCCAAAAACCTGGACCTGAAGGGTATGCACACATACACTCTCTGCAACAGGGCTAGAACGAAATACATTCCTATCCCTGCAGGTACAGTCCATGAATTCCACCTCTAAAGCTAATTATTGGACCTTAGGGTAACTGTGTGCCTTTTGAGAGCCAAAAAGGTATATATATGAAAAAGGGTAATATTTGCAATGTAATATCAGGTCAAATGCAATGGGGATATGGGCAAAAATGTAATGTTTTAATATTTTATTCTTCATTTTAATAACATGATAAGTTTTATTCAAAATATATTAGTCCAAAGGACAGCAGTGTCATCTCTCAGCTACAATTTTCTATTTTTGCGAGGATGGTTCTGAGCTGGTTTCTGTTGGATGCAGGTGCAGATATGAAATAGATGAAGCACTGAATAACCTCTGTGACTAGAAATGTACTATGCAAATGGTAGTCCATTCCCAAATTTATAATTAAATAATAATTAAGTCATTAACCTTAGTTAACTTCTTTTTTATGTCTGTTATTGGCTCTTTTCCTCCTTATACTAAGGTAGAAAATGAGACAATATAAGGGATGCCTTTCAAGGGTACACCAACAGCACCTTAGAGCATCCCTTTTCTGGTGTGAACCTGTTGTACACCTAATAGGATAAGGGTATCTTATTTCCTGAGAGTGCACTACAGTGTATTTCTTACATTAAATTGAAGCAGCAGTGACCTGGGTTTGTGAATGAAGGTTTGCACCAGCAGGGTGGACCCAGCAGGGGTGTGTAGGAACAATGCTTGGCCCTTACTCATTAGCACCACTTAGGTACCCTTGAGCAAGAATTCCACATTAATCTGTTCTACAGCTGCCATTAACAACGTGCATATGTTCATAAAAACAAGGCCATTTGTGCTCAGCAGACCAACCTTGAATTAAAGTTATTTTAAAGAATTATCATTTAATAACATAAAACAGCTTGTAAGGACATTGGGGTAATTGGTGTACTACCTTGAAGAGTGTTGTAATTTTCCTTATCTGAAATTGTTAATGAAACAGCACAAACATGAAAGATGACAAATGTCTGGCTTGGACATGACCACAAAAAAAAAGCCACCCACAAAAAAACATTTAAATCAAGACAATTAGAAAAGGTTTCCAAAGCTAGACATAATTAACCTCATGTACTTTTTCACTTGAATAAAATAATTCACGCAACTGTTACTAATGCCTGGCATGTTCACTTTAAACGCAGTTTAAAAAGCCATCCAAAATATTTGATAATGTTTTTTATGTCCACTAGGGGTCAGTATTGTCATATTTCTCATGTCCTTACAGGTAACCTGTATATTGGAGGGGTGGCTAAGGAGATGTACAAGGAGCTGCCCAAACTGGTGCATGCCAAGGAGGGTTTTCAAGGTTGTCTGGCATCAATGGATCTGAACGGGCGGCTCCCAGACTTGATGTCAGATGCCCTGGACTGTGTGGGACAAATAGAGAGAGGATGTGAAGGTCAGTAGTCTGTCAACCCAATAAGTGAACGCAGTGGGTCGATGATGATAAATCACTGTCAAGCTCAGTCAGTCCAAGCTCAGGTATAAATTCAGTTGTTTTTCCCTCTTTATTCAATCTTTTCCCCCTTATTTTCACAAAACCATCTTAAGGGGTCATTGCAGCGCCACGCAAAGCTGCTCAGTATTCCCATTCTCCTACTTGTCCAAGATGAAGACACACTCGTTGAGAAGCACACCCACCGAGGCACCCACACTGGCAACCTGTGGCACATAATTTAACATCCATTAAATGTGTTAGTATTCTGTTAGTATGCATCAAACTCCGACGCTCCTCCACGGGCAATCATTTCTGTTTCACTTGGCCATAATCTGCTTATTCTCTCTGCCATTTTTGTACTGCGAGTGTTATTTCCCATTTTACCCCCATTCTGTTTTGCTCTATGTATGCTTGCTGGATCTGAGAGTTTGCCAGAAGCAATCCTTTTGAATTATGTATGAATCCTTTGTTGCATGCATAAATATCATTTGCCCAGTCTAATATGTGCACCATATCCAGAGACAATATTAGATTTATTTTCCAGCGTCAGTCACTTAGTTTAATTTCACAATTCATCCACTCTTTTTCTATCGAGTGTGCGGCTTCTGATCTTTTTGTGTTTTGACATTACAAATGTAATCAAATTCATCTCCCCGTGCAGGTCTGTCAAACTTGTTGTTTTCTTTTTTTTCCTCCTACACAGAGTCAATTGAGACTCCCAATGGAAATGTTAACACATTTATTAGATTGTGATGGTGGAGTCGCCGTATAACATATAGCTACTTATATTAAAAGTCAGTAATGAATAATGAAACATTCTGGGTGTTTGGGTTTTTTTGTTTGTTTTTTAACAAGTTATCTAAATTTTCCTGAAAAAGAACGCCCGCTTCCTTTAATAGCAGCAATTTCTTGGTATTACTTTATGCTGCTGAAGCCATTTTTGGTTGGTTGCTTTAACAGTTTAGCTTAACCTAGCCTTCATTATACAGTATAATTTTTCCACCTCTGGCTCCTTCTGAAGACAAAGATCCTTCCCTTTGTCTCTCCTTCTTCAGCACTCTGTGTTTTGCTACTCCATCTCTGACATCTTGCTGCTTTTACTAACAGCTGGTATACTTTGCCTTTTCCTTTCCTATTATTTTGCTGACAAAAGTTGCATTGATGAAAGCTGACTTGCAAGGTAGATAGCTTTGTCTGTCTGATAAAGAGTCTGATGTCTCTCCCCGTGTGCATCTACAACATATCTACCCTCTAACTATCACTACCTCCACATGTCTCAATACAACCACCAACTATGTGGAATGGCCTTAAGTCCCATAGGAATACAAGTCTCATTATAATCTTGTATCAGAGTCTATGGGGCTTATGTGTGGATTTGCACTCACATATTGGATGTTGTTTATTGGAACTTTTATTTCCACTGTGGGGTTTTTGATGTTCCCTGATATACATATAAGGGAATTTCTGAGCATGCCTTTTAATGGTTTGAAGAACAAAAATGTATCCTGCATGGATTTCCTCTTAAAATATTCAGCTTTTGATCTTAAAGTTGGTCATTGTAATGTCTTACCTATTATTAATCTTATTAAGCCCAGTGTTTCCTATTGTTGTATTCTCACTGTCTCTGGCACTCTATTTCTATTTTGTAAGTAGGAGGTGTTCCAAGCAACAGGACTGACTCTTTCAAGATTTAACACTTACATAAACAGTGAAATATGGCATGAAACAAACAGAACCACTGGCCAGTAACTAAAGTCAAATACACTCTGAAGTATATGAAGCGCTATTAATATTATCTGAAACTGTTTTAGGGTTTTGGGGACACAATTTGGGCATTGTTATGGGAATAAAGTAGGTTTTTACTACTCCAGGGAACACCTTTCAAGAGAAGCACCGAACTGTGCAAAATTCTTCTGCCATCCCTCATTCCTTTATTTTTTTCTTCCATGGAGACAGTATTTCTTATAACTTTTTCAGTGATCTGAAGCAATACTTCTCTCAGCTTTCTGAATGTCTTCCAACATTTTTCTTTAGATATTGGCTGCCCATTTTTAGGACAATGTGTTTGTTTAATAAGCAACTTTGCACTGACATATGAATCATTCAAGCATGATACAGTTGTGTAGTTTGGTCTACACGTAACTGACTACCAGTGTTGGGGAGTAATGGAATACATGTACCGCCGTTACGTATTTAAAATACAAAATATGAGTAACTGTATTCCGTTACCGTTACCGTTTAAAAAGGTGGTATTTAGAATACAGTTACTTTGTTGAAATAAATGGATTACACGGGGGTACTTTCCTGTTTCATAATTTCATATTGTCGCAGGTCAGGACTGTTTCGGTTTTGTTTGACAGCTATGTTCTGTAGTTCCAGGCGGCAGCGTTGCGGCTGCCATGGTTACAGGGGGACGCTCTCGCTCTGCGTGTTTCCTGGGTGAGAGAGCGCCTTTTTGTTGTTGTGCTAAGCTAATAGGCAGAATGCTACAGGCATAGCCCTAAAGAATGTAGCCTCATGGGCAGTGTAGTCCGTGCTGCAGGGAGAATGGACTTTCCATTTGACATAGCTAAGAAACTCCAGCAAAGATGTGAAAGATCTTAAGGTTATGTATATAACCCCGGTTCTCTGAGTAGCATTCGTTTCGTGTCTCACTATGGGAACGCCTCCTGCGTGACCTCATCAGAAGCTCAAATACCATTACGCCAGCCCTTACAGGCTGGCTAGGTGACGCCCATGTCAGGAGGGGCCAGTGCCTCCCTATATAATAGGCTGACATAGCGTCAGATGTCATTCAAAACAAGCCCACCTCTTCCTCGCTTCCATAGCAAGGAGGGCGGCCTGGTGAGACACTCACTCATGCTACTCAGAGAACCGGGGTTATATACATAACCTTAAGTTCTCTTTCATAGCATTCGTTTCGTGTCTCACTATGGGAGAAATACTGACTCCCGGATTGCCAGACATGCCTGTTAAGAAGACAACTGTCCCCAACAGCACTTCACAGGGGAGAGGCCCCCACCCGGGAAGAACCTGCACTGAGGACTGAATGTGCTAGGTTAGGTGCTGTCACATCTAACCTGTAAAACCTAGCAAATGTATGAGGTGAGGTCCAGCATTCCGCTGCACACACCTCCTGAATAGAAGCTTCCCTAAAGAGAGCCCATGAGGTTGCCAGACCTCTAGTGGAATGCGCACGTAAGCCAGCAGGGGGCTGAAGGCCCCTGCTAGTATAGGCCAGGGCAATTGCTCCTACTATCCAATGGGAGAGGCGCTGTTTAGACACAGGCTTTCCCATATGTGGTTTAGCCCAGGACACGAACAGC
Source organism: Aulonocara sp. 'chitande type north' Nkhata Bay (assembly GCF_057382095.1). Classification (NCBI taxonomy): domain Eukaryota; kingdom Metazoa; phylum Chordata; class Actinopteri; order Cichliformes; family Cichlidae; genus Aulonocara; species Aulonocara sp. 'chitande type north' Nkhata Bay. Next base: position 30,124,857 of record NC_141356.1, read on the forward strand.
TGGTCACTTTGTCTGACACTCTGGGTTCGGTCCATGTAAATGCGCAGAGCACGGACTGGACACAAGGTATGCTGTTGCTCCTCTGAGGAGAAAGGCGGTGGGCAAAAGGCCAGCAGTTCTATAGGGGAACATGTGCCGACAACCTTCGGGACAAAGGCAGGGTTGAGCCGCATACTGACCCTCGTATTATCCGAGGAGAACTGAATGCATGACTGATGCACTGAGAGAGCGTGGATCTCTCCCACACATTTAGCAGAAGCTAAAGCAATTAAAAGAGCTGTCTTCAAGGACAGAAATTTTAACTCAACCTGTTCCAGGGGTTCAAATGGGCAACAGGAGAGCGCAGCCAATACTGTGGGAAGGTCCCACGATGGAGCCAACGGCCTAGACGTAGGCAATTTACGCCATGCACCCTTCATGAAAAGGCATATTAAGGGATGCTGGCCAACAGTCTTTCCCTCAAAACCAATATGGCAGGCCGAAATTGCTGCCAAATACACCTTGATGGTGGAGAAGGCTTTACCCTTATCAATCAGGGCCTGAAGAAATGACAGAATCACAGCCACAGAGCACTGAAAAGGGATGGCCTGTGATTCTAAGCACCAGCTTTCAAACACACGCCACTTGTGCTCATATAGCGTCCGAGTAGACGATGCTCTAGAACACTGAATAGTGTCGATAACACTATGAGGGAGCCCCACCGTGTTCAGGTTAAACCACTCACGGGCCAAGCCCATAGAGCTAGCCTCTCTGGGTGGGGGTGGAATATTTCCCCCTGTGCCTGAGACAGGAGGTCTCTGCGTAGTGGTAACGGCCAAGGTGGGCCGCACAGCTGCTGAAAAATCTCCACCAGCCAGTGTTTCCCTGGCCAGTGCGGGGCTATCAGGATCATATAGTGACTTCTCTCCCTCACTCTGGCCAGAGTTGGAGAAATGAGGGCCACTGGGGGAAAAGCATAGAGGAGGGTTCTCGGCCACTCGTGAGCTAGAGCATCCACCCCGAGTGGAGCTCTCTGATGGTGCAGCGAGTAAAACAGGGGACACTGAGCATTCTCCCTGGATGCATAAACGTCTACGGTCGCCTGACCGAATCGCAGCTAGATCTGCTTCACCACCTCCGGGTGAAGCTTCCAGTCCCCATACAGCAGGTTGCCCCTGGAGAGAAGATCTGCTCCAAAGTTCAAGATCCCCGGCACGTGAGTTGCTCTCAGTGACAGCAGGTGGACACTGCTCCAGACTATCAGTCTGTGTGCCAGTGTGTGTAACTTGGACCCCAGACCCCCCTGTCTGTTGATGTAGGCCACAACGGTGGAATTGTCCGACCTCACTAAAACATGATGACCTCTCAGCCAAGGGAGAAAGTGTTTTAGCGACAGGTGAACCGCCAGCGGTTCCAGACAGTTTATGTGGGTGGAGCGCATGTGAGGGCCCCATTCCCCATTCACTGTTTCCTCATGGGTGGTGCCCCAGCCCGAAAGAGAGGCATCTGTGGAAATCACCTTCCTGGCTGAAACTGCCCCCATGGCAACGCCCTGAGACAAGAAACCTGGCCTCTTCCACTCGTGGAGAGCGAGTGAACAGTCTGCAGAGACTCTCACGCAACGGTGGCCGTCTCAGTGAGGGTCCAGTCCCCGCAAGCCCACCCAGCGCTGAAAGCCTCTCATGTGCAGGCGTCCCAGTGTTATCGCCACTAGAGAAGAAGCCATCAGACCGAGCAGCCTCTGGCACTGTTTGAGGGTCACTGTGTTGCCTCTGCAAAACAGTGCAAGGGATGACTGTATGGCCGCTGTTCTCTCCGGGGACAGAAAAGCCCTCACCCGAAGGGAGTCTAGGCTGAGCCCTATGAAAGTAATGCATTGAGTTGGCATCAATGTGCTCTTTTCCACGTTTATCTGGAAACCCAAACTCTCCAGATGGTGTATGAGAGCATTTGTGTGACAAGTCGCTCCCTGGCGGGTTGGGGCTGCCACGAGCCAATCGTCGATGTATGTGGCCACCCGAATGCCCTTTTTCCTGAGCGGGACCACTGCTGCCTCGGTGCACGTCACAAACACCCTTGGGCTCAGTGAGAGACCAAAAGGCAGGACTACAAACTCGTATGCCATCCCCTGGAAACCAAATCTCAGATACTTTCGGTGTGGGGGATATATGGGGATGTGGAAATAAGCATCCCTCAGGTCGATTGATGTGAACCAGTCGCCCGCTCGTACAAACCGTAGCAGCGAGGCGTGCGTCAACATCCTGAACTTGTATGTCCTCAAATGCCGGTTCAGGGCACGGAGATCCAGAATGGCTCTCATCCTCCTCCCCCCTTTCTTTGGCACAAGGAAATACCTTGAATAAAATCCGCTGTGCATTTCCTCGGGAGGGACAACTCTTATAGCTCCTTTGTCTCTCAAGGTGGAAATTTCCTCCAGGAGAAAACTGGCAGACTCGCCCAGAGCACGAGAGTAAACGATTTCTTTGAAATGTGGTGGAGCGACACTGAATTGCAGCCTGTAGCCCTTTTTCAATGTCCTCAGCACCCATGCTGACTGAGTGCAGGTGGCCCAGCTCTTCATGTGGCGAGACAGAGCGCTCACTGGCCAATCCACTGAATATGGCGTTTTGGCGCCCCCTTGTTGTCGCAGCGCGAAACATGCGCCATTTCGGTGTCCCGTCACGTCTGTCACAGGCGAGCGAGGTGACGGGCTCATCTGGATCATCACAGCCGTGGAAACGCGAGTCTCCACGGGCTGCGTTATGGCAGACGGTGCTCTGTTTTTCAGCATGTTTGATTTTTTCATGTGTTTTGCAACACTCGACAGCGCCCTCGGCAAACTGCCTGGATGCGCGTGTCGGGGCTTTTTTAATACAGAATGCATGAGAGAAGTGCTTGTGAAACAACACTGCGAACTGTGGCTCTCTTTCCCTCTGGTGGGTCCGGTGACAGGAACGCCGGCCCGAGTTAAGCACTCTGTGTGGGACATGTCCCGTTGAACTTGCTCTGGAACGGAGCTGGGAGGTGGCAGGGTGGCCCATAAAGGGGGGAAACTGGGTTCGTGAGACCGTGAGGGACGACAGGGGTGTCGAGGAGTTCTTCTTTTTCCTTAGTCGTCAGGTTGGTGAGCCCGAGCCAGCGTGCTCGCTCCTGAAGAACCATGAGGCCCATGGCTCTCCCAGTAGCCTGTATGGCTAACTTGTGGAGGCGGAGGACGTGGTCAGTAATAACGCAGATTTCTTCCCACACTGTGGTATCTGGGTTAGCTGTCATGTCCTCTTCTAGCTCAGCTTGGTAAGCCATTAGCATAGAAGAGGCGTTGTGGGCTCTTACTGACAGAGCTGCTGCCTTGTAGCACTTATCCGTAGGGCTAGACTGGAAGCGGTCTGTTTTGGAGGGGAGAGATGGAGCCGATGAGGACAGAGACATCTTCGGGTGAAGATGGCTCGCCACCAACGGCTCCACTTGTGGCATCTGGCGGAGGCCGATAGACTCCATCCCCTCACAATCCAGCAGGGAGCTCCCCACGATGGGGTGTTTCTCGCTGTAAGGTTTTGCTTTCCACGTCACCGCTATCTCATCGAGTAGCTCAGGGAAAACAGGCAACACATGCGTCCCCGTCTTTTTCGCCTTTGGCAATTTCTTACCGTCAAAACGAGACTTTACAACCTCTGTTTGTATGGCGGGCCACGGGATGTTGAGCCTAGCGGCTGCGCGCTTGCACATGTCCTGCATGTCAAGATCCAGGGGAGACGGCGGTGTCGGTTTTTCAACCTCGCCGGTAGCCAAGGGCTTTGCAGCCCAGCTGATGCTAGCCAAGGAGGTGGAATCTTCCTCCTCGCCGTCGTCAGACAGCAGGAGCTCCTAGTCAGCCGACTCATCTCCGTCCTCGTTAGCATCTCCTCCCTTGGTGACTCCAGCATCGCGGAAAAACACACGATCTCCGTGTGCCTCCAGCGACGGGAAAGCGGTCGCGATGGGCTGAGGGTCTGCCTCTGCCCAGCTCGGCCCTGCCGTTGCGGCCAAATCATCGGGCATCTCAGTTTCTCCTTGCGCTGCAGCAGCCTCACACAGCAAAGGGTCGCCACCCGACAGGTTAGCCTGGCGAGCTAGCCTGCGGCGGAGTAGTTTGCGTGGGAAAGCCGCGCAGTGGATACAGTCTTGTGCGGGTGTCAAGGCAGCCTGAGCGTGAGATAAACCCAGGCATGCCACACACACGGGGTGTGTATCCCAGGCAGAAATCTTCTTGCTGCAAGGACAAAGTTTTGCAACTTCGTTGAAAGTATTGCTACTTGGCACCCGCACTAGCCACAGAACAGTATTGCTACTGCTTGTATGCTAGTGGACAACTGAAAAGCTGGGAACAAAGCGCCCGGCGACCGAGTTGTTTAGCTTTAGCACCCAATAGCACAGTTGTCTACAGGCTTCTGTGAGAAGCGAGGAGAGGTTTTTGAATGACATCTGACGCTATGTCAGCCTATTATATAGGGAGGCACTGGCCCCTCCTGACATGGGCGTCACCTAGCCAGCCTGTAAGGGCTGGCGTAATGGTATTTGAGCTTCTGATGAGGTCACGCAGGAGGCGTTCCCATAGTGAGACACGAAACGAATGCTATGAAAGAGAACCATCTGATCCATCTACTGTTCACTGAAGACTGATCAGAAATGGTTTCAGTGGAGTAGTACCTGTCAAGAAGTCATCTTAAGGAAGGGAAACAGGGAGAACAGGTGTGCCGAATTACACACAGAAAGGACTGAGAATCAGTTGCAATGGGTCTGATAAATCCAAATTTGACATTTTTGGTTCAAGTCATCATCATTGGAGGATGGAGGAGTTTAGAAGAGAGATACAACAGTGAGTGTCTGCAACAATCTTTAAAACATGGTGGAGGTTTTGCCATATTCTGACGCTACATTTCAGCCAGTGGTGTTTGCGATCTAGTCAAAACTAATGAAATTCTAATGAAACTCAGAAAAGTGCCATGAGATTTTGAACCACCGTTCAATGCCATTTGGAAAGTGCCTGACTGGCAACATTTTCATTTTTTGGCACGACAATGATCCCAAACACACTGCCAGTGAATTACTGAAGCAGTGTGGGATCATCTCGACAGAGAACAAAATAAAAGGCAGCCAGCATCTAAAGAAGAGCTTTCAATTTCTTTCAAGAATCCTGGAGAACTATTCATGTAGACTGCTTAAAGAAATAAAATGAAAGCTCGCCAAAAGAGTTTAGGCTTTGCTGAAGAATAAAGGTGGTCGTACCAAATATCGACTTTAAAGTTTGTTAGAATGGTGCAACTTGTGTTTTTGCCTTATATGCTTTATTTCCAGGTATGTTTGCATATGTTTCAATAAATCACTTTTTCCCAGCAAAATCTAGAAATGAAAAGTGGCTTGAGACTCTTGCTCAATTCTGTGAATGTAGTGTAGTAGAAATTCTAGATAAATGCACCATTATGTGTATAAAATGAGGGAACGGTGCAAAGTTCTGCACTCCCAAATTTAGAAGCCAGGTTGTCTGTTGAGGGCCTCCAAAGAGGCAAACTCACAAAGACAAATCATTGGACTCCAAACACGATCAGACCTTCCCAAAAGGTCAAGCTCACTAAATCTGCTGCATCTACCATAAAAAGGTCCCTCACAAATATTTCATCAGATTTTATTTTTAAAACATGTTAATACATATTCATTTATTAGTGTTAGAAATGAGCGTCACCGTTTTCTCAGCTGGGATTCATGCTCTGCTACATCAGCAGAAGTCAGATGAATTGGAACTCTTAAGATGAATAACTCTGTATGTTAATTGTTTGAAATTATTCTAAGTATGCCATAACACATCTGTTTACTTCAATCATAAGTGAGTCAGAAATGAGGATGAATTGCAGATGTGATTTATTAGGGATGTTATAAAAGATTTAATAGGCACTATAATATATTATGTAGAATGTAGCGAGAGGAACTTTTTTGCATTCAGAGAAATATTTGACAAAAGCAATCAGGAATTCATTTCTTTTTTCATGTTGCTGAATGCCCTCTGCTTTATTCAGCCTTGAGTAGGGTACAGCAAATGCTGAAACTATTAACCAGTTACCATAGCTACTCTTGAATCGGAAAAGGAGCTACTGTGGCTCCAATACATTAAAAAAATGTGTAAGAATGCGATTGCCATTCTGCAATTTTCCTGTTTTTTCAATCTCTCATGAGTAAATAAATAAAAAACAGCTACAAAAAATAGCCCTCCTCAGTGCATTGATTATAACTAAACTATTAAAAAGTGCTCATTTTGTTCCGATTGTATGTCATGAATCATAAGTATAGATCCTGACATTGATAATACTGTTAATGTGTAAACTTGCTAGACTAACGTAGTCTAAATACAGATTGTTAGAAATTACTATGTCTCATAAAATACAACATTTACACATTAACACTTGGCTTCACACTCACATTTTAACATGAATTGTACTAACACAAACATAATAGCCTCGCAATGGACCTTTTTTTCCATAGCTGGTAAACACAGGTGCTGCTGATGTCATGGAGAACGGTTCTGTTGTTTTTAGGTAATTATTGCTTAATTAATGTGATTACCAACACCTGTGCTTGCCTACTCTTTCATGTCAAAGTGGCTGCTGTGAAAAAAGTGTCTGTAGAGGCCACACAGCTGTATGCTTCTGGAGGATGAATACACTGGTGGTAAAATGGAAATAATCCACAAGCATGAAGATTAAACACTTTCACAGGAAGCACCAATACAGTGCAGTTTAAAAGTACACGGACCTCTGCACCTTAAGAAATGAGCATCCTTGCCCGGTTAGGTATAGCACACTGAGCTCATTGACAGGTGATGATTCGGAGAAAAAATGGAATTGAGTGGATTAAATTGCTGTTATGCATTAAATGTGACTATATGGAAGAAAATAATTAAATTACTAATGGAAGTCTAACTCAAGCGTTAAAATTATTTAAATTTTTATCATTTTTGGTTGTGTGTGTTTGCTGAATACAGTTGAGTTCGCTGCCTTTTATCGCAGGGTTTGTACACAGCTAGTATTCTATGTTTTTTTGTGTGTGCTTTAATATTTAATTTCACTCTAGAGTCCATAGGTATTTATTAGTATTAAAAAAATTGTCCTCACCAGATATCTGTTTGTCTCCATATTCAGGTCCCAGCACTACCTGCCAGGAGGACTCATGTGCCAACCAAGGTGTGTGTCTTCAGCAGTGGGAGGGCTTCAGTTGTGACTGCAGCATGACGACATTTGGAGGACCGCTGTGTAATGACGGTAGGATTCCACCTTTACTTGTTCTCAAAGCTTAAAATCCCTCTAGTTCTTATTTGAAAGTCAGAAAAGAACAAAGCCATCATTACTTGTTGGCATGCTTTTTTTTAAGCCCCCCAATACTATGATGATGTTTTATTTTTCACCATTTCATTTCCTTGTGTGAGTCACACAAAAATAAAAAAGCCCTGTACACATTTCACAGTATTAGACAGATAATTCATTCCATCTGTTAACCTATTTGAACGCGGCCAAGAAAATCTTGGTATTAGACATTTAAAGGTGGGTGTTATCATTAACAGGAGCGCCATTTTTATCCCTTGCTTTCACACAGCGTTCAGACTCAGGCTCATTATTGTTTCCTGTTTCTGTTCTATATTTGTGTCCTCACGAAGCGCGTCGTTTGCCAGAAACTTGGTGTACTTGTTTTGTAAACTCTCCGGGTTTGTAAACCGTGCTGGGTACTGTAACTAGTGACTGATATGTCAAAACGCGGTTAGAATGAATCTCAGTATTTCCGTAGCTCGGCTTTGAATAGGTTGTCTTTCACTGAGGGCGGCGGCAGCTGTTGCAGCTTTGCAGGGCAGAAACTTTGACACATAGCGTCTGCCAGTTCGGTGAAAGCTCATTAAAATTTGAGATTTGTACCGCTAGAGGGAGCAACGCACATTGTGTTCTGATAAATAAAACATCAACAACAAGCTAAAGACGTAAACAAATACATCATGAGCTGAAAACAAATAACAGCGCTTGTTATTTATTGCAATTGTACTGGAACGCATTCATACATCAACATTACCCCAAATAAGGCATTTGCAACCCATAAATGCTCGTATGCCCACCCATTAAAACTTTATCGGAGCCCCATGATGTGATTTAAAGTTCCGTGTTATTAATCTCTCTTAAAGATGCTTAAATGGACTTTTGGTTTTGTGCTCATTAATGTTAAGGTTTCGAGCGAACAAGGGTAATGTCTCCTCCACCTTTTGAAAATTGGGCTACTTCCTTATGCAAAACATGCATAAGGGATTTTTGTTTGGTCATTATTTTCTTCTGCAGCAGTTCACACAGCAAGAGGTGAATGAGCAAAGTGCCGAAGTGCATTAAGGAGAGAGGAACAGAGTGGGCACTCTAGAGATGACACAAAAGCAGAGGAGAGAGCACCATAAATGTTAATGCATTTTGTTTCACTTCTAGCTGCTTGATAAGACCCCTGTCTTTTGTTATCAACTGAAAGTGTTAATAGATTCTCATGCAGCCCTATACCTCCAACATATCTGCAGCCAGAGATAAGACTAAAAGGATTCTTCTGTCCATGATATGTTTGAGTATAAGTTTGCTGTGAACCTGCGCCTCCTTTGCTTGTTCTGTTCTACCTTCCATTCTTCGGGCCGTGTTTGGATCAACAGAGGAAATAGGGCTGTGCTGGGGGCATATTTCTGCCGGTGAACTCCGTGTGAACCTAACTTGTGCGTTAAAAGGAAAAGAAATCCAGCTTGGAACGTTATTTTTTCTCCTTTTCTTCTGTCATACATATTCATCCTGTTCTGACCCACAGAGCTCATTGACAACATTGGGAGCAGGAAGACTCATGGGGCATGTTTGCATATATTATATCGGAGCGGAACTGCTCTACCTAAGTCTAGTTACTGTAGCTAGTCTCATTATTCCTACTGACCTGACAAAGCAATGGGATGGATGAATGTGTACACCCGAGGGATTTAATATGTAACCACAAAAACATACTTTCCAAGAAATTTCTTTCACTACAGATGAACTGAGCTAGTTCTCAGAATAGCGACTCAAGAGAGCCCGGGGGTCTGCTGAAGGAAATATCTGTGAGTGAGAAAAATGAAGCTTGAGATGGTCGGGTTTTATCTCTGTTGATGGATTGTCATGGGGATATATAGAAGGGGGGAGGGGGGCGCAAAAAGAAGGATAGCAGCATTTCTGAAGAACACATCACTTTTTTTTACCTGATATATTTGCATAAGCTGAAATGCAGGCAATTTACAACAAAGCACTGGGCCTCTGTGTAAGCCACTTACTTGGGGAGCTATGTGCATTTCTAGATATTTCTCCAATCTTGCCTTATCGCAAGGAAGGGAAAAATCACCTAACAGCTCCTGGCCCCATAATATTCAGCCAGGGTGAATTGTACATGTGTGACAGCATAATACCACAATTTAGTTTCTAAATATTTAGCTTACAAGCTGAAAATAAGCATCATTTTGATCCCAATACTTTGTGCTTTTGTTGTTAATTAACTTTTTCATTACTCATTGTAATCATTTTTAAGAATACACTTTTATTTATTTATTCTGAAGTTTTTCAGTTATTAAATGCAAAAAAAGGTTTTTTTCAAAAACTGAAAGATAATCCAGGCTATTAAACAGTGGTTTTATACAATTTAATTAAAGTTACAATGCATCTCTTGGGCTTGTCCATAAAAAATTTTACTTTTTGACTTAGACATGCTGCTTTACAGCAGACTGATTTGTTGTACTGTAACTGGTACAATTGTATCTATCCTACGAAAACGTCCATCCCTCTGAAGCTGCACATAGAAGTGGAAATATCAGTCACTTGGCATCATTTTTAAGCAAATGAAAGACATCAGTAGTGGCAACACTGATGTCTTAGTTGGCAATCTTACATTTTTATATTTGAAGGGTGTTTTAGTCCCATTTAGGATGGCATTGTGTATCAAATTGATTCAAATTGGTTCTTAAGATTTGAATCACTAAGATGTCTGAAAGCTTTGCTAACACTGAATATGTGGCTTGTATTGACATCATACACGCAGCACTTTTTCTTTTTTTCAGAGTATAGCATCATTTCTTGGCTGTGCTTTCAGTGTTTTATGATAAAAGTATTTCAGCTTCATAACAGCTCTGTACCTTTCGCTTCTGAATGATGGGAAAGATGATGAAAACTCTCTTCAGATCTTCTCTTTATCGTCTCCCAAACACTGATGTGCCAGTATTTTCTTTTTTCCCTTCCTTTTCTTTTCTTTTTTTTTGAATGAACTATGGACATAATAACTTAGAATTGTATTTATAGAACAAATTATCACGACTGGATACCTACAGTCGGTGTAAAAAAATAAATAAATAAATAATCAAAGCGATGCTTTCGAAGATGAATCAGATTCCTCTCAGAAAGTCATCCATGCAAAATGAGTTATGATGGCTGTGAATGGTGTTAAGCATGCATTTGGTCTTATTACTACAAACTGTTTTGGTTGCCAGCAGGAATGAAATGGCATTTGGAACATATTTTCTTAAGTGACCCTGACAGAAGAGCCAGACTGCATGTATCTGTGTGTGGTGAAGTCATCAGGGGCGTTCTGCACGTTCAAACAGATGCAGATAAGCAGCCAAAGAAAAAGATTGTAAGCACTTTTTTTAAAGGCTTGAGCGTGAGTCTTCTTTTTGGGATAATGCTCTCGTTTCAGTTCAGAAGCCGGTTTAGTGTGTGTATGCGTGTGTGGGTGGGACTTAAAACTTTAGTCTGGAACTCCTGAGGGAGTGTGCCTGTAGTGGTCAAGCATCTGAGGGTAATGTACAGAGACAAATAGATTGGTGCTTGTTGTTTAGCTAAAGTGTGTTGTGGAGAGGATACAGCAAGGGGTATGCCTGGCCTTCACGCGATTTCCATCTTGCTTGGTTGCTCTTCTACTCTGTCCCGTAGCCAGAGCTATTAGTGCCATGTCAATATTGTATCAACAATGGAGACTGTATGTGGGTCTAGTCTCCATTGTCTCTGCCCAAGGGGCAAAGAGAACCCCCCACCCTCCTCATTTGAGCTGTAATGTCTAAGTCAGTGCTCGTTCTTGTGCCTTTGTAGCTAGAGAATAGTCTGTCTGGGCCCCAAGCGTGCCACCGGATTGGTCGGATTTTATTTTGAGCACATGCAAAAGTAAAAGTATCCTGTTTTTGTTACACGCTCCTCCTTCATATTGTCTAAAGGCAGCTTCTTTGCAGCACGCACAAACTCACACACTGGCTCTGAGGTGTTGCATCACTCTACAGTACAAAAGCAAGAATTCAAATAAATATTTCAAACAGTCTTTCAAGGTTACAATGAAAGAAATGTAAGAAAAATCATAAAATGAAAGAAACTAGCCTGTAAGTTTTGTTGGGATTCTCTAGTGTTGCACATTTCATAGTTATATTAGTCAGCCACAGCACGAGGGATTTACATGAACAGTCTCTTCTAAATCTTCAAGAAAATTCCTGAAATTGTTTTGTTCTTTAAACAGCGCTCTTTCGGAGCAGTTGTGTTTGTTTTTAAGATTTGTCATGCAGATAAACACACATAGTCAGGAAGCACCACAGACAGTTTGCCCTGTTCCTTTGTGCTGGCATGCAGGAATTATACCACTTAGTTTTATTCCAATCGATACAAGGGGACACCCAGTCCAGCAGTGGGGCCAGGGGGATATGAGGTACTGGAGTTAACAGCCTGCTGTCACATGGAAGTAATTTTATCTTTGCCCTGGATGTGTCTTTTAATGCAACTCAGAGAAACAAATCTATGGGTCTGAAAATATTTGGGCTTCATCTGTATTGAACGCTTGGCCTAGCTTTGAACAGCCATTGTGCCCCGAGATATAATAGAGGCAGTCTTAAGTGCCTCTGTGTATTCACTTGGGTAGCCATCCGCTCAAATGTGCATGCATGCTTGCAGGAAGTATAGCACATACAATTGATCGGTTGTAAGGCAGCAGGAGGCTTTTCAAAAGTTAGAATAATAAAAGACAAATCTGAGTTTTTAATGGGGAACAAATCTTTATACATAAGAAATAAAAGGATACATGCTTATATTTACAAATATTACTGGAATTGATCCATTTTTAGCAGTTTTAGCATTTTATGAGCTGCGCCTTATTTTGTGCTGCTGTAACAGGTGAGTTTCTTCCAGTGTGGCATTAATAAAGTCTATATTAATATTTACGGATCAACAAAGTTTAATTATGATGTATATATCTTTACATTACCAATGGTTTATAACAGCAATTTATTAGAGGAATTGTGGGTGTACTCACCTGCTCAACCTATCTTTCCCTAATGAATAAATCTTCTTGTATTTTATTTTTCTGTCATGAAATCCAACAATGAACAATGATCCTACTTTATAAGTGGTCTCTGCATTAGCACTCCCAGAACTACTGGCTCCGTTCTTGTATAAAATACCTATTAAAACACATCACTGAGCCTGTTTTACTGGGGAATGTCTTTTCTTTACTCAGACACTTCAGTGTTACTGTAGTTTATCGCTGTATTCAATCATAGATGCCCAGTGCCCACTAGAACAGTAAATATGCATTAATCCAAAACTGAAAATGTGTTATTTACGATCTTTTTCCATCTGCAGTATTTACAGGTGTGACCTGCTGATAATAAATCAGCTTGGCTGAGTGCCTGAGGTAGAATCTGGAACATGTAAATATATAGAGGCAAACATGTTTTATGGGGCTGTTAAGCTATTGAGTGGAGCAGCCCAGTAGTTTAGTATTATGAAGCGAGTACCTAATTCAAATGATGTGAAATGATGTTTTGTCTAGATGGACCCATTACATTGTAAACTGTACAAGAGGATGGCGATCTTCATCTACACACATCCCATACCTGCTGTTCCCAGATGGACACTAAGACGGTGTGCTGCTACAGATTTCTATCACATCCTATCAGTCTCAAAGAGGCTCTGCTGTTTTGTCCTATTTTTGTGTTCTTTTTTTAATTTTCAATTATTCGTCCTCCACCTCCAATTCAGTTCGAGTGGTCACTATCTGGCCTGATTATTTTCAGTAATTTTCTATGGTGATTGAGTATCTGCATTTAAATGGGTTTCTGTGCCAGGAAGCAGTTGCCATATGTGGGTAAAGGCTGTTGGCATGGAAACTAGGTCTCCTTTCCTCCCACCCTGGATGCTGTAACTTGTCTGTAACTTTGCCCAAGCAATGAGATCTCTGCAGGAAGTGGTGTAGAATAACTAACATCTTTTAGCTAGCTTGCGAGAATTTTGAAGGCTTAAATATCTGTTTTAAATTCATATACATGACTTAATACTTCACTTGATTTATGGATAAACAAAGGATACAGCTGTGAGGCTGCATGTTACTAACTTAGTATGTGATGCAGACGCATGCTGGCACAGTGACATTAAAATGTAGGAGCAGCAGTGCTAGACATATGTCAGATTGCTTCATAAACCCATCCTGCTGTTCATATGTTGTAATAAAGTTGTGGTGTGTCCCTCCACCACATAGACCTCTGTATGCTGAACAGTTTTTTTTGTGTGTGTCAGTGAACAGTATGTGGTGCGACCAAAGCGGAGCACAAGCAGTCCACACATTTAGTTGTCTTTCAACGTAATCTATGTTCTAATCACAACCTCATCTAGAACTCATTGCAGTGCAGTGGTGAGAACCTAATCTTTGAGGTGGTTTTTATTAATCGCTAGCCCACAGGGGCATGTTGACAGGAAATAAGGAGTTGTTCTTTCTCCACAACACAATACTAATTAAAGCGTTGATACAGAGTATCAGCTAAACTATCCTGCTGGGTGATACACTGACACTGTGAATATTCCCTTCTCTCATAAACACAGGCTATGTTTATGAGAACATGACACCCAGGGGGACTGTGGCAAAACGTGAAGACATCCCTGGGACAAAAAAAAGTTTGCTTACTTGTTCTATTTAAAAAACTTTTGATGGCTTCTATAACCATTCTTTAAAGGATTTCACAGTCAGAAGTCATTTAATTGAAGAAGAAAAAAAATATACTTTAACTCTGTAAATTGCTCTTTGAGACACTGATGGATGTTGTATTTAAATTCACATTAAGAAAAAAGTCATTGGAGCAATTGGCTATAGTTATATATACATATATACACACACACACACACACACACACACACACACACACACACACACACACACCACACACACACACACACACACACACACTAACATAGGTACACAAGCAGACACATATATATATATATTTTTTAATTTTAGGCAGTTTTGGAAACTTTGCCTTTGGGAATTGTATACATACTACCTTTAGTTTTAGATGAGCCAAAATGTTGGAGGGGTTGTCCACATTTCTCAATGCTACATCAATAAAAAAAAATTTAAATCTAAAAAAACCCAACAAAAAATCAAAACCGTGGAGAAAGTGTTGACTGTGTTTAGAGTTAGTTTAACAGGGACGTTGGTGTGTTTTTCCATAGGAAAAAAGACAAATTAAAAACAAAAATAAAATCTCCCGGTTACTCTCCTTCACTTACATTTGGGCTTCACTTTTCCTCACTTCTAATTTGAAGTAATCCAGTCACTGAGATGACACGAGGAAAAAAAAGGTGTGCATAAAGTACGGCATCTCTTCCTCAGAGCTTCTCATTTAAAAAATGCAACCTACTGAAATTTATATTGAGCATCATAATGGTGAAGAAAGGTTACTTATGTGACTTTGAAGGTGGGATGGTTGTTGGTGTCAGACAGCTGCTCTGAGTATTTCAGAAACTGCTGATATCTCAAGAGATTTCAGTTAAAGATTCAAAAACAGAGAAAATATCCCACAAGCAGCAGTTCTCTGGGCTTTGAGCCGATAGGAAGACAACAGTAATGCATTTCTTAATAATAATAATAATCCATTCCTTTATGACCAAAGCATCATGTTACAAATCTCAGATCTTCCCAAACTGTTTTTTTTACTGTGACTATGAGTTCACTGTACTGAAATGGACTTTGCATTCAGAAAATCTTAATTTCAATCACTAGAGCACCTCTGTGGTGTGGTGGAGCGAGAGATTCACATAATGGATTTGCAAGAGTAAATCTATGTGATGCTGTCTCATCAATATGGACTCAATCTGTGAAGAATGTTTCCAGCACCTTGTTGTGTCTATGCCAAAAGAATTAAGGCAGTTCTGAAGGCAAACAGGGGTGACTTGGTAATGGCAAGGTGTAACTAATAAAATGTCCATTGAGTCCACTTCATAGTATCATAGTATAGTGTATCGGCTTTTGGTAACCTTTCACAGTGGCTTTACGGCCTTTTTATGTCATTTACTTCATGTACCCAGCAGCAACACATTGAAATTTCCCATTGTTTTACATTTTGTTTAAATAAACATTTTTTTTACTTATTTTTTTTAACATAAAAGAAATGTTGATTTCATACATTACAGGTCGTGTACTATTCCTGCAGTATAGCCACAAGAGCATCTAGAGCTTGTAAAATGCTGTCACAAAGCAAATGAATAACCTTGTCTCAAGAGGTAGTTTGCCAGCCATCTCCATAGCAAACAAACAACTGTTTAGTATGTCTGAGCATTGCTGTGCTTTCCAAGTAATAACAATATGCACAAAGGTCTAAGACAATGCAGGTGCTCCTCTCTCTAGGGGAACGTAAATAGAACTTCAGTTTGAATTGTCCTTGAACTAAGCTAACTTCCAAAAGGTTTAACACACAAAGGACAGATTTTATGTGTGGCACTAATCAAATCCTGTCTTATCTGTAGACAGCAAGGGTGGAAAGCACACACAGATCAGTCACTGCCTTAGCCAAAGTGAGAACCAGCGATAGAGCTGTCCTGTGTGAATGGTTTAGAGAGGAAACCTGGTTAATGGGCTTGAAATATATTTTAGACCGGCCGTTTGGTGTAAGAGGCTGCCACCTCACTGTATAAAAGAAACAGTAGTAAAGGCTAGTCGGAAATGGACTTTGCTTGTTATAGAATTTCTGCAATCCATATAAAATCCAAATAAAAGCGTTCTACTATACTGAAGCATTTGAAATGAACAGGATGTTTACTAAAAATGTAGAGAAGGCACGAGGCCAATTCTAAATCTCCATTTATTGTAGGCACACAAAATAAATTCAGAGATGCCTGCAGTGCCTCTCTGTGCAGACAGTTGAAGCCACAGCCTCTCATTTCTGTATGTGACATGCTTTTTATGAGTATACATTACATTTTCTGCTTCAGGCCATTGGCTATTGATACACTTGGACATGAATGGCTTTCTATATGCTGGAAGGGACAGTGCTGGTTTTGCTTCCCACTGAATTTGTTCCCTGCATGTACTGTTATCACAGCAGAAAATGCAAGCATGTCTTGTCATTACAGGTTTTCTTCACTCAAGTTGTTAAATAACTTTGGTCTTACTGTCAAGGCTGGCTGTGTAGCAGGCAGAATTTGGACCAAAACGCAGGACTCAGAACCTAAATTTAAACCTAAAGACTTTAATACAGAACTTAAACAAAGTGCAATGCAAATTTTCAAAAATAAATAAATAAATAATAATAAAGGCCCACCAAGTGCAAGCAAAAACACAACCATAAGTGAGAACCCAACAAAGACGAGATGCAAATTAAATGGAGGGTCTAAATACACATGAGGAGATTAGGGCAGGGTGGAGACACCTGGGAACACAGCTGAACAGAATCAAACTAGTGAGACAGGGGAAGTAAAACTGAACACAACATGCACAAGACAAGCGAATATCAGAATAAACAACGCTCAAGTAACAACACTGAGCTTAGGACCAAGACATGTGAACTTCACACGGGGACAGGAGATAAACAAACATCGGAGACATGACTGACTTCGAAGATAAAAAGTAATCAATTAAAACCATAACTAAATATTAAACAACCTAATGAGGAACACAGAGTGGAAGCAAAGGGAAACTAAGAAGCGCCTGAAAACAATATAATACTGAGAGGACTAGATAAAGAGCTATATGAGCAAATCATGAGCTCAAACAAAACTGAAAACATCGCAAAACTCAAAACCTTGAGTCAGTGACCCATGGACCATAACACTTATTGTGCACTTTGACTTACAGGGAGCACTTAATTGCATTTTAAAATACACTAGTGTTTATTTTGTGTTTATTTTGATAGCATTTTGATGTTGGTATCGAAATCTATCATTCTCTGCGCAATGGATTTAATTTGGCCAATTACTTTGGTTGATACCACCATCAAAAGTTCACTTTTTTACCAAATAGACTGAGCTGGGAACCTTCTGGGGACTAATGTGACACTAAGCAACTGTTGCAAAGTAAAGGCACTGAGTCTCTAATGTAATATTTCATAAAAATTGTGCATTTTCTTGCTATTTTTCAACACTTGATAGCCAGTAAGAACAGCCCAGTACATTCTGCACACTGTGCCATGAACAGAAAAAGCTTTAAGTATGAAATTTCTTTCTGGAGTGAAGTACAGTCTTTGAATTGTGTGCCATAAGGTGAGAGTCCCATGAGACAGGACAAACCCCTCATTTACCAGCTTATTCACTTGTTGTTGAATGATTTCATGTTATTTGAAAGACTTCAAATGCTGAAAGAATGGAAGAACATGGTAATAGATACTCAAACTGTACGACCTTACATGTCAAGTCGTTGAAGATGAATAGGTTTTCAAGTGCCTTTGAAAAAATAGAATACTGAAAAAACATGTAGTAATATTTATCATTGATTAAACTTTGTGTATGGAGGAAATGCTTTCATCATACAACTGTATCTAGATGAATTCTCGTTTGACCATTGGCAGTGGCTGCAGACTGCCTTGGTATTTTTGATAATACTGTAAAAAACAGAATGAAATGAATGGTAGTTCACCTGTAAAACAGGGGCAGATTGTTTCCTTTATTTGTAGTTTTACTCTAAAAGGAAGGAGTTTCATTCAAAGGCAGGCAAGTAGCTTTTGAGAAAAATGAAAAACTGTGTAAAATCTAAAAAAACCCCCCAAAATTAAAGGCAGTAATTTGCAAATCTCATAAATCTGTATTTTATCCACAATAGAACATAGAAATCATAGAAAATGTTTAAAATTAATAATTTTAAAGAAATATATTAAACATTTGATGGCAGCAAAAAAAGTTGGAACTGGGCCATGTTTCCTGCTGTGTCACATCTTATTGTAATAACAGTCTGCAAACCACTGGGAACTGAGGAGACCAGCAACTGGAGTTCTGGAATAGCAGTGTTGTCCCATTCACTTCTCTTATAGGATTCTAGCTACTCAACAGTCCCTGGTCTTTTTTGTCTTATTGTTCATTTCATGATACTCCAAATGTTTTAGTTGGTGAAAGGTCAGGATCAGGACTATTCTATTACAAAGCCATGCTGCTCTAATGGATGCAGTTTAATATTATCTTGCTGAAATGCGAAAGATCTTCCCAGAAAACCATCTTATCTGGATAAGAGCATAATATTGCTCTAAAATCTGTATAAACCTTTCAGCACTGATGGTGTCTTTTGGATGTGCAAGGTGCCAATTCCGCAGGTACTAATAATGCATCACCATAGACCGTAGAAATACAGACTTTTGAACTGAGCAGTGATAAGAAGCAAGATGCCCCCTCTCCTCTTTAGTTTAGATGATGCGGGGTTCATTTTGATTTTTCTGACCACAGCTTTCTGCTTTGCCCCAGTCCGTTTAAAATGATCTTGTGCTCTAAGAAGATGATGTCTGAGCAGCATGTTCACATGTGGCTTCTTCTTCGCATGACTGAACTTTAACCTGCGTTTGTGAAGGGAAGATGAACTGTGTTCACTAATGATGACTTCTGGAAGCATTCCATAGCCCATTTAGTGTCTTCACAATTTTTGCATTGAGATTGTTTTATAAGATTAGCACTACATCACTACATACTGTTTTTATTTACATTTTACACAGTACCCAACATTTTCAGAATTAGATTTCTATTTATAAATACTTTCATATTCAGGAAAAGCCTTTTTTTTAAAGTGTGATCATTATTCCTTTGTTGCCCCAGTTAGTTTCAGCTTAGCGCAAATGTTCATTAACAAAGTAGCTATGGACTTCTGAAAGGAGGCGCTGCCTGTCCTTGACCTGCACGACGAAGCACTCTGAGAAGGGAACTGATCTACTTCTGATGAATTTAAGGAGAGACAGACAGACAGGGCACCTTCAGTGGCCCCACTGTATCTTGGGAGCTGTCAGAGGAGATAGAGAAAACGCGTCCAGAAAAGCTGTCGACCTGTGACCCCTTTCTCTCTTACTGACAGTTAGAATTTGGTTTTTGCATTCTCAGACGCATCATCATCCCACATGCAGACACACTCACTGAAACAGACATAAATGTGTACGTACATACCCACACACAGCCTCTATTTATACTTACGCACAAGGAATTCTGAATGTTATTTCCTGCATGCTTGATCTTAATGTGTATTTAAATGGTTTTATGGAAATGAATAACAGTGTTGTGCCAGCGTTTATGCATTAGGAGGGCTGTGTGTGTGTTGGTGGTAGTGTGTGTGTGTGTCTGGGGGGGGGTTACCATTTGGTCACATCAGGCAGAATCCAGTGAGTAAAAGGAGCAAAAGCACACTATTGGCTATACAAACAAGTCGGTGTGCGATGAAAAACAAAATTCAGTCTGTTGTCTGTGTAGTTTGGGGTGCTCTAGTCTTGGTAATGGGATGTGCATTAACGTGCACACGTTTGAATCTGTTCAGTATTTGTAGGGGCGCATTCTTACCGCGAAAGGAATAAACAGTAGCATTATTTGACTGTAATTGCCACGGCGCATTAATGGTGACAAAGTGTGGTGCAGAGCAATTTCTGCATAATGTTGAAGATTTTACAGCTAGATATTTCCTTATTCAACTCAATATAGTGCCACTTCTTACACACACCACCAAACACTGTAAAAAAAACAAGGTGCAGTATTTAAAAATGAAGCCAAAAGCTGTCAGTGTCAACGCTATCCCTCCAAAAAAGCTTTTAAACTTTTTTTTTAACTTCATTTAGCAGCTCCGTTAAATTAATTATTATGTTTAAGTGAATTGAAAGAAAATTAGCGTGAGGAGGAATGAGAATTAATGTGGAGTTTGGTTTCTTTGTTTTTGCTCTAAGTGAGAATGAAGCCGTTCCATTACACCACCATGCAGTGCCATTTGCAGATTTGATTTTGCGACACTAAATGTGCATTATTTCCTATTAGCGGGCTGTTTTATCAGCTTGAGTGCTGTTATTTATGTTGCCTTCACAGCTTGCATAATGAACAGCGTGTGCAGCACAAATCTCTCGTGTGGTTGGTGATGTTTGCTGCATTTTACATAAACAGTTGCATTTACAGATTTTTTTTTCCCTAGGCTTACATGCATAGGTATGCTGTTCATACCATATCACGACCACTTTTGTGTTAGCCAATGAGAAATACTGTCGATCCTCAATAAAAGAGGACTTTTGGGATTGATTTAGATGTAATTCTATAGGGCTTTCCAGCACCAGCATCTGAGAGAGATGCTAAGAAGCAAATGAATGGGAAATGACCAGTTAATGCTTCTATGATGTGTTAGGGTCTGAGTTTACACTCCTCACTCTGTTATATACAGTTGAGCGATCTGATAGACAGGAACAGTGTAACATATTCCACTAACGTATTGGCACCCCGGCTGTGTCGAGATACTGTACAGCTCGTATGTTTGTATTGAGTGTTGACTCCCTGTGTCTGTCTGCTCTTATCATGTCACATCTCGTGATGACTAAGACTAAGACGCCGTGTTTCTATTTCTGTACACTTGCACGCATTAGCATCAGAGCATTGTCTGCTCCTCTGTCTCTCTCTCTCTCTGTGGTGTTCGGATGAGTAATGACACGTTTGATATTCGCGGAAAACTCTCAGTTGTAAAGAGTTCAGGTTTCATTTTGCATGTCAGCGTTTGAAGAGACTATTAGCGTTGTATACCTTTGTGTTGGTGACAAAACTAAGGGTGTTACTTTTTTGCTACAGTAATTGTTCTCTTTTTGCGGATCGCTCTAGAAATTTGAGTTGCGGCTGCTCGCAGGCGGTTGCTCTCATGGTCACCGTTGCTTTACATCCTGGTGGGAGGATCAGTTTTGTACAATTAGCATTTCTCACTTGCCATTCTTTTAATACACGGTGCACCGTAATCTCCTCACCAGTGCACCTGGTATACCCTGGAGAAATGGGTCTCCAAACACTCTCATTTGTTGGGACACATATGTTGCTGAGCCTGACACAGATGTGTCACTCCAGCACACAACAGGTATACCTGCTTCATGCATGACTTGGCCTGCATGCTCAATCAAGCAGTGTGTGCCTAGAAAACAATGTGCAAGGTGTTGGGATGTTGCACCTTTGGGAATTCGATGAATGTGCTGATTAAAATAATACACCGTTAGATTTTTATTCCCCTTCCCCTCTAATAGCAACAGTAAACATAATAGTAGCACTTGAGAACGAGAAACATTGTTGTCAAAGTGGCTGTAAGTGTCTGACCCTCTCTCTAAAGGGTCTCTCCGTGTGTGATAAAGTGTTGCCTGATGGCTCTTTAACTGATTTAGAGGCCCTGCTCCAGTCGGGTCAGGTACCCTTAGACCACCCATCTGCTGCTGTCCCTGCGGTTTTCCTCCAGTCCTCCAAAAAGTCATCTCATCAGCTCAGTCCACACTGGTTGCAGCCGTAAGTGAGTAACATGGGCTATTCTGTGCTCTGTGCTTGTTCTCTTCTAGCGTTTTACTCTCCGAGGGATTATTACACCCAAGCCAAATTTCTCCTCCTGTCACTGAAAAATCAGCCCCAGTCTTTCACATGATTTCTCCTTTATTTCCCGTCTTTTTTTCTTCCAAAATAATTTTCTGTGGCTTTAAAAAGCAAAGAAAATAGACAAACAAACAAAAGTAAATCGGAGTGATGTTGATTCAAAAGGGGAAATATGCTCAGAGCATCGCATGCATCTGAGACACAATCCTCTGGGTCTTAAATAGAAACAAAGGCAAGCTGTTTTTGGGTCTCTGTTAAGGAGACATCTCGCTAACAGGAGCTGGAGTCAGAACACAATAGTAAATAATAAAGAAAAGCTCTCTTTAATGGTGGAAGCTTTCTTGTGGAACAGGATTTTCTCATTTTGTGGCGAACACACTACAGTACAATCATCTGGTTAAAGCAGCTGAGATCTGTAAATTAGTTTACCTCATGGGCTCAGGTGTTTGCTTTTGTGCAGGCAGAAGGAATTTAGTGCTAAATGTTTCACCTCAAGCTGGATGCATGGCCTCCTTGCGCCTCATACTTTAATGATCCCACACATCACCAGATCAAAGGGCAACCTGCAGAACAATTAACTGATGCCCTAATAGAGGACGATCTTGAAGCAAAGAATCAGAATTTCAAATTTATATCTCTTAAAGTTTGGATCTGGAGCAATATGATGCATTTGGTGAGGCTTTCAGCAATATTTCTATTATTGAATTTATTGAATCTTGCTGATTGATGAGACTCTGCTGTTCTGCTCGATTCATCAAACATAAGCTGCTGGCTCGGAAAAACCCACACAGCTTTGGTGCACTTTAGAATTCCACCACTTGGGGGCACAAATGAACAAGTAAGTAATGATAAACGTGCTAAAAGTATCACTGCTCACTGCTGATGCCAATAATTTTGGGCGCTGCGATATTAACACTGCATTTCCATTAAATAACACCTGTATTTACCCTGATATTTAGCTTCTCAAATGAAGCTTCCCCTTCCGTTTCTTTGCAAAAGTTTGCAGTTAAGGACACACTAAGTCAGGTTGTTGTCCTTGGCAAGCAGCCCTGATAGATTGCCTTATTAGACGTAATTATGCAGATTGCACTGCTGATAATTATAAAAGTCTAAACACATTCAGCAGGAACATTCCTTTTCACCATTGCAAATGAGAACAGAGGAGAGGTTCCATGCTGCCTACTTTTTAGCACCAGGTGGCTGCACCACGTTATTGAGATTCTACAAGGTGAGAGCAACACAGTTGCCTAATATGTGCAGCATCTGCTTTGTATTTCAGTTGCTTTTTACTACTATATAGGAACACAGCGTTAGTTAGAAGAGAGAGAAATGAGGGATCCTCATCTGTCCTCCTTCCAGATGGCAGATCATAGTTTTCTTAGAGTTTAATGTTGTAACAGTATATGCCTGCTCTTATTGTTCTTCCTACATTTAAATTCAGATGATAGCAGCCATGCTTTAAAAGTGAGTATTCAACTCTCTGCATGTATTTCTACTAAAAACTGATTATACGAAATATTCAGAGAAATTGGAAAGGGCATATTATCCTCTGTGTCACGCTGGCTAAGTTGGCTTTCTTTGGGCATGAAATGCCTGTGTATTCCCTGTAAACCGTAAAGATCAGCTCAGCAGTGCTTGCAGATTTTTTTTTTTCCCCTCAGCTTAGGACACTGCGTTTCGAAGAGAAGGATGTTGAATAGCCAGTGTGCAAACAGAAGCAGGCACACTGCAGCTGAGCCTTGTGCTCTCCAATCCTGAACTCTGAACACTGAGCACACTTCCCAGCTGAACCGGATTGTGTTTATCAGCAGGGCTTTTATGTCCACATGTTCTCTACATTCCTGTAACCCTGCTGCACTGCGATCAGCCTTCCCGCTCTTGTGAGAAATGGTCTTTTATTAGCAGGCAAGGCAGACTTGCCCGGATTCAGCACCCTCTCTGTGGACAGTTCTCGACCGCAGGCTCTGGCATTGTGCGTGCTTTGTTTACATACGTGTGTGTCTGTGTGTCGCTGTGTGTCTGAGTGTTCGTACTTATGGTTGCTCATATGTTCGTGTGTGTGTTTGAGAGAGTTCCTTAAAGTATATGAGCTGCAGCATCATCACTCTTCTGCAGTAGGTTTTCTTGAGCAATGGAGAGGCGAGGATTAGGCTGGACTGCTTCTTTCCATTTTTATTTTTTTTTAAATCCAGACGACTATTGTCACAAAACTTCCCTAAATTCACAGACAATGAAAGTGAACAGGGAAGAGACACACATAAAAAGGGGAGCAGGAGGAGTGGGAGGAATGCTGAAGGATGAGATGATAAAAGTAGAAAACGAAACGAGTCTAGCCTGTCCCACGTTCTCGTTTTTTTTTCTTTTTTTAAACCGCTGAAGAGTGTTCACACGGGAGAGTGGATTGAGAAAGACTGAAAAGAGAGAGTAGACTGTGAAAGGAATAAGGGCTGGAGGACATAGCTCCAAATCCTGCTGTTCTGCCTAAATAGGTTCTTCCTCTGCAATGCACTCAGACTCCAGTGATTCGCTATGTGAATGCTGCCCATTTGCATAGCCACTCTCCCTCTTGCTTCCTGGCTGGCTGTTGAGGCTCCCCCCTCCCTCCGTCCTTCTCCTCCCTCTCCTCCTCCTCTCTCCCTTCTTCCTCTTGCGCACATCTTCTGGAACGGCGGTGCCGATGCTGGCTGTGTGTGAGTGTGTGTTCCTGCCCAGGGCTGCTCGTTCAGGTACCGGCGTTGCTATCGCTTGGTCTCACTGAGAACAGATATCTCTAGATGGGGAACGAGTGCGCTACTTGGCACAACTTACAGGTACAATCACGCAGTCTACTGCACGCTGCTGCAGCTGTCCAACACATGCAAATGAGACTCGGATTTAACTATGGTCCCATTCCTCTGGACAACCTTTGAGACCACTGGAGGAGGAAAAAGAGGGAAACTCAGAATGTCTGTTTTGATTTTCTGAAGAAAATCACTTTGCACAGAGGCTGTCAGTCTCTTCTTAAGTAGGCTCTCTTCTTTCCCTGGCATTTGCATTTTTTTGGAATATTAACAGTTTTTTGTTTTTTTTTTAATGTGAAGATGCTTCTAATTTTGTGAGTGCTTAATAGAGGGTTAAGGGGAGAAACAGAGAAAACAAGGGAACTAGGGGAATTGGAGCAAGCTGGGATTTCTCCATTGCTGTTTGAGGTTGCCCTAATTTCTTGTGAATGTTTTTGATTGTTTTTCTATGATGATTTTTAATACTTCTTTACCTACCTGGGTGCTGCTGTGGATTTCTTAACTCACTGGAGAACAGCAAGAAGCATTTTTCCCTCACGGCCGACAATTTGTGAGGTGTCCCTTTTGCTTTTTCGGTCCTTTTTATTTGGCTTTTTTAAATGATTGTTTATTTCCCTGTGGATCTGTGTCAATGTCTCTGGCCATAGTGAGATTTGGCAAGGTGAGAAGTATGGGGCTGTGAGGCTCGCTGAAGTTCCACCTTGATCTGAAGCCTCATCTGGCCACTCAGGGAAGATGTTCAGAGGCTGGAGGACACAGTTTGCTCCCCTGAGGCCTGTTGCACAGCCCCGAAACTGGAATTCAGCTTCAGTCACCCATCTGGCCTTGTGGATCATTGCCCTGGGCTTTGTGGCAGGGTCAGAACCAGGTGCTGTGGAGAGTCTCCACCACATTCACCTCTCCAATGGAAACAAGCGCCACCATATTGTGCCTATTGCTATCCACAGATCTCCTGCATCCCTAAGAGCAGGGCACAGTAAGTATTTTCTTATCCTACCATTAATGCAATCCCTAGGTAATGTGATTTCTCAAGCAGTCCATCATTGGTGTTTACTTTTAAAAGTCTGTGCTTACTTCTTGTTACATTTTACGGCCAATGCAATTTCAAGTATTACTTATGTGGTATTGTCATTTTTCTTTTTTGTAATACCTAAAACTCCCACAAGATGTGTATTCAGCTCTGTACGACAGGGCGAGTCTAGCTTAGACCCATCCCCTTTTCTGTCTCAGCAAAGTGCCCTCCATGTCTGAGATTAGCCATATCCCTATCTCCAGATGCTCCACTGTGTCCAGATTAGCCAGGATTATAACGCTATGGCGCTCCATGTTGCCCCTGGGTGTTCAGAATAGACAAAGATGAGTTGCCTTCAGCTCTGTGGGACGTCGAGCTGTTCCTGGCCCCTGCCCTGCGTGGAGTATCGATGAGGCCCCTTTGCCCATTGGGGCGAGAATGATCATGATCCAAGCATCTGAAAAGGGGAAAGAAAGCAGGGAGAATATGAGGAATTATATAACCTCATGCCAACTATTCATGCTAGACTGCAGTGTGCTTGTCTCGGCACAGTATTTGTGATGAGGGTTTTAAGAATGCTGCAGCTTTTTGTTTTCTTTTTCCCTGTTTGGCTGTACTTGTTTTCAATTTGCTCTGTCACTTTCACTCAAGGTCCTGAGATATGTTAAAGATCGAGGCAAATGATACTTGGAATAAAAAGTACTGCTTTTTTTTTTTTTTCTTAGTTATCATACTGCCCTGGCATTTTTGAGTGACGTAATCACTACTGGTGTAACACTGACGTAATGCTGAAGTACCCTGGATATCACAGACCTTGTTTAACAATGCACAACAAATGTCTACAGGAACATTGTGCTTTCTCTGATATTCAAGTTTAGCATTACGAGCTTTTGAATCATGAGTTACAACTCTGTTACATAGCTGAATTGGTGTAATGAGGACGTATTTATTGGCGCAATGTAGAAGCAAGGCTGGATCCTGGCTCACTGGGCACAGATAGACCTGCCTGAACAAGGGAGTCAGTGCTCCTCAGTGATGATGAGGGAGCTGGGAGGTTTGCTGGCCTACTGAGACAACAAGAGAGGCAATTAGGCCACTCTGCCATGACCTGTCTGTGCCGGACAACACTCAGCTTGCCTCCTGCTCTCCCTAAGGACCTTTTGGGGGGGGGGGGGGGGGGGGGGTGTTGCCTCCAGACAGATTCCATGACTTAATATAACAGTTAGTGCAAATGCTTCCTCACGTTGTGATTACCGATGAGAGTCTGAGGGAGGCCGATAAAAAAAAAAGTCTTCTCACTAACATGATTGCTGATTTTGGTTGATCAGCACAGAGGGTGCATTAATGCAAACTGGGAGGCATGCTGTTCAACATAGTACCTTGCTCCAGGACAAACCCTGCTGTTGTAAAGCCCCAGCACTGTCGTCTAATGCTGTGACAGAATTGGTTTAATTTTCATGGGGCTTGTTCTTTAGACAGAGTGTCAATTAAGCAAGCGCAGCTCACTTTTTTCAGTAAAACTGAGACAAAGGGTGTTTTTAACTCTTTTTGCTTCATACTGTATTTGTAGTTTCCATCTATTAACATAAAAGGGATTCTTCCGATGTATTACCCTCACCCATCTGTCTCGCTCTGTCTCTCATATCTTTGTTAATGTTAAAATCTAATCCTATTTAGAATACTTATGTAACTGTACCTGCCTTTCGCTCTTATTGTCACAGTGCATTTAACATTGTCTCAAGTGATTAGGCCAAGCAAAGCTAACAGAGTGCTGACAGTTAGTTCAGTATGCAAACTATCTCTGTTTCTGTGGCACGAACATTCACTTTTTCCACTTAATACGAAGCTATATTTAGTAACTCGAGCCGCCCCTATGGTGGGCTAGCCATTCATGTGTCCCAAATTTTCTGACAATATGAGCTCACAATTCCTGCAATTTCATAGGAAAAGTCACATTGCAGCCTCCCTCTCTTTCTCTCTCTCTCTCTCTAATATATATATATATATATATATATATATATATATATATATATATATATATATATATATATATATATATATATATATATACATTGATATGTATATATATATATATATATATATATATGTATCCGAGTACTACTGTAAGAGCAAACATCTTTTGTTCCTTTTGTATTGAACTTGAGTGTCATTGATTTATGTGGAAAGAAGAAGAAAATTACCATGGTCAGGATGTATGAAATTGAGTTGGAGTGTGATGCATTGTTTGTTTAGGGCTAGCCGTAATGAGGTTCAGACAGTATCAACTCTAAGTAGCAGACATACCATTCATCACGGATACACTCCCAGAGGTGATAGTCTTCTTTCCCAGAGATGGGTACTGTACTCGATACGTTGGATAACTAGGTTATCGTGTTTTCTTTTGGACCAGTTGTTGAGAGTGAGTAGCTGATCTGACCAGTGGGAAAATAGTTTATTGTGGTAAAACTAGGAATCAGTGGTCAATAGGAAAACTGACTTCTTGGCCATTTTTGCATCTAACTTTTATTGATGAATGACAGTTCCAATTTGTGCCGTGTCTGCCATATCCTCATTTGCTTACTTTGCCTATGCTGTTTATATATTTGCCATCCTGTCAGAGTCAAAGCCCATACATTTAGTCAGGGTGGAGTCAACCTTCATTTTCTTGATGAGTATGCGTTGTACTTAGACGTCTGAGACCTCACCTAACACTCGTTCAATCAACAGTACCAGGAGTTTTAGCATTTCAAAGCTTGATGGTTTTATCAAAGTGGGTGAAGCAATTTAAGTGATTATAATCAATTTGAATGCTCTCCAGCTTCAGAGCTAAGGGTTGAAGGGATTAGAAACACTGCTCTTCTGCGCTGGCACTGCTGCACAGAGCAAATGAATGGAAAAAAAGAGAGAAAGAGAGAGAGAAGAAATAAAAGAAAAGCTATCGTAAAGAACACCAGACACGAAGAAAGTGAAGAAAGAAAACGAGAGCGAGGAGGGAGAAAGTTGATGGTGTCTGGTGTTGTCTCGCTGCCGGTGTGTTGTGAGCTTGTATAATATAATTACTCCCATGTCTCTGAGCTGATGTCATTCTGCGATAGTGCAAGGATGACAGTATCTTTGCTTCTCTGAGGCAGAAGAGATGATAGCTGCCATGATAGGGATCTGAGTACATGTTCCTCTGCTCTAGTGGGAGCATAGGCAGTTATTGACCTGCGAATGAGAGAGCGAAGATTGCAGTCTTTTCATTCTCCTCCTCTTCTGATGTATGAGAACAAAAACACTCTCTTTTTATTTATATGTGCTTTAAGTCTTGAACCTACTTGCATCTTGTGTTACTCGTTTGCTCTCTTTCTCGATTATTCCTTTGTGTCCTTTCTTCCAACGCTTTGCTCTTTATATCTGTTTAACCACTCTGCCTAACCCACCCCCAGCTCCCTC
The DNA here is from genome assembly GCF_057382095.1 of Aulonocara sp. 'chitande type north' Nkhata Bay. Classification (NCBI taxonomy): domain Eukaryota; kingdom Metazoa; phylum Chordata; class Actinopteri; order Cichliformes; family Cichlidae; genus Aulonocara; species Aulonocara sp. 'chitande type north' Nkhata Bay. Next base: position 30,153,908 of record NC_141356.1, read on the forward strand.
ATTGGTCTGCAGAGTCCATCCGAGCAGACAGAGTGGGCAGCCTTTTGTGCCTGCAGTGGTCTGTGTGGTTTCGGTGGTGACCAGGCTATGGTTGGCATGAACGGAAATGAGACCTGACTGTGCGTGCGGTAGGCAGCGAGAGGTCGGCTGAGTAATGTGTCCGGTTTCGGATTAGAGACTTGGAAGATGGAGAAGGAGAGAGAGAAAAAGAGACCCCCTCAGTTAACTCAAGGGTATGTCTGCTCCCCTCACATGCTTAGGTCCTGGATAAGTTTGAGTCAGTGAGCTCTTTACCCAGAAGGCACATTGTGATTCATCATCAACAGCATCTTTTTCTTCACATCTCCCTATTTCTTGTTCATCCTGTCTGTTTTCACCTCTGGCTTTCTATTTCTAAAGGTAATTTTGGAAAATGAAAAGGACCAGATGAGTAGTTGGCGTGTCACTGTTCACTGCTGGTGTTTATCTATGGAAAATAAAACAAACATGATATAGAAAACTAAATGTTGGGCACAGAAATGGATAAAATGGATAAAACATATAATTGTCATATAATCTAGTCTGCACATACGCATTTTGACAGTAAAATGTCACCATTGATTGGTTATAGATGTGTCAAAATGTTAGCAAGCTACTAATACCAATCTAGCTACTAGCATAGTTAACTGTCACAGGTGTGTGCAGTGGGCCTAAAAAATTAAGGAAACACGTGAAAGAAGCCTTTAATCCTCTAAAATGGCGGCTATTAAATTGTCAGTGTGCACAACCTATAACATGTCAAGCACTAGCAATACACAACTAGCTTACCTAGCATACCAGGATAGCTTGTTAGCTCTGTAATTTGGCGGGAATTGAGACTGCCAAATAATGGCAGGTCTCTCCGGCGCTACATTTGCTACTAATATATAATGAGTTAGTGTGAGTATGTAAAACTCTCTGCTCAACAAAAAGGAAGGAAGCACCCCCTTGTGGGGCTATTAAAAATGTGCTTTATAAGTTTATTGTTTACTGAGCTGAATTCTCAAGGTGAAAGACTATTAAATAAACACAATCTAGCAAAAAAAATAAATTAAAGCCACCATCAAAAATACAATGGGTGATGAAATCATCGGATTACAAATAGCCGATATATTTATCCAGTAGCACAAAGTATAGTGCAACAATAATGGGCTGAAACAGGCCTATGAAAACACAGGGATTGATTATATTATTTGAAGCATTTTCGTGTGGACATGAAAAGAACATTAATTATTTAAAATGATTAGCACAGTGGTTCTTAACCTTGGTACCGAACCCCACCACTTTCATATGCGCAGTCACTGAACCCCTCTTTAGTGAAAAATAAAATAGGATTTTTTTCAAATTCAAGACATAGATATGTTTTTACTGGTGCACAAAATGAGCCGTGCATGTCACGGTGGAGGCTCTGCCGAACCCCTGAGACCGACTCGCCGAACCCCAATGGTTCGATCGAACCCAGGTTAAGAACCACTGGATTAGCACAATTTTCAGATGTATTATAGGGATAAAAGTGTAAAAGATGGTAAGTTACATCATTCTTTTAGGATGCTTGAAATAGCGTTGTTTCCACATTACCATTTCTGAGCTATTGCAGACTACTGGCTAGCATTAACTGCTAACGGAAGACAGCGAGTGTGGAGGAGTGATGCAGCTGTAGAGCAGGTCAAGGTGTTAAAGATGCAAATGAAGCAGCTTATATGGTTCCCTTCATTCTGTTCTGATTGACTCTTTAAATGCCTATCCATTTCCTAGAGGGGGAGACACAAGAAAGGGAAAAAATAAGAAATGGGAATAAATAAAGCCAAGATCAAGAATGCAAAAGCCCACTTTTTTTTATTATCTAATCTGAATTGAGTTCAGTCACCCCAGAGAAACCTCATTCTCTGTCATCATAATGAGGCAGCAGCTATCTCTATGCCAGTCAAGCCCGCATATACACACATGCACTCAGATATGCACGCTGCATACACTTCTCACACAAAGAGCAACCCTCTACAAAATCGTCTTTCATCTCTTTGATCACTTCGAATCACTGTCACAACCAAGTGCGAATGTGGGTAGTTAAAGCGATATGCAAATGTACACATGGGAAAACCTTCATTTATAAAGTGTATCATATCATTGATTAGATCATTAAATGCCATTGATGTAAAGTAGTTTCAACTGTACACCAATAACTCCCTTATTAATGGACTAATTGGTCGTGGATGTTGAAATCTTCCAACCTGTGCATCCACAACCACATGAGATGTTGCAGAGGATGGGTTTTTCTGGAAGTCAGCATTCAGAAGTCAAAATTGCCACTGATCATTACATTGATTTTTTTTTTTTTTTTTACTTCGAAGTATAACTTAACTTTTACACAGTTCCTTTGGTACAAAATCGCCCTTTGCTTCCTTTCTGTGTGGGTGGATTGATTGACAACGTTCAAATTATCCTTAGCTTACTACATCATTACCTAACAACTTTAATGTCACGTATGTTGACTTAAAGATAGCCTCAAATAAGAAAACCAAATGAATGGCTGCCCTGTGTCACAATAGGAGACCGCCGTAAGAACCAGCCATGTCATAACTATTCTTCTTTTTACAATTTACAATTGCTCACCTGCAGCAGAGTGGCAACAGAAAGAAAGCTGCCCCTTAATCCACTCTAATAGGATTGTGTGGGATTTCACCTTCCTCATTGCTCCTTCCATCTCTTAGAGCCTCGGGCCTGCTGGCAAGGGCTGATAAAAACACGCCTGCCTAACACCTAAGTGCAAGCTAATATTAGCATATATTTTGCACCGCAGTGTAGAAATACAATGCATACCCACGCATATTTTTTTTCTCTCTGTTTATATATTTATTTGTTGGTAGATACATGCAATGGTGTGAGATAGAGGACAGCACAGCTCTCTTATGTAGGTGCTTCTACATTGGCTGTTGATAAGGGGGAGGCAGAGCTGTATGTACATCTCAAACACAGTATGCTGCACGACCAAACTCCCTCTGAGCTATCGACACATGCGTTGTTTATTTCTGGCGGTCTGTTTCTCCTGATCTTTTCCAGATTAATTTTATTGTGCGGCATCATTTCCATAAGATATGCATCTAATTAAATAATATCGCTCCACTTAGTGAGCTTACTTACAAAGTTAGACTACTCAGTAACAGGAAAAGCAGATGTTTAATCCTGCAATTAAGGCCAAGGCGTGCTCGCTGTCTCATGGGTGCAGCTTACAAAAAGAGTAAACAGTAAAAAAAAAGCCGAGGCAGTGTCATGCAGGGACGACATAAAAATCAGATACATTAACATCTGAAATAGGAATGATTTGCTCTGTGATCTGTTTAAAAACCAGCAGCGCTTTTTTACCCAAATATTTAACATTGCACTTTACCTCATTGGCAGATTTATGGATGCACGTTGTGTCTTGTTTGTACCAAATCAAACATGTTCTGGTAGTGTTCACGATCCACTTACAAAGTGTGAGATGTACTGCACACACACATTGCCCCAAGCTAAACTGTGCCTTGAAAAATAGTAAAGGCTTTGGAGAATGTTGATGTTTTATGTGCAGATGCAGAGATGTTTATTAAACATCTCTATAAAAACCCTATTGCGGCACGCTCATTTTGTAATTATGTAGGTTTACATTATTGCTCATTTGCATTCATGGAGCGGCGCTAAAGTTGGAATATGCTCAGTAGTGCACAGTAGCTCTGTCTGCTCTTAAAGCAATTTTCTTGTAAGAGAAGTATTTGTGCTGATGCAGTTTGGGCTGCATATGGTGATGGACCGCCAGAGTTGTCTCTAGTCTCAGATCAGAGCTTTGGCCCCAGACTCTGTTTTCTGCCTCACTTCCACTGTGTAATTATCCCCCACACTTGTCTTTTTCAGTAATTAGAACTGCAGTCATACTCCACATCTGCTGGCTCCCTAATAGAGAAGACAACAGCTTCTAGAGACCATTTGGAAGCTGTGATGTTTGGTGCATGCTACCACACAGACACACTGAAACTAAATAATGCACTGATGTCTGATGGCACAAAATCAGTCAAACAGGCTTTTAACCGGGAATGAAAAAGCTGAAAATCGACTGATGCTCGAGTTTCCTTAAGTCTGACTTTGATATGTCTGTTGGCTGGCGAACAAATTAAACACTGGATGCAGAAAAATCTAATCAACAAATTGCTGGCAATCAAAATGGCTGACCTGAAAGCAGAGAAAGGGAGCATTGTGTCTGAGGAGCAAATGAGGCAAGTGATGATGAGAGAGTAAATTAGAAGCTGTCGATACTGTGAGACACTTCTATCAGAGCCAAGGCTGTTGGCGGTGGAGGCAGATATGCAGCTGGTCAGGGTAACAAAGGGCCCGTTTGGTGTATTGCTCCATTAAGACACTGGGTCTTGTCAGCTCTGCCTGGATGGGCCATTCTGCTCCACAAGGCAGGGGCTCATGTATCACTTAGGACTTAGGGGAAGTGAGGTTGGCAGAGGAGGGGAGCAGAAGGGTGTGAGTGACACTGGTCGACTGAGCATTCATGGCATAATGTTAGCAGCCCAAGGGGTAGAATTTTACCTCTACCCTGAATTGATGGTCCTCTGCCATGAAGAGCGAGGGCGGGTTTGCATGGCTACCCTAGGGCCCCGTCATGATGAGGTGAAGGCTTATCTCTTCAGAGCAATATGAAGATAAAATATGGTGAAGTGCTGCTCTGGTAAGAAGGAAGGGGAGATTTCTTGTAGATTTCTAGAGTTTATGTCAAGGTAGAAACAGTTTAGAGCTGTTGAAGTGATGTCAGAGTCTGACTAAATACAATATCGACACAAAAATCGTTTTTAATTTTTCCCATGAAATTCCTCAATAGTTTGTCTTTGCTGTGTAAAATAGAAACTAATAAGCTAATAATTAGGATTCAAGGAGTGTCCGTTTGTCACTGTTGGTTTTAGTTGCACTCAAAATAATTTGATGACCCACATTCTCTTCTAAATATTACCAGGTGTGGTGTTTGTAGACCCAGTACCATATATCTAACATATAGCTATAATTGGGTTCCATTATAGCTATATGGTACCAAGTTTGGTTAGTGACTCTCTAGAAAAATGTGAACTCCTTCACTGGTTGACGAGTAGTTGCTTTGCGAAGTCGGTCACAGAGAGGATACTGCAACAAGAACGCTGTGACGGCTTTGATGATTAGCAGATTCACTATGAATCTGACCCGCTATGCTTCGTATGCACAGGGGGGCAGATTGTTGGGGTTTTCTCTGTTGTTAGGTCTTCACCTTACAATATATACTTCCATTGTGGTTTGTGTGCTTTTGCATTTTGCTATTAGCTGGTGTTCTCTTAAGTACGTTTGACCTCTCGGGCCACCGTACAACCCTGCTTTCAAATCGTTATTTTCATGATTCTCTCTCTGTTTCCTCTCCCTCTTTCCTCTTTGCTGTGGTCGCTTTGTACTGTACTCGCCTTGAGGTCTGGCTTAAGTGCTATTCTCTCCTCATGTTTATTAGGTTCTGTTGCTCCTATGATTTTGGAGCCTGCATCTCATACCCTCTAATAAGGATGACCAATCATGGGGGCAAGCAGCAATGCCCCACTTTTAGTCTCCACTTAATTTAATTACATCAAATTAGCAAAGCAGAGAGGGGGTGGTGGTGGTGGAGCGGGAGGCTTAATCCTTTGCAGCTTATGAAGGCAGGTTGGACACTTTCAGCTGTCCTATGTGGAATAGCTGCTGTGGGATTGTCTTCATTAGAAGGAGCTTAAGGCTCATAGGTCACTGGATATTGTTAAAATAATACTGTCAAAATTGACTAATTAGAATATGTGCCTGGTCTAGTCTAAAGACTAAGATGGCTGCGTTAGGACTTTCTTATGTATCCTGGTATTATATCTTTTTTGTTTTTTGCCTTAGACCCACTTATAATTTGTCAAACAATTTTAAGTGTGAAAAAAGGTGCATTTATTATCATCAATAAAACATCAGAACGTCAGATTTGCAGTTACTGCAGTACTCTAATGCCTGTAAGCAGTAAAGTATGCTGTATCAGCATAGGTCAATATTATATCTCAATCCCAAACAGTAGATATAAGTGAATCCACTATTGGCCAGTGGTGAAGATTAGTCTCTGGGCAATGAACTGTAAAAGTTTATATCGACCGTGCTGTATATATGCCAATGTGCCCAGACTTATTAAGCCAACACAAAATAAGCAGGCAGTCTGTACTCTGGGTTGATTTAGCACCTCTGTCCTCTCTGCTTTCTGCTGACTGCAAAGAGAATAGCTTAGCTCCAGTCTTCTGATAAAGACTGAAGGAAGGATTTATCACTTAAAAAAGAAGACAAAAAAAGAAGAATCGTTGAAAGAAGCAGAGCGGAGTGTGTGCAGTATGCAGTTTCCCTTTACAGGAGTGCGGCAGTTATAGCCTGGCAGATTGTTCAACAACCACTTCATGCAAACACAATAAATGTTTTGGCTCTACACTAGCAAAACTGGAGTAAATTGATTAGGTGTCCTTGCTGTGCTATAATCCAGTGGTGTTTTTATCTGGCTGAGCAAATCTTAGCTAATCATGTGAAAATTAGAAATGGTCGCATTGAAAGTTGGTTTTGCTGTTGTTTCAGTTGTGCCGTGTGCAGGATTGTGCCTGCTTCAGCCTATGATGGAATCTTTTCACATGCCTGCTGATTCTGTTCTAACTGTCTATCCTATTATAAGGGAGGCAGTTGTTTGTGCTGAGAGAGGATTAAGACAAGTCAACAATCCATAGTCTTTTTAGTCTCCCAAAGGGCTGCTCACACACCAGTGAAGATAGAGAAAGGCTTTTTTTCAGGATCAAGGCTTGAGAGCGAGGTTTAAATTGTTGAAAGGACCTTGTTATTCTGCAATGGAACAATGAACAGATACCGAAATAGAGATAGGGGTTGCGGTTGGCCACAGGCATCTCGTTGCATCCAGTGTACCTCCTTTTCCAGTTCTCAGTGTCCATCTGAATTTCCTTCACTTCTCCCCGAAAGACAGACAACCTGAGGCTGTGCTGTAACTGCCCACTCCGAATAATTGGAAAAACAATTGCTCTCATTTTTTCAGACTTCCTTTTGTTCACTGCACTTGATTTTCGCCAACACAGAGAAGCTGCCAGTCAAAGGTGACAGGCAATTAATCACTTTACATGCCAAAGTTACATCAAGCACAAAGATGATACATGACAGGAGGGTCTGTTTCCTGCTTGTGTCTTTTTTTCCCTTTCTTCTTTGAGTCTTTGTCATGCAATTTAAAAAATATGTTCTAACTAAAAGATTTTTCCTGTAATTACTGTATATAGTTTTTGTAGTCTAAGAATATACTCTGACTAATTCAGCAAAGACAAAGCCCATACAGCAAAAATATATCAACAACGACACTGTTAAATTAGTCTGTAGCACCTAAAAACATCACCTAATCCGTTATACGGCAATGGCTGCATTCACACCATGAAATGCTTCTATAAAACACAAACCTTTTGTGTGAGGTAAAATTTTGGTATACTGCAAGTAGTAAAATAAGAAGAAAAAAGTGGAAAATGTTTTTGTTTGCATTGTTTGCATTTTGTTTGCAGACAAAAGGTTAAGCAAAATCTATCTTGCCTGTATCGCTTTAATATGAGGGAAATAAGCTTGACATGAGAAGGCATCTGCCATTCTTGCCTTAGAATTTCTTTGTTTTTTATGATATTTTCATTTCATTTGTGTGAAAAACCTATAGGAGATTAGAGTAAACTGTCTTTTGTCTCTGCATTTGTAGATGTCGACAGGGAAAATACTACACTAGTGGTAGATGTGGTTTGGCCACTCATCAGAGCAGAGTGTGTTCTGACAAATCTGATGTACAGTACAAAAGGGATTCACAGAAAAAAAGCTCTCTCAAGAGAAAACTCATGTCCTTGTGCAAAAGGTCCAAAATTGCCCAAAGCAAATTTATGGCACTAAATTTAATTATCGTCGGAAGAGATAGTATTGGGATATTGTGCTGTTCTGGTGCTAAAAGCTTCATTGCAGAATGAAAGAAATGGTTCAATGACATAAGGTGAAGAACCAATTGAACTAGCAGGGAGCTCCAGGGATAGTGTGGCTGGGAGAAACATGCATCCACCACTATGTTTCTTTTTTTTTTCACTGTACAGCTATGCCTGGAGTGGGGGAAAAAAGCACATTTTTGCTGTCAGATTATCCTAAAAAATGACCTTACATACCTGTAGAAGAACTCGGTAAATGTATGAATAGGATCTCATCCTTACGTGCACTGTGCACATGACTTAATAAAGTAGAAATGTGACTGCAGTATCTCACACACCACTGTTGGTACGGACTCAGAAATGTGTAGGTCAAGAAACCGCCGTGGTTCCTCTCCTCTAGAGCAGTTAAGTTCACAGCGTGTCACCAGAACAGCAAACAGCCACAGACAAGAAAAACCTTGACAGAAAGGCCACCTTGCCAACACAAAGGCCCACAATGCACCAGCAGGAGAACATAGTGCTTACATTATATGAGTATCCACAGAGACATCTTCTGGTATACATAAGCTAGGTTTTGCATTTACACCAGATGCAACAAATAATAAATAGTAGGAAGGAAATAGGTGCAAAAATACATAAATATACACACTGATAGTGGTGTAATAGGAGCAGTCACTGCTGGAGCTCAACAGACAAAGAAAAGATCGATACAGTAATTTAAAATCGACAAAAGAATAACATAAAGCCTTTACAGTGGTGTAAAAAAGAGATTACATAAACATGAAGCAAGATTTTGGATTCAAATGTAACTGAAATATAAAAAAACAAATGTTTATTTATTCAAATAATACATGATTAAAGAAATGATGCTTGGTATAAACTCAAGTAATTTTCATTTAACCAGATTCCATTAAATTTCACATTTTGCTTTGTACTTATGTAACAAAATTACATGGAAAATTTACATGTCATTAAATTAAAATGTCAGCAGGATATATATTTATATACATAAGAAAACAGTGTTGCTGTCACCAAAATCAGACAACTAAAAAATGTTACAGATTACTAACAGTAATAATAAATAATATATATAAAAATAATAAGTGTAAAGCAACAGTTCCATCAATAAATACACTTGTAACAGAATTTTGTTACTGTAAAACGTTCCAAAAGAATGGTACTCTTCTTTCATTACACAAAAGCTGATCCGCATTCACTTAAATAACAGGAAGTGACTGTAGAAATGAAAAGATTGCCTTACAGAGCCTTCATAATAGCACCCACATGAAGCCAAAGAATAAATGTTAAAGGTCCTTAATACTAATGCTGTGACCAGTATATCTTTGTCCAGCTGAAGTAAACAAGTCGGGCAAATAGGAAAAAAAATATAATTGTAGTTCAGACACATAATCCGTTGACATTTAAATCACTTCTTCTGTTCACATCACAAGAGCTCTTTAATAATATTTGATACATTTTGTCTGCTGCTATAAATAAAATAATACCGTGGATAAAACAAGAATCGATTGACTGATAGATACGAGGTATTGGCATCATTATTTTGGATCATGGAGTGTGATGTGCCATTTAATTATACACTGAGTCCGTGTGAATGGTGCCCCTACTCGACTGTCTTTGCAATTCGCAGCTTTGTAATTATTGCCAAGTTAGAACATGCAGCTGAAAAGATATTTAATTAGCTATGCTTTTGAAAGGTTCTGTTCATAACCTCACAGTCTATTTACCACTTCATCTCCTCAACTACTAGACCATTTAATTGTCCTAAAAGGTAAAATAGAGTGAGAGAAAAGGAGATCAGAAGGGGGCTTGTTGTCTCACAGTTTTCCTGCACGGCGCTAAATCTTCAGGAGCATTGATCAGAGATAGGGCCTTTACCAGATCCCGATAGTGTCCTTATAAATCGTGGTAGTGATTTCTGTGAAAACTGAAATGGTAAACCAATACACATCATTAAGCTTCTTTTAATAGCACTCCTCCCAGGAGGATGAGCACACCCAAAAAATAGATATCTATTTTTATGAATAAATGATGGAACAGATGTTAAACAAAAACAAAACAAAAAAAAACTTTCTTCCTTTGGGATTCCATGCAAGGGATGCACAAAAAAATATCAAAAATCAGAATTTCAAACAGCTACACTATATTCCAAATCTGAGGTAATCTATTTTTGCACGCCAGTCATTACGGGAATCCATCGCAGCAAACAGAGAGAAACGCTAGTGTTTGGTCCTGACAGAAAGCAGATCTATAATGTCATCTCTCCTTTTTCGTATTTCCATCACAACTATGTAATTATGATTGGATTCCTCCCTCGTTTCTCGGCAGAGGCGGTAATATGAGGCGCCTTGTGATGGCAGTGTTGGAGGTTAGAGGAAAGACAGTCTGCTGGCCTGACCTTAGCCTAACAGTGTAGTCAAACACACTGCCTGCTTTGCGTATCCACTCCTCCCACATCTGCTACACTAAGGCACACAGCCAGGATGCTTTGGTTTGCTCACACCTGTCTCTTCTTATGACACTGCATCACTTTCTGAACATACAGAGCCTATAGGACAGTTTGCTATATGCTGCTACCTCTTTACAGTGTAAATAGATGAAGACATTGCGAAGCCGCAGCCAAGAGGGCCTTAACACACACACACACACACACACACACACACAGGCCATGTTTGCTATTCTACAGTCTACTATCCCACACACCTCTTAGGCCAAATGCAGGAGAACTCCTGGGATGGTGCTACATTTTTAATGAAAGCAGAGTGTTTGATCTGCCAATGTTTATCTTCTTTGATGTTAACTGACACAGTAGAGAGCAGCCAGCTCTCAATGTAGTCCAACACGAGGACAGATTAATTCATTATCCTTTAACAGTGGAAGATTGCGGTTGAGGAGTTCATCCTGGAGGTCTGGTCGAGGATCCGTAGCAGCCTTGAGTAAGACCTCCAGAAACACCGTCTCTGCGTTTCTGCAGCGTGACCCCTCTGGGGAAAGGACTACAAATGTCAGAAAGCATGCATTAATGCTTCTGGGGATAGGTAAAACAAGAAAATCTTGATTACATTCAGTTTCACAGATCTTGTATTGTGCATAGCTTCACCTCCGTTGCACCTGTACCTTGTACTTTCATTTTTTATTTATTTCTTTTTTCATTAAACAGTGGGTGAATAGGGAATAAACTGAAACTCTTGTCAAATTAAAGAGACAACAAACGGGAAGAATATCCAGGACACCACTGTATCTAATGACTACAACAGATCCATATCAGCTCCGGTGTCCCAGGAGAGAACACAAATAACAAATATGGAGCCAGTGCATAATTACTCCCCAGCACTGGAGTTACAGAGGCATGTGTCTGCTGATTTCATGCCATTGCACAACTGTGTAGGTGTGCATTAGCCATGTTTCTTCGTGTATCTTAATCCTCAACAGTCCCCCAAGGACTTCCCAGTAGTTTTACATGCTTGTAAGGATTTAACACTGCTTCACCACATATTGGCAACCTTATTATCTGCATGTTGGTTTCGGAACCACTCAGCTGTTAGTTTTGTCGACCTTTGGTACCATGATTTGAGTGTTTCTTAGCTTAAAAGCACTTCTTTTCCCCCCTCTTTTTTTTTTTTTAACAGTACCGGTAAATAAGCTCTTAGTGGGAGAAAGTGGGTGTCAGATCATATGAATAGACTGAGGGGGAATTAGATGCTTAAGGGCCCGATGAGTTCCAGCACTGACATGGTTTAAAAGCACTTAATTATAATAAGCTGGAACGTTCAGCGAGTGTTAGGTGGCTTGGGGGAAACGGAGACGGTGACAACAGTCCAGCGCGAGATACACGGAATCGAAGATTACTCTGTGACTGGGCCAACATCAGATATGCATTAGTGAAACAAGAAGAGCTTTTTCAGTGGTAGCCGCCAGACTTCATGAAAAAGAAATGCAGCCCGCCTCGCAAATACATCACACATAATGTCTTTCCCTTTGTAGAAGTCATCAAGCTTCATAACGCTTTTTCCATTAGGAGAACAAAAAATGCTTACAGTGTTATATCATTAAGTTTTACAAATGCGAGTTATGCTTTATGAAAACAATAAATCCCGCCATAGATCTCGATGTCCCAACCTCGTTGGTTAATCACATTATTGTTAATTAATGATGCAATTCTTTTTAGCTAATGGTTGACAGTGTGTATTGACTCAAACGAGGGGATGAAATTGGAAAATGGGACTTGAGAGCAGACTGATGCGCTTTAATCGCTGCACTATGAAGCAGAGCTAGGAGAAAGTAAACAACAGGATCTATAAAGAAAATGCAAAATGTATCGATGGTTTTATAACCTCGTGAACTGGTTTACAAGAAAATATCGGAATTACAGTCAGAATGATTTATTATCTATTGTTCAGGCTAAGGCTGTTTAACTCCCTGCCCCTATGAATATTAACATACTCTGCCTCGCTCGCACTCTCTCCCGGCTTCTCCTTCTCTTTCACACTTCCACATGTAAATGCTTCGCACACTAACAGAGCTCCTCGTCTAATTTTTCACTAAGATAGCAGTTTTTATGCTAATCTGACAGCTGCATTTATTTGCGGGCTTTCTCGCTGCCGTTGATTTCCCAATCACATGCCCTATTTGTTCACAATTGTGCACACGTAACCAAGTTTGTTCACAACCTTACTGTGTTTGCGTCCTGGAAAAAAAGGGGAAAAAAATGGATTATAACACTGTCTTACTCTCAAAACATGAGGATGACAGTAAACGTAAACAGAATCCCACAGAATTAGCTGAGATTGACTCATTTCGAAGCATCAGTTTGACTAGGTCACCGGCTTAACGCTGCACAGCACTTTCTCACTGAATAGCTAAGTAATTAGAAGCACTCTTCCATCTACTAGGTCATGTTTGAACCCTTTTATGCAGCCGCTAAAGACAACAAGGTAATACAGCACGACAGGAAATGGCTGGTTTGGAGGTCACAAGAAGGGCATAATTGGACCAGCCAGTCAATAATGCTGCTATCTCCATCTGCCTTTGAGGCTGCTAATGAAGCATGAGAGATGGGGAGGTGCCCATTTGGCATGCTGGCTACCTGTGAACTGGGGACACGGCCGCACATTCTCTTGCATTCACTCGTATCTCTTCCCTCTAGAGGTGAAACGGGCAGTAGCGGTAAAACTGAGTGACTGTGCAGGATTGTGAGGAAATCAGAACCAGTACCTGCCTCCCTCGTTTTTGCTGAACGTTCTCCTACTCATGAATTGACACGAGTGTACTTCAGACGGGGCTGAGAGCCGTTCAAGAGTGATATGTTGCTCATTGCTTTGCAGAATCATCGCTCTGCACAATAAAACACTCCAGACTGACGGTGCTCTGTACACACGGCATTGATGCCGGCTTTACTGTGTTAATAATGTTTGCGTGTTGACAGTCAGTGAGTCACGCCTGATAGACGGATGAAAGAAGAAACACACTATTAACATCTTTAATTCTGGTCTTATCTCTTTCAGCGGGAACAACATACATATTTGGACGAGACGGTGGACTGATCACATACACGTGGCCACCAAATGACCGTCCTAGCACGAGGGCAGACCGACTAGCCATTGGCTTCAGCACACATCTGAAGGATGCTGTCCTGGTGAGGGTGGATAGCTCCTCTGGTCTTGGAGACTTCTTGAAGCTCCACATTGTAAGTCAACAATATGTTATTTCTTTGTTTTCAGAGCAAAAGTACACATTTACAGCATTTTCACATTAATGATCACTAAGACGTCAGCACGGTGGCACGGTGGTTAGCACTGTTGCCGCACAGCAAGAAGGTCCTGAGTTCAATTCCAACATCAGGCCGGGGTCTTTCTGTGTGGAGTTTGCATGTTCTCCCCGTGTCTGCGTGGGTTCCCTCCCGGTACTCCGGCTTCCTCCCACCGTCCAAAGACATGCAACTTGTGGGGATAGGTTAATTGGATAACCCAAATTGTCACTAGGTGTGAATGTGCAAATGAATGTGAGTGTGAATGGTTGTCTGTCCCTGTGTGTTAGCCTTGCGACAGACTGGCGACCTGTCCAGGGTGTACCCCGCCTCTCGCCCTATGACAGCTGGGATAGGCTCCAGCACCCCCCGCGACCCTGAAAAGGATAAGCGGAAGTGAATGAAAAAAAAAAAAAGGATGATCACTAAGACATCAATCCATCTATCGATCCATGTTTTCTTCAGCGAAACCTAGCTTACTAAAACCTACTTTTTTTTAATTGGCTTCTTACTGAAGTGGGATCCTACATGAACACGATGACGGGCTTTTGACTGCAATCTTGTAACTGTTTCCTGGGGCCTAAATGGGGATTGGGGATTAATTGTGTTGAAGTTAAGAACCTATAAAGAAGTGTGTAGTTGTGTACAGCTAACAGTAGGTTAATGTGTGTGATAAAAAGGAGCCCACGTTTGCTCACCTCGCCTCTGAGTGTGACAGCTGCAGAAACAGAGGCAAATTAAGGGTCAGTTCTATACAGTGCATAGCTGACCTGGACATAATTCTGCTGGCTAGCACATGACCTTCCTATCACAAGCACCCACTTACTGACAGTAATGCTGATGCTGGCCAGGAGCATACAGGAACATTGCTCACACGTACACACATGTGAAAGCTACACACCAACAACCCAAAAAAAACATGAAATTGGTCTTGAAGTTTGTCTCAACCCCAGCTGCCCACACACTGAGATTCACACTTACAGTAAGCAAACTGTGACATAAGCAGGCCTATCCCGAGGACATAGTGAAGCAATGATGTTGTTTTTTAGAGAGGCCCCCCCGTAGTTGCTGTGCTTGGACATGGGTTATTTTCTGTTTTGTCTGGTTTTTGTTTTGTTTGTTGTTACATTTTTCTCCCCAAGCTTTGGGGACAAATGGTTTTTAGCCCCTAGTCCAGAAGAAGCTGTCCAGTTTAAAATGATGTAAGGTGTTTAATACAGACCGTTCATCATTAAATGCCATATAGGGACAGAAACAAGATGTTCAGAAGGACATATATTAAAATATGGTTAAGGCATAGATGTGCTCACTTGGATGTGCAAATGCTCTCCCACAGTCCTCACGTCTTCTGCTGCTTTCTGAGCACCTTTTCTCATGCAGCAGAGACATACTGTATCAGACTGGGTAAAAATGGAGAAATCTCCACTATAATTTAAACGATGAAAATATCTTTGGACCCCTAAGACATAGAAATCTACCCACTAACTTGCACATCATTTTTGCTAACTTATTTGTGTTTTTTCTGTCAAAATGTTTTACAGTTTAAATACAATGAGTGGTACTGCTATTTAGTACGGTGGAACACACCAAGAACACACCACCAAATAGAAAAATGCTGCAAAAGCATACAAAACACAACAGAATATGTGTAAACCACAAAGGAAGTGGGAAAAAAACACAAGGAAAGTGTTTTTGGAAAGAAAATAATGTGAAGAAACAGCTGTGAAAGTGACAGAAACTAAAACATGTGAAGGATCGTGCTGAAAAACGAACAAAAAGAAACGGAGGATTCATCCGTGTTGTGAGGGGAAAAAAAGATGTGTGGTGGTGTGGGTTTTAATCATACAATCCATGTGTGTGAAGGTTCTCAGTCATCCAGGTTATCGTAGTGTAAGGAGCTGCGAAACTGTGAACGACCATCTTTGAACAGAGGGCGGGGCTTACGACACCAACTGTCTGCCATCTATAATCCATTTTTAACATCCCTTCCCAGACGCCTTGACGGCCACTCACATTCTGGGCCATTTGATCTCAGTAAATCACATGATAAGGTGGGGCTAGGCTTCACAATGGGTTCACCTGAAACCTTGGCTGATTGTGACCCACACCTGTTTTCAACCCTTGGCTTGTGTGATTAGGTAGAGGATCAATAGGGGGTCCACAACCCTCTTGGGGACACTCCCACAGGGCCTAAAATCTGGGACTCTCCCCCATTTTCTCTTAGAACTAAAGAAGCTTCTCGGATGAGAGGTGAAACGTCTTCAAGTAACCTAAAGACGTCCAGATGCTTTTCTTTCCAAGCGCCTTAGACTACATATGATCATATATTACTGTATAATTCATACAAAGTGTATGTTAGCTTGTGACTTGTGACACGTTACTGTTTGACCTCTCAGAGCCACCGTAACTTGGGACCTTTAGGCTACAGGTTAAAATAATATAACACTTTGCACTCACTAGAAATCTCCAGCATGTTATAAGCCCTTAATACACGTATGCGCCAAGCTGTGCATTACAACATTCCTCTTCCTGGCACTGGAGGAAATGCACAAAGGTGCATTTTCTGCCGAAAGACAAAGGTCACATCTTGTGGAAACACAAGACGACAGCGTCAGCGTGTATACCAGGTTTCAGATTCGCTGTGAACGAGTGATGAATGCTAGAGGTTATAGGCTTGAGCCTCACCGACAAGCGAGGTGACAGAGGGGAGTCTCACATTGTATAACAAGACAGGAAGATCATGCAGCTTACAAAAAGATGCATGCACATCCTCCTCGTGGAAGAGTGTACCAATCCAATGACATTTTACAGGGAGAAATTGTTTATAACGCATGTTCATACAGCAGGGGCAGTGGCTTGTGAGAATCCCCTCTCCTCTCGCATCAGCAGTCACTCTGAAAGCTCATTTGTTTATTTCTGCACATTTCATTAGAAGATGAGCGTGAGAGAAAAATAGCTTTAAAGAGAGGAAGGAGGCATAAAAGCAGTAAATAACTTGTAGCGTTTACAGGTTTTTATAATTTAAACTGCAACGTGACCATAGGGTTTTGTCAAATGTTGATTACGAATAAAAAAAAAAACTACATGTTTTAACATGTCAGTTTAAACTTAAAATTAGCCAATAAATCTGCCTCTGAAAGACTTGTTGAATAGCATTGTGATATAGGTCTATTTCCTTAGTTCTGAAACGCAGCCAAATGAAAGAATAGCAGAAAATTAAATCACGACATATTGAAAAAAGATACATCTTATGAAACAAACCATCTAGACGCTTCTGTCATCTCCTTATTAATTACAGAGGAAAGGACGTGTTTTACAGTGCTCCGTTAAACACAATGAACTGTGCAAAATTGCCACTTTGATGCTTTTCTTCACAAGAATAGCAGCGCTCAGCGTGTCACCTACAAAACCCTTAACTAGTTGAACTGCACCCTTAGTGGATCAGGCTGTAAAATGAAACAATATTGCAATATATTGGCCATTCCCAACAGTATCCCTCTCGCTCCTTTCAGTTACCTCAGCTCTGAGCAGAAATGTCTTCGGAGGAGTGTATCTTCAGCTGTATGAGATGGGATTAGACCAGATTTCAGTATTTACCCCCCTCCTGCTCCATCCTCTACATCCCCCACCCTTCCTAATCTCCTGCTCCCATTTCATGATGACAGGAAACCCAGCGGGGCTTGAAGGACGCCATCTCAGCTCACGCTCGCAAGAGGGAATTTTCTGAGTAAAATGTGGAGACTATGATTTAAATGCACCTCAAAGGAGGTGTGATCCTTCCCCCGCCTCGCCTTTTCCAATGCAGATAAAGACAATGACTGTGAAGTCAGCGAACCATCAAATGTACGACAATCACTTTCCTCGGGCTTATTACTGCAGCGCACGTGGAAGAGGGACTAGATTCATAATAATGTTCTTGCCGTCTCACCAATTACGATGATACTCCACAATCCCTTTCACGTTTTCTAAGGTGAAGTGTATTCATGAGACTACAAGAACAAGTATCCCACATGGATGTAAGTCTTCTCTGTACATGATAGTGTGGCTTGGAAAAGAAGCCATGTATATAATTAATTGCGCTGTAGCTGAAAGTCAAATCCACACAATGACATTATGCAAAACAGGGAGTTACGGATGTAATGATCCTTGGTGGGTCTATTCAACGGTGTAATCCACACAGAAGAGGAATTGGAACAAAGTTTATAAGATATGGGTATGGAATACTTTTCTCTGTTAAACAGTTTACTGTGCAATGGCTGTGAAATTTCAGCACAGAATACTAAAGCGGGTGCGCATTTTACTTTTACGCTGTCAAGGAAGTGTCATTTATTTTTCTGCACAAACAAGGGGTGTTGGTGTCTGTTATTGGAAATCCATCTGTACATTTTTAGGAAACCATTTACTCTGAAGCTTTGCAGTAGCGTTTTTTTTTTTTGTTGTTGTCAATGAGCAGCGGTGACACCGACTATCAGAGGCTCTCCTCAGTCTCAGGCAGGGCCCCGAGGGGCCCACTCAGCTTGTTTTGTGCTGGCACTCAATCTCAGTGTAGGGGTTGGGGACTATTCCAAGTGCTTTCTTCTTTTCCTACTTCTAATTGCATGCATCGCTTTAAAAAAAAAAAACAGGCAATGAAGGCACGCTGGCTAAGACGGCAACACTGTGAAGTTAATATATTCCACGGAGCAGAGAGGATGGTGGAGAAATAATGACTTCTCTAGTGGAGCATTGCTCCCTTCGGTCCTCCTTTGCTGACTACCAGAAAGGGGGTTCTTCCTCTGATGGAAGACACCTTTAATTGCAGTTTCAACTCCTGCTCTCTACCCTATTAATCATGTAAAATGGCTTGAGAAGAGAGACTACCTTGCACACTGTCTGAGCATCTCAGCTTCGAGTGGGAAAACGTCAACTTTGATATGTTCTTTTGGAGTTCACATTACTTATAAAGTTCTGATTATTCACAATCGTGTGCTTCATTAGATGAACACTGCACTTTCACATTCGGTGCTATGAGATTGTTACCTGGGAGAGGTGCTGCAGGTCTCAGGAGAGAGCCTGTGTCACGCTATTCCCCATGCTCCTATTAAAACACATGTCCAGGGAAGGGATCTTATTCTCATCCACAGTTGTGTTAAGGTCTCACACCCAGTAATTACCTCGCTATGCGCAGACATAGAACACAGCCGCATGCAATACCCCCAGGATTTCTGTGTATACAGCCTTCCTGCATTGCTTCCCCAGTCAGTGCATATCAATAATTAGCAACTGAGCAACTGATAGTTGGACCAACTGGAAATGGAGAAGAAATGAACACGCTCGTGTCAACTTGTGTGCAGGCGTGTGCGATTCCATGTCCAGCTAAAGGTTTTAAAATCATTTTCATATGTTGGATGCTTTTAGTGTTTGAACAGCCTTTACTTTAACTGTTGTTGCCATGGCAACTATTCCAATATAGTCTGCTGGACTTAGCTCCGTGGTGAAAATGTTCATTTTAAGCTGATTTAAAGTTAAATAGATTACATGATTTCAAATGTAAAACTGCAGTATACCATTTCTGTTATTTAAAATGCACAAATGCAAACATGATTCTTTGTAACTTTACATGAAATCAAGACATAATAGATGTTGCCACTAAGATTCCCCCCGTTGCTCTCCAATTCGAAGCCTCGGTGCTTCTTATTCACTAACACTAGGAAACAAGATGCATCCTCGGCTGTGAATCACACAACAGTAGATTTTCGCTCACTGGAGCACAGAGTTATTGGATGTGATGTACTATTTTACATTTTTTATTTTTAAAAATAATTTCTTTTGAAATGCTCCTCAAGGCGTCAACATCACAGATGCGGTTGACAGGTCCTCCTCAAATTGGAGGAGGTGAAGTCTGGCAGACAGCTGCCTGCTACACACACCTGTGTCTGCATGCAGCTGCCAGTCAACACCGCAAACTTTAAGCCTTAAGAAAGTTTGGATGAGTTAAGAAGTAAAACAAAAAGAAAAAAGAAAAACAAGCTATGGAGACCATTTTTGATGGTTTTCCTTTTTTCCTCCCTTTTAAAGTAAAAGCAGAATGAATGAGCCTTTGAGGTCCAGATTTTACTCCCATGTCACATATAACGTCATAATCGACTTATTTTCGAATGATGCCTCAAGTGGTTACTGAAGGAACTGCATTTTCCCCGAATAAAATCTGTAAAATTACAAAAAACGTCATCCAAATACAGATGCGTTTCCCATGACATTATTCATCATTTAAATGTCATGCTCCAACAAGCAGAGGGTAGGAGAAAACACATTCATCACAAGCGATTTTGCTTCCCACGGTTTGTGCTGACATGAGTCACTCTTAATTCTACAGTTACCCCGCCTCCCTGGGACAACATCTTAAGACAGCCTTAGCTGCCAACCTGCTCCACATTAATCAGAATCAGCAAAAACCAACAGAGCGTGTAATTTGAGGATCATCAGCGCAATGCGACAGATGGCAAAAGGCCAAAGTTTTCTTTTCAGCCTGCTTGACCACCTTTTTGTTTCAAGATACATTCCATTTTATGTTGTGGAGGTTTCCCTTCATTCCCACTACTCCTATTTAAGGGATCTTGTAATAAAAGCCTGACTAGCAAGAATCACAGAATCAGCCCTCACAGCCTAACTCCTCTCCTTGCTTTCCCTTTGTGTGACCAAGTGTCAGTGAAACCAGAACTGCCATTTGCTTGTCAGTATGTTTGGCAGGTTGCAGCGCAGTCTGTGGCGAAGCTAGGCTAATGGCACTGTAATAGTGAATTAACTGCTGACCGTAATGAGGAGATAGCACTGAAAGGAATGAAATGAATCATTTACTGCTGATTCACTCTCCCCAACATGAATGGGGAGGAGACGGCAGTAAGAAAGTGCAATGCCTAATAACCCAGGCGCTGCATATATTTAGCATGCAGATTTTGAGCCTTAATTGTTAAAGTGGCGATGAGCAGTGTTATTAGTATGGTAATACGCTGGTAAATATGGCATTGATTTTATGTTGGCTGTGACCGATTGTAGCAAAAGGATGTAGGCGAGAGCGAATGGCCCCCTATCTCTTTTAGTCATAGACGGGACATCCACTCTGCTCGGATGATGTACCTGACCTCAAAGAATCAAATCTCATCATCTCCATATTGAGAAGAGACAGCGCTAGAATTGCCATTACTCATCTTTCAATTCCAATCATTTCTCAATTTGTTCAAGCTCTTTGCCACTACAAAGCCAAGTGGTCCATGAAGAGGAATGAATGTGTGTGTGTGTGTGTGTGTGTGTGTGTGTGTGTGTGTGTGTGTGTGTGTGTGTGTGTGTGTGTGTGTGTGTGTGTGTGAGAGAGAGACAGAGAGCGAGCGAGGGGAAGATCTGTGTGTATGTGTATTTGAGAGGGCAGGACAATAATGTGTCTTCACTTTTATTAGTGTAACAAATCACAGCGAGCACAGCTTGTCATCCTCAAAGCTGTACATCAATATGTTCTAGGCTTGCCTCATACAGAACAATATTGCCATGGCTAACATGGGGTAAATTTGATTTCATCGTCAATGTTACACTGTTAGGCATGTTCGCTTTTTGGGGAGTTACAAGGTTAGAAGTGTCAACATTGTGTTTGTTTTTATCTGTGTGAAACATTTTTTGATTGGCTCAGCTATTCTCCAAAGTTCTCACTGAGCACATTTGTGCAGAGCGCTCAGGCTGCTTAGCCTCAAACGTTGCTCAGATTTTAAGATTCTTGCTTAGTTTAAAAAGAATTTAAAAAGAAACTAAAAGGCAGACCTCAGTATGCTAAAGCATGAGGTTTTGTGTGTGTGTTTTGTTTCTTTTTTTGGAGTGCCACAGCATGGAGTCACCATAGTTGTTGACTTCTGACACAGCTGCCCCGAGCCTCGGGGTGAGATAAAAATAGCCTTCTCTTTCTTGCTCCATTACAGTGAGCTGTAGCTCAGCGTCCCCAAACTATCACATGTAGAGCTTATTTTTATAGGAAGTACATTGTTATTCTTTGAATGTTGATTGCCTCGTTACAACAAGTAAATCATCGAATATAATCTGAACAGTAACAGATGATGAAGCATAAATAGGGATAGTGTGAATAAATCTAAATAACTGTAGCACTGCATTAGTGTCTTCTAGTTTTCCCCCCCCTTTTTGACAAGCAGTGTAAAACTCTCTGAGGAATGACTGAACATGGAGTGAGAATAGCTGTTTTCTGTTGTCATTACACTTAGTAGTGGCTGTATGATTTCATTGTTATAAAGTCAAGGGAAATGTATTTCTAGAAGCATATGCAAGCATGTTTGTATGCGCTTTTAGAGATGTTGCCACACTTGCGCTGCACGCCCTTTAAGTCCACTTATGTTAACCGAGGTTGAAGCACAAGTAAGGCAATTTGGACCGGGCCAAGTCTAAAATTACTTATACAATTACTTACACATATCCCTGGCAAAGACAAATCTTCTCTGCTAATTATTCTGTAATTGTTGTCGGTGCCCTGTTGTTGATGGCTTCCATGGTGCTTTGTGTGGGGCTGCATGGAATATTTAACAGATAGCTCGCCTTGTTCCGGTCAACTTAATTACCTGTTTTTTTTCACTGCGGCACTGTTCTTCTCGCCAGCCTGTTGTGCTTTCACACACATAAATATAATACACATATAAGCATGCTGTTTTTAATTATGTGCTGCTGTGGAAACATTTTGCAGCATGGCACTGTAGGCAGAGCGGCGTGTGCTATTAGTGGTTTAGCTCAGATAACTGTAGCCTTGAATTATTGTATTCCCCTTTCCATTTCATATATATATATCATTTTGTTTGAATATCTTGTATGTGCCAGGAACACGAAAATTATCCTCCTTTGTTACAGTTTGCTTTCACCAGCAAGCCGCACAGGCTCATAAAACATTTAGAGTGACTGAGCAGCAGGAAGCTATAGATTGAAACAGATCTTTTGGACATATGGAAATCAGCATAAATGAAACCAAACTTGACTGGGGTTAGTGTGGTGGGGGAACCGTATCCGCTCTTAAAATGTCTCAGACTTCTGAGGGAGCAACCACATAGTCAGCAGAAACACTCATCTTCCTCTTGTCCCCTGTTTTCATTTATGAATAATGGATTTAGTGGCCCTTCCTATATCCTCTATTGCTGCCGGTCAATATTACTAAAGACTAACCTGGAAACACAGCTATTGTAATTTCAGGTGTATATGCCGAGGAGCACTTGACATTCAAGTTAAATATTGCAAGACGGATGTGTATTTTCTTCATTGGTATTGCTTTTGGGGCAGACTGTCTGGCCACTGCCTTCTATTGTCTTCCAGCTATAAGAGTGTAATGTTGCAGACAGGAATTCTAAGTGAGCCTCTGGTCATAGATAGTTTATACCACAGCCTCATCAAAGGAAAATTTGTATGTGTGCGCGTGTCTGTATGCGCGCGCGTGTGAATGAATATCATTCTCGGCTGCCTCCCCGCTATAATAAGAGCTGCTGTGCAGTGAGGGCTGCTGGTGCGAGAGCAAACAATCCATGACGTGTCAGCAGCCTACATGTGCAGCGCACCTCATACAGGGAGATCAAACAGACAGGCACATGTTGTTCCTTTGTCCTCTTCCATCCCTCAGGTAAGCGCACGAGGTTGAGCAGGGCACCCCTGGATTTGTGGCCTCATTCTGCCCAGTTTATCAGCCATGCAGCGTGCCTTACCTCGGGAGAAAAGACAGACACTGCGCAGAGAGAAGGCTGGGATTTGTTTATGTTGCAGTAAATGTTGCACTATCGAAGAGGTGCTAAACTTTATGGCCTGTTTTGCGGGTCTTCTAAGTAGTTGGTATGAGTGATGATTTGGTTTGCTTTTTCCCAGAAGGGCGAAGCAAACACCTTGACAACAGTAATTAAAAGTGTATGTGAGGCCTAAATCATTTTCTTCTCTCCTTCTCCTCCCTTCACTTGGCCTAATAAATCAGTTATGCTTGAAGTGTCTCCCTCTCCTTAACTCTTTATTTCACTTGCGCATTTTGTGAAATAGCCCTGTGTCTGACAAGGAGGGGTTATAAAAGATGTAGAAAATTGTTGTGGGAATTCTATGTCTCTGCTGGATCCAGACTGCGCTTAACACTTGAAGTCAAAGCTTTAATGTGGCTTCAGCACAGAAGCATTACAACATCTGATCAGGTATAAAGCTAAAGCATTTAAAGTGTATACACTATAGCTGAGAGTTACTATGAATTATGTGTTTTGTAATTGATCTTCTAATTGTGGTATGAGATCCATCTATCCAGCCATTTTCCTTTGTTATCCTATTCAGAGTTGTTAGAGGTTTGGATCTGGGAGAAAAAAACAAAAAGCAGGCGCTGTCAGCCCTCTTTAGAATACAAACATAACATGTTTATCACGAGGCCAGTTGAGGAGAAAAAGTGAGCTGGAGATGTCACCCAAGTGATGCCTCAGAGTACAAAGCGTAAAAAAAAAGTCACCCAAATCAATGCCATATCCATCTATGCCCACTCTTTAACCCATGCAGTCATTTCTGTGGCAATTAAAGGCCAGAATGCTGTTGTTATTTATATGAAAATGTAACTGCTATTGAGTGCCAGTGTCGCCCACCACGCTTCTTTAGTCAGTAGCAGCACAAATCAATGGCCAGCCAGTCAGCCAGTCTGTGTGTGTTTGTTTTTAAATCCATAAACATCCACTCAATAAACTCGCAAACCTTGGTCATTGCAGCCATTATTATGGTATTTCCAAGCTGGAAGTAATTGTATAATCATTACCACTTCATGAAATCGTAATAGGTGCTGCAGATTAGAGACAAAGTAATGGCATGAGCCAGGAACTTGTGACTCCATCACTATTAAACAGATGGCAATGAAAAGTTTGTTTGTGTCCACACGAAGCACAGGCCAAGACCTTTTTTTATAGTTTGCTTTCATCCATTACATCTGTAATGTTTAGCCTTGTTAGTCTGGCAGCAGCCACACACACATTTTACATGTCATTAACAACCACAGCTCACATTAAAAAGGCGCACAACGATGCATTTTTAAAGAATGTGGCTGCTTGCTGTCTCTGTTATTATCAAAAATTTAAGCTGCGCAGTTGCCTTGGAAAACATGTCACTGCCTGTGTCCGAAGTGTAGGGTTGACATTTTATAAAAGGTTTGATATCTCTTAGCCCCACTGGGGATTTCCTAGCACACCCTGGGAAGAGGAGAAGGCAGTGGCGAACCTAGTCACACATCCGGCCTTATCGGCCTGTCGTATTATTTCACCACAAAGAACCACAGAGGCCTTATCTCGCAGCCATCTTCCCGATAAGGTCTGCTGCAGCAAACAAAAATAAAAGACAAAAAGGAGGGTGTGAGAGAACAAAATAACAAAAGCGGAGCAATGTTCCTTCGATGTGTTGGTCTTTTATTACCTTTTCCCTGCAAGATGACTGATAAAAAGCCAAAGACAATGAAGGAAGGAAAGACGGAAGATAAGTGGAGCAAAAAGAAAGGATAAAAAACTGAAAAGATAAAGAATAAGGACTGTGTCAGGAAAAGCCTGATGTTGGCGCAGGGGGGATGAAGGGGATAAGATGAAACAAGGGAGGTGGAAGGATTAAGTCTGAAAAAGGACTCGAGTGCACATACACAAGCCACGAGCTCTCATCCTAGACTACGCTTTGCGCTTTGCAACATCTACTGACAAGTTGTCAGATGCAGGTGTGTGTCCTCCTCGCTCTCGGTAGTTATGTGAAACGTGTCACTGTATCATCATCATAGCCAGGGATTCATGCGAGATCTAAACGTGCGCACACACCAACAATGGGAGATGAGGCATGTTACTGCTGCACAGACATGACTTCATTTTTTTTCATAGGTCTTTACTTAAGTAGATGATGGAGCAGTTAACAGCATGAGTGAGCAAAACAGTTCAGGAGCAGCATCTTATACCAGCTTACTCATGTCTCCCTGCCTCAGCTCAGCTAGAGTTTTTCAGTTTTATACAGATACAGAAGTCCAGTTAATTCTAATGCACAGTATTAATCATGATGGCAGCAGTACCCACCACTCTTCTCTGATCACTTCTTCTGTTATGAACCACGACTACGGGGTAAAGCTGAGTCAGGAACGGCCCGGATCAGTACTCGTAGCATATGGCGAGAGCTACGTCGGCGCGGTTGTTGTGACACATTGTTGGAACGGTTACAGTGTGAAAGGACTTCACTACACTTCAGTGCCCAGTGTCCTTTGTGACCGCCATGATAATGGGTACTTGTTTAACTTTCACAAAGACAACGACTACATTGACAGAAAAGACCTTCAGTAAAGCCTGGCCAGTTTTTAGAAAGTCTGTTTAACTGCCCAGACTTGGGTGTCGAACACTCTTGTCCCAAATTTCTAAAACTTGGTAGCAGCACACCTAATTTCAGTGCGCACATGGGGCTTTTCATTCACTGACGCATTTTGCAACATGCTGTTTGAATCGCTGCAATTTAATTTTGTTTACTTGTCAGATATAATTGCTCTCACTGAAATTTCATGGATTCTCTCACCACTCTCTAAATTGTTGTGAAATTCAAACGTACTATTTCCCGCTTGCTGGAAATTGAAAATATTTGCTCCTGCTGCTCCAGTGTGCTCATCACAGTCAGCTGGTTTCCATGAGCCTTTACCTAAGGGCTATGGTCTTTAAAAAACTATTAATTGTTCTCCCACAAAACGCTGCGTCCAGATGAACAGAATCAACTTTTGGAGATATTAATTATGTATTTGCACACAATTAATAGCAGCCCACTGACTCCAAGGTCCTGACTCAGATCTGAAAGTTTATCAGCTTGGTTTATAAATATGATATGAATAAACTTTGGTTGCGTTTCAGTCCCCATGAAACCTGGATTTATTTTTTGCAGGAATGCTGATCACCTGCTCTAAAACTGCTCAGCAGCTCTGAAGGCCTGGAATTTTCAGCACGCACCTAAAAGTCAGAGTTATAGCTGGCTGTGAAGGACAGATCCCATGGCAGCGTGCACGCATGTATATTGTGAACAAGTGGGTGTGTGTGGGTGTTTGTGTTCACGCGTGCCCTTGTGTGTGAATTGTTCAATAAAGTCATCACAGGCCTCATAAAGAAAGCTGCCATTTACAGCATGGCACAAAGGTCAAGGAGCTGAGCCTGATGAAATCATGCTGGAGAATAGGCTTTCCCGCTGCCAGGCCGTGAAAGAAAAGAGATGTGCGGAAAAGCAGGAGGAAGAAAAATGAAGGACATGAACACAACAGAAATGAGGAGCAATGTAAGATAAGTAATGGGAGAGATAAAAATTGTGTTTAACTTTTACAGAGGAATGAAATGTTTCACAAAACACAGATCGAACTGAGATCTTGCGTGACCACTTAGACTAATGATTCATGATGCATCCAAACAGTAGCTGAAAGGGCCAGTGTGAACAGACAGTCTGATAATGTAGATCTAATTATAACTCCCAGAGTGGGACCAGAGCGTATGTCTCTTCCGACATGCACACACACCGGGCATGGCCACGTCCTTATGAGCGCCAGCAGTGTTACCAGGCCTGGTCAGCAGGAAGCTTTAAAAATAGTATGCAGTATACTTACTATACATCCTAGGGCTGTATAACGATTCCGCTTCCTTGAACCTTAAATTGTTAAATTGTTAATGTAAGCTGTATCTCGAAATGCGGTTAATGAAGACAGCAACAGAGGGAGGAGGGAGTCATCAAGCTCCAGTATTTGAGAGAACCCCAGTTCTGTGTTTGGGGACTGAAAGTGTTGCCATATTGGCAGCTGAACCTCATACCTTTGATGAAACACTGGAACTGGTGAGGAAGAGCTGACAGACACATTCCCTTTGGCCAAGTTCTGTCTTTTTTTCTGCTGCTCTATTGTCTGACTTTGTCAGATCTGTGAATTTTTGTGTTTGTGTGTCTAAGAATGCGAGAGAAAAGGGAGAAAGAAATGGGAGAAGGCAATAGAGACAAGCCATGTGTGTCTGCTCCTGTGTGTGTGTGTGTGTGTGTGTGTGTGTGTTCTGGGTGAGCAGTCATCTGATGAACTGCCTTGCCACGACCGAGGGTTGTGAGCTCCCCAGCCAGTGAGATCCTGTTGTTGTGTTGGTTAACAATACTCTTCCTCGGCACCACAACTCACAGAGCAGCAGTCAGAGGTTGGCAGACCCTAATGGAAACGTCATCTTCCAGATAAAAGATGGTCAAGCTTTGATGAGAGGGGGAGTTATGGGAAGTGTATAATAAAAGAACCATTTCCAATCGGTTCCAAAGCCAATTTAAGAGCACTGAATGAAGACAGACGCTGTCATAGACAAACTGAAAAGCCGACAGTCACTCATAGCTGCTCCCCAGTTTGTCAGGTAGAGGGACCTTTCAATATACTTCTCCATATTCCTGCCTTGAATCAGACAGGCAGTAACTCATACCTGAAGCTGGATTTGAGAATTAAAAGTCTGGCGTGCACTTTCATCATTTTTTTCCTCCAAGTTTTCCCTCAGACTCAGCTGTGATGCCGCAGTCATGCTGTGAATATTTTCTGACTGATGCAGTGCTTATAGAAAATAACACACCCTGTTTTTCTAAGCCAGGTGGTACCACTTACGGCGAGAGTTAGTGATAATTGTTGAAAAAGCAAGCAGCGCTTGAAATTGCAAAATGTGCTGTAAATAGAAATGTGATATTATTTGCCTTCGCTGCATCAGGTCCTGTTGCTGGGTTCAGAATAGTGCTGCTTATTGTGTGGCCGCTATGGTAAAAAAAAAAGCTCTTACCGACACTGGAAACTTCACAAAATGCTGAAATATTGCAGGCAGTTTCACGGCACAGAAAATATCTGTTCTGCTACCCTTAAAATACTGACTGGGAGTAAATAGAGAGGAATACAGACCCAGTGGTGCTGCAGGACAAAGAAGCACCGCTTCCTTCCGAGTACAAAGAATAAAACAAGCGCATTTTTGACCTGCTGTATTGTGTTACTGGATGCTGCAATGGGCGAGGTGTTTGACACTTGTGGCTAACAGACACACACGCACGCACTCACAAAAACACCCCATGTATCCTACCGTAGTTGTTGTTATACTGTTTATTTATTGCTCGGAAACACCCACATCTGGTTATGTAATTTCTTGACTCTCCGGCTTGGCCGAAAAAAATGTGGGTGTTTTTATAAAAATTCTGCCTGACGTTGGGCCCAGCAGTGACACCAGCACCAATCACACGCAGAAAAAAATGGTACCTCTTGGCTTCTCTTATCTAAACCTGTCCCATTCGTCACTTTTCGCACCCCACCATCTTTTCTCAGTCCACTGCGAGCCAGAGAAGGTGCGGAATATCAAATCAAAATATTCACTGTCACAGCTAAAGCATGTTAATGGGTGGCATCCAACAAAAGGAGAAAAATGATTTTGGTAATACAATCAGTAAAAACAAGCACAACACCTATTTCTCCCTGTGCCCAGGATAATCGTATGTGTTAATGCGAGCGCTAACAAAGCTGATCTTTTGAAGGTGCTTATGCTGTCTGTGTATACGTGCACATATGTAACGCTAGAAACCTTCACTTTAGTACTGTTCTCTGCAAGATGCACAGGAAGTGCTCGCAGACACGCCCCTTTTGAAGGCATTGAAGTAACTAGAAGGGGTTTTTTTTCAGTAAAATTGATTCATTTTTCGGTCAAAACCGACATTTCACATGAAAGGATTATAAAAGCATCAGCTGGCTGACTCGCTGCTATACTGCGTTCCTGCAAAGCAAACCATATGATGCTTTACTTCACCGAGGTAAATGCAAGGAATTTACCATTCATCGTGCGCAGCGTGTTACAACCAACTACGCTGAGGTGGTGGCTCAATCTTCAGTGAGTTGTGAAATTGTCTTTCTTAGCATACACTTTCATTCTTTCAATTTGTGTTCATTCTGAAATTCCCCAATTTCTCAGACATGACAAGCTCATTTTTTTTTCTATTATCTCCCCTTTTTATATTTTATTCTGGTCTTGATTTTCCCTATTTGTGGAATCCTTTTGATAGTTACTGTCATCCAGTCAAGCCGACTGAGTTTGTCACGGGGAGAGGGAGAGAAAGAGAGATGTTCGCGTTAGCTCAGTATACAGGTGAAGGGATGATAAGCCTACTTGAATTGACTTGAATAGTTTTTTTTTTTTTTTTTTTGTTTTTTTTTTTTTGCCTGTCCCGTTTGGCTCTTTTGCCATCAGAATTGTTGTCTAAAGGCAAAGAAAGATGCCCAACGGATTTACTTTACCAAACTGACCATCCCAGCCTTGCCGTAATGGTCCATTTGATTCACCTTTTATTGTTTATTTTATTTTCACTTACTGAATACGGGACAGACTTGACTGGGGGAAAGAAGGGGAGAAAGAAAGAGGGAAAGAGAAACAGCTGAGAAGAGGGATGGGGGAGAAGGGCAAAAGACAAAAACCAACAGAACGGGCAGAGAAAAAAAATGCATATATCAATCACCTGGATCACCTGCTGAGAAAGAAAAAAGAAAGCAAGCAGAAGAGAACAAGAGTAATAGAATAAACAACATCACAATGATATATGGGAATATGACAGTAAATACTAAATGTTAAACATTATTGTGCAGCACATAAGATCAACAGAACACAGTGTGCTTTGAGGTAGGAGCCAAAAAGGGTGTAGTTTGTGGGTGTGATCACCCGTGTGTACACCTGTGAGCATGGACGCGCTTGTTTTTTGTTTTTTTAAAAGGTTCCTTCATGTAATAATCTGCTAGAGGGTGTGGGGGGGCCACAGCCCCGTCCTCCAGGGCATGAAGCAGGTGTGGAGGAGATCAAAACTCCAGACATCCAGAGGCCCCCAGAACACAAGAGACCAAGGAAGACCAACAGAGGGGCAGCTGCGCCACTGTCCCGGAAAGAGCTGAGGAGAGTCCCAGATGAGAGCTCACTCAGCAGCCGCGGAGCAGAAGCCAGGGGGGGTTGCAGTGACGCGCCCGTGAGCTCCGCCGGCAGCCAGCTGCGCCTGAGTGAACGAGCCCCAGGCCGAGAGGCCGGGGGCACCCCACCTCCGAAGTGGCCCGAGCGAGCCCCAGGCTCCAGGCCCCGATAAGCGGCCGCCAAGGAGTGAGCCGGTGTGTACCTGGACGCCCATCCCCGGACTTGAATAGTTTTACCTTTACTGCTCTCTGTGATGGTGACAGGGGCATGGAGGAGGGGCGGTGGAGGGGGGAGGCGGGTGCTGCATCACTGCCATTCCCCCATCCCCTTAATGCTACGGCAAACAATGGAGGAGTCGTGTTGTTCTACTTTTAAACGTGTGAGAGTCACAACAGAGACAAAACATAGAGTTGTTTTCATCAGCTTTCTCTGTTGCTTGTCTTCTTTTCACGTTCTCCACTGGCGCATATGGTGCAATCTGATAACTGAATTCCAACTTTGTTTCTCTTTCCTTTTCCCATCTGTGCTTCTACAGTATCCGTCTTTATCTCTCTCTGGAACTATTAGGAGATTAATCAGGCTGTCTTGGCTCTTCCTAAACACGCTCTGCTGATGGGGCTCTTCCACAGGAGAGACTGGTGGGTGGGTGGGTGGCAGCCATTAGAACATGGTAGCACTTTGATCTGCTGGGCGGATTTACAAAATTGCACTTTCTGCTCCTTGTCGAAGGGTGAAAAAGTAGAAATGTGAAACAGGGAGGTGTGAGGTGATGTTTTTTACAGCCAGTTTCAATGTAAATCATGGTCCCCGGGCTCCTTTTTCTTCTCCCTCAGAACAACATAATTTTAATGTTGGTAGACCTCCACGAGCCAAATCCTTTTTTTTTTGTACTTTTCAGCAGCAATCCAACTTTGTCCTTTATCATTTCTCAAATCTTTAAGCTTCCTCTACGAGGCACAGAGAAGATGAATCCAGCTCAAAGGTGTACGTCTTCTCTAACTCTAACTGTCGTCTCACCCCACACACCTTGCTGTGTCAACTCGGTTTAATTAGCAGGAGCGATAGCGACCTGTAGTGAATTATTGTTTTTAATTATACAATTTTACCACTTCTACAAATAAGATCGGTGTTTATAGGCTAGATGAAGAGCCAGCGAGCAAGGAATCTCTCACTTGCAGTTTTTTTCCCCTCCAAGCTGAAGAGAGGGTGAATCAACGTGCAGCTGCTGAAAGGAGAAAATTAAATCCAATTTCCATTACCATGATAAAGTGATTACATCACATCTGAAAGAGCCCTGTAGCAAAGTATGGAAATCTAAGCACATGCATGTGCCTTGAGCATCCAATGACAGAGATGCACGTCTCTGAAAATCAAGTGTCCCACACACATTCTTGCCTCTTCCTCTCTTTCTCTTGCATGCACACACACGCACACACACACACACACACACACACACACAAATCCGTGTCCACATGCACACAGAGCTATAGAGTCTATTGACCCATCACGTGGATTAATGTTTGGTAGAGTTAACTTGCATTTCCTCTCACCATAACAAGGCTCCACTGTTTCCCTTTTGCTTGGATATTCAGACTTCGTGGCCACGTTACACCTGGGTGGCTCTGCTAATAGAAGCATTTTATCAGACTCGTATGCAGGAAGCCTGGCTACACCATCCATTTTTATTATTCATATATCCCCATTTTCAGATTCCATGCTCATTTTAGCCCCATGACCCCCTCCATCTTTTCTGCTGCACATGCACCTACTCATGCTCTTCTGCGTGCTCCAGTATACGCTCAACAGGACATTTATATGAGCACAACTGGGTACACAGATGCAGTCAGTGGTGCCACTTACTGTCTATGGAACAGAAAATCAATGTAAACCACTTTTAGTCTAAAATGTGTCTTCAAGGGTATAACACACAGTCACAGCTTCCATTACACGTACACACAGTGGGGCAAAAAAGTATTTAGTCAGCCACCGATTGTGCAAGTTCCCCCACTTAAAATGATGACAGAGGTCAGTAATTTGCACCAGAGGTACACTTCAACTGTGAGAGACAGAATGTGAAAAAAAAAATCCATGAATCCACATGGTAGGATTTGTAAAGAATTTATTCGTAAATTAGGGTGGAAAATAAGTATTTGGTCACCTCAAACAAGGAAAATCTCTGGCTCTCACAGACCTGTAACGTCTTCTGTAAGAAGCTTTTCTGTCCCCCACTCGTTACCTGTATGAATGGCACCTGTTTGAACTCATCATCTGTATAAAAGACACCTGTCCACAGCCTCAAACAGTCAGACTCCAAACTCCGCCATGGCCAAGACCAAAGAGCTTTCGAAGGACACCAGGAAAAGTATTGTAGACCTGGACCAGACTGGGAAGAGTGAATCTACAATAGGCAAGCAGCTTGGTGTGAAAAAATCAACTGTGGGAGCAATCATCAGAAAATGGAAAACATACAAGACCACTGATAATCTCCCTCGATCTGGGGCTCCACGCAAGATCTCATCCCGTGGGGTCAAAATGATCATGAGAACGGTGAGCAAAGATCCCAGAACCACACGGGGGGACCTGGTGAATGACCTGCAGAGAGCTGGGACCAAAGTAACAAAGGTCACCATCAGTAACACACTACAACGGCAGGGAATCAAATCCCGCAGTGCCAGACATGTTCCGCTGCTGAAGCCAGTGCATGTCCAGGCCCGTCTGAAGTTTGCCAGAGAGCACATGGATGATACAGCAGAGGATTGGGAGAATGTCATGTGGTCAGATGAAACCAAAGTAGAACTTTTTGGTATCAACTCAAATCGTCGTGTTTGGAGGAAGAAGAATACTGAGTTGCATCCCAAGAACACCATACCTACTGTGAAGCATGGGGGTGGAAACATCATGCTATGGGGCTGTTTTTCTGCCAAGGGGACAGGACAACTGATCCGTGTTAAGGACAGAATGAATGGGGCCATGTATCGTGAGATTTTGAGCCAAAACCTCCTTCCATCAGTGAGTACTTTGAAGATGAAAGGAGGCTGGGTCTTCCAACATGACAATGATCCAAAACACACCGCCCGGGCAACAAAGGAGTGGCTCCGTAAGAAGCATTTGAAAGTCCTGGAGTGGCCTAGCCAGTCTCCACACCTCAACCCCATAGAAAATCTGTGGCGGGAGTTGAAAGTCCGTGTTGCTCGGCGACAGCCCCAAAACATCACTGCTCTCGAGAAGATCTGCATGGAGGAATGGGCCAAAATACCAGCTACTGTGTGTGCAAACCTGGTAAAGACCTATAGTAAACGTTTGACCTCTGTTATTGCCAACAAAGGTTATGTTACAAAGTATTGAGTTGTATTTTTGTTATTGACCAAATACTTATTTTCCACCCTGATTTACGAATAAATTCTTTACAAATCCTACCATGTGGATTCATGGATTTTTTTTTTCACATTCTGTCTCTCACAGTTGAAGTGTACCTCTGGTGCAAATTACTGACCTCTGTCATCATTTTAGGTGGGGGAACTTGCACAATCGGTGGCTGACTAAATACTTTTTTGCCCCACTGTATGTGGTTTTTAAATTGTAATTGTGATTAATGTAATCACCATTAAGAAACCTGATATTATATTTGTAGCTTTTTGAAACATAAAAGTACACTGTTCCAAAAAATAGTAATGTCAAAGTATCTTACTGTATATTTTACAGTTTTGTACTGTCTTTCTAGAATATCATGAAATTTACATAAGTAGACTGTGATTTTACATGCCAAAGCTAAAATAACATAACATCACTGTATAGTAAAACACAATTTACTTGTTTTTTAAATATATTTTTTTGTACATATGCATATTTAGATTGTAAAAATACATTCAGAAATGTATCATGAATTCACAAATATTTATCTGTTATGTGAGAGTATAATCTGTTAAATCCAAATGTAATACTATGGAAAAATATATAAAATGATCAAAAATGAATGAGAATAATCAATAATTAAAGGAGTATTTGAATTATAATTGTGCTGAAAATTTCATGTCATCTAGGTCTGATTCAATAATTCAGAGGTAACAAGTGAAAATATAATTAATAGGAATAAAAACTAAAAAAAACATATAAAACATTGCACGGCCACGCTGTGCTAATTATATATTTAAAAAAAATAAATGTAGAGGTAGGAATTGCAATTAATATAAATCTCAAAGTATTCACAACATTCCTGAACAGAAATAGGCCTCTGCACCTGTGGTGAGGGTGTGGCCATGAAAACAATGTGACATGCCATTGGATGTTGGGACACATAATAACATGACGCTAAGCATCGGCCAATGAATGTGAACTAACAACCACAAGGTCGTGGGTATGGCTGCAGTGTAGGAAAAAACTGCAGCCAGTAAAGTATTTTACTGCATTTTACAGTTTTGTTCTGTTCTTCTAGAATATCATTAAAGTTACGTAAATAGACTGTGAGTTCACATTTCAAATGTAAATTAACGTTAAATCACTGTAATGTAATAAAACATAATTTTCATGATCATTAAATGTATCTGTCTGTACATATGCATACTTAGATTGTTAAAATACATTCACAAATGTATCACGATTTCACAAATATCTGTCCGTTATTTGAAAGATCGAACTGTTGAATTCAAATGTAATGCTATGGAAAAGTATAAAATGATTCCTATAAGCTTGCGTTACATCACATAAGTATTATTTTCATTGCTATTTAGGGCGATCGTGGCTCAAGAGTTGGCAGTTCGCCTTGTGCTCAGAAGGTTGCCAGTTCGAGCCCCGACTCGGACACTCTCGGTATTGTGTCCGTGGTCAAGACTCTCCGCCTACTGGTGATGGCCAGAGGGGCCGATGGTGCGATATGGCAGCCTCGCCTCTGTCAGTTTGTCCCAGGGCATACATTATTATTTAAACCAACTGTTAACTGTATATTTCTGTACATTTACGTATTATGATTCATATTGTCACATTCATTGACCTTGTTTATAGGTAATTTCATTGTTTGATCACGTTAAAATATTCCTAATTTAATGTCTAAAAGCACTTGGAAAAGGCAGAATCCCATGTAAAATTAGCGCAACAAGCTGTATTTTCATTACTGAAAATAACTGTATTTTCATGAGAAAGTTATTTTCTGTTATTTTTACGGTAGTATTTTGGCGCCACAGCTGCCGGAATATTACAGTTTTTTTAAGATTTGTTTTTTTTTCCTATTTATAGATAATTTCATTGTTTAATCACATTAACGTGTTCCTAATCTAATGTTTAAAATCACTTGCAAAGGCAAGATCCCATGTAAAATTAGCGCAACAAGCTGTATTGTCATTACTGGAAATAACCGTATTTTTATCAGGGAGTTATTTTCTGTTATTTTACGGTAGTATTTTGGCTCCCCAGCTGCCGGAATATTACCGTTTTTTTAAGATGCTTTTTGTAACAGTGTAGTGAATGTGAGCAGGCATTTAGGAGTGCTTTTCATTGAAAGCACTTCCACTAAAATGCTTCTAATTGTCTAAATGATTTCCAGGGCACAAAATGGTTGATGGTACTTCAGACTTACTGTGGAGATAAGTCTTTTTGTCAGTACAATGCAGTGATCTGAAAATCTTTTCCACTTTGTACTCATGATTTGAATTGGCATCCTCAAAAACTGCGATAAAAAAACGCAAAATAGTCCATTCCCTAATAGCTTCTGGCAAAGAAACATTGCTTTGAATAGCATTGGGGAAACAGTTCCTGGTTTCCTATTTACACAGTAAATATTGTTGGAGCTATTCAACCACATGCAATATCACAAAGAAGAATTCATTTGAAAAACTGCTAGATTTAGGAATATAAGGGTTTTGATTGAGTGTGTTTTCATACGTGCGCATACACTGGCATCAAAGCGCCAGTGAGTGGGAAGGGTTATATCAGGACCACCACGGATCATTACACATTAAAACGCAGCAGCTGTAAGTCAGCCTGTTTAGCCTATCAAAGCCTGTGTGGTGACTACGCAAACCTCTGTCCCAGCCTCTGCGTGTTTGTGTGTGTCTCTGAAACAGCTGGATGAAACGTCTGATGCTCCATTGCCAAATGTCACAAGTGGTCCATCCTTCTGGGAAAATAAATTGGCTCTCTCTTAAGCAGAAAGTAGTCGACAGGAGCTGCAGCATATGGTGAGAATCGGACAACTGAAGACGACAGCTTCTCCTCCATTTGAGCTTTTCTCATTATGATCTGGACAGCACCTTGATGATGAATGTGCCTTTGTGTGGAATTCTGTTTGTGGATAAGACAGCTTCGGAGAACTCGTGAATCTTTGATGGGAGCTGGAGTGTAGTCCTTGGCATGTTTTCTTTCTCTTCAGGCGTTGTTTAACGTCTTTTACCTGAGACCAGACAACTGGGACTCTAGATTTGTTACAGGTTTATGTTGACTCATCAGGTCAGCACAGAAGCAATGTCCAACATCAAACAGTGGATTGAGTTAAAAGCTAACTAGTGTGTTATCATACTTACAATGACAATAGCACATTAGCACCTTTTCCTGAGCTATACTTTTTACCATGTTAAATGAGCTAGTACATGCCCATGCTGGCCTGTCTGTGTTGCTGTCCATGAAATAGAAATGATATGATGCTTTTATAA
Organism: Aulonocara sp. 'chitande type north' Nkhata Bay; assembly: GCF_057382095.1. Classification (NCBI taxonomy): domain Eukaryota; kingdom Metazoa; phylum Chordata; class Actinopteri; order Cichliformes; family Cichlidae; genus Aulonocara; species Aulonocara sp. 'chitande type north' Nkhata Bay. The sequence continues at coordinate 30,191,262 of NC_141356.1, forward strand.
AGTTTAGTATGTGTATGATTAGGTGGTTTGTAGGTAATGTGGTGACTTTATGATATATTGCATATATTTACAGTTTGTAAATATTAATGAGACATCATTGTCATGAAATCAAAACAAGAGGCTGCTTTTAGAAGTTGTTCTGGGTCCTTAAAGGAATAAAAACCCCATGTCATTTTAGTAAGTTCCTGTGGTGGTTGCCAAGCAACCTAAAGGCATAGCAGAAGTTTTAAGGATATAATTTAGATGTTATTGTGGTGAAATAAAAATGATATGGTGATTTTATAAGGTGTTATTGGTGCTAAAAAGAAATCATGTTAGCCTGTTGCTATGTGGTTGCTGGGCAAAATGATGGCATCATTACATCTGATATAGATAAAAACTTTCTGGAGTATACGATGTAACTGGGTGGCAAGTTGGTTGCTCAACTTCTGATCACATGGGATGAGTTGGCATCCAAAGAAACAAGCACATACAAAGACTTTGAGTTATAGTAAGATTATTTTGCATTTAGCTCACTACTTACCACTTACTGCATATAGCAGATGATAATTTACTATATTACCTGTAAATTGAAAGCTGCAAAAACACAATAGTCATGATAATTCTTTTTGAATTGAACCAGAATATCATTTCTGAATTTAACAAGTATTTATTCCATTGTTGCCATTGATATTTTTATATCGAAATATGTTGAGTAGTAGTTGAGTAGTTTTGTGATTTAGCTAAATTCCATTCATTAACCAAAATGTACATAATATTGTCAAACCTTTTATGTTTTCTGTATTTTGCTATGTTTCAGGCTCAATGGATTGTTTTTCTATTAATGCTACATATAATATACCCCAATGAAAATGCTAAAAAATTACTGTTTGTTGGTTATTGAAAATAATAGCCTGAAATATTTATCTTATGCAACATAAAATATACAGACCAATATAACACTGGCAATTAACGAAATGATTGGAGTGCATCTTTGCCTAATTGAACTGATTGCACATAATTAGGAAAGACACACATCTGTAAACATAAGGTGCCTTGAGCTAATAGTAGATGTCAGACTGAAAATCAAGCCATGAAGATCAGAGTTTGTCCACAGACTTGCAGGACGATATTGTGTCAAAGCCCTGATCTGGAAAGATATATAAGAAATGGTAGAATATTAGCTTTCAATATTCCCAAATAAGGGTAATTATAGCTTACCTACATGTGGGTCCACTGTCCAGTGTTCACATTGAATCAACAGGAAATTTCCTTTGTGGCAGTAAGAGAATCCCACAGAAGGGAAACTACTAGCTTAGCGCTCCACAAATGTAGCTTTTTTGGTATATTGACCAGATAGAAGCCGTTCCTCGATAAAAGGCAGATGATAGCACTCTGGGAACCAAAAGACACCTAAACACGTATCTGACCAAAAAAAGAAAAAAGCCTCTCTCCTGATGACTCAAAGATTCATCGATCTGGCTACAAATTCCCAAAGACGTGCGGAAGCCAGCAGTGAGGATCACTTCATTAATACCATCCCTACAGTCAAACTCGGTGGTGCAGTCTTCATTTTGTGGGGATGTTTTTCTTTGAAGGAGGCTGGGAAATTAGTCAGGACAAAAGGAAAGATACATGGGGGAAAATGCTGAAGAATCCTGGGTGAATACATTTACATTAGACTGGAGTGGACTTACAGAGTCTGGATCTCAGTGTAATTTCTGGAGAAGTTTCAATGGTACCGACACTCAACATCCAGCTCAAGACAGTTCCATTGTTTTCCATTTATTTGATAATCATGTACTAATTGATCTTAACATTTATATAGCTTATTTGACAATTACCTTTATGCTTAACCGCTACACAAACGACATTTAAAACCCACTCGTATCACATGTGGCATCAGAAAATGTGATGCCAAATGTGAACAATTTAGTGCCATTGCTAAAATTAGTAAACACAATTAGAGCCCATGCTTTACTTGGCATATTTTCATCACTTTAAGCGGTCAGTAAATATCATACCTAAGACTTCAACAGTGTCTGTTTTCTTGACACTAAAATCTTCAGAGGAACACCACTTCTCTTTTTTTCCCTCTTCCCCTCCCTTTGTCCGACTCACATTCTGTCTTTCATGATACAATATAGGTGAAGCTCCCCCATCAAAGCTTTTCACGCTGAGATGGCCCTTGTGCCATCACCTTACCAGTGAGACTGTGATTGGATCGAATGTATCTGCTTTTTCCACCTACTAAAGCCATTGTAGCGTTGGGTTCAAGAGCATATTCCTTTTTCATATGGTGGGCAAGACTGTGACCAGTAAAATTAGCCTTTTCTGCAGTGTCTGGGATTGTGATTACACAGCCTAAGGAAACGAGAAAGAAAAAACCCTCCAAAAATAGATTTGAGTCTCTATCTTCTAACTGTGCAGAGTCGGCTGTATTTTGCTGTGCAATACCATGAAAGTGCACTCACACTCTCCTGTATGTTTCAGGCTAGAATATTTACATTACTTGGGTCCTGCTGATTAGTGTTTTAGCCACTGAATAGAAATCAAGTGTAGAAATCAAGTCTACGTTCTAATGTATGCTCGACATAAAATAGAGTTTGGAAACTTTGCTCTGTGGTACTTTTTTCACATCCAGCGTCTTTTGTGCTGGCCATCAGCTGGGCCTGACACAATGTCAAGGAAAGGTAACGCTGGGAAACACCCAACAGTAAGATAAAGACGTGCTTGGACTGAAAGAAATGGGTCCGTTTACTCAACGTTCCCTAGTGTTAAATCTGTATACGTGGAAGCAAATAGCAGTACACACTTGTGTGCTTGTGCTTATGAGCATCATGGGGTGTGCTGTTTGGATAGAAATAGAGAGAAGAAGACTGATGGCACAGGGAAAGATGTATGCTTGGCTGGAGAAGTTAATAAAATTGAAGCTGTGTTATGATGAATAAGGAAAGGGCCATAAAAGAGAATATATGTAGTGAATCTCCCTGGCGAGCAGTGCTGAACAGCCTGGTGAGCGCACCCAGGGGAAGGCTTTTTAATCTGCAGCCCTCCCCAACACTCTGCACTGCACAGGGAAATGGGCCCACATTCTGTTTGAGCTTTAATATGAGATATGGCAACTGTGAGGTGGACATAGAGAGGAAGAAAAGGGTAAAGGCACAGCGAAATAACAGAGAATTAGGAAGATGAAATTAACGGGAGGGCGGTGGAGTATGCTGCCATGTAAAATACACATTTATCATTAATGGTGTTAAATAACCACACGGGAATTATATCTTACGTGGGAGGTCAGCGGATGCATTACTGATACATATGCCCCTTCTCCCCCTGTGGTAATAGAACAGGCTTCTACTTACCAGCACCTGATTGATTAGGTCAGACATTGCCAATCCTTTCATATTAAAGACCCAGCCACGCTGTAGCATGCAGCTGTTGTTTGAGAGAAAGTACTGAGATACAAAACAACATGACTATGAGAAAGCAAAAATGTTCTAATTTATATGCACCATGTGGAAAATGTTAGCATCCTATTATACGTAGTCACAACACCACAGACACACTATATCTACTTAAAAAGATAATGGGATTATCAAGTCTCTGTTTTGTAGTATGTTGTTGTAAAACACTTGATTACTGTTACACCTACTGCACCTTTTCAGTACAAAACTTTAATCTCCCGGATTTCCAAGTTGAATGCATAACGCATAAAAGAGCTTTAGCTGGGAAGAGAAAAGAGTGCGGTTTCTTTCTAAAAAGCCAGTCCTCATGTAGTGATGCCATGTAATGGCTTGTTCATATGAGTTAAACTGTTAGCACAAAGTGTATAGCTGTTGAATTATTATCCTTTTTTTTTTTTTAATTTTTGGCTTAATTAAAAATATTCTCTGTCAGCAGGACACAGTTGGTAGTTATAATTCTTGTAATAAAACATGTATGCCACGTCTGTTCTTTAATTTCAACTGTTTTTATTTTGTTTCCGTCTTGTGTACAGTGTGACGTTCGGAAGCCTCCAGTTCTGATATCTAATTTCCAGCCAGACGAATCTGGCTCTTTGTGAGCAGTTATGTATTTGAATGACAATATGTCTGACTTGTTTCCTGTTGCTGGAAACCAAGTCTGGTGAAAGGCAGAAAGAATGGTGGGGTCTTTGTGAGTGCAGCCGTGGCAGCTGTTCATTTTTCGCCTGACTTGCTTTCAGAGAAGCCAGTTACCTTGCTGATGATAAATGCCTCTGTACGCTGAGCTGTCTCAGAACTCCAGCAGACTTTAAACCCTGACAGCCGGCACAGCCTCAGCCCCACAACCTCAGGCCTTCAACCTCGGCCTGTCCTTCAGCGCAACAAATCAATGACAATCTTTACTCACTCTGGCCAGTGGATACTTCAGCCACAGCTGCCTACCCAATAAGCCTACTTAGTCATATGGGAGGTAATGCTCATGTGCATTGACAGGTGAGACCTCCATGGCAGTGTGATGTCCTAGGGACCATCACCGAGGCAACATGTGTAGTTGAGAGGTAGAGTAATGAGGTGTGATGGGGAGATACTGGAATGGCTGTGGTTACTATCTGTGTGCGGACACGATGTAATCGCTGATGGAGTGATTAGGGCGACTTTATACCGTCAGTCCAGCTGGTTCCCTATAGACCAGCTACTTAATGCCTTGAGTTCCTTTTCTCTTTAGCGCCTAAGTCCACTCTATACTTTTCACCTTCTGTCTTCTCTGTAATCGAGTTTTTCATCCTCCCAGCCTCGCTTTGATGTGCCTTCCTCTTTTACTGTCTAATTCACTCCTCTCAAATTCACTCCTCTCATTCACTCCGGTCTCTCCTTCCCGCTCTATCGTCTACTTCTCCCGCTCTCCATCACCAGTCACTCCCTGTGAGTCGGCACTGGGGCAGAAGATTAATGATGGTCGAGAAGCTTTGGCAGTGTCTGATTTTCTATTATCAAAACGGAACTGCCTCAGCAGGGATGTATTTTATCTTTGGATGTGGTCGTGATGCCAGGTGGAATTGCTCTGCTATCACTGGATTGAATGTGTATATTATACAAAAGGAGAGAAAAAAAACATCCATTATGCATCAAATAAAAAATATTGGAAAACTACAAAAACACAAGTTATGGAGCTAATGTGGACACATTTTTTTAAAATGTATTTTTAAGAAGGCTTTGAAAAGTGTAGCTTTTCTCCTTATTCATACTATTGCTAGTCTCAAGCACCAGTCTTAGCAACAGTTTAATACCATCCCCTGTGATGTCAGTAGACTTATTTATTCATTTAGACAGCATACTTCAGTAAAGCTGTGATAAGTGTTCACTGTTTTGGACCTTGAGCCAATGCATGGGACTAAATATCTGCAAATCTATGCCTTTGCAATTTCAGTTTGCTCTATTTTTTATGGAAGTGTCTCTTTTTTCTACAAGTGCAGTGTTTTCCGGTATGCACAATTTTACCCTGGCACGAACACAAAGAACGATTTGACGAGGTAGTGCAACAAACATGAGTGGGGAAAAAAATCTTCATGTATGTAGGGAAATCTGTGGTAGAAGGAAATGCTAAACCCAGCTTATTTATGACCTTGTTTTCACTTTGCATATTTATTAAAGCACACTGTCATCCTGACGCTCTTGCTCCAGACCTGCACAGGTCATCTATTTGAGCAAATGAATTATGGAAGAGGACTCTAAGCAGGTGATATCAGTACATTGTCATGGCAACTATTTTTTGTAAACTTGCAGTGTTGTCTCACCGTGTGCAAATGTGCACCCACCCTTGTTAGCATGGTAGTCCTATTAGTGTTACAACTTTGTCTTAATTATAGATTTCCCCCATCCTGCAAGGGACAACCAAGGCTTGTAAAGCTTGCATAGGTGGCTACTTCAGCACGAGGAGTGTACGTCACAGGTCTGTCCTTGTCTGTTTTTGAAGTTCCATATGCCTCCGAGGTAGAGGAAACCGTCAAGGGGAGACTAAGAAACATGGAAAATGGGATTGAAAAAGGAAGAGAAGACTTGAGTAGGAGGCCAAAATCGAGGAAAAGTAGAGGGAGAAGTGGGAAATAGGACATCAGGAAAATTGAAGCAAAGTGATACAGCAAAGCACGGGGAAAAGAATAAGAGCCTCAGGCTGAGAGGCACCAGCCCAAGTATCATAGTCAATTAACATCCCAGCCCAGCACTAATTCTCAGTCTATTTCAGACCATTAATTATGTGCACCATCAGTTCCAGCTCACTTGGCCTGACACAAGTCTTCATCACATTGCCTTGGCCCCTACGGATCATGTTTTACCAGAGAAATAGCTGCAGTTTACATATTCATGATGAAACAGAGATAAAAATTGTATGGATCAAGGCTTCTCTGATGACTCTCATTGAAAAGAAAGATTAGGACTTTTTTCTATCTATGTGAATGTTTCTAAGTTGCGACCATATCACAAGTTTTAAGTTTACATTTCCAATAACAGGGCTACTTTATATACAGTGTATTACCGTTCACCTCGGTGCTCCAGGTGAGTTATTTCAAATGTAAAACAGGCCAGAATAGTTTGCTTAAACGAGCAGGGCTACAGTACATGTCTGTGTGGTACCTTGAGGTTAGAGGAGTCAAATCATGTTCTGTCAGCAGGCTGAATTGTTTTCCTTCCCTCTGGACAGGCAATTTCTGTGTGCAGAAATTAGGTTAACAGTGGATAAAAAAAAATGGTATCAGCAAATTACCGCTTGCTGCAACTTCTGGAGAGGCCAAATCAAAAGTACTGGCCATTCTCTTTGACAGGTTTAAGGTGCACTGCAGTAACACCTGACTGCCCTGTTCTAATTTCACTACCAGCAAGAGCAGCTCCTTTATGTGCTGTAACCGGTAGGCTAGAAAACATTCAGCCTCTGCCCAGAAAACAGGCCACCAATTTCACTAAAGCTATATGGAATGCAGGGTTGCAAACAGGTAAACAAATACTAATAGCAAAACTACCCAGGCTTTGGTGAGTTTTACACTCCTTGAGTAGTTAAAAGTTCCAATTGTTGGTGAGCATGTCAGAAAGCAGTTAAAGAATGACCTAAAAGGCCAGGAGCAAGGTGACCTTGTCTCATTAGAAGGTGCTAAATCATCTCAGAAATCAACAACTGCACCCAAAGAATCACACACTTTTCTCCTTCCATCAGTTTCATGTTGATGGAGCCCACGAACGAGCCTGCCTTAATCAATCCACACTCATTTGAGCAAATGTAATTGGCTTCCTCACAGCGCAACAATTAAAACGTCTCAATACCTCATCTAGTTAACCAATTAATCGCTACACACTGCTCCGTAGTTACAAAGCCAAGCCCCTCCAAAAATAATCAATTGATGGATATCAAATGACCAACAAGGACTGTGAAGATGAATGAGCCCCTGGCATAAACAGCCATATCCCAAGGGGCAAAGCTGCTTCAGTTCATCCTAGAAGCTACCGCTGCATATACAGCGTCAATTGATCATAGCTGCAGATAATTTGCCAGAGACTTAAACACAAAGTAGCTGTTTAAAAGGGTGGTAGATCATTGTGAAACCTTGTCTGTTTTTGCACTTTTTCCATAGCCAGCCAGTATATACTACACGCTGTGGCATCTTTATATAGAAAGGGAAGGGAAACAGAGACAAGGCTGCATCAAAACACAGAGAGCTAAGATGAAAGTGCCTGGTCAGCTCCACAGAGATGACAAACATCCAAGTATCTGTCACTAGTCTCTACTTGTCATCACCTTCCACAGCGGCTGTCAGCACCACTGTCATTGTGCTCATTGGCAGATTCTCAACCCACACCATTTATCCCTGAGCAGGTGCTCCGTACTGCACTCGGAGTAAATGACAAGTGAGAATAATTGCATGTAATCCTGAAATTGAGTGGGTTGGATGAGTTTTTTTTTAACCTCCTCGAATCTTTAGATATACAGTTGTGTCATTACATTGTTGATTGAGATGATTAGGATCAATTTAAATCACTGCTGATTGCAATGGGAGTTTGTTAAACTGGAGAGAGAAAAGAAAAAGGAAAACACTGCTGCTGCATTTTTTTTTTAAATGTAAAAAAGTACTTTAGTTGAAAACTGACTCAGATGGCTTATAATGATGGCTCCTGGCTAGACGTGTCACCTTTTTGTGTTGCCCTAACCGGCATTTTCTTTGACACCATAATGCCAGTCTGCCATTGGAGAAAAGGGGGAAGATGAATTTTAAATTCTTGCAATGTGTGCAGAAGAAACTGGCAGGTGTTGATGGCTGTTCATTCAGCTAGTGAAAAAACAACAGTGGAAATGACGTCCTTAGTTTTAGCACCTATAAATATTCAAAAAGAACAAAATTTTACCTGTAAAAAATAAAAGAAATGTCAGGATTTTCCTAGATCTTCTCAAGTTATTATTTATTGTACATCTGTGCTTTAAAAAAAACACACTACTTCATTAATTTATGGTAAAATAGTTTTTATGCGAACCTATTGCTGTCTTTAGTGATCGCTCAGCTGTGAATTACATATCATACCCCATCTCTTTTGTAGTTTTTCTGGTCAGGTTATTGTTGCCTAACAATCTTCCACAGTATATATCAACATTCATCAGCAGAAAGATGCTGGGTCAGTTTTGCTCCGAAATAGCTGCTGGACCTGGGGATAAAGACAATGATCCCTTATGTCTTTAGTGTGCTCTGTGTAAGTATCAGACTCCCTTGTGTTTTCAGACCATGTGGCCAGCAGCAGACAGCCATTTGAGGACTGTCTGAGAAAAACAAGACAAAAACAGCTATTCAGTAAATATCCTATTTGCTGCAGAAATCACACATTGCCACATTGCCTCCCCTCCCATTAATTTGATTGTGTTTGTTTGTTTTTGTTTATTTGTACCTAATCCGGTTTCTCTAAATATATATAGTAGCACAGAATTGCCCTGTACTGTAGTTTGGAATGAATATTAAAGGAGTTTTTGCTTATTATTTGATAATTATTCTTTTTTACTTTTGTTTTCCTTCTTATGAAAGAATACTTTGTGTTTTTCTGCTAGCAAGTCGTGTTCTCTGCTTAAACTGAACAGAATAAATTGATTAGAGCGCACTGATTAGATATAATGGCAAACAGGGAGGCTCGATCCTGTGTCACCAACACACCAACGCTATCTTTGTGTTTTCTCCTCGGCCTCCCTAATTGTAGCACACAGCCCCACCCACAGCCAATCCCTATCCACACTCTTTGTCCAAAAAAATGAGGCCAGGGAGTCACTGCAACAGTGTTCGCAATTACATTTTAAAAATACTGCAAACGCATTTATGCTCCTCCCTTGTCTGAAGTATCTAGGACAAGGTTCATTCCTTTGAGGTTTAAGTGAAGCATAAGGCATGTTCTAACTTAATACTTCTTGTTCCAGACATTTATGATGAACTTGCTTCAGTTCAGGGAGAGGAAAATTAGTCTGAGCTAAGAAATTACCGGACATGAATAAGCGACAGAACACAGAGAGACTTTTTTATCAGTGGTGTTGGAATCAAAGAGAAGCAGGAGCGGGTCTGAGGCGGGGGGAGGATCCACAATAGCACACGGGTGATGGGGAATAATGTTGAAGAAGTTGGAAAAAAAAAAGTCATCCATGAAATTGCTTGTTGCATCCTTTAAAACCTCTTGATTGATGGTGGCAATTTTAAAGCTTGGCAGTTTCCCAGTTCTGTGGAAGTATTAGAAACAAGTACTCCGGGGTGCTCTTAAAGGAAAAATGCACCTTAAAACACTTTAACAAAAACAAGTTAAATGACATCTATTGGCAATATACATTCTTTGTTCAGTTTTATTGTTTGATAGTGTGTTTTTATTATTCCTACTAGAAACTATCCCAATATTATAATTGCTCACTACAGCTGTGTGTAGTGTTATAACAAATAAAATTTAAAAATAAAAATTCAGAAAGCTTTCAATTAGTAACAACAGCTGTGGGATTGATTTTTAGGTTTGATATTAGATATTGTATATAGATTAAAAATAGTAATTTATTAATATTTGTACACCGGGGGGAAAAAAATGATTAAGTCTACAATTTCTGCGTTCGAAAAAAAACCCCTCTTTATAGCTTTTATGTACAAAAATTTAAGGAGTGATTCACACTAAATAATAAATCAGAGTTAATAATTTCCTAATTTATTCAACAGTAACGTCTGCTGTAGGAAACTTTAAATGAATGCTATATAAACAGATGACGAGTAAAATAGCAAAAATATTGTTTTTCAGTGTAATTTTTAACAAATGTGACTTTTCGTATTGGAAAATGACAAATATAATGTGTGATAAGCTATTTCCTTAATGTTACCTAATTATAATATCTATAATATAGAGACTTAACTCTAGAGAGGCTTGAACTGTTATTTGAAAAACAAAAGTGCTCTATTCTGTGTTATGGACTCAAAAAAAAATAAAAAATGAAATACCCAACAAGTAGCTTGATACGTCTGGAGCATTTAAACATAATTCTCTAATTACAACCAGAAAGCAGTCATAAATAACTTCAACAACACCAGATGAATATTACAAACAGTATATTCAGTGTCAAAGTTCCACCTTTTATTGATGTGTTCACAGCTCAGTAAAAGGCTGGTGCTGCTTCTGTTTCTGATAGCGTTCTAAAAGTAGCAAGTCCTAAGTTTAATTTGCGCTGTTGGTGTAGCAGGCAAGTGTGTCTATTTCCTGGTGCCAAATGTAAGATAGCTTCAAAGTAGCAGTTAATGGTGGTGCTGAAAATTGTTGGACTTCATCCACTGCTCTAAATCCGACAACATACTAGTCTCATTTAGAGGTGACTACGGTGGAACTTGTGCAGTATGGAGGCTTTGAGGTTGTTTCCATCACTTAATGTTATTTTTTGTTTACAGATCCTCAATTAAAAAAAAACAACAACACGTTTTTCCTTCATGAAAATAGAAATCTTATGTTAGTTTCAGGGTACTTAGAAAAAATAAATATCATAGGTTATAGGCTCCAAAACCTAGTTCTTCCCCTTCACCCTACAACCACAACAGTACATTTTTACCACATAATTAACTTAATTCAAGAATCTCAAAGGGCTTGTAAGCTCTAACCAATAGGCTAGCAGCTGATAACTGAATTCATTAATTGCCATTTTCTCACAGAGCTTAAGAAATAAATAATTGGACTTTTTTTTTTTTTATAATTGGAATTGGATTTGCAACAGGCCCGTATAACAAAAGCCCAAATATTGTGACAAGCTTTCCTTTGCAAGCACTGCTTTGAGCATGTCTTTATCTGAATAACTGTGGACAAGAATGCAAAGCATTACCAAACAAAGAGATCTTAACCGTTTGGTTGTAATTGCATTGTCTCTGTGTCTTGTGCGCGCTGGGTAGCAATGTATTTTCTGCTTCCCTTTCGTCGGCTGCGATGGAAACATTACAGTTTTCCCATATGAATTCTCTCTGCAAACATGTCACAGCATTATCCCAGTTCCATAGTTAGTAGCTCCTGCTCACTATTCCCATGCATTCTTCATCCATTGTAATTTCCCCTGTGCAACATTTTCATTGCATCAAAAAAAAAGGAGAGAGAAAATATAGATTAGAAATAGAATGTGTTAGCATTTCAGGCTAATTGAAATGCATTTACATTTCATTACATAAGGCTTCCAGCTGCCTGTTTCATGAAGGCAAGGTGTAAGGAAAGAAAATGCAGGTGAAAAGATTTGTGTGTATCAAACCATACCAAGCGCTGAATTAGGTTTGGTTCTGTAGAAGTTGATCCACAGTGTTCAGCATTATATTAGTTATAATTATAAATTTGTCACACCTTTTCTGTTCGCTACAGTCAAAAACAAAAAGAGAAAGATTGGTTTGCTTTTTTTTCTTAATAAACTCTTTTCTCAGTAGGAGAGTTCATAGAAGTGAGATTAATTCAAACTGTGACATGGCATCTTAATTAAAGTTAAAAAAATAAAAAAATAAAAAATAAAAAATATATATATATATAATAAAGGTGGATATGTTACAAATATATTAGGAGCTAATGTGGTTTGACATGTTTAGCAACATTTACCTACAACAATTACTATGACTTTTATGCCTACAAAATAAACAAAGACCAAAGAGATGTTTTGCTTAATTTTAAGCCTTTTTGCATTTAATTTTTCAAATCATAAATTACATTTTCCCACTGAATCTTTACATCTCTCACTAACAGCAAGAAAATGTGCCCCTGATTGCAACCTTGCCACTTCACACTGGGAGTCGGGTTATTTTAGTCCACCAGTGTGACCGTTATAAGGACAGACTCAAGCTTTTCTCGTTGTATTAGTTCCACTTGGGTTTTCTATCTTGAACAGACCCAAACGTGGAGCTATGAGAAAACTGAGAATCATTTTGAGAGTTTTATGGCACTTCATAGCGAGAATGATTTTCAGCTGTCCCAAGAAAATAGTCATCAGCTGCACCTTTTCCCCACCTTCATCTCCATTGTGCCACATTTACAAATTCATGAAATCTAGTGACACATGCAGTGTTCTATAAATTAATGGGGGCAATTATGGAAATGTGACACACTTTAACCAAACTGTGTTGAAAATTGCATTCTGGATTACCGAGGTGAGATATGTGTGACACCTTTTACGAGATTAGCAAACCTGTCGCATAATTGCAGGAAGAGTGCGTACGGTGAGAAAACATGGTGGAACAGATCTCAGTAGAAAAAGAAAGGCTTGCACATTAATGAGAAATCATCTCATTATAACTGCAAACCTTCTTCAGTGAGAACCTTCTAAATTATAACACCGTCTCCAAAGTATTGTAAGACTTATACAATCCACAAATTTGATTTTGCAACAGCATCACAGAAAAAAGAGAATAAACTCTGTTGTTTTTGCTCTCCTGAAAAAACTATTTGAGTGGAGTTCAAAAAAAAGTTTTGTGGCTCCACATTTTGCGACTTAAGGGTCATTTGGGCCATATGCTTATCTGCCCCTAGTTTTACTTGACTTATACTTTCAAAAAAACTTACCATTCTTCCCAGATGTGCACTTAATAATATTAGCCAGAAAGCCATGCGGTATGAATTGTACAGACGAAGCGAGCCGGACTGTGCTCAGGGGCACGCAGGAAGTCCTGACGGAGAGGACAGAGATGAAGGTCAATTCACACTGACTGCGTGCCAGCTGTCATAAGTGGACAGACAGGAGAATCACCTGAAACCTGAATTGATTTCTTTGAGTGAGAGAGAACGAAATTTCAGATATCTGTTGACCTCCCTTGATGGAATGTGTCACGAGAGGCCAAAGATGGAGTGAGAGAAAGAGCTCAGACAGACAGCAAATGTCATTTAAGTAAAAGACAAGCAGTGCCTTTTGAAAAGTGCACTGGCTAACTTCTTCCAACTGATTGCACAGTTTATAATAATATAAAAAATGATCATTTTTACATGTTTCTTTGGTGCATTTGACAAACAAATTGTGGCTGTATTGTGTCGAAGCTTTAACCGAATGTTTTCAGATTCCCTTGTAATTGTACAATAGCCGTATGTCTCCTGCTACTCTCTCAGCACGCGCCTTTCAGCCACTGCTAGAGCTGGCTTGATGATTTATTAACTGGGAAGCTATCCCACAGAAACCGGCTTGATAGAGACTCCTAGCAATGGAAACAATTTCAAGCCAACTTCACAGATAATTAGGCACTTCAGCTGGCGGACTTGATTTTGAAAAAAAACACAATTTCCAGCCAATGCAGTTATAACTCGCCACACTGGTGATTCTTTAAGGCAGTGGTTAAATGAAGGGGGAGGAGAACCTTGCAGAACGACTTTGTTTCAAGTTTTAGAAGCTATCTAAGAGCATTTACTCCACTGGCTTACATTAAGCTTAGATATAGGCTTCCAAATGTTATCTTCGAGCCTTTAGGAAGTGTATAGTGTTAATGGAGATAATAAGAAGGATGTATATTCTTACCTACACCTTTTTTTTATACAGAAAGCTCTGTTATAAATATATACTGTAAATTGGTATGCCTGTGAGGCCATGCAGGTGGTTAACACACTTTTTTCCTTATTATGCCAGGCACGGTGGTATACTATATCCTTTTTGTTTAAATTATGCAAAGCTGTAGTTCCTTATCAAGGCAGTTAAATATTTTTAATGCACTGTGCCTCTTAATTTCATCTACACTGGTGATTTATTGTTAAGTGTGGTGCAGTGGTATTTAGATGTAAGGAGAACAGAAAATCAGGTTCCTGCATTTGGTTTAAGGTGAAGTAGTGTAAATGTAAACAGTGAGGCCCAGTGTCTTAGCTTTCACACACACAGCCGATAAACATAATGAAAATACAGAAAATCACACATCACATCATACATTGTCAATAAATGTCAAGTTTTTTTTTATTTATTGATTTTATTATTGTATAAAATATGATTACTAGATAATAATATCTGATTAATAGACTTATAATTGTTTAAATTGTTTCCATTTGGGGATATTAATGTGTGATTGGTAGTGTCAATCATGTTTTTATCACTATATTAGCAGCTGCACATCAGGCTATTTGTGCAAATAGAAATAAATACTCTAAAGATAGATAAAGATAAAATATAAGGTGTGTGTGTGTGTGTGTGTGTTTCTGTAAGAGAGAGTCAAAGAGGTTTTCACAAGATCAAAGCATAAAATAAAATTGAATATGCAGGCCCGACTGGAGACAATTGCTTTGCTACAGTCCATAACGTCATTAAATTGTTTGAGATATTAGGAAGTTAATGTATCATACGGTGCTTCTACCAGGATAAAATCTCCTTTTCGTATGTGTGTATTTACAGCACTTTCTTTTTTGTGAAGTCACAGCACTAAAAAAATAATGTATGTCATTCAATATACACTTGTTTGTGTGCCTGTATATGTTGGATCCATAAATGCAGGTATATCATTGAATTATTGCATAATCTAAAGTATATGGACCACATGCTTCAAGGAAAAAAAATCCATTTTCTATCTCCTAATTATTCCATTACTTGTGTAATTTCATTAACCAAGCCTTGAGAAGAAAAAAAAAAAGAAAAAGGGAGAAGCCAAGACTCAGAGGTAATTAAAAGATAAGGTGAACAGTACAGGCTGCCTGCCTTAGCTGCATTAAGACATTTAGCTTCTACATTAAGAGCGTAATAGCCCCTCAGCATGTGTACACACATCTGACACAGCGAGGGAATGACGGAGGTGCTCTCCCACCTGCCAGCGGAGCCCTCGTAGACATGTGCACTGACGGGAGATGTGTTGCAGTGCCGTGGCGTCAGACTTGTGAGATATGAAATGTGACGGGTGCACAATGCTTGTCATCGTGAATGACTCATAAACAAGCTAAACATTAGGGTGGCTTACACCGCGGTGTTCATTTTTGCCGAGATGGGAGAGGAGGCCCAACACCATCTCAAATATCACTTCTCACTCGCGTTCTGTTTACGTGGGTCGGGGAAATAAACTCACTTCAGTAAACTATTTCAAACGTCAGCGGATCATTCTGCCTGATCTGCTTGATCCTCAGGCAGATTATGAGCAACACACTATATTCTTTCACTGGGAATATTAATGGGAAAATATGGTTTATTTATTTATCAATGTATTATTTATGAGAACACTGTTACCAAGACCGCTAAGTAAGTTTTATCTAAGCCGCCATTAAGGTAGTTTTATTGGCTTTCTCATATATCTGTTCAAATGTGGTTTTGTTGACATACTTAAGAAGAAGAATTATGCTTCTCCGTGCTACTGAAAATTTGAGAAAAAATAACGATAAAGACGAGTCGGTCTGCAGAGTGTTTTGCAGCTTTATGGTTAGCGCTGCAAGAATCTCGGTGGTGGTAAAATGAGGGCAGATGGGGAGTTTTAACAAGAAACTGACACCCTGAGTATTTCTGAAGCTATTCCACCACCCTCCAGCTGAAAGGATGAGAAGCATAAAAAAGAGCAGATTATAGGAGAATGGTGGATCAACTTCATCAGTTAATTAAACTCTATTGCAGCTTGATGAGCAATTAATCAAGGCGGCGTGCCGAGTGTCAGGCAGGGCTGAGTTCTTCGGATGTGAGATGTGTGCACCGTACAGTATGTTCCCAAGGGGAGCAGCCCTGTGGGGAGCAGCACTTACCAAGTGAGCAGCCCCAAAATTTTGCGTTGAGTTTATGTAAGCAGCTATCAATCACTATCTGACATAAGCCTGCACCCTATTAGAGCACCAGGATTAGGCTCCTCTCATTGCTGAACTAAACTGAGAAACTGCTTGTCTGAGTTGATCGAATTTTAAGAAATGCTGAAATGTAATGCATTATTATTATTTTGGGGAAAAAAAATAATAGCGGCGGTAAAGCAAATCCTCAGAAGGCGGAGGCAATAACAGTCAAAGTTAATTACTTTAATATGGGAGACACCATGTCAAAAAGGCTCTCCATTTACTCAGCTTGAATACTCAAGCTCTTATCTTTTATCTGACATTTGACTTCCAAAATCTCATGGTGTGGTTTCTGTCCTTTGTCTTCCACTCGCTTTCATCTATCCCTTCATCTCTTTCAAGGCTTTTTTTTTATGCTATGGGAAATTTGAGTTGGCAGTTTGTGACTAAATGCAGTAAATTTATTAACAAGACCATGGGGAGCATTAGAAGTCAATTGAAGGAGGCTATTAAAAGAAGGATTTTAATTGGGTTGGTCGGTCCATTAAAACATTTTTTCTGTCTCTCTTTTTCTAAGAGCAATGACACTAAAAAAACTCCAGAATTAGTCTGTTGAGTGCGTGCTCGCCCCTTTGAAATGAAAAACTCTAGTTTCATGTTAGATTTCACACTATATGCTTAAAATAAAGTAATATCCATATTAGCGAGAGGTCTTGTATGTCCTGTCTCTCTAGCTACATTTAGCTCTGCTGAGGGCCTGCAGTCTCTATGACTCTTGCTGAATTCTTTCAAGAGGATGCAATGCAGGACAGATTACAACTACCACAAGATTTGAGTACTAACAAGTGTATAAAGATCATCCCCACACCCATTGAGATCTAAAAAAAAACCCCGAGACGAGCTGGTGTCGCTGTTGCCATCTAGATTTCATTTTTTTTCTCGGTTGGTGTTTAGGCCTGCAAGCAGTCAGTAAATTGTTTTGCTACTGTAGCTTTAATGCATTAGATTATATAATCTGTTGAAATTACATTACAAAGCATACAATTGTCCTAGTTTTGGTAACGTGGTGTGACACATTACAAATGGTTTTAATTGCACTTTAGCTCCTGGCTCTTGAGACACGCTCTACTCATTCTGCACTTTAAGGCATCTGGGCTCTGTAAGAGTGTGTGTCTGTGTGTGTGTGTGTGTGTGTGTGTGTGTGTGCACTGGTGTGGGTGGGGTCTTGAAAAAGCAGTTTGTGCATATGGGCACGTTAGGGATGCAGTGTAGTATTGGCTATGCTGACTGGATAATGACATGCAGAGTGCTGTGCTGCTACAGTAGGTTGAGCCTCCAACCAGATGCTCCTTTCACTGCAGCTCCTAAGCATAGAGAGAGAAGCTGCACCAACATACGCTCTCATCTTAGCTGGATTAAGCAGTAGGATTCAGGGACTTCGATCATGAACTGTAACAAAGCTTATTAGAATAGATAGGCATCACGTGAATCAATCATGTGAAGGAGTCTGCGGCTAAGCTGGAAAAAACTTCCCTTGAGACTTTTGCTTAATTTTTCTGCTCTTAAGTTTTTTTAAGTCACTGTAAAGATGCCAGTGTTCAAGCACTGATTCAGTCTAACAAAGGGCTCACAATCAGTCATATCATTCAGGACTGAATGTGTTTGTGCGATGGATGAATGGGTGAATGAAATAAATAGCATACTGCATGTTTATTGTACTTTAAAAAACAAGATGTCAGCATCGTGCAGAGGGCATCAGCCAGCACACAGCATATGCAGCTCAAGGGAAAACTTAACAAATAACCCTATAATTGCCTGAAGTGATTTTTTTGACACAACAAAAGACACAATGCACATATTTGTGTTTTATTTTTTGTTTCTTTTTTTTTTCGAAGACTGCAACTTCCAGGAGTGATACCACATCCGAGAAAAACACATATGTTGTGTTGATACGGCTGCCAGTGCAATAATCCAAACAGCCATACAGTAATCTGTCTTATGGTCAACCCAGCAGGTCTTGTAGTTTAATAAATAGACACTAAATTATATTAAACATTGTATATGCAGAGCTAACAAAAGTTCCAATAAGCACGTTTTGAAAAGTACACCTGATTACCCCTTTATGAGAAAAGCCATGCTAACGACTTCATTCATAGTTTCATTGTGTTTTCTTAGTCCATACTGATGTACAATGAAAAATTTCAGCTGATACTTTTTTTAAAATATTTTTTTCTTTTTACTGGATTCTCATAGCACTACTCATTTATAAAGTAGTTAAAAAAATAAAATAAAATAAAGTAGTTAGTGTTAATTCATTATAAAAAGTGAAAGTGCTTAAAGAATTATAGGCCACTGGCCTGATTGTCTTATAAAAATCACAGCTCTCTACCTTCCTGAAACCACCTGCTCTAATTTCGCTACAGTCCCTTAGCAATACTGTTCACAACAATGTTTACTGATTACTAAAAAAGAAAGTGTTTTTTGTGTTCTTCTCTTTTCAGGAGAAAGGAAACATTGCCGTTGTATTTAATGTCGGTACAGATGACATTAATATTGAGGAGACGTCAAAGTTTGTAAATGATGGAAAGTACCATATAGTGAAGTTTACGAGGAGTGGGGGTAATGCCACTCTGCAGGTGGATGACCTGCCAGTCATTGAGCGCTACCCCACAGGTGAGTCACCCACTTTGCCTTTAATTACATCTGCCGCCTCCTAGAGGCGATAAAATGACCCAGATATTATCAAGCAAGCTATTAAAGCCTTATCTGTTAGGATGTTCTTATGTTGACTTGGCATGTGCTTTAATTGCTTTTTATGTTTCGGTTTCCAGCAGCTTTTGAGAGTAAACACCAGTGTTGTTGAGTTGTCTTTTCACGAAATCTTTGATCTTTGTGGTGCATCAATCTGATAAACCCGAGGGCTGATAGACTCCTATATGTCTGCCTACAAGTACAACCACCCAACCTGTCTACATGTCTGCATTACATCCCCCATATACCTAATTGTCAATGCACAGTGTATACTCACAGTAACCCAAATCATTAGACAATCCACAGACAAATTACCAGTTTTTTGTAGCAAGTAATTGTGTGCGGTTTCAGTATTTATGTGTCTGCCAATATAGCAGATTGATTGAATTAAGGTCACCGGGGAGACGGACCTGTAATAACACTGTCAAAGTAAATCTGTTGCTTACTCACAATTAAATACCAGATGATCAGCTTCATTACGGCATCTTGTTTAGACATAAAAATACACTTTGATATTAATAATTTTCACAGCATACACTACAATTACTCACAGACTAAAAGCAAGCCGGATTAATTTTCCTGGCCCATAGTGTTACTAATAATTTAAATTGTGTAACACTTCTCATAAACACAGTTTACATGACAGTAGAGGATGAATTTGGTAATTACTGCCCTGTGTAATAGGCATTTAGTAACTGAAAAAGAGTAATGTATTTTAGTAGTTTAACATTATAAGAGTGGAATAGTTTTGCTGGCACTTTCTTTTATAGTTTACTGGTTACTGATGATGTAATATACTGTGGACTCAATGTTGTGAGGGAATCTTTTGATCGATTGGGGGAAAAAAACAAAGCAATCTCTGTGTCAACACATTTGTGAGAGGAAATCTGTAGTAATCTAACTCAGCAACAACTCAACAACACTGGTATATTTGTGTAGAATGTATGCAGAATATAGAGTAGAATATACAGATATTGATGCTTCTGCCTGTGTTGTTGAACTTGATGACATTTTTAACTTGTTAAAGGCTTTGACAAAAGCTATAGATGAATAAAGGAGTGCGTAAATGACTGTTGAGAATGCAAACAGCAAAATTACTGTATGGACACGTGTAGTGGTTTTTTTTGTTGTTGTTGTTGTTGTTTTCTTATTTGTTTTTTTTCCCATGAGAGAAAAAACTGCAGCACTAAATGCAAAACATTTGTTAGATTTTGAGCACGCATAAAATGAGTGGGCAACCAGACAAACAGAAGACAAATTGAACCTGTCGCTCCTCTTTTGCATAATGTTTGGTGACCTTTTTAGCTATGACCAGTGCATTCATCCAAATGAAAGATGGTTTTTATGACTTGGACTCAACCCTCCCTGCTTGCCTCAGGTGGAAAAGAGAAACTAATGGCTTTTGACATGTTGTGGATAGGGCCGAATATACAGCAGGGTTAAATTCCCGCATCCCGTCTCAGTCTTCAAACGACAAACACCCGCAGACCAGCGAAATGATACATACTCGTACTCATGTCATGCAGATAAATTCAAAGAAGTTGGCGAAAACAACTTGTTGTTGTTGTTGTTGTTGTTGTTGTTGTTGTATACATCAGTGGTGATATTATACAGACAAAGGTTTGCTGCTATGCATTTTTCAACAATGTACATTACATTACAACACATATTTGGTAGTAGAAAGTCATGCAGTACTGCAGAAAATCATAAGAATGATACAAGACTGTCCTGTTATGCTAAGTGATGAGTTATAACTGCTGCAGGGAAAAGTGACCTATCTCATCCCCACCAATCATGCGTCAGTGACAATGCCAAGTCCAGCTACCTTATTAAGCTCGTTGCAGACTAATTACATCTAATCACAATTACTGCGCAGTTCCTCCCTGCACCCCCAGCACACAAAGCTATTATTCTCTCAGCTCGCCTGTAGTTTGATTAGTATCCATGTATGCCTCTAATAATAGCAGCCCTCAGCCACTCTTAGGCCACTCACAGATCAACAATGATTATAATAAGAGTAGACAGCAAAGATAAAAATGATGGCTAGAGAGTGAGAAAGATAGAGAGGAGGAGTTTATAGGGGAGGGAGCGATCGTTCTTAAAGCAAGGAAATAATTGCTTCGCCAGAGCCTCTATTGCTGCCCTGGTAATCTCATTAAAAAGTCTCGTACTGCATACTTATGGGTCATTAAAAGTCTTTAGTACAATTATTAGAATCTAAAATGCAAAATACACATGCAGACACACAACTAGGCGACTATTTGTTGTAGTTTAGCTCTCCTTCTTTTATCCTGTCTCTGCCTTCATTCTGCATCACACACAAAAGGCTCAGCAGCAACAAAAAGAAGGGAAAAAAAATCAACCCCTTCTCCTGAGCCTTGGCCATGGAAGTAATACCATCACAATGGTGCTGCCAGGCCTGCAGGGTACAGTGCAGTGTCCTATCGGAGCACCCAATGAACACACGCTGCACACAAAGATAATGGAGAAGTCCCTGGCCTTATTCTTTTACTGTTATCAGAGCGTGGTGCACTTACAGAGCTCACCGTCTCTCACTCCACTCTCCGAGCTCCGAGTTCGCTCTTTTCCTGTCCTTTTTACCTCTATCTGTCCACGTCTGCCTCCGTGTCGATCTCACCCCCTGTCCTCTTTTTCCCGCTTGTGGTGTGGAGTCTGATTTATGGGATACAAGGGAAGGATGGTTAGCTTTATCCATCAAAGCCCCGTCCTATCTGCTCTGGTTTTACCTTTGTTCTATCCGTGAGCTTATTGAGCCTATTGTGCAAGCTCTCAACACCGAGGATATTTTAAAAATAGCGCAGTTAGAGAAAAGGGAGGGCAGAATAATAAAAATAATAGTGCGATTTGTGTAGGTTCCTCCTTTTTTTTGTTCTTTTTTAATTCTCCCGGCTCCATGAACAGAGGAAGCATTTGCATATTTGTTCATTTAATGTGGTGAGTGTCCTAGGGCTTGTAATGAGATAAAGCTCCCACCTTATCTGACCACTTTATTAACAAAAAAAAAAAGAATACAAGCGAGCGAGGGTAAAGCAGGTCGGTTGGGATGGCTCAGCTGAATCGCTGCTGTCTGGCAGAGGAGATAAGCCAGGCTGTCCCACACCAAACCAAATCACCACTCAGCAGCAGTCACAGGCGCCGCTCACAGGCAGGATGAATGGGCTCTGTTGCTGCATCAAAGCCCAGGGGATAGCATTGTTTAACACTTCGGTGTCCCACAGTGGGAATCAATACACGATCAGACCTTGATTATATGCACACTTAATTAACCTCAGTATAAGGATAGACTCAGTGTGCCATGGGGTACGTAGCCAAACAGATAAAGCGCAGCCGTCTTTGAAAATGGAGCATGTTTTTGCACAAAAGTAGAGGATTTTGGCACAGTGGCACGCTGTGTGTGAGGATAAGTGTGCATGAATATGTGTGCGTGCTTCTTGGGTATCTATGCGCCTGGAGCTGACACTCCTCTGTGCCTTTCTATTAGTTTCCTTGCATACTTCTTCAACAAACTGTCATCTGCGCTAAAACTCTGACACCAACATGTAAGCCTATACTAAAACTATTTTTTGAATAAAGCTTAGAATACATCAAAAACACGTCATACTGCAACCATCAAGTAACTTATATAGCATAGTCAGAAATGAGCATTAATCAATGAACATCATTTAAAAAAGGAAGGTATTAATGGGTGTTTCTCTTTTTCACTCTAAACTCAGATGTCCTCGCTGTCCTCGCAACAGCTGTAGGATAAATGTTCTCCAGGGCCCCGTTTGATGCTGACCTCTCCTCAGATGAGGTGTCAGAGTAGCAGGGAATGGTGAGGTGACATAACCAACACCCCATGACTAAGAAATGGAGATGACAGGAATTGACAAAGCCCTCAAATGTTCCATTGCAACAGCAATGAAGAATTATTCATTAATTTATCACATTCAAAATGATAGGAAGCACAGCTGTGTCTGCGTTTGTGCATGCTTGACTCAACAAATGTGCTATTTACTCCTGCTTGAGTGACGTATGCTAAAAACTGCACTACACGACTTCTCGAGGAGCTCATTAAGTCCTCTTTTTTTAGTGAAACAAGTTGAGTAGTCACAGTTAAGTTTCACAAGAAATGACAAATTGAAGTTGACATGCATTTGCAAGTTTACAAGTTTAAAATACTTTTTAAGAAAAATGTAGAAAAAGTGCAGAAACTTGATGTATGTGCTCTACAAGAGAGTTTGTCCATTACAAACTTCATCTTCCTTCCTAAACCAGTCCTATCAAATGTTACCCATTACCTTCCTGTGTGGGTTTGCTGTAATCTGGACTGTATCTGTCCAATCAGCATAAAGGAAAAGTGTTGCTAAATCTTCTTCACAATGCTATGTGCTCCACCCAGGCACGGTCATCCGCAACCAAATTTCATTAGGGGTATAGATAAGATTCAAACTGGGTTTTTTTCTTGTTTAGCTGGTCTTCAACAGTAATTCAAGCTGATGTGATTAAAAAATATATTTTTATGTATGCTCTTACTTATAAGATCTTTTATTAGAAGAGGTGTGCGTCTTTTACAAGGTTACCTCCTTTTCTTAGCAGACCTCTCCTCTAAGAAGCTATTCTCCACCGAATCATTGTTAGCTACCGGATCTTTTATCTGCCAGAACTGAATTAATATAGTTGATGGAACAAACATTGTCAATCTGCCAGAAGAATGGGGCTGACTGAATTCAATCTCAGCAGACAATACCAGGGGAAAAGCACTCAGAGACAGTGCCACTTTGCTGAAAGTCTTCTGTTCTGGAGAGGTTATTGGCGTTGACAAAAGGGTGATGCAGAGTTTGCCCTCATTAATGCCAAAGTGCCCCTCCAATACAGAGTGTCGTTTTTTTGTAGCTCTTCTTTCTCATTTATGTCACTTATTTGACTTTATGCTCTAAAAACACTTGACTGTCATTGAAACACATGTATGCGATGCTACACTCGGTCAAGCTTGTGACTTTTTCTTCTTTATGACTTGTAGCTTTTGTCAAAGCCATGTTCTTGAAGGTTTACAGTGTATGTATCTACTTTGTCTTCTGATTTCTCTCTGATTAGAAGCGTTAGAGAATTTACTGTTAGGTTTTATATGGCAAATAGTTTATTATTACTTGTCAATTAGTGTTTTTATAAATGGGGTGGGCATTTGTAATATGTGAAAGTTAAATGGTTCTCTCCTTTAAACCATAAACGGTTTATTTAATAATAAATTCAAATGATGTTCCTTTTTGAAGCTGTATAAATGTAACCAGTTTAAAAGTCAGATAAAAACAGAGGGAAATGATAAATGGGGATGGAAATATTGGGTAAAGATATTGTAATGGATGTATAAATTTGTGATTTTGGTTGGTTTTTAACATAGGTTTATTAACTTAGATGAAACATTTATATGCTAGTCCTCTTATTTTCAATTAATATAGGCCTAATTTGTTGGTTAAAATTAAAATAAAAAGAGTGAAGTTTGGTCAAATAATGTTTTAGTTAATACTGTTTTTTTAAACATACAAAACGTTTTTAAATATAAAAACCTTGTGCAGTTGTATAGCTCTAGCATTAAGTATGGATATTTAACCTTTGACCTTACAGATTGTAACCAATGAAATGTCTCTTTAAACTTTAAAGGCAACAATGATAACGAACGCCTGGCGATTGCTAGACAGCGAATCCCATACCGACTTGGTCGAGTAGTTGACGAATGGCTACTCGACAAAGGTAAAAAACCTGATTAAAATTTTAAATAAAATAATTTGATCATAACCAAGTTGTAGCATTATTTTGTAAATAATAAACCTTAAAAATAAATGTTCAGTAAAACTTTAAAATTAAAATGATTTGAACAGTTAAATTTAGTTTTTTTTATAATAATGTATTCATTTTATAGATGTAAGCTTTTTTTAATACGTGTTTATTGTCAACTTACGGTTAAAGGGACTGTAAATATGAATATAAATCCACTTACTGAAGTAATATCAGCATTTTTAAAATGTCTATAAATTCATGTCGCTTTTTGCTGTAAACATAAATTACAAATTAAAAGTTCTACATCAGTTGTTCATTCGTTGCTAAGTGTTATTTTGAAACACTTTTGAAACATGCATTTACAGTACAGCACATTACTTTAGTGTCATTTGATCTATTTTGATTAAACTGTTAGCAAAGATAAATAGTGTGCAATATCAATTGGCATCAGCATTTTGAGTCCCTTTAACATATATTGTAAATATATATACATATATATATATATGTATGCAGGACTTTAGATCAAAGAACTGTAACATAAAACAAGCTGAGTGCATGCTTTGTTTTTTTGTTTCGATTTTCTTTATTTTTTTTCTTGTAGTTAAATACCTAATTTCTATCTTCACTCAATGTGAAATTAGCGTTCTGCTTTTTTTTAATATTAATTCTTTTTTTTTCAGTTTTCCATTGAAATTGTGTCATAAAAAGTTCTGTTTTAAATTTCATTTCTTTCCAACCATTTTTATTTTTGTTTGTTTGTTTTAATTTGGTTGCTTTTGCTAAAAGGATGAACAATAACAGTGAAGTGTCTCTTGCCTCCTGTGAGAACCTTCCAGTCCACTTCTCACAGACTGCAGCCACACATGAAGCTTTCTTGTTTTTCTTCTTTTTTTCATGCTTTCGAGGTCCATAAATGCTAAAATTTGAAGAAAAAATTGAAAGATAACTTAGTTACATATATCTTTTTAGCTTTGTTATCCAATTTTGTTCAGTTTTATTTCCAGGCAATTTCCTGCAAACAAATGATCCATTTAGTCCTTTCAAGATTATGTTATCATATGTTTTATGTAGTTAAATCTATTGCATTCCCATAACAGTGCTACTTTTTCTTAATCTTTTTTTCCATGCCATTCCAGATTAGACTGACCTTTTAGCAAAGCTACATTGATTTTCTATATCCTGTGTTTATACTTTATGTTTTTCTTTTCATAGGCATCTCATCGTTTAACTACAATAAATTAACAGGGTTTGCTCTACAACCCGTAATTTATTGTTCTCATTAGCCACTGGGCAAAAAAATCAGTCTTTCTGTTCTTTTATCTTGCTTTGTAAAAGTGGCCGAGTCCACAGTTCAACATTCTTGTATATATGTAACATTGTTTTCCCGCAGGGCGACAGCTTACAATCTTCAACAGCCAAACCACTATACAGATTGGGGGCTGGGAGCGAGATCGCAGTCGATCCTTTCAGGGCCAGCTTTCAGGCCTCTACTATAATGGCTTGAAGGTCTTCAACATGGCCGCAGAGGGGGATCCCAATATAAGGATCCAAGGCAGTGTGCGGCTTGTGGGGGAGTCACCCTCCTCTATCACCCCACAGTCAAGTACCACAGCCAATCGCTCAGAGACATCCACATCCATCATGGAGATCACCACCACCACAGCGTCCAGCAGGAGAGTAAAGCTGACAACACCACGAGAGCCTCAGCAAGTAAGATCTCTTTTAAATAATTCTTTTTCAAGTCTCTTCTTTTCCATGTCTATACTCTGTTTGATCCTTATTGTAATGCTCTCAATGCAAAGTAATGCATAGAAAGTTAAGCGCATCCTGGATTAATATAGTACGTTTCATCGTGACAGCCACGTGAAGAATGCTCCATTTTATTTCGCCCGTCATGCGTTTTTTTTCTCCTTGAGGCCTCCGCCCTAAAAACTGAGGGAAAATAAGCACATTGTTTCACAATTGGGAGCTGCAACACACTGTTGAGCATTGCTCCTGTTTGCAATCAGATATGGCCCCATGAGGTGTGTCTGTGTTACAGTGATAACCATCATCGAGGTCCTCCATCATCTTTATCGGTCCTGCATGAGTGGTGCAGCATCTGCTGGAGCATATTACTTCTCAGATGTCACAATGTGGGACTAAACAATGCAACGCGAAATATGTGTCCTATCCAATGGAGTGGTGATCAGACCATTCTTGCATAGTCTCTGCCAAAAACAGAAGACATTGCATTTTAAACGCCTCACAATACATCAGCAGCCATGAACTGGAAATGAAAAACACTTGAAAAATGAACTGTCATGCCTTTTAGAATACTTTTACCATTGTTTCACTCACATCCACATCATCAAGTATGCACATCATATTTATGAATTTTAATTCACTCACATAGTTTTGTGTTTTCTTATGACCGCTGCATTCTTTGTGCATTAGCTTATACTTGAGTTAGAGTACAGATCTGTATACCCAAATAAAATAAACAAATTGGGATAATATTTACTATACCTTAGTTGTGTAGTACTCGTATTTTTTCTACAACCTTGCCAAGTATATTTTGTGAATGATTGGTGCGACTGTGTAATTATTTTATCAAAGGGCAATCCATTCACTCTTAATTTGAAATTTCAGTTGGCTAGCTGTGGCCCTTTTCATCTTGTGTTTTCCTAGCTGTAAGCTGAGCAGATTGATGTTGTGGGGATCCCCAAGAAGTCTTATCCTATTATTAGTATTATGCACAAGCTGCAAAACAAAACACGGACTAACATGAAAAAACCTAAGATGGACACAGTCTAGGATTGAATGATATACAGTTAAGAGACAGCTATTTGCTCTATTTATTGTCACAAATTATGTACTGTATATTTTCCTAATGTAAGCAAGAAAGTGTGAGTGTGCCTGTTTTGCAAAGCTCTCTGCCCCTAACTGGTGGATTCTGTCCCACGGGCCCAGTTTTGCTCATGTGTTATAGATGTTTTAAAAAATGTAAATTGGGAATTTAAGTCTTCTCCTTTAAATTGGACTGAATTTAAAAGCCATGTCAGTGATTCTGGAAGACCTGCTTAATTGACAATACATGTTACTATATATTCTCATATAGGTCATTAAAAGGAAGAGTTGCAGTGGCTGTATTTCGTTTTCACAGCATAAACAAGACTGGAATGTTGGAAATGCTTTCATGTTTTGTTGGTACAAAACGAAACTAGAAGCAGCATGACCCAGGGGACGGTTTCAAGTTGTATAAACAATCAAAAGCCAGCCTCACCTCACTAATTGGAGAAATGTGCTTAAACTGAGCCAAAGCTACTCTGTGATAGTTTTCAAAATTAATTGGGCATTTTACATTATATTAAACGCTCACAGCAAAAAAAGAAAAGGGGGGTTGGGTGGAACATGAACTGAATGCATGCAAAGTTAAAGTGATTGTCAAAATTTCAAATAATTTGAGGGTCAGATGTATTAAAAGCATGCATAGCTGCTGTAAGCTAAAACATCCCTTAGATCAGAGCTGTTACAAATATATTTTAAAATAATTTTTGGATTAGTCGCGTTGGGTACAGGGAGATCATAGCATCCCGAGGAGTGGTGGATTTAACTTCACTGAAAAATCTTCACACAAATGATTTGATTTTAATTCCTCTTTGTATAACTTGTCTGTCTTCACAGTTTCACTGAGACAACAGTTAATAGACGCATGCCTCAGTCTATTTTAAAAGAAAACGTCTGAGTGCCTTCACAGTGTAACAGTGATGACTTTCATTGTTAAAAAGAAACCCATTTAATTAGTTTTCACATTAGGCCTATTGTTGTCTTCATCTAAAAATTAGTGTGAAAACGCCTTTAACCTTTAACGTTGATGCATCTGTGAAAGCAAAATTAAGCTCTTTACTGCGAAATATCAGCTATATTTAATCAAACAGCAAATTAAAATATCACGCTGTTCTGTAACGTTAGCAGACTACTAAACCCACTGCTCATTTTATGAAATGACAGACTCCTACAGATAACATGCACCTTACCTTCGACTTAGCGCAGTAAAGATTATACATTACCTCTTGTCACCTAACTCTCTCTGACCTGAGACCGGCATAATAGTTTGTGCAAGGGTCCGCAGTTGCTGACAAATAATACAATCATAAATATTGATCCGCGTGGAATGGCTTTCTCTCGGACTCAGCATGGTTCCTGAACCGTTGCAATAGCGTGTAATGCAGGTGAAATATCAGACAATAGACTATAATTATATCCCAGCTCCATGCGGTGATATAAATTGCCACCAAGGAACCAAGAGATTGGCAGAAAGGAATAGCCTTGATAGGATGGATGCCCCTTTTTTCCTTGGCCTTTTCATCTGGAGTTAAAAAAGGTGATTTAAAGGACCATGACAAATTAGAAGTATAGCAAATTACAAAGAGAGGCATTATGTGCAAGGCATCTGGAAACATAGATAACTGACATTATGCTATTTTGTTAATGGGATTCTGCTTTACTGTTTTTATCAATAACAATTAACCTTGTGGAAAGTAGATGTATAGTTATTATTGTTGAGCAGTGTCCAGATCATCTTATTGTTATTGTTTTAAAAGTATACAGTATGTATGGCTGCAAGGCTTAAGGTTGATTAGTGGTGATGCATATTCATATTTAGAGACAGGCATTGTATCATCGTGTTATGCTGCAAGCTCACCTATAAGGTGGTAAAGAAGGACTGGAAGTAAGAAAATAGTCAAGTCAACTAAAGAGCGGTTCAGCGATGTAGGTGGAGAGATGAATGAGGCATGCAAAAATGTGTGCATTGGGAGATGTCAACGCGTTCGGTTTGATTCAATGTGACAGCCTTCCTATGGCGAGCTCCTGCGGTACGACATTACTGTCTCAGGACACTACAGTAAAAAGAGATGGTGCATTCACTGTCCTTTCTGTTGAATAGTCAGCATTTATTCATTGTCCAGCTGTTCCATCTCCCCTCTGATGTCGAATGCAATTCACCGAATGCTTTTATATCCTAAGAGCCTCACATTACTGGGACACATACATTTTTAGTATGGCAGGTCCCAGTGGATATAAAATGGCTAACGCAGGCAGTGGCAGTATCAGGCTATAACCACTGAACCTCGGTGAAAAAGGTGCTCTGGAAAATGCCGGCCAGACTGTCAAAAGGAGCAGTTGGATCCAAAATATTAAGAAAAACATATCTGAGACCTTTTATACACATGCCTAGCGATGCGAAGTGATGACTCAAATCACAAAAAAAGTGTAGTTAGATTTGTAAGTGGCTGCAACCTACAGCACTAAATTTCTTAGGAAAGTAGCAGCAATAGCCTTCATAATGTAACTTAGGATGGTGCAATCCATCCAGTCTTTTATTATTTGACTGGATTATTAATAAATGGCCCTGAGCAAGGTACCGTCCCTACACACTGCTCCCCGGGCGCCTGCTTAGTGGGCTGCCCACTGCTTCACTGAGTGAATGGGTCAAATGCAGAGAAAAAACAAGTAATTTCCCCATGGGGATCAATAAAGTATCCATTATTATTATTATTATTATTATTATTATTATTATTAATGTCTTATGCTTACCTCATATGGTCGTTCATACTCAATACCTACCTAATAAACAGAATGTCTGTATTCGGCCATGCAGCCCTGCTGTGCACATGTTGTGAAAATTCAAGCACAGTGAAACCTTTCAGTGACATCGGCTCTGCAGACTTAGGGTGTGTCTTCTTGCCTCGGCCTGGTTACTTCCTAGGGGGAAGATCCTGCTAGTGGTCATTATAATAATGATTTTAAAGGGTCTGTCTTCTCAGGTGCCCTATCAAAAATGCTTGACTGGGGTTATATGGTGATTGAATGCCGAAGGCCTTGACTTATGGGTAACATTACATTATAGTCATTCTTCTCAAGTCACTGGGTGTCCACACTTGCTTTATTAACACGGCTATTATCGTCTTAGAGCACACTGGCATAATCAGGAAAGAAGTTCACCATGGGAAAAAAGCTAATGAGTCAGAATTGTTATTTTAATTGTGATACAAATTTTACATCTGCCTAAAACATAATTGGATTAATACAAATTTTAGGGCCACTCCAGTACAAAAGAACCAGATATGATCTTGTTTTTATTTTGATCATACGATCAATCTGACGAGCTTCCCCGACCAAGATATTAAACGCTTGGGTGTCAGATTGTGGCTTGTGAGGAGAAGGGAGCTGATTGTAAGCACTGGACTGTCGTGTTTTGATAAAGTGTCTGCTCCCTGCAGTGGTGCCTGGTAACATCCAATTAAACAGTAATGAACTTGTGTAAGCTTTCGCAAACAACGGCACAGCTTTCACTTGTCAGATTTGAACTATTTTAAATCCATCTTCATTTTTGTCCCACTCAGTCCCCTAACCCTTTCCACCAATTACTGAACAGAGCTGAACTTTGTGTAAATTGAAAAAAAGAGATATTGTGTGTGTGTGTGTGTGCACGTATGTTTTTATATGTACTGATGTCCTTTTGACCCCAAGCTGCCCACACACAGAGGTCTAAAGGTAAAACTAGCAGCCAGTGGTCAGGCACTGCTCAGTGTTTGTAAATTAGATCTTTTCAGTATCATCTCCTCCTTAATAAAAACATTTAAATATGTCTGATGGCAGTTTGGGATATAACAGCATCTTAAATAAGAAATAATTATTCGTACTTAGTTAATGCTTCATTCAAACCACTGAGTACTGAATGCTATTTACCTACCAGCTCCAAAAAGAAAAGAATAGAAAAAAGAACAAAGGGGGGAAACAAAAAGATAAATACTGCTATCTACCAGAGCCATTGAGTGCTTGTGACAGTGATGGATCCTCACCTGCACCGCTCTGTATTATCAACCCTGGCCAGTGCATATATATATAAATCTCTGAAGCTTTCCTAGTGTGGGGCTGCCATCCACCATCCACCAATGTTGTCCTCCAGCAACATCCTCCAGAGTTGGTAATGGCTGCAGGGGAGACACAAGGACACAATCTTCCAGCAGAAATATGTACAGTTCAAAGCCATGTTACACATATGTGACCTTCAGTTTGGTATAAAGAACCTCTAGTTTCTTTCTATTGGTTTTACATATGGTGGTTCAATTTTCTGAAGCTTGTTTTTTCCTTTCGCATACATTAGAAAATGGAGAAAACGTAAAAGGTTCATAATAATATAAGTAGGACACACTGTCTGGCATCCATGATTATAAGAACTAATTTTGTGTCAGGCCATACGGGAGATGTTAAGCTTTTCCCCTAAAGAAATGAAAACTTTTACCTAATGATGGCGCTAAAAGAAAACTCACAGGATTGCTCAAGTCATTTAAATTTCTGCTCTAGGGACCTTTAATATCAGATATGGGAAAACCTTACAGAAACATAGCAGTAATTTTGGATGTCATATGACATTTCACGCTTGCTATGTTTCTTTCATAACCTTTTTGCATTGTACAATTTCAGTTTTATAGCTTGTTGCTGGTGAAAAATCAAGAAATGCAGATTATAGCCTGTTCCTAGGGAGAATGAATGGCCAGTATGTCACATCATTGCCACCAAATAGCCAATTGCCCCCACTATTTCTGAATTAACCCTGGGTGAGGTGGGTGTAATGGCCATTCAGAGGAAGCGAGGAACATTCAAAACACATTGTGTGGGCCATTTCATTTGCACTCACAGCACATGGTTCAGTTCCAGCTGAACTGGCTTATAGTGGCTCTGTTTATCTTGGTCCCTGAGACAAGGGGCCAAAACCTGACCTCGCTATAATTCTCAGGGATAATCGAAGATTTGACATGCTGCACTGCTACACCTTTAGTGTGGTGTTTGGCTACCTTCTTGCCTCCCTTGCTGACTCTCACAGAACACACTATAATTACCTTAGTGTCACAAAAATCTTGCGGTGAAAAATCTTCTGTAACTTACTACTCAATGACTGCTCAGTCTGCACCTTCTTTTATTTAATTAACATCCTTGCACTATGTGTCTTTATTGTGTTTTATACTACCTCACCGCGTGGTTTATATTGGTAGGAATAATTGTTTTACAAATTGAGGCTAGAATAAGTCTTTAAAGCCAAGATTTAAGACCAATCACGCATGTGTCCCTATTCAGACAGACGTCTGGAGTTTGATTGAGATTGTGCTTCTTTAATTATCCTGCAAATGATGCTAAATCTTGTTCTTCTGTCTTCATTTAGTTTGAGATACATGATAACTGCCTTCACATTTTTTATATAAATTCGAATAAGTCTTTATAAATCTTAATATGGGTATCATTCTGAATCAATTGTCTGAAATTTGTCATCAGTAGTTCAATTGCGCAGTTTCATGTTACAGCTCCCATCCCAGTTTAAGATCATAAATGTCCAGTTAACGGCGATGAAAAAGTATTTCACTGTGTCGCCTTTTTTTTTCTCAGTGCACTAATGAAGCTGATGTGGCTCCAGTATTAAAATTAAACTTTTTTAGGTCACTTACCACTCCTTTTTTTTGGTCTTTTATAACAAAGAATAAACAACAAGAGCCATAACAAGCTGTCACTTGGAGCTTCCCATAAACAGAAACAGTTGCTGTTCTTATGATGGAGAAGACGGAGGTGGAACATCATGTCTGAGCATTTCTTAAGAGAAGAATTGCAGCTGTGTAGAATTTGATTACTGCTCACTGTTCAGTGGAAAACATGACTTGTATTACACTGAAACAGACTTCATTGCACTATGAAAACACTATATACTGCTATAATGTTACTGTTGCTGTTTCATTTCTTTCCATAACAAATTCAAACTATTCTGGCATATAGTAAGTCCATTTTACTTATATAGCACACTTAAAACCAACGTGCTATACAATACAAGCAAACAATAAATAGTAAAAATAAATAAAGTTTTCCTAATATTCTCTCCACATAGAGTTTCAAAGATCAGCAGTTTCTGAAAGCTTGACAAAAAAGCTTTGTCTTCAGCTTAGACCTGAAGACAGTCACAGTTGATGCTTGTCTCAGGTCATTTGGGAGATTATTCCAGAGTCTCAGAATAACGACAGCGCAAGTACAAAATGGTTTTGTACAGATTGGGAAGCAGACATTAAGGATCTATCCAAAATTGTGTATGGATGCACTTATTTACCACATTTGCAGGTGCAAGTCCATTCATGACTTTAAATACAATCAGTGCCACTTTATATTAGATTCGCTAATGCACGGGGAGCTAGTGTAAGGCTGCTAATACTAGAGTAATGTAATTTCACTTTTACATTTTACATAGCATGAATAACTTGTATGTAACTATAACGTGAATATATTTGTATAAATATAACTTAATATAACATGTTTAAACTGAGTTTGGTATGTCCTCTTAAGCAGTGCTAAAGTTAAGTTTTGTAACACACTCAACAAGTGGGAATAGAATAATAGAAAAAAAGCAGAGCCTGTAAAAACAGAGCCTTTACTTAGAGATTATTACATTTGTATAGTCAAAGTAGGTAATCGGTCCATTTACCTGTTATGAAATCAGCCTTTTTGCTTTTTATCCTGGCCGTCTTCTCTAAAAGGGATGAGGTCATCAGTTGTCTCTCGCACGTTACGGAGCAGCACACGCTGACAACAGCATAGTAAGTTTGCTTTTGATTGACGGGTTTTCACAGTGCAACTACTGTAAAATTAATGTCACTGCTGTCAAACATGGGATATTATTTATTTTTTAAGCTACATTTCTTTAAGCACTAATAAATTCATACAACAGATACTTAAAAATCCGTGCAGCTTTTTCTTCAAACAGATGTAGGGATGCTACACATGTGGATCCACTGCCAATGGATCGTATACATATATAAATATAAATAAAGCATTATCATTACAGTATCAGATAGATATTACGCATGACTTTTTCACAAAAATTCAGCTCATTGAAGTTTTAAATCTTTATGAAAAGTAATTACATCTTCACACAATATACCTAATCAGAGCCTGTTTCTCTCTTTTATTGATATTTCGAGACTGGGTAGAAACAAATGGGAAGTTACTGATTTGTAAAATAATTAAATTTTTTTCTATCTAGTTTCCTTTTCATATTTGTATCGGGAATTGTTTGTCACTTTCTTAACCAAGTGGAACTGTTTCCTTCAACTCATCTAGAGGCAGATCTCATTGTAAAATGAAAACCAGCCAACCCTTTTTTCCCCCCTTAAATTTTGCATTTGTGCGCTTTTCAATTAGAAAAACAGACACATGCATAGAGAACTGAGAGGTTACTAAGGAAACAGAGGATGTTCTCCATTAATAAACGAGAGTGATTATTCAGCAACAGTGCAGCCATGTTGGATGAGTCTTATTTCATTCCAGATATTAAACCAAACTGTCTCATGGACCTACAAACATACTGCAGTGTTTAGTGTGAGTGTCAGCGCCCTGTAAGGTTGTGTTCAATTATTCAGAGAAAGAAAACATCCTCGGGATAAGATTTCCCCTGCAATGCAGATATATGGGATTGAACGTCATGCTACCGAGATACTATAAGCTTGAGGATAAAGTAATAGGTATCAAAGATCTTACTTCACTGACAGGTCCGCTATTGATTTTTCTAAGTTTATTATCTTTTCTATATCTTATTAAAAATCCTGCTACCACCACCTGCTATGGAATAAAAGGAAAAGCACTAGTGGATAATACAACTCCAATGATTTCACGAGAGCAGAATTAGGTTGAACACGTGATGTGGAGATGGACAGCTCTCCTCTGCAGCACTTGTTTGTGTCCTCCCCCACCTTCTCCCTAAAGTCAGTTGCCTGTTGTTTTTTTGGTGGTCCTGGAGTGCGCTGCCCCAGACCCCATCATGGTTTTGTGCCCACCCAGTGCTGACAGATGGCACAGAAGGTAACGCCGTGGACCTGCAGTGGCCCGAGCCCTGTGACGTTCACTCCCAGCAACAGACCATATCCATCATCTCACGCTCACCAGGGGCTATTATAGAAACTGCCCTTCAACATTGTGTTGTAGAGTCCATGTGACTCACTGATCCAGTCCACCTTATCGGGGGTACATGCCAGCTTGTCGACACGTGTTGGCTTGATTTGATGAATGCTTGTATTATTCGAGAGCTGACAGCAGAGACAGGCTCGACTGCACCAGGAAGACGATCGTCACATTAGCCAGCTGAGACAGGACGTCGCGTCTTCCTTTGATGATTTATTTGGAATTAGTTTTTTTTTCTAAAGTTGTTTCAGCCAAGTTTATCATCGTGCCGTTATTAAAGGACTGAAAAAAAGAAAGCATGTTTACTTTTGCAGGTTTCACACTAACTGCCAGCAGTGCTGAGAAATACAGATTGTTCCACTAAGACAGTTTGGATGACAAGAATGAAACCTACGCAGTGTGAATGTCGTCTCTGTTGTTTGTTAAAGGCTGGCTCTTGTGACAGCTTTACAGCTTGTTTTATAGACCACATTGTTGTCTCTTAGGACCTTTGCTTTTATGATTTGTATACAGAATATAGTCCTAGGCAAACTGTTGTACACAAGAGACAAATTTGTCCTACAGTGTGTTGCCCCCACCTGCAAGATTCGGAGATCAGCTAGTTTACATTAACATTCATGAACACGAGCTCTGTGCCAACTGCTCGTCGAGCTATGCAGAGCTCCCTCTATTTTTAAAAGTAATTTTACGCAAAGCAAATAGAAAGTGTTCGGCACAAACTGGCATCCATAAAAGCTCCTTTATTAATGAATGCAAGTAGTGCTAGTCAAATTTGACATTTTCATTCTCACCGAAGAGAAATCACATGCTTCCTCTGTCCTCGGATGAAGCCAGTAAATTTTCCTTTCGGGTGTATAAAACAAATGCAGTGTACCTCAAACTTGATAACGGTTTGGTAATTGAGTCTACAGCTATAGCGAGCGTTAGATTAGCATCATAATGTATACATTTCAATTTCAAGATGGCTAGCTGTGTTCAGGGAGCAGCCATCTTGGCACTTGATAAGTACGATAAAGGCAGTTTAGGGATGGACTGGAACACAATATGAAGTAATATCATTACCAGATTAAATTAAGATAAAACAAATTCCAGATGCTGCAGAAATAAAATAAAGAACGCTGCATGCCTGCAGATAAAGCCTTTTAGCTTGTCACACAAGTGGACATGAGACAAAGGGCAATGGAGAATGGAGAAATTGGTTCGGGAAGGAGGTAAATTCATTTGAAGTAAGAGTTTAACATTTTGAAAACTAGATTTGTTTGTTTTCTTTGAGAGAGTAAGATCAGAAGATTGATAATACTCTTGTGTATGTAAAAGAAACTCAAAGCTAAATACCATAAATGAGGGGGGAAAAGACCAATCTTGGATGTTTTAATCTGCACAAAAGAAGATGTGATGTTCTGTGTGAGTTGTTCTCGACAAAGTGCAATAACTACCACAGAAGTGCTTTTACATTTCCATTACGCTATGATATCTTTTGATAGACTCAAGATATTTGTTCCCCTTTGTGTGCAGTCATTGTGCAAACTATAAAGTCTTTACAAGCCGAGAGCTGCAGGAAATGACAGGTCAAGTAAAAAAAAAAATTGATAATTTATTAAGAGAAAATCTAGCCATGAATTGCAGTCCTGAACTCTGGCACAACAGCATTGCTGCAGGGATGGATTAGTGATGAAAAATCAATTGTGCTTGAGAGAGTTGATAAACGATTTCCACCTGATTTTTATTGCAGTGTGGTTTTTGTTTCCTTTGTGCCGAACCAGAGCCTCGCTCATTAGCTTGTAGCGCTCGCGCTCACCCCTTTGTGAATGACAAATCCCCACCTGGAATACAAGAATCAGATTATGGTGATGCTCTCTGGGAGCTACAGGTGACCTGGTGTGCTGTTGTAGGGCAAAGCTGCTCTTCCTCCTTCCTCATGTCATGTTTTTGCAAACGTTACACTTGGGAATTAGACCTCAGTACATTCATCTCAGCAATGATGGCATCTATATTAGGATGACAAATTTGTTCCTGTCACCTCACGAGGGACTGGGACTGCATGTCAAGATGCAGGTAAAGTCAGGAAGGCAGTGATTTGTGGCCAAGCTGCGTATCTCTTCCCACTCCTGCAATCGCTTTCTCAAAACACGCACAGGCACATGCTTAGTTTTGCCATCTATTTTTAGACTTTGAGGAAAATATGAAAATGAAGAATTGTATGGTCTCTTCGGATTGAAACAAACTACGTTCCCCACAATCACAAGCATTTGTGGTTAGCATTTAGATAGAAAGCACCGTGATTACAAGCCATTCTCTGGTAATTGTTATGCTTCCCTTATTCCTCAGCTTATCCTTAGTGTATGATATTCCTCCTGGGCAGTTCCCTGCTCTCAGGCCAGATTACTACCAAGGCGAGGTAGAGGCACGCACAGAGCTCCAGATTCGATTTCAGATAACGAAAATATCAGGGCATCCAGAGGGAAAAATGCTTCAGTGCAGACAGATTTCATTTATCTGAGAAGTGTGAAAGCAAGGATAAGGGGGAGGCACAAAGTCAACCATGTAATATACTTCTATGGAGCTCTGTTTATGCATAGGCATGAGAAAGAAGAAATGAGAGAACATGAGGGGGGAGCGTAGGAGGCAGATAGCAGCAGATAGTGTCTTATGAATATCATATTAAGATTTTATCATTTAGAGCATGTAGCTAACAGAAGGCATCCAGCCTTCTCCCGTGTAATCGGCTCGGAGCTGTCTACTACATGGCAGCAGTTCAATATGCGCTCTCTCAGCGCTGTGAGTTGACTACAGGCATCCGTCCATATTGTGTGCACATTATTTATACGTCTCCAGTAATAAAAAAACAAGCACCATGTTTAATTGGAATCAAAATATCAACTGTTTATCGTACGTCGTGCAGGATGTCTGATGTTGTCTGGGGGGGGATGAATTAGGCACCAGTCACACATGGTTCACTCTGAGTCAGTGACTGACATGGTGAGAGTGTGACGCAGACGCTGACTGGGAAATGGACTTCATGTCTCCTCCCACGCAGCCACAACTTTCCTGGTTCTTTTTGGTGGCTGAGCCATATCACGCGCTGCGGTAAGTTCTGAGGGCCGTGCAGATGACTGTTTCTGGGAAATAAGCAGAACGGGGTCCTTGGGGGGAGGGGGGGTGTGGGGGGGCTTGAGGAATATCTACAAAGCGGTGCCTTCGAGCAGCCACATTAAAA
Source organism: Aulonocara sp. 'chitande type north' Nkhata Bay (assembly GCF_057382095.1). Lineage (NCBI taxonomy): Eukaryota > Metazoa > Chordata > Actinopteri > Cichliformes > Cichlidae > Aulonocara > Aulonocara sp. 'chitande type north' Nkhata Bay. The sequence goes on from NC_141356.1 coordinate 30,230,130, forward strand.
GGAGTCATCTCACCGCAGTGTTCTCGGGTCCCTGAGAGGCAGTATGTTTAATGAGGGCAGATGCATGTGTACATTTTAAAGCAGCTCTGTAATTACTTCATATCTACACTGTCTTGTACTGTACACCTTTACACTTTACGCATTAGCTCCTTCGTGTTCCTGCACATCACTCTCGTAAATGCAGCCTGTGTTTTACACAGCAGAAGCTGTTGTAGTTCTATTGACCGAACTCCAAGTTCACCTGCCACTGCTCGCTTATTCATTGCTTTTCTAGTAGCTAAATATGTCCATCCCCCCTGACTGTCCTTATGCAATGAGAACACTAACATGCATGCCTTAATAATAACCAAATAAAAGTTTTTAAATCCCTATTCCGAGTTCATCTTAACTGAGAATATGTGCACGTCTCCGTGTGACGCTGTACTCGTGTTTCCACACTGCACGCGGTGGATGCACCAGGAGGGTGAAGCTGCCTCCCAGCATCTTGTTCAGTTGTCTGGGATGCAGCGTTGTAAGCCTTGAGGAAGATGTATGGCAAGACAGGAACATGTGGGTACCAGGGGAGGAGACGGGAGTGCCTCTGACCACTCTTTTTTTAATGACACTCCCTTACTCAGCCCGAGGTCCAGTTGCAGCAGCAGCTGCTCCGTTTTAAGTAAAGCAAAGCCTTTCTCTCAGAAATGCACAGCGTCTCAAAACAGAGCAAGGAAAGACATGCAGCTTACCACCACGGCCATTTTTTACATTATGGAATATACAACAAATCAAAGCCATAGTTAAAAAGTCCTGTAAGGTGATTTTTTTTCTTTACAAATCTTGTTCACATTTAAAAGAATTATGAAAGCCATTGCATAAAGTCTCGATTTACTGCTTATCACTTTGAACAATTACACGATGTGACGCTTTGATTCTGTGTTCATTAAATTAGGTGATGTTAAAAAAGTCAGAATTGCTTTTAAGGCCGGTTTTGTTTAGCATAAAATTATGAGGATGGGATATATTTTTAAAATTAACTTTTGCCTAAAAACTTTAATGAATTGTATATTTTTATATCCATTTTGTATATCGATAAACAGCTCACTTTTTCCTTAGGTATTTGTTCTCTTTTGTTCATCACTGTACTGTGAGGCACGGTGGCAAACTGTGGCATCACCACGTAACCCTTGTGTCAGCGCCTTTCTTAAATAGCTGTTAAAGATCAAGATGTCAGGAACACGGTGTTCAGAATTTATACAGTACCTATCCCACCAGTGTTTGCTGCACAGCTGCAATAGTGATAATGCCATTCCATTGTCTTTCAGCCTTGCGAGTCTGTATCTGTGCGAGTCCACGAGGTTGACAGCTTGGCAGGCCAGCAGTAGGAAGAGTGTGGGCGAAGGCCAGGCAATACACTGAGCTGAACTCACAGTCTGAGAGGCCCACACGCCTTCATTATTCAGTTGGAATCTATTGAGCATCTGGGACTAAATTATTCATCAACATCGACCTAGTTCCAGGGTGCTAAGTTAGATACTTGGATGTCATCAGGCGTTCTGATAAGACCTGCTGCTGCAGTGTGATATCTGCCAATACAGAGTATGTGCCTGGATCACAAAGAGTACTAGCCATTACTTGAGTTTTATACTGTGTAGTTTTGAACAACTGAGCCTGTAGGTGCTTTGGGCTCAATGTAAGAATGGGGAGTAATTTCTTCATCCCATTTCTAACTACGAGGCCTTTCTATCTGCTGTCCCGTCGCCTTCTTCCGCCTCTTTCACTGCGCCACTAATGATGTGTTGCTGCAAGACTGAAGCTTAGGACAACAAACTCCTCCCAATTAGTCTGTGCACACAACAACTCTGGCCAGTTATGGACCCTAGCAGGCCATTGTCAGTGTAAAGCATGTCAGCGTGAGCACGGGAAATAATTGCACATTGTTGTGAGCAGGATCATGCAGACAATACTGATTTCAGATTCTTTAGGATACGCTTTTTGTTTGTATACACTAGAGAGGTCCCAAAACCTTTTATGCACCACCGACCAATTTATGTCCGACAATTTATGTCCGGCCTTTACGGTGTCGCAGATAAATACAACAAAATAAAAACCAGTACCAGTACCAAAAAAAGAAGAAAAAAAGACCCAGGGAAACCGAGTTAATGATAAAAAATGATTAAAAAAAAAATGCTGAAAACCGATAAAAACCCTGAAAACCATAAATTTCACACCCGAGCCTCAACTCTCGCGGCCCAGTACCAAATGACTCATGGACTGGTACTGGTCTGTGGCCCGGGGGTAAAGTGTCTACTGTACTGATTGAGGCTTTCGTCTTTTAAACATTGTGTGATGCTTTGTGTTTGATCTTATTTAACTATACATTTAATCCCCCGCCCCCCCAAAAAAAGTAGTTTGTGATCATTCTTGGCTTCTCTGGCTTTTTATTAGCACTATTCATGTGCAGTTAAGCAGGTTTTAAAAACCACACGGTGTATGCTACAGCCTATGGGCTCACAGTACATTTTCAGATATATATATTCATAAAACAGTCACTTTTGGGTCGACTGTGAGTTCAGTGTGGACATTAATGTTATGAAATTAACTTTTTTTATTTTGAGTAATCCATCACCTGCAGCAGTGTATTAATCTCGTGCTGTTGATGGGCTCACCTCAGATGTTCTTTGACTGAAATTTGGTCTTTTTTTGGAGTCTACTTCCTGCTACATGATGCTACAGGAATTTTTGCTGAGAATAATTTATTAGCCTTGCAATAGCTCTGTAGCTAGCCACCAGGTAGCACGATGTAGCCTTAAAAACAGGCTTTAAATTTTCAAAATCTAATCTAATTTAATTTAAGAAGCGTGTGGAAAAACCAAGGTGCAAAATAACTGCCCATGAACTGAGAAAAGTCAAGCGTGCAGCTGCCAAGATGCCACTTGCCACCAGTTTGGCCATATTTCAGAGCTGCAACGTCACTGGAGTGCCCAAAAGCACAAGGTGTGCGATACTCAGAGACATGGCCAAGGTAAGAAAGGCTGAAAGACGACCACCACTGAACAAGACACACAAGCTGAAACGTCAAGACTGGGCCAAGAAATATCTCAAGACTGGTTTTTCTAAGGTTTTATGGACTGATGAAATGAGAGTGAGTCTTGATGGGCCCGTGGCTGGATTGGTAAAGGGCAGAGAGCTCCAGTCCGACTCAGACGCCAGCAAGGTGGAGGTGGAGTACTGGTTTGGGCTGGTATCATCAAAGATGAGCTTGTGGGCCTTTTCGGGTTGAGGATGGAGTCAAGCTCAACTCCCAGTCCTACTGCCAGTTTCTGGAAGACACCTTCTTCAAGCAGTGGTACAGGAAGAAGTCTGCATCCTTCAAGAAAAACATGATTTTCATGCAGGACAATGCTCCATCACACGCGTCCAAGTACTCCACAGCGTGGCTGGCAAGAAAGGGTATAAAAGAAGAAAAACTAATGGAACCTGTGGTCCATCATCAAATGTGAGATTTACAAGGAGGGAAAACAGTACACCTCTCTGAACAGTGTCTGGGAGGCTGTGGTTGCTGCTGCACGCAATGTTGATGGTGAACAGATCAAAACACTGACAGAATCCATGGATGGCAGGCTTTTGAGTGTCCTTGCAAAGAAAGGTGGCTATATTGGTCGCTGATTTGTTTTTGTTTTGTTTTTGAATATCAGAAATGTATATTTGTCAATGTGGAGATGTTATATTGGTGTCACTGGTAAAAATAAATAATTGAAATGGGTATATATTTGTTTTTTGTTAAGTTGCCTAATAATTATGCACAGTAATAGTCACCTGCACACACAGATATCCCCCTAAAATAGCTAAAACTAAAAACAAACTAAAAACTACTTCCAAAAACATTCAGCTTTGATATTAATGAGTTTTTTGGGTTCATTGAGAACATGGTTGTTGTTCAATAATAAAATTATTCCTCAAAAATACAACTTGCCTAATAATTCTGCACTCCCTGTATTTAACTCAGTGGTTCTTCAGTGTTTTTTATTTTATTTTTGGGAAATGAAATGCAATTTGAACCTTAATAATGCCAGATTCATCAAGTAGAAAACCTTGGTATGATTATTCAAAGTTATTAGTAGATGTCACAACTGAAAGAAATAAGTGTGGTATGAGCAATAAGTATGGTATGGTAGCAGTCAAAATAAAAATAATAATAATTACAATGGCAAGAAGAACAATCTGACTGCTGTGCTATTATTCCCTGTGTGCTTCTCTTGCATGTAAGTCACAACAAGTGAGTACGTCTATGTATTTAAAAAGCAAGGGATAACATCAAATGTCAATGCCTCACAAGAATGCTCATAAAACAGCTGGTATGCTTTGCAAAGCTTCCCAAGTGGGGCTCCTTTGGGGAGTTTTCCTACTGAGATGTCATTGGAAATCCTCCAATGGTTGTTGAAGGGGGATGGGATAAAGCATGTCACCCCTAAGAGACCCCCCCCCCCCCCCCCCCCCCCTCTTTAACAGTTTGGTACCAAGCTGCTGATTTGACTGAAAATATGAAGAAAAAAATCATCCTGCAGTTTCATGAAAAAATATTGTCGTAGTCTTTTTATATTTCAACTAAGTGAAGGTTAAAAAATATGAAATTCATGTTTTGCATTATACTGATGTTCTCAAAATATGAAGCTCAATTTATTCTAATCTGAAAAATATTAAAACCTACTTTGTTGGGATAAAAGACTGGATTAGAATAAAGTGTTCTTATTAAGTAGTATGACAAAAACTAGAAGTATTGTCGGGTAGAGAGAATTTCACACAATCCACCTCTGCTGTCAGTGGTTTCTTTCTTGTATGGTCTTATCTGAAAATAGTGACAGCCCATGGGAACTGTTATTCAGTAGGTTGCTTGCATCTAATGGATCGCATGCAATATGAGCATGAAGGAACAGATGTAGGCGAAGATTAGTTATGAGGGAAAATCTGCAGGTTTCTGTGCAGTTTAACAAACAGCAAAGCTTTTGTGTGCAATGATTATGTGTAGCAAAGCAATGTTTTCTCTGTGATATTTTAATCAAGATAGAAATTTGTTTTTGGCATTCTGGGGTGAAAAAAGAAAGTATTTGGATTAAGACCAGATCTTAATAAGCAACAGATTACGGACACTCAGTAACAAATATCAGGTTTATTTTTGCAACAGACTATATGTAAAAAACAAAAGGGAGAGAGAAAGATTTGCAAAACACGAGCTTATAATGGGAAGAAAAAAAAGTTACTGGAGAAAATACTGAAAAACAGAAAGGGAACAGAAAACAGCAGCATCCTCAGTGGAATACATTACCAGGACAGCGGAGGCATGCTTTGGATAAACCCTTCAGATGCCTTCAGTGTCCTCCTGACTTTCAGCTTGTCTCCAAAGAGACATGTTGTGTGCCAGAGAGCATTCATCAAATTAGACCAGAAAGAAAACAATGTGAAAACTCTCCCTCGAGACGTGCCGACAGGTTATCACAGAGAAGGTGTCTCTTGCTCTCCAGCACTGGGGCAGCAGCACACAGCAGCCTCCCTGAAGAGCAGCCCTCCCCTCCATCCCTCCCACCCTCTCTTTCTCTCCACACAGGCTGGGATTAAGAGGGAGAAAACGGGAATTCAATTTAGATGTGTACAAATGAAAGGCAACCTACTCCATATAGTAGTTTTTAGAGATTGGGATTATACACCATAGTGAAGTTGAAGGAACAGAAAAAGTTAGTGTTTGTGTGGTTGTAAATAACTAGAGGTCCTGCGGAACAAGACTGCTGACCAAGCTTTAGAAAGCACATGCAGAGCACGGCTTGGCTTGGACATCTCATTAAGGTGGACCGTTATCAATCCTCAAAGATCGAAAACCGGCATGACACTGCTAAAGAAGGCACCAACGTGCCTTTGGCTGAGTCAGTTTGGAATTTCCTGGTCCGCATCCTCTTTGATGGTTCAATCAGTGCGTGAGCCAAGGTCAGTCGATAGCTTTACTTCTCTGAAAGCTTTAGCAAGATGTATTTGTGTATAAAACTCCCAGCGGCACCTAAGGCAGTGGAAATGGCACTGCACTTACAAACGATCAACATTTTCATACACTTTGGTATGAACACTACAGGCAGGTTTCTCTTGACAGTGTTTCTCTTTCTTCCTCTTTTTGTGTTTTTCGTGGTCCCAACTGTCTCCCCAGGTTTTCTTAGTACATCTCATAGAAGTGTGCACTCTGCTGCTCTGAGCAGAGGCAGATAAATGAGCTGTGCTGTAGGTTCACCGTGGCTTCAGCACTTTACCGCTAGATTAATGATGCCTTCCAAGCCCCGAGCCTTTGCTTTTAGCATTTTAGAAGTACCTTCATAAAGTGAACTACAGGCACATCTTGTTTATACGCTTATCTATTGGGGCATCTTTCCTTTGGGCATGATGCTGTTTGCATCAGTACACCTGACACTCCTGAGCTAATGAAACCCTTCCTGAAGCCCACAGTGTTTCTAGAAATCTTCAGACAAAGATGCCATTTCGACGAGGAAACCCACAGTAGCGTTATTTTGAACTCAAAATCCTCGAATGGTCAAAATAATCACAAGGACACCCATATCCATAGATATGGGAACAAATAAAATAAAATACTGACATTTCAGTTTGGGGGTTTTTTGGCTTCTCAGCCAGGCTACCTGTCAGTTTTCATCACAGTGGCTAAATTGCATGTAAGCCTCTCACATAGCCCGTGTAGAATTGTCACGGGTGAAAAAGAAGGCAAGCATTGGTGGAAGACACCATAAATTGCTAATGTTATTGGATTTCAACCAGGTCATGACCACATCAAAATGTTGACCTACACACTAATCCGGGATGGCAGACTGATGCTCAGTAACATGTGAATTTATTTCAGTTTTGATTCAGAGCCATACGTCACATCCAGCACACACAAGAGTCATTGAAAAAAAAAAAATGGACGTGGCTTATACATCCTCCTGGCTGTCCTTGGAGGGTCAGTTTTTTATTTTTAAGTCTAAATCAGACTTTGTTCATTTGCAAACCCTTTAGTGACATGCCCAAAAAGTCACAAACAAAACAAAAGACACCATGTCATCAAAAAACTGACTTTCTGTCTTTAAGATTAGTTTGTAATGGAAATCTAAACGATTTTGTGTTTTTGTGGATTTCATTGTCATGATGTAGTTTAAGCCCCCTTTTTATATCCTTCTAGCCTGAATGAGGAGACAGAGACGTATAAATATGAACGGGCATACACCTCCGCTTAGGTTATCCTATGGGGAGTTAACCTACATCTAGTACACCCACATTACATCGCTTCCTCCTCCTTGGTTTCAAATAAACCTAAAGGACAGAGCAAAAGGAGAAAAAAGGATGTGAGCAGTAGAGAAAGAGAGTGGTGAGGTGGGAAGAGAGAGGCAGTATTGATTCCTTGATTCCCGTACCTCTGCCAGTGAGTGCAGAGTGTCAAGATCTCCCGCCAGGAAAAACAAATCACAAGGCTGAAGTGATGGATGTGGCACTCCAGGATCCGGCGGTTTTGCCATCTGGATGACCGACACTGTATATCAGCCTCATGCGCAGCAAATTAAATTTACATTTGGACGGCTTCCCCGGGCCTCACCCAACACAGATGCACCAAAAGCAGCCCTCCGCCACAACTTCCTTAATGGGTTTGATCTATCATTTCCGGGTCTATTATGTAAAGATGATGTTGGTCCATGTTCAGAATGTCAAAACGATGTTACAGTCGCAATAGAATCACATTATGCGCGGCCAAATGGATGTTAAGCAAAATGACATCACCTTTAATTTCCTTAACATGAGTCGATACTAATCCAACTTGCCGAAATATTTTGAATGCGCATTAGAACATCGGTGAAATAAGAGAGCAAATTTGATAAAAGCCAAAGTCTGTCTTCATTTTTAGGACCCTGATTCATTCCTTGCCCATTTTTTTTCCTTTGTCTGGTTTGTCACCGTCACACATGCAAACCCCTGCAGTATGAACAAAGTAAGGCTTGTTAGGAAGTACACTTAAAGGCTTAAAATTATTAGTCCAAAAAGGATAAGTGAGGATGTAATGCCACATATAAAAGAGAAGGTTTTTCTGCTTAGCAGCACACCACAAAGAAAAAAATCTAACCTGGCCCTGAAGACGCCGCCATGCCTAAATGAAATGACCTTTAACGCCGAGCTGATCAAATGGCCTGAAGCAAGACTATAAAAGAACATTGCAGTATAATGTTTTACAGTGTACTTTTTTTCTGGTCTATTGTTTGCCCTTTCCCATTTTCCTGGACGGTAAAATGTATCGTGTTTGGCAGGTGAGGAAGTGCGCTGAAAGCAGTCTGAAATGGATTTGATATAAGAGTCGATGTGGCAGCAGATGCCACGATTTGGTTTATTTTGGATCCTTATTTTGTAAAAAGAGATACTGAATTGCTTTGAAAGAAAGAAGAAGAAAATATTGATTTAAGCCTGTGTTGAGCTGGCTTTTGTTTTCCAATGTCCTTTTTGTTTTTTAAGCTTTCATGGCTGGTTGTCCTCTAAATGTCAGAGGTGTTTTGTGATGGCTCTCAGCAATCGCTTGAAGTGCTATGCAAAGCTACACAATGAAAAGCAAATTGAGCATGTGAGTCGACAGTTGTGCCGTGAACTTCAGCCCCCACTGTTCCCCAATAATCTGATCTCATTTATGTAAAGACAGCGCTTCCTGGAAAGCAGCGTAGCAGCTGCTACAGCGCCGGGGAGCTCGTGCCTGTGTTGACAGATGATTTCACCAGTCCAAAAGTTTAGTTTAGCCACTTGTATTCACATCTCAACTGCCTGGCTCTCTTTAACCTAACCTAACTTGAGTGGGAGTCCTCTCAGCCCATAGATGCAGCTAAGTATTCCGTGCCCTCACCACTCCTCTGTGTAATTCTCTCTTTTCAGACAACTGACGACTTGCTGGTGGCATCAGCCGAGTGTCCAAGCGATGACGAGGACATTGATCCCTGTGAGCCGAGCTCAGGTGGGTTAGGTTAGTCATCTCTTTTTTTATTCTACTTTTCTCTGGGTGTGTCAGTGTGTCTTTGTGTGTAACAGTTCACCCCCACCAGGGCACTCGAGGCTAACGCGTAGTGTTTAAATGAGAAGATTGGAGTTTAGTTAAAGCTTAAACACTTCTCAGAGGCTGACTGCGTGATACAGCAAGCTGCAGGCAGTCTGTTGGGTCGGGCAGCTCCATTTCTATACAGTAGCTCTTTCAGTAGTTTGTTGGAATCTAAATTATAAATGCAGTAAAATTACTGGTTTTTATTCATGCTGATTAATGTTTTAAGGTATTTTAATGTAACTAGCTTATTTGAATAGATTCAGGGTAGAGATCTATCACTGTCTGACCTTGGAAGATTAAACATTTTGAGAAAGAGATGCTATTTGTTTGTTTTTTGCTACAAGTTTGGTAGGACACATTCACATTTATTTGTTACACTCAGTAGATTTAGTCAGAATGAATGGAGGATCATGTGGCACTATTACTTAGAACTTGTTTAAGTTTTTTCAGTTGTTGCTGTTTTTGTGTGGGTTTTGTTTGCTTGTTTGTTTGTTTGACGATTGTGCTTCATCGTGTCCTGATCTGTGTGTTTTTTTTTTTAATTGATTCAAAAGCCTGATAATTGTTGCTCCACGACTTCCATCCATCAACATTAACCCACCTAAATTAAATGTTCGGAACAATGCTCTCAAAGAACCTCGTGCCCAAATAAAACACTGCCTTTTTGCGTCAAACCAGCCGCTGTTACTGTGCTTTCATTTAATTTCTTCATCGGCTCACGGCATCTGTTAATAAACTCAAAAAGCAAAAACAAAAAAGGCCACACACACGCACACAGTTGTGATTATCAGACCTGCAGGGCTCCAGCACGTGAAATCAAAGAGGGTAAACCCAGAGAGTTGGGGAAGGCTGATTTTTACAGGTGCAAAGAGTCCCCACTGTTGTTAATTAAATTCTACAGTGGGCAGTGGGAGTTCATCCTGTTGTTTCTCATGCAGTATTGCTCACAATGGCTGCACATAACCACCCTCGGAGTTTGTGATTGAGGCACATGTCATGTGTTGCTCTTCATAAAATAAACAAACACATTTTAGCTTTGGGTTCTGACCGTGTGTGTTGAAGAGCCCCGATAAGTGTACAACAATAATCATAAAAAAAAGGTACCACTTATTGTTCTCCCTGAAATTGAAAATGCTCCTCCCAAACTTTACTCAGACAAATATTATAAATGTGTTTGCTCCCTGCAATGCTAGCAAACTTTTAATCTCTTACCTCGCCACACATGGAGGGCAATTAAGTGTAACCTTTGAATGGAAAGATTTTTTAAATGCATTCTGAAGTGATGAGAAGCACAGAGAACAATTAAGTCCAGACCCAAGGCCCCACGCTCCATCTAAATGTGCTATCGATCAGAATGTGGTCATAAAACGTCCACTAAATTAATGTGTGCCCCACAGCAAAGACTATCAACTTTTCTAGTCTGTCCCTCTTCCTGTTCCTTTGGTTTTCTACTAGCGAGATTAACTTTTACCTCGCTTTTCTCCTGCAATACATCAGAGCGATATTCCGATTGGGCAGCATCACAGCAGGTCCTTCCAGGGAACACTGTATCTGCTGCTTCTGAAAAAATACACAGGAGATTGAGCTGTGTACTGATTCACACTCGCATTATGATATTCTGTGACAAGGGCATCTGCCAAAACATCAATTGCATACTGTGTGATGCTTAGGGACACACCCTCCCAGTGCAGAGTATCCCTCTTCTTCTGTGATCACTGAAGGGGATTTGACACTAGAGCTGTGGGCTCCCAGGGTGGCAGCTGTCTAACACCGTATCCTGATTAATATCTACATTCAGAACAATTCACACGCTCTGCCAAGCACATGCCACATCTCCGACAGGGCTGCTGTGCATAAAGAACTGGATACACTGTTGCTGATAAAGTGCTACTTACTCATATTACTGTTCAGCCAGCTCCTTTTAATGACGCCAATAATATATCATTTTTCATGCAACACCTTGACAGCCTCTTCTGTCTGGCATCTCCAAAGGAGTGGCCAGATGCGCATACATTTGATATCTCTCTGTCTTCACAGCGCATGTATGCATACAGCAGGATAATGTTGGTGTATAAGTGATCTACAGAGGTTGAGCTTTGAAAAACATGCTATCTGCAAGCTATCTGTGGTCCAAGGTCAGCTCTAGATCATCCCGCATCTTACTGGAGTCTTGTCCCACAGCAGTCTCTGTCAGTTGTTGAATGACATGAATCAGGTAAACTTACTTATTGCCGAGCTTTATTACTCTTACTTCCGGAAACCATGGAAAGCCATCGCTACCAGCAGAGCTTATCGCCCAGCAGGACTCGGATTAGATCATACTGCACCAAATTGAATCCTCCCCCCTGCTTCTTGAAACCACAGAGCCCGTGATGCTGCAGCTCATCTGATCTGTAATAGGAGGATGCTTTGGGACCATGCTTGTACTGGGCAGCCAGTCTCACACAGCTGAATGTCAGCGTAATCCATCTGTTTATGTGATACCCGTTTTTCCGACTTCTTAGAAAGAAAAGTAACAAAACTATCCATAAAGATAAAAAATCCAATTCTCTCATATGTAAATATTGTGTGAATGCTGACGTTTAGCAAAAATTTCCTTCATTTCTTGCGAGAAAATCTTTTAAAGACTGACACAAAGGGTTTTAATTATTTGCTGAAAACACAGATGCAGGTGGGAAAATATTCTCTTGAACAGCGTAGAAAGCTGCCACTGATTATTCTGCACCAAGTTTTCATGGTGAAAGTTAATGAAAGAGGTTGTTGCTGAGCTACATGAAGTCAGATGAAACGGATGTCTCTTACCTACCAGCTCCAGTTCATTGGCACCATGCAGGCTGTTGATGGAGGGCAGCTGCTGCAGAGTGACCCATATCCAAGGTTGCATGATTACATGCCGGAGCTGCCTTTTTTCCTCATTTTTCCTCCTCTGAGAGAACAATCCATGATTAAAATTAGCAGCTGTTTAAAATGAGTTAAATTCTTGTTACCAGATTTGATAGGATTGTTTTACCCGTACCACCTTTTGGTTGAAAGCAAGTAAAGCAAAGTTTGTGCACTGTGTAAAATGTAATAAAAACTGAATGCAATGATTTGCAAATCTGATAAACCCATATTTTATTCACAATAGGGTATGGGAAACATATTGAATGGTTAAAGTGAGAAATCTTCCGTCTTTATGAGAAATATTAGCTCATTTTGAATTTGATGGCAGCTAGATATCTCAAGTGAGCGGGGCTGGGGGGCCAACAAAAGGCTGGAAATGTTCTCTTGAGTAGTAAAAAAACAGCTGGAGAAAAATTTTGTAGTTAATTAGATTTTTTGTCAACAGGTCAGTAACATGATTGGCTTTCTTAAGGAGGCAGATTTTCTCCAATCTATAAAAACCAATACCTACAATAATAATAATTCTGAATAATATACATCGGTAAAGTAAATAATTAAAACTAAGAGTTAAAGCCAACCATGAACATTGGATGCCCATGATCTTCAGTCCCTCAAGCACCGCATTAAAAATCGACATGATTTTGTCACAGAAATCAATGCGTGGGTTTAGGAACAAATCCATAAATCGTTGTTCGCCATTGTTAAACACAGTTGTTTGTGCTATCCATAAACACAGGTTAAAGCTTCGTCATACAGAAAAGAAGTCATATATGAACACCATCCAGAAATCCGGGTCTGCTTGCACATCTGGAAAAGACTTAACAATACAGTTTTTAGAGACATGCATGTCTGTCAATATATGCTCCCATTCAGACCATGTCTTATTCAAGGAAGGCGTTACATATTTTATCAAGTGGATTCTCAGACTATATACTGCATCTATTACAACAGCGTGGCTTCACAGCAGAAGAGTCCAGCAGCTGGACTGTCCTGCCTGCAGCCCAGATCTTTCATCATTTTAAAACATTTGGCATATCATGAAATGAAAAATTCAGCAAAGAAGATCCAGGACTGTTGAGCAGCTGGAATCTTGAATCAGACAAAATGAGACTGCCATCAAATCCAAAATAACCTCTCTTCACGTCATTACCTACTGGCTTTTTTTTTTTTTTTTTTTACATTAATCCAACTTTTTTTGAATTGGAGACATGCATGTTGAGAAATTGATAATGTAAAATGTTTGACATGTAGCATTTAAAATATATTTTTTAAGTAAAGGGGTGTGAGGATTAATCCTAATTTCAAATTAAATAGGTTAACTGCACTTATAATAGAGCCAGATTATAACATAAGTCTGTGTTCTATGTCAGCACAGTAAATAATGAAGATAATGCTCGCAGCAAGCCGTTGTACCCTAACGTAAAGGCAGGTGGAAACATCTAGCTTGTTGGTAAGAAAATACTTTGTTTCAATTTTAGATTATTCTTCTGTTTCCAATCTGAACCTAAGCTAACTGGCTGTCAAATGTAGCATTATACTTCCCAAAGTATGTTTATTATTACACAAAATAGCTGTTTCATATTAAGCTACAATTGGCTGTTTTCTTCATGCAGCTTTAAGCGTACGACCCAATAAAATCTAACTATTCCTTAGTGGCCCATAGAAATCAATACCAGCTTTGAAATTGACTCCCTTAATTATTACTTGAGAACAAAGCCCCCCCTCCATACCTCATAATGAATAAATGATGGAGGAAAACATGAGGAAGTTTCTCTTACACCTGACAGAATACACAATGTTTCCTCTGAAGTTTGGATTCTCTGATCCCTGACTTCTAATGTTTTTTTTTCCTTTCTTTTGAGAGAGTGCACAAAAGTAGACGGATATATCCAAACACTCAACGCCTCAGCTGGATGTTTATCTTTTAAACCCGTGCACCTTTATTTTTCCACCATTATACTGTCATTAATTATGCAACATGCAATCATGTAAAATGTGATTTGTATGAAAGAGAAAAGCACCCCCCCCAAACATTATCTAGGTTCATACCATCAGCCTCAGTGAGACTTGTGGTATGTGCAGACCTTTGCATTTCACACATAATCTTTGAGTGCTTTTATTCTCTGCTAGAAATAGCCTTTTTCTGCACATTGCCCATAGGCAGGTTAAGGTTAATCATCTCTAGTTTCCTCTTCTCTCTATGCGTGCTCATCTTTTTTTTTTTTTATCCTCAAGCATTCTGCAGTGACATTAGCGGCTGCTAATGTGTTTGACATTTTGTTTTAATAGATTTAATTTATGGTTGGGGAAACAATACATAGAGTAAACCAATAAATCAAACGGTAAATGAATACTCTCTTTAACCCCATGGCAATGACTGGAATGCACCCAGACAGGAGGAAAAAAATTAGAGTAAATTATTGTTTTAAAAGTAGCTGTGAGATTAATGAAACATTAAGAGCACTGTGCTGGCTTAAGAGGTCACTGCCCACATTTAATAGGTTATTCAATCATACCCAGCTGGAACTCTGTGTGTGTTCATTTCTCCCTTTGCTGAATACAGTGTCATGCACCTTGCATGCCAGACTGCCACTAGCAGAGATGGTTTAACTAATGGAAAAAAAAGGCCTTTTTTCAAAACCGGAGGCCTATTGAACGTGGTCGTAGCTCACAGCCGGGAACAACGCCGATGACCTTCAAGCATCACGTCTACTCTTTTTGCCAACACGTTGCTGTTATTTTCCTATAGTCTGCTACTTTCTGCAGACAGCCTTATGGAATTTTGCCATTTTTGTTTTTCTTGCACTCTTTCACTGCGGATTATGCCATTCAAGTCTTCTCTCTACATCCTATTTTAAATGAAGTGTGTTCTGAGAGAAAACAGGATTTCACACTTACTGTCAGTCTTTCTCTTTACTGATCCCACCATATTTATATTTTCAATTACTTTTATTTTTTTTCACCGTTCATCTTTCTGGTGTGCTGACATTGATGATAACACATTGTGTCTGTTTATGAGTCTAAGTAGGGCATGAAAGACTTTGCTAACCAAGAAAAGAAAAGTTGCTCAGTTAAAGGCCAGTTATCGAAATAGTAAAAGCAACTAAGACATTACAAATATTAATAAAAAATGTACCAGTCTGGAAAATGCTTGTAAAGATTATCTCATCTTTACATGCATTTGATATTTTTGTTGACCTGCTGTCTAACAACTGTATCACTTAATCTGACTAAAGGTGGTCATTAAGTTGTTGTGGGGATAAGAAATAGTCTCTAGTAAAACATATGGACAGTTTTCTGAAAAAAGTTTTTCCTCCACTTCCTAATTTCTTATTTCAAGTTTAAGATCTTCAGAGATTTTTGAACATTCGAAAGATAACACAGATAACCCAAGTAAATACAAAATGCAGTTTTTACATGATTTGATTCATTAATGGGAAAAGTACCCTAATGCCACGTTTGACTGGTGTTCTTGTTTATAGCAGGTGTGGCAGGAAGTAAACCGTCCAAATAGTTGAGCTTTTGTCTCGCCACTCTACAGAATATTTTGCCAAAAATTTTTTGGCAAATGAGCCTTTGTGTCCTTTTTTAGTCAGCAGTGGTTTTCACCTTGAATCTCTCCCATGGATTTCATTTTTTGCCTAGTCTTGTTCATATTGTTGAATCATGAACTCTGACCTTAATTGAAGTGTCAGGCCTGCGTTCTTTTATGACATCAATGTGCTCCAGCAGTAATTTTGCTAGGTAATTTTGGCAGGTAGGTGAACCTTCCCACTCCTGGGAAGTGAGTTGCTTTTTGAGATCTTTCGGCCCATCTCACTATTGTTTAAATGATTTCGTGATTCAGCAGATCTGACAGTTATCAGTCCTGGGTGTGGCTAGTGAGAATGAACTCTTCTGTCCAACAATGTGGTTAATCACAGTTTTTGTGCACACAGTTGTCATAGCAGCTTGTGTCTACATATTTAAAACTGTTTGTGTTATCATCATGAAACAAAATACAGGTATGAACACAATGACACAATGTTACCTAGCTATAGAGCCATAAGTAAGTAGGTATAGAGCCCGAGACCTCATAGCCTGACACTATAGAACTCTACCTCTCTAATCAAGAGATGAACTCCAGACTTGTGACATTAAAGCTGAGTAAGCTTAGTCGTCTTCTTTCATCTTGCCTTTTTAGTGGAATCCCTCTTGGCAAAGGCTTAAACTGCATCATACCTTTTAGTGGGGTTAAATCAAACACCTTTTTAATAATTCTCACTTCATTTCATGCTCACTCAGCTCTCAGTTCATCAACCACCATCAGCGTGCGCAGAGCCACTTCAGACTCATATATGCAAGCTGTCATGAGGCATACTGCCAGCATGTCACAAGTACAGGGTGGCTTGCATCACTTCTTGAGGACACTCCGATAATTAAAGAGGCAAGAGGGATTTAATAAATGTTTTGGCTCTGCTGCAGTTGATACAGTGACCTGTCTGCAAAATGATCCCCGGCTATATGACAACTCTGACAGCTCATGATTATAGCTGGATATGTGAAGTAAGAAGATGGTATAACACTAATCTGGCTGAATAACAGCACTGTGTCACTGAGCATGCCAATAGCTGTAAGCCTGGTTGATCTGAAGGCAAACCTGCAGCCACACCTCCCTAAGCCCTCAACGATGCATGATGTGTTGCTCATGTTGTCAGCTGTTGCAGTTTGCGGATGGCCAAGTTTACACAAAATCTCTTTTCGCTAGTTTCTTGATAAAAAATAAAAATTACTTCATTCTTTGATTCATTTCCATTGGAGCATTAACACAGCCTTGCCATTGTGCATCCGCTTAGAAAAAAAGCTTTATCCTTGTCTACCCTGCACAACCCTTTAAAGCCATTAGCAACAAAAGCGAATGAAAGGTCAAGCCCGGCCTGTCTGTTCAATATATTCTGAATAATCTTGGTTGCTCCATTACCTCTCAACAAGTCTTACAGACACCTGAAGTAAACCCACCCCCTGCTGTGCTTTTCCTTCATCTATGGCCCCCATCAGCCTGCCCTGTTGCAAATTACCAAACAAATGAACCCTTTCGCTGGAGACAAATGAGGAAAAATAGTCTTTGAAGAGGACCATTTATTCAAATCCCACCTGACAGTGCAAAATCTCTGATCCCATTTCTCTCCTTGAGCGCATGTGGCACAAAGAAGTCAGGCAAAGAGAAGTAGAATCACATCAGGCATTTCTCCGGCTTTTAAATGACATTTTCCTATGCGTCAGTGCTAATATCTTCAAGAGGCAAGCTCATATATCCATACTGAAGGATGCAGGCAGAATTAAGAGAAGAGATGCAATCAAATAAAGCCCGAAGAAAGAAAAGCATCAAAGTCTTCAAAGTCGCTTTGCACTGTTTATTAACACTGCACGGCAAAGTGTTAATAGCCAGGCTGTTTCTTTTCTTCCACTAAAACTCATGTATCAAGGTCACATATAAAATCTTTGCTTCTTTGTTCAGTTTTTATTTTATTTATTTACTTTTTTGTGCATCTCCTCTCGAGAACTCTCTGGTGAAAGCGAATGATTTGTGACTAAATAACTAGAACATTAACTGTTGTCCTTGTAAATAAAACAGCAAAGACTTTATGATGGTCTTGCTCTGGGATGAGACGTAGAGGAGAGAGTTATTCTGGCAGCTTTTACCCAACTGCAATCCTTCAAAAGTTAACCCCCCTGAGTTTACCTCCATCGCTTCACAAGCACACCCCTGCAATGCTGCCATGAAGCTAGACACACTTTAAGGTCATTTTCCCCATGTCTAATTTTACCCTTGGGTGCGCTCGAGTAGAGCTCATAAGAGCAGCCATCATTTTAAACACTTGTTTCAGTTGCTATTTCTTTCTCAGTTTATGTGCCTTCATTCTGAGATGATGGAGTGCTAATGAACAGACAGGCAGATGCATTTTGACTGAGGTCCTTTTGGGGTTTTCTCAATGGCCTTGGGTCTGGGACATTACTTTATCTGAACTCCACTTGAGTTCAGGCGCACTGTAGGGCAGGGGCACAGTCAGGCACATGGGTAACAAATGAGCTGCATCACTGTGTTAAAGGCAGTCTAGTAGACTGTGTAAGATCCCATCAGGTGGCTATTTGATAGACAGTGCTGAGACTAAAGGTGAAATAAAGAGCTACTGTAAATGCTAATAGCTTTAGACAAAACATGGTTGTGTCAGCACTGTGCTAAATTTAGTGCTAACCTTTAACTGGTCAGCTCTCTGCACCATAAAAGTATTGAGTTCTTACGAGCTGTAAGAGTGGCGCCAACAGATCAGAAGAGTCCTAGTAAATTTTAAATACTGCGCAGAGCACCCAGAATTTAGGAACACAAACATATCACAGTCATGGAGGGTGAGGGGGAATTTAAGCTAGCATTTTTCTTCATATTATAATTTTTATATAAGCAAATTAAAGGAGAATTATGGGCTGTATGTCCCGATCCCAAAAAATGAAGGCCAACAATTATTTTATTATTTCTTTGGGGCATTTTAATTCATTTATGTAGTTATTTTTTTTTCCACTTAGTTTCATTTTTGGGGGGCTGTTGTATCCCTCCATAGAAAGATTTCCATTAATGTTGAAGTAAATGAGTAGCTCATTTAACCCACTTATTTTACTTTTTCAGTGATGAAAGACGGATTGTGGTCAGTTAATTGAGAGCTTTCCAATGTAAAGTCGCTGTGAGAGCTCAGCCTGTGGGGAGCCAATCAACAGATCCTGGCAAGAGGAAATAACAAAGCCTAGAGCTGGAGGTGTTAGATCACACAAGGAAGAACAGCGCGCCATGATACTTTTGGCACATAGTTCACTCCTGATGTAGCAGTCTGAGGCTGCCTCCCTCCCGAACCAGCCGAGGTCTCATATAAAACTCTAGAGTGCCACATCAAGACCTCTATCCTCCATCAACCTGCTATGTCATCTACACTTTCAACTTTTTTGACCCTGAGCAAAGGATAGATAGCACATATGAAAGTAACTCACCGTTAATGCCCGTGCGATGGTTTGCTTGGGACGAGCCGTGTCAACCAGTGGCTTTTGCCCACAAGGCGAGAGCATTCTTCACACCTGTCTGCAAGGATAAGTGGGCTTGTCACAAGCAGAGCTAATCTGTTGCAACGCTCAGTCACATTCAATCCCCCATTGGTACTCTCTGCTTGTCCTTGAATGTCGGATAGCATTGGAAGCATACTTGGGCCGCTGATCAGTCTAACCATGCTGGAAAACATGTCAATGAAGAGGAGCAGCATCTTTGCGTCTGATAGACAGCTTGGGGAACTTTTGCCCTTTGCAGTTTACACTTTTTTGTGCCCTTTAGTCCAATATTTTCCTAAAATAGACATACCTGATAGAGGTTGATCACGAGCAAATAGAACACCATTCGAAGTCATTGTTTGTCTGAGAATTCAACTGTCACTCAAGAGGAGATATGGGAGTAATCAAAAAGTGCTTTATTTCCAAAGCCATCGACAATGAGTAAAGGCACAAGAGAGAGAACAATGATAAGAGCTAGCAGAGACATAAGGAGAGCTGTATTATAGCTTGGATAGCATTCAGAAAATGAAGTGGGTTTGCTGATGTGCTATCACTCTCATATTCACAGGAGGATCCCTGGTAGTAGGATGCTTTCAGTGTTATAAAAGACCGACATCACTGTGTAACAATAGTCAAAGAAATATGTAGAAGAAGAACAAGAATAGTTTGCAGATAGGTCAATGCAAAGTAAATCCACCCCCCAACCCCCATTTTATTGTTAGGCTTGTCCAACAGCATCGATAATAATCCTATTTAGAGTTACTGCGTACGATTGGTTTCTCCTTCACTGAATTCTTTTTCAGTGTCCTATTTGCTAATGCTCACAGAAGTACATTGTCTGTCATTAAATAAGGGTCTGATAAGATAGGAAGAAGTGATTATGACAAACTTCAACACAATAAAACTCTGCTATCCTTTTTATTTTCCTTTTGATGTAAAATCGTTGCTCTGCGCTGTATTCTTGAATAGGAAGAGTTACTTATGTGGAAATATTTCTGTGAAGGATTGAAATTATGAAGACACAGTGTTGCAGTTTCTGTTTTAGAATAACATTTCTTTCTAAAGTTGGTTTGATTGTATTAAAGCTAATGAATGCATTTTATTTCTTAAACCAAAATATAAAAAAATAAACAAGTGAAGACAGTAGGACAACAAAGTAGGACATGAAAGACAGCACACGTATGACCAATTTCAAACTCTTTTCTCGAATTTATTATGCAGTGGTCCCTCGTTTATTTGTTCTAAAAATTACGTTCTAAAAATAACCCGCACTAGGTGAAATCCGCGAAGTAGCCAAGTTTATTTTTTACAATTATTGTAGATGTTTTAAGACTGTAAAACCCCCTCACTACACACTTTATACAGTTTTCTCAGACAGGCATGAACATTTTCACACTTTTCTCTCTTGTTTAAACTCTCAAAGTTCAAACCTTGGTAGAAAAATAAGTCCAGTATTACAGAATGAAACCAAAGATCAAACCATGTGACGCAGATGTGTCTGTGTCAATCAGGACACAGAACACAATACACAAGTTAAAAAAAAAACAACAAAAAAAAACGAAGCATGCAAAATTGCACAAAAAAAATCCGCAAAACAGCGAGGCCGCGAAAAGTGAACCGCGTTATAGCGAGGGACCACTGTGTTTAAATCTTTTATAAGAATTGTACTTGCCAAAGAATTGAATATCCCGTGATGTTCTGATCAATATTGCCATTGCTGTTCATGTGAGCATAAATGGCAACTAATATAAGCATCGCTAATGTTTCAATGTATAATTACTTCTCATTAGAAAGTATCAGTATATCATCTTTAAATGGCATTGTGAGCTCTTCATCTAATAGTTACAGTGACGTGTATAATATGAATAAAAGACATAAATAAACATAGAGAAACATCAGTGTGAAGCAAACTTCTACTTTTCATTTAAATGCGAGGTTATACGATAGCGACAATGAAAACCTACAGTAGGAATAAATGTGAACTGACTACTTTACCATTTGCATTACGTAACAAACTGGCCCCTTATATCAACACATATGATTCTGTGTGTTACAGCATAGTCACTGCATCATTTCATAAGTGCTGCAAGAAGCAGCAACAAAGTGGAAAATCTGCAAAGCTTGCTAAAATAAAACCCCAAAAAACTGCCCAGTCAACACAGAGGAGCCATTTGAGCCCTTCATCTCCACACATCTATGTTTGTTTCTGTTATTGTTAGTTTGTCCACTGGAAATAAAAACAGAAACTTAACATCTTCTCATCAATATCACTACGATCTAAACACAGCTGTAAATCCCTGAGATATTTTCTCCCGATCCAGTCTAAACAGATTGCTTTCATTTCCAAATGTTAGCATTAAGTGTTTGGATTTCACAATTGCAACAAAGAGGGGCTTAACCAGAAATGATGACTGCTACAAAAACACACAGAGAGATGTGCCAGGAGGACTGAATGATATCGGGGAGGGGGGGACTGACATGTTTTCAAAATAGCACCACCAAAGAAGTCGAGACAGCCTTTGGCAAAAATCTGCTGATTCAATTGAAGAATTGTTTCTTTCTGAAAGATTTATTTTCAGAGACTGTGAGACAGTCATGCTGCTCGGATGAATGCTGAATGTTGGAAGTATGGCTTGTTCATTCATGACTATGCTGTAAAGCATGTAATGAGTTGTGAGCTTCCCTGCGATTGATTAACACATTAGTCGTCTTGTCAGTATTACTTTTGAATTTAGAAAATCTCTTTTTTTTATATATCCATCTATCCATTCACTTAACCACTTATCCAACTGTTGTTATGGGCGAAGTGCCGCCTGTCTTAGTTATCGTAGCTTGTAAAAAAATTCCCATATTCCCAGTATAACATTTAGACATCCTCTATAGGCAGAGGAGAAGGTTAGAAAGGTCAAGTGCTATATTGAAGTCTACAAAACATCCCTGGCTCTTTTGAAGGTTCTTCTTAGGGTTGCATTTCATTGTAACTTCTTTGGTAATTTTGTGACTGTCAGACCATGTAAAGTGTTGCCTTTAAAATATGCTCGGGGTATTTGTGTCTTATTTAACAGTCAGAGTCGTTTTGAAGTCTTTTGGCCATCACAATGGGATATTAAACGCTTAAAGTGTCAGATCACGCTGCAGAAAGACATTCGCTGGGACCCCTTATCTTTGCCATTATATGCCATTTCATTCTATTGTGCTCTATTCATTGTCTGACTGCACGCTTTTCTATTTGATGGGAAAGCCATTTAAGCCAGCATGTACTTTGAAAATCGTCAGTCTTGATGTCTATTATATTTGGGATATTCATTTGTACATGCAGATAGAAAAATGCATGCTCTCATTCATTACACCAATACGGTCAAAGTAATGATGAAACATAAAACATGGCTTTTTTGCAGTAATCTTGTTTTTTTGTCTTGCAGCCAATCCCACTGGTGCTGGACCAAAGGGTTACCCAGGAACACAGGAGGTCTTCCGGGAGTCGAGCAGTACTACGGGGATGGTGGTCGGCATCGTAGCAGCAGCGGCGCTGTGCATTCTCATCCTGCTTTATGCTATGTATAAATACCGGAACAGAGACGAAGGCTCCTACCATGTAGACGAGAGTCGTAACTACATCAGCAACTCGGCACAGTCCAACGGAACCGTGGTCAAAGAGAAACAGGTCAACACAGCGAAAACCTCGAGCAAGAACAAGAAGAACAAGGACAAGGAGTACTATGTGTGATTGTCAAAGCTCTGGTCTTTGTCAGGCCAACGTAAACATTTATCAAAAAGACAAATCAGGACTTGTGTAATATAACAACAAATACAAACATTATTTAGTCATTCCCCCCCCCCCATAAGACAATGCTCTGAAAAGCTGAAAAAAAAAACATGGTAAATAAAAAAAATTAAAAAATAAACTTTCTTCAGTCTTAAACACTGGACAGAAAGTACTGAGGTTAAAAGACTGGAGGAAAAATGGGTCTGCCAACAATTAAAAATGAACTAAATACATATCTAACATGTCAGCAAAACACCATTAACCCATCTGTGACTTGTTCTTTGGCCACGATAATGTGATCGAACTCCCGTGTTTCTGGAGGAGCACAGATGCACTTTGCAAATGGAGTGACAGCATAGCAGACTTAACGTTCCATTTCCATTGCCTGTGTTTGTGTTGCTGGGACTTTTTCTAGGTAAAATGGCACAATGCATAAATAAATACATACATTAAAATATGCCAAACATTTATGAAGAGGATGAAGAGGAATTAAAAAAAAAAAAATCAATCACATGACGTTTAAGCCAGAGACGAGGAATCAGCCAAAAGTCCTCACGGTAGAGGCAGAGATGGCCTGCAAAGACTATTACCTGGCAGGCAGGGCTGCTGCAGTGCAAAGATGAGAACAGATGGCAGCTTCTCTTGAAGACTTTGGTTTAAAAGAATATGTGAGTTGTGCCAGGAAGAAATCTGGAGGCCTTCGTTTTCACATTGTGTGAACTCAAAGGAGAGACTTCGCTCAGAATCCCGCAGATGTCTCAACGGTGATCATTCAGGAGCCATGCACGCAAAATTATCTTATTACAGTACATATGTTTATATACAATACAACCACATCTATATGTGCTTTCTGGACTGTGACAAAGTGGTGTTTTATAGCCTGTTGTATAGATGATGCAAACTATAACTGCTCCTCAGCCGTTTTGGAATAAAACCTTTAAAAAAAGGACAAAAAGAAGACATAAATGTTATTAAGTGTTGCTAGACATAGAAGATTTTATGAGGACATCTGCATTTTGTTTTTGTTTTTTCAGTTGGATAATAATTTGAATCTCTCCCTGTTTTTACATGTGTTCCTATATAGTTTTTATACAAATTCCAACCTGGACCAGTAACAGCCTAACCTGAAACCTGCACAAGCTGTTGATAGCGGAGATGTGTGACAACTTGTGTGGCTCTCTTTTAAGGATCCTGGTAGAATCACTGCCTTCCTGCTCAATCCTGACTTACATGAGTGAGAATGAAGACCTAGAATATGAGTGTTGATGATGATGATGATGATGATGATGATGATGATGATGGATGATGCCAGTGATAAAGATAAATTAACTTGCTGTGTGTGTGTGTTTTCCAAGTGGTATTATAAGATTGTCCAGTGTGCGCTTGGGATGACACAAAACCAGAGGAGAATAGCTCAAATAAGTCTCCATTTCAACTGTTCTGTGTTTGTTCTGTCATTCTGTCAGTCAATTCTGCTTTCCAGAGACCTGTACTTGGAATGAGTATGAGGAAAAATGACCATGAACTATAAATGATGATCATGAATTCTCTTTGTTTGCTCCTCTTTTTATTTCTTCAAGCATTTCATGTTCAGTTGAACTTCCTCTTGTACTCCACATCAAAATGAGTCATAAAAATGAGGGGTTTTTTTTTTTTGAAAAATCAAATGAATAAAATATGACTGAAGTGAACTTAAAACCAGACTATGGATAAAATGTGTCAGAGCTACATGCAGGTATTATGACTTTCATTTTGTCATCAGGCAAGCACTCTTTACATCATTAAATGAGTGCTACACCGATTGGACTCCTAGAACACTGTCTACTCATGACGAACGACCTTTTAAAACTTTTGTTCCTCTTATCTTGATCCTTGTCAAATCCGGGGAGGGGGCGACATTACTCACAATCCAACTCAGGTGTGTTATAGTAGGAGTCGCTAATGTCGCCATATTCAAGCAGAAATGACTCAGTGGCTATTTGATCTAGTAAGCTCCCTTCTATCTAAATATGCACCGATTGTTTTTCAGTTTGACATTTGCAGTCAACTCTGAGTCAAGGGCATCCATTGTTATTTATCAGCTACAAAAAGCTGGCAGCAACCGCCAGCTTGAAAAATTCACCAATGCAGAAGTACTAAAAAATGCAGGATCTAAGTTTCTACATTATATTGCCAAAATTATATTGCCTTCAAGCGCATATGAACTTGAGTGACATCCCATTCTAATCTATAGGATTTAATGTTAGCCCACCCTCTGCAGCTATAACAGCTTTAACTCTTCTGGGAATGCTTTCCAAAAGGTTTAGGAGTGTGTTTACGAGAATTTTTGACCATTCTACTAGAAGCACATTTTTGAGGTCAGACACAAGAAGACCTTGCTCACAGTCTCCACTCAAATTAATCCCAGAGGTGTTTTGTCGGGTTGAGGTCAGGACTGTGCATGCTAGTCAAGTTCTTCCACACCAAACTTGCTAATCCTCGTCTTTATGGACCTTGCTTTGTGCACTGGTCTGCAGTCATGTTGGAACAGTGAGGGGGCCATCCCCAAACTTTCATGCTCACTCAAAGTTGGGAGCATGAACTAGAACTAACGGACCGAGCCCAACTCCTGAAAACAACCCCACACCACAACCCCCCCTCCAGCAAACTTTACACTTGCAGAGTGCAGTCAGACAAGTACGGTTTCCATCTGGAAATGGCCAAACCCGGACTCATCCATTGGATTGCCAGATGGAGAAGTTTGATTTGTTACTCTAGAGAACACATCTCCACTGCTCTACTGTCCAGTGGTGGCATAGGTTACGGGATCCGATGCTTTGCATTGTGCTTGGTGATGCAAGACTTGGAGGCAGCTGTTCACAAATGGAAACCCATTCCATGAAGGTCACATGGAGGTCTTTTTAGTACCTGCTCGGCTGAGGTTCCAAGCAAGCTGAGTGGATCTACAATTGTGACATCAACAGAATGCATACCACCGATTGGCCAGTAAATAGCATTGCTTGATGATTCCTTCTCCCAAACCACATTTTTTAAACCTGGCAGTGAGAAAAATTACAGCACAAAAACCATCACTGAGTCTCTTTGTCATGCTAGTCTCCGAGTATGACAAAGCCATAGAACGAGCAGCAGGTAGACCTTCCCCTCGATGTCTTCCATTATTGTGTTGTGTTTGTGTACATCCTGGACTTTTATAGAGGTTGTACTCAATAGTAATGGAAAATGACAGAAACCGAGTAGAGTCAAGTCAAGTCAAGCTGGGTACGTACTAGTGGAAAAGAAACTTAGGACCTCCCCAGTTCAAGTCACTAAGCTTAACCTCTGGTGCCTTCTGAAGCGATGTGCTTACAAATATTATGACCTCTTGTGTAGTTAGATGTACTAGCAGTGCTTTCTAACACTTCGTTTGTTGTCAGACTCGTTGCAGAAAGTGTCACCACGTCCATCTTCAAATGCTGCTTAGCACTTATTTTGAAGAGTTATCAAAATTAACTTTAAACTCGATGTTCATCAAGACATAAAATGAACTGCATGTATAGAATCACCAACATTTAAAAAAGTTTCAACAAAATAAAGTTTAAAATGTAATACATTTATATTGTTTGCATCTTAGAAGCCTTGCTTCCTCCACCACAGCTATGATGGTTGTGGAATATATATTATAGTTCAGGATTATGTGAGTGACACATCTCTCTCTTTTAATATCTGTGATGTTACTTAGTAATAATAGTTATTGGCAGATATGCAGGTTTTTTTCCCCACATTTGACTTGTCACATTTTTCTCAGTATGCAGCCGTATGTCTGCAAGGCTCTAAACAGATTTTGTTATGTAAAATTGGTGGAACTACTCTTCAAGCAGGAGGCTATTTGTGTGATTCATGACTGATAGTAAATGATGAAAAAGAACCTGTGAATGTGACACATCCGTGCTTGCAGGTTTAAAAAAGCTGAATAGTAAAATAGACCTGAAAAAAGTCAGATGTGATCCCTGAAAGGATGTTGAACCCACACTATTTGCTGCTTTTAAACAGACCTAAACTACTTTAGTTATCTGTGTATAAACCGCGCATTGCTCATCAGATAAGGTGCCAACTCTCTTGCTTGGTTAAATTAAATCACAGTGAAAAATCCACCCCAAAGTAATAGGTTAACAATCTTGACACTGGAGCATCGTTTTAGTTCCTGTACTCGACAAGGGCATGAACAGAGACAAAGGTTATTGAAAGTGACACTTTTGAGATTTCACACACACCTTTGTGTGAAAGCACAAAGGTGTGACAGACACTGAGCTGGATTTAAATCCTTTCAACAAATAGTTTCCTTAATAGAGTCCTCCCCACTGTCATAGCTCTTTATCAGGTGCTCAAGAAGCTATCTAATTTGATAGTGTGTAATGTGATGATACTGATTTCCAGATTGAACTTTGTCTTTTTGGTTGGCTAATGCTTGCCCGAAGACACTTAGGCAGGGTATGTGGTGATGTCATACTCCTGCTTAAATTTAGAGTTAAACAAGTTTAGTAGCTCGAGTTAAATACATACCAGATGTTGTTGTTAAGAGATAACAAGCAAGGCAGAAAGTTAAAATATGGGGAAAGTCAGCTTCAAAACATAACTGACGTGAAATATTTGCTAATATTCACAGAAATAAAGGAGAAACAAATGAATTGTTAAAAGAATTAATAAAACATCCACTTAACTTCTCCGCGGGGACTGCATAGATGTGGTTGTTCTCAGATGTGACTGACAGACTCAAGTGTTGGTAAAATTTGATTAGTACATGGTTACATGTGACATCTTTTTCAAGTCAGTGAGAAGAGTGCAGGCAAAAAAAAACCACAGCGACAAATATCGCTCATGTGAAATAAACAAAACTCATCTGAATATGACAAATTAATCCTCTACCCATTTGATAGTCCCTTGATAGCAAAAACTCAGAAACGGAAAATGAACCTATTTTCTGATCACATACCAAAGCAGAGCATATGAAGCAGGTTATTGCTTCTGTCAGCTGAATGACCGGTGAAAAGTGGTGCACTGTTAAAGTGCATAACATGCACGACTTCTGACAAAATACTGCATAACCCTTGTGGACTTGTTGTCACACTGTTAAAGCATAACGCAGTGCATAACTGTCACTGTAAAATTAGAAAATTAACAGGAAATTGACACGTCATACATTACACAAGCAGCATCTTCGCTTCTGCTGATTTCTACTGGGGTCCGTTTATGGGTCATTCACACTTGAGAGTGACTGCGGTCTCACACTGGTTGTGGCATGTGCTGGTCAACGGATTCACATCAATGAAAGTGTGAATTGTTGTGATATTGCATGGGAGAACATGCCTGCAGTAGTTGCAGTTGCTAATAGCGGTTTTGTAGAACAAACACAACCCCACCTGCTCCGATATCCAAGGATGGTTGGTTGAATTTGGTGTTTTTCATTTTTCAAACATTTTTTTTTGTTATTTTGCTTGTTTTAATGTGTTCGCTTTAAGCTGTTTTCGTCCAAAAAACAGAATCATGCTGCTGGGTTTTGTATGCTACACATGAAATTACTAAGTTATTCATTCAGCATCTTCAAATGCAACTGTATCCTAGAGGCTGCAAGAAGATTCTTCCATGATTTGCCTCCTCATAAGTTTAGGTGTGATCATTACTTATGCACGCAGCATTTTAAGGTACCGTGTTAGCATCTGTATCCTGTACTAACACTAAAACACAGATGATGACTCCTATGTAGCTGTAACAAGTCCAATGCTGCTGTATTGAATTTTTTCACTTAGAAGTCACTCACTTTAGAGTTACAGTACAGTCTGCTTTGTTAAGCACAACAGTGCTCTTTATCCAGCAGGGAGGCTGGTGATATTCCGGTCCCTGCTAATCGATACCAGAGCCTTCCTTTGTTGAATGACTGGGCTGCAAGGGGTGATTTTTCACTGGAAAAGGCTGCAAAGCTGCTCAACCTAAGTCTTTTCTCCTCTGCTCCTGCTTCTTGTTGGTGCAGTTAGCTCTGTTAGGGAGCGACACTGGCACATTTAACCACTTAGCTTCCAACTGTCTTTATGTCTTAAATTTCCCTTTTGAGTGGCTCATCAACAACTTTTCTTGATCTCCTGCAGTATTACACTATTGTCTCTCCACCTTTAGATACGCCGTCTGCTGTTCCAGTGTTACTGAGCCGTGACAGTGAAGTGCTAAGCTTTGTTGTTCGTCTCTTGTTACTCATGCTCTGTTGAACTACAAATAAGCAAGCATGTTTAGTGAATTCAACCTATGATCTCAGCGGAGATCGTTGAGTCATTCCATGAAAAATCAATCAGTGCCTCCCACCTGACCCCCTCAAAATAAGCACTTTTCAAAATTTTGCACAAAAACTTTGCATATTTCCTGAAGACATCTCAAAGTTTCCCTCCATACTATGATTTTTTTATACAGAACCTTGAAGACCACAGGGATGGGTTTAAATGTGAAGTGTGCTACCAGAGGAGATAGAACGTTGGACCAGGTGTACACCAACATGGCGAATGCGTACAGAGCCCAGGCTTATCCCCACCTGGGTCTGTCAGACCATCTCTCCCTTCTGCTACACCCAATATACACACAAAAGATCAAGAGCACTGGGATTACAACCAAAACCGTGAGAACATGGCCGCAGGATGCTATTCCGATGCTTCAGGACTGTTTCCACTGCACAGACTGGGATGTATTCAAGGTGCAGGACACTGACAATCGTGTTGCATTGGACAGTTACACCTCCACTGTCTTGGACTACATCTGTTTCTGTGTGGACAATGTAACAACTTGGAAACGATTCCGTGTGTTCCCTAATAATCCACCCTGGATGACACACGGAGTTCAACAACTTATTCGAACAAGGAACAACGCTTTCAAATCCGGGGACCAGGAGGCATACAGTGCTGCCAGGGCCAACCTGAGAAGAGGCATCAAGACTGCCAAGCAGCAGCACAGGAGGCGTATCGAGGCCAGGTTTGAGAACAACACAAACCCAAGGCAGGTCTGGGAGGGCATCAGGGCTATCACGGACTCAGGGAGAAGGTACAGGTCTATACAGGCCAGAACATCCAGACTGGCCAACAGCCTGTATCCACAGGCTGTGAGGCTCCTGAACTCTCTGCCCCCCTCTCACGGACAATAACCATATCCAACTTCTTAATAGCAATGAACTGGTCTGCATTGGTGCATCATATCTTTATTCTCTTCCCCCTCCTGCCCCCCCCCCCCTCTTTCTTAAATAGATAACTATCATATCTGATATCATATCTCACAGTACAATAATATTGAATGGGTTGCATTGTTGTATTTTGTCATGTTTCTCAGGTCTTTGTCTGAATTTCTACGAACATTATTGCTAAGGATTGTCTTATTGCATTGGAGTCACACTGGGTTAAATATGTACACTTGGGTTTTAAGGGGTATTTATTATTTTCTTCTTTTTTTTGGGTTGTATGGAAGCCCCAAACGCAATTTCATTGTTCTTGACAATGACAATAAATAAATAAATACTAAATACTAAAATACTAAATTATATTCTTTTTTCTTTGCATTATTTTTTTGCACATTTTTGAGCCTAAAGCCAGACTCTCAGGTTTGTATCAAAACTTTGAATAGGAAAACAGATCCAGTTTTTATACCCATGACATAGAGTAACAACATTGACGTTTTATGTTCCCTGATAAATCAATTTTAAAAACTTTAAAATATTCATTTTGGGTAAACTTTCAAAGGTCATATCACCATGTGGGATAGGTGGGCGGTCAAATCAGGTTGGAGCATGATTTTCATTTTTCTTTTCTTTTCATTTCATTTAATAATTTTTCTAAAGGCTCAGTCACACTGAAGTAATATTAGGACAGTATTTGCAACCAAAGGCCTTTACACATCAGATCAGATACATAAAATCCATGTAAACATTTTGCATGTTAAAAATATTTTTAGGACACATTCTCAATCCAGCCGTTCAAACTGACAGCTTAATTTTTATGGATGAATTTTAGAACATTTATTTTTCAAATCAACAGCTCAAACTGCTCCAGCGATAACCTGAAATATGTATAAAAGCTGTCGTGATACAGCTTCAGCTCCTGGATCAAACCATGAAATTATTCCTGCTGCTTCCTTCTCATCAGAACTGGATGAACTCAGAATCTCAGTATTTAGAAACATCAGGACCAGCTCATCATCGCTTGATGTCGACCTCACGGAATGTTTTCTTGAGGACAAGTTTTTGCAAAAATGCAATGCGTTTGATGTGTTACACAGCAAGTATTTGGAATATGTGAAATTATTTTTCGCTTTTTCAATGGGATATTGTGTCAGCAACTGACTGTTAGTGGTCCCTGTCTTTGCAGCAACTATTTCAAAGGCACTGATTATTTACTACAAATTTACTGCACATAGTCACGCAGTGTCTAATCAGAGTTTTCCCTTGCATGACTGCAACATAATGTAATTATAATTTTGACGCTCGCAAATTTGGCTGAGAAATGGAGACACAATATTCATAGTCAGGTTTTATATGGACATGTCACAAAATTACATTTACAGCAATGAAGAAGTTTTTCAAACTCTTTGCAGTCTGAGCACAAAGAAACGTTCTCTGGACCAGTGGATGCTCTCCTCTTAAATTCTTGCTTCACTGCATATTTCGGCAATTTTATTTTGGAATAAGACGGCAGCTCCCTTTTACTTCCTTTACTAAATTTTAAGGAGCTAATTCCAGCTGCTGTGACTCCTGTGTTCACTGCAGTGTCCTCATCTGCCGGCTCATACCGACTCATCCATCCAGTGCACCTATCCAGTCTTTGAAATGAATGTATGTGTGGGAATGAAATGAGGGAAAACAGAAGGAGGGTATTACTGTCTGTTGGTTTAGTTTAAAATTAGAGCTTAATGTAGCTCATGTAAATGTGCATTTGCTGAGACGCCAGTTCATCTCTTCCTTTTTTTTTCACTTTTTTTCTGTGTTTGTTGGTGGAAAACTCTGCTGCCTCTGTGTGAATAAGGCACAGCGAAGAGTGGAGGAGAGACGGGTGATCCTTTTTCATTTTATGAACCAGATTTACTGAGTTAGTATAACTACAGGTCTAAAGAAAAAAACTGAAAAACAAGAGCCGACCAAACGTTATTACTTAATACTGTCAGCTGATTTCCATCCACTTATGGTAACTAATTATGGAAAGCTAAATCTTTCATCAGTAACTGTAAAGAAGGCTCACGCTGGTATAACAGACTTTATTCTCTTCATGAAGGAAGTGGGAAATAAACCCCCCAGCATATCTTTCCCTCTCCTCCTCTTCTTCTCTCTCTTTCACCACCAGCAGCAGGCTTCTCGTCTTTTTTCTATTTGCCTGTGGGCCACACACTATGCATTATGGAGAGCCAATAGCTCTGCTTTAATGAGTGCATGTTAAGCCCAGCAGCTATGGTATTGGTTATTGGCGATCTCACAGGGGGACTATAGAACTACTGGACTATGGAGACGATTATCCAACCCTATCTGCCTCCCTCTGTTAACAGGGTTACTGTGCATCCTTTTATACAAAATCTGCATGAACTGTTCGGTCATACCATGCCATGCATCAGCATATTAGTCATAGCTTTTGGTAATCTTAGATGTTAGGCGGTGCACTGCTTTTGTCCTATCTCAACAAGCACAAGATGTTTTCAAAATAAAATTTGGAAACCCGCATTTCACCTTGAGATGAACTGGTGAAATCATACTCATCAGTATAGTCTGTGAAGACTACAAGTCAGTCAAATGTCATTTTTAAATCCCCCAAATCCCGCTTTGTATTGCAGGATTATAAGCAGAAAGTAGTGCAGTAGTGCTATAGACAGTGTTCACTTCTCGCCATTGTGAAACGAATGAGGATACTGGACTGCTCTACAATACAGCATCAGCACCAGCAGCACCATCACAGAGAAAATCATGCAGGTTTCTTCAACAGCGCCATAATAACTGATCGCTTAAAGTGAAAAAGACTTGGGAAAGAAGGATAGAGTTAGAGGGTTCACAATTATTGCACAAGAAACCGGCGAATCTATACGTTGATAAATATTGTAGCATCTCCTTGTATACAACGTAGTATATCATCAAGAGGACAGGGCGGGAATCTGTTAGAGTGCTTAAAGGTCAAGACGATCATGGTTAATGCATGCTCAGCTGCTGGGATGCTGGAAGGGAGCATCGCTTCTTGTCAGTAAGAAGGAGTCTCAAATAAAAGTGAGGGGTTAAAAAAAAGGTTAAAAATGTAAACGTGTCGTATTTGCATTGTTTTGTTTCAAAACCTCCTGTGCGTCCATCCCAAAGGCCTACAAAACAAGATGAATGCCTTTTCTGACCTTCCTTTTAACATCACTGTGGCCAACACGGGATCCATTTTAACGCAATGAAAGGAAACGCAAAAAGTTGACGGGAACTGGCATTCCCATGCATGATGTTCCCCCATGCAAACAATATAAATGCCTACTTATCACAACATAGCAGTAGTCAAATATCCAAAAAGACAACAGGTTTAAATATCTGATAATTGATTCAGACAGGGTTTGCGTCTAAACTGCATTATAGATGCAAATTGTTTGTGTAACACCCTTCCCACGTTCTATTGAGAGGGGCCCTGGGTTCCTGTTGTTACTTTCCTATTGATACTCCCTTTTTAATGCTTATGGTATTAAATATGTAATAAAACTACACTACATGGAAATAAATCACACACAAGCAGGTCAATTATAAAGTTAACTCCACTTTAGTGAATGCTGAATTAACAACACAAAGAAAATAAGTAAAATCAATAAAGTTTGTTAAACAATGATAAGGTATCTACCTCAACAGAAACAAAATAATCAAATAATATTGTGGGCCCACACGCACTCTCACCAAACACACACACACACCTCAAGTGCTACAGTCTTTCTGCTAGCAAACCCCTCGTTGCAGGCCTGAGTCGTGGCTCGGGTGCGTTGGGACCTAAAACAATATGGTCGCTTCACTTGTTGCCAAGCAGTAAAAATAAAAAGCACGTGCAAACAACAGTACTCACACCTCCAGGCAGTTCAAGGGGATAGCAGGGAAACTGGGTCACGGCTACCAGCAGGCCGCGGCAGCAGCACTCACAGTCGTCCTTTCCACGTGCTCCCACGTGAACACATAACTTCAGCACACCAGCAGAAGGGACCTCTCTGACCACCAGCAAGACGTCCGTCTCCTCCTACTCACAGAAGGGTACAACAGTTCTCGACTCCAGTTAACTATCCGTCAACCCGAAAATGCGTCTGTCGCCCTTCTAAGAACTCTGCGTTCACTCGACACTGTTCAGCTCTCGTCTCTCTCGCTTCCTGCAGAGTGCACACGGCTCCCCACTTACTCCCACCCCTCTACCTGAGACTACTTCAGGGTTCACTGGAGCTGTAGTACATATCAATACCATATCAAAAATAATGACATAAACCTCAAAATACAAATAAAAAGGTTGTGCATTTAACTGACACACATCACATACTTTGCAGGTATACATTCTTGAACACATTAAACATTTGCAATTAACTATCAATATTAATGAACAAATTGAAATAATGAGCTACTTATATAGCCAGGGCTACACCCTCCCCCTTCTGAATGTCTGAATGTCCCCATCAGACCTATTTTCATTAGGCCAGTTAAAATCTCACTAAAGAGTACTGGCTAGGGCATTAACATTTAGGAGTCAGGGTCGTAGCAAATCTGAATTACCATACCTCGGTAACTAATAGTCACAGGTCTGTCAGTGGGCCTTCCAAGTTCATCATAACTGAGGTGCAAAACAGGTCTCACTCTCCTTTTTGTTTGGAGGTCATAGGTTGAGTCAGCACCCCCAACTGAGATACTAGGTGTAGGAACATCTCTGTCCTCCAGCTCTTCAGCCCCCACCAAGTCTTGGTGTTGCTGTGAACTTTCCTCCGTCTGATCTACTACTACTGAGAGTTCTTCCCCCTGTTCCTCCACCTCGGACAATTCATGAACACTGGGATGATCACTTTCCATATGGTCAGGAAGGCTCACAACCTCCTCACGTCGAGGTTCAACACTGTAGCGAAAGGCTAAAGGAGGTTCATAGTAGACACACTGTTCTTCAGACTCTGAGGACCAATCATCTTCACTCAGATGCTCCAGATTTTGTGTCTGACTTTCATCTTCACACCTTACTTGCTGTGCCCTGGTCCTTGGTCTCTTTGGTCGTGCTGTCTTTTCTGATGGAGCAGACATCCTGACCATGTAACCAATGGGCAGCAGGTGATCCCTATGCACGGTCCTCACAATACCAGTTCCTCTCTCTGGTTTTACACGATACACAGGGAGATTGGGTAACTTGGCGATCACTATGTAAGGTAGTGAGTTCCATCTGTCTTGTAGTTTGTGCTTTCCTGTGAGGCCCAGATTCCGAACCAGCACCCGATCACCTTCCTCAAGTGTCTGATTCCGAACTCTCGCATCATACAGTCTCTTGTTTCGTTCATTGTTCCTGGAAGCTGCATCAGCGGCTAGCTGGTAAGCTTTTTGAAGTTCTTTTCTCATGTTAGCCACATACTGGTGGTGCTTTAAGTCATTTTCTTCATCTGACCCCACACCAAAACACAGGTCAATGGGTAGTCGCGCCTCTCTTCCAAACATGAGGAAGTAGGGCGAGTATCCTGTGGCATCATTTCTAGTGGTGTTGTAAGCATGTACTAGCTGGCTTATATGCTGGCTCCACTTAGGCTTTTTAGCTGGATCCAGGGTGCCCAACATTGCTAGCAAAGTACGGTTGAAACGCTCAGGCTGCGGGTCACCCTGAGGGTGGTAAGGTGACGTTCGGGACTTACGAATGCCCAGCAGGGTCAATAGCTCCTTAATGAGCTTGCTCTCAAAATCTCTACCCTGGTCTGAGTGAATGCGAGCCGGCAATCCATAATGCACAAAGAACTTTTCAAAAAGGACTTTGGCGACAGTCAGTGCTTTCTGATCTTTTGTGGGAAATGCTTGAGCATACCTGGTGTAATGATCAGTGACAACCAGCACATTAGCCATGCCTTTAGAGTCTGGCTCAATAGAAAGAAAGTCTATGCAGACCAGGTCTAGAGGGCCATTACTGGTAATGTGCTGTAATGGGGCAGCTTTCTGTGGGATGGACTTCCTAGCTACACACCTTCCACAGTTCTGTATGTATGTTGCAACTTCAGATGCCACTCTGGGCCAGTAAAACCGGTCTTTAATGAGCTCTGTAGTTCTTTCTGTGCCCAGGTGACCAGCATCATCATGCACTGATTTTAGTACCATTGGCCGATACTTAGCAGGCAAGACGATCTGACTCACTTCTCGACCAGAGGGTCTTGTGGTGACTCTGTACAGAAGGCCACGCTTAACCTTTAACTTGGATCTTTCTCGTATCAGCAACACAACATCTGGGTTTGCATGCGTGGAAGCTGAAACACTTTGGTTTCTCTCAACCTGAGGTTTCACCACACCTATAACTGGATCAGAGTCTTGGGCTTCTGACAGTTCTTTCAGGCTTAGCTGTTCCAGCGGGCCCACTTCTATCTGAGTGAAGTTTGCATATAAAGCTGGAATGGCG
This sequence comes from Aulonocara sp. 'chitande type north' Nkhata Bay, assembly GCF_057382095.1. Lineage (NCBI taxonomy): Eukaryota > Metazoa > Chordata > Actinopteri > Cichliformes > Cichlidae > Aulonocara > Aulonocara sp. 'chitande type north' Nkhata Bay. The sequence continues at coordinate 30,266,527 of NC_141356.1, forward strand.
TCTGGCGAAACTCCCAGCTGGTCAACAAATCTGGTGGTGTGTTCTTGAAAACCATCTGTAGTGATCCGACGACACAAAGCTTTTACCCCAGAAGGTGGGATATCCACCCATCCATCTGTTGTGTCTTGCGGACTCCTGGACAGTGAGTCGGCATCCACATTTTCACGGCCGGGCTTATATTGAATGCTAAAATCATAGGTGGAGAGTGCTGCTAGCCACCGATGACCTGTCGCGTTCAACCTGGCAGTGGTCAGGACGTAGGTGAGTGGGTTATTATCAGTTCTCACCGTGAACTTAGCCCCATAAAGGTAGTCATGGAACTTTTCCACTACTGCCCATTTCAGAGCCAAAAACTCCAGTTGGTGAACTGGGTAGTTCCGTTCTGCATGACTCAACTTGCGGCTGGCAAACGCTACCGGGCGGAGTCCTTCTGGGCACTCTTGGTTCAGGACTGCTCCTAGCCCATCCAAACTTGCATCAACATGTAGGATGTATGGTTTGGCTGGATCAGCAAATGCCAAGACTGGAGCATGTGTGAGCTTGTAAACAATGCTCTGAAAGGCGTCATCACAAGCTGGGGTCCACCGATCACCAAAAGGCTCGGCAACTCGAAAGTAGCTATTTTGCTTTCCTTTAGTGAAACCCCTTTTGCTACCCTGTGCAGGAGGATATCCCTTGGTCAGTTCTGTCAAAGGGCGGACTATGGCGGAGTAGTTCTCGATGAACCGCCGGTAGTATCCACAAAATCCGAGAAAAGATCTTAGGGATTTCAGATCAGTGGGTTTCTTCCAGTGAGTCACCGCACTCACTTTCTCAGGATCAGTGGCAACTCCAGAGGCAGAGACAATGTGTCCCAAGAACTTCACCTGGGGTTGGCAAAATTGGCATTTGTCAATGGAGACTTTGAGACCACACTCCTCCAGCCGGTCCAGGACTTTAAGTAACCGTTCCTCGTGCTCCTCCAGTGTCCTGCCAAACACAATAAGGTCATCCAGATACACAAGGACTTGAATCAGGTTCATGTCTCCAACAGCTCTCTCCATTAACCTTTGAAAGGTTGCGGGTGCGCCAGTGATGCCTTGAGGCATCCTCTCAAACTGGAAAAACCCAAGAGGACAGATAAAAGCTGTTTTCTCTTTATCAGCCTCAGACATCTCCACTTGGTAATATCCACTTCTCAGGTCCAGTACAGAAAACCACTTGCTTCCTGTCAGACAATCCAGTGCATCATCTATGCGTGGCATAGTGTACTGGTCTGGGATGGTTCTGGAGTTCAGTAGACGGTAATCAATACACATCCGCACCTTGCCATTCTTCTTCCTGACTATGACAATCGGGGAAGCATACGGACTGCGTGACTCTTTGATTATGCCGGCTGCCAGCAGTTCTTGTAGATGGCGTCGGACATCTTCAATGTCAGCAGGTGCGATTCTGCGAGATCTCTCCCTGAATGGTCGAGGGTCTCTCAGCCTTATGTGGTGAGTGACACCTTTGGCTAAGCCGACGTCCCACTCCTCCAGGGAAAAAACATCCGCTCTTTTTGATAACTTTGCTGCTAACCTGGCTTTCCACTCTTCAGGGATAGGAGAATCTCCAAAGTCAAACAGTTCAGGGTTAATAGACCTTTCTTGGGCGGAGGTCTTTGTTAACTCAGTGACAGTGTCCACCAAGTACACCTGAGCTAGCACTGTACCAGTGGGGACAATAGTCTCTCTTTGGGACTCGTTTCTTAGCAGAAGTGTGAAACTGTTAGTGTCCATCTCAGAAGATGGTAGTACTACAGGTGGGACCAACACTCCAGCTGGGAGGTTTGTAGATTCACCCACCTCCACCATTAGAATACTTTTGTCTAATGGCTGCTGTTGTTCCACCTTACAAACTGCATACTGTACTGCACAAGGAGGGATAGTGATTGGCCCGGGGCCTTGCCACTTCACATGACCCACCACGCCTGTTTGTTGGCTAATGAGTGATGAGGGCAGTTCTGAGGAGAGACTATTTATCCTCAGTGAGTGAATCTCATCTTTCCCTCCTACCTCTTCACAATCTCTCAGCAGAGAATGCAGTTTCTGGGAGTTAGTGCCAATGATGACAGGAACCGTGTGGATCTGGACACACCAAGGCCAAGACAGTGACTGTCTCTACAGCTTCCCTTGAGTTGGGGGGAAAACCCACCTCAACTGCCACATACCCCTTGTATGGGTAGTTGGAATCACTCAGTCCCCATATGGCGAGATCTTTTAAAGGAAGAATGGGCACATTGGGGATGAAACGGGAATACCAGCTCTCAAATATAATGGTGACTCGAGAGCCGCTGTCAAGGAGAGCTTTACATGGTTGTCCTTCTATGGTCACATCAGTCATCATGGACGGGCCAACCAATCCTTCTGGGAGTCCACCCTGTGAGGATGTGTGCACGGAACTACATTTGTTTTAAAATATGAAGTTATATCAGTTATATTGATATAATTGTTGTTTTCCTTAATTGGCGCTCAGTGGTTTGACACTTCTGTTCTTTCTCAGTAGCCATCAACTCACTCAAGCCTTTTCCCTCCTGAAATTCACTGTATGTGCTGTACACAAACAAAGGGAATAATTAAATAACAACTATGAGCTCACGGGTTTATTTCAGCATGCATAGTCTATGGCAATGAACAAAAAAAAAAAAAATGTTGGTGAGGTATTTTTAGCAACGTGCTTATCCTGTTGTCTCATCCTCCCTCCCCTGCATCCTCACGCTCACACACAATGTCTTTGTCCCTGTCTTTTGCATTCATCTTATGCCATCTCACCCCCCTCACTCAGGCTCCTTGCTTCTATCTCAGCTGGATATACCAGACGTCCCTCTAATTCGACACGCTAATGTAATTCCCCTTCTCTATAATCATCCATTTTCCCATTTTCATGCCCTCTCCCCGAACTTGAGACACGTCTCGTGGATTCTATTTCACAGCAGTACACCAGACTACATCAGCTTCCATTTCATTTATTCAGTATTTGTTTAGAAACCCCATGCTGGTCTGCTATGAATCAACATTGCTTAATAGAGGCAACTCTCTCTGACCAGGTTAAAATAGATATAATTACACATGGATCTGAAATGATAATAAATCTGACTGAAACGAAAATGAATTGGAGTTCAAATAGCAAACATATTTAGTCTCACAAGATTACAGAGGAAGATTCATCTTACAGGCAGGTAGGATCTAAAAACGTTTAGGAAGGCTGCCTAACTCCACAACCATTTGTAGTTATCCATAATACTCGAAACTCTGTTGCTTTTTGTAATGGAATAGTAGGCACTCGCATTCTAGTTTACATGATAATATTACAGATTTAGTGCCCATTTGAATGTTTATAATGATTGGTGTCACTTTCATTGCTTATCATTGTTTTATTGACATATGCCAACCCATACAAGAGGCATTTCCTTAAATATTTGGTGCTTGAATTTTAGTCATGCTTCTAATTCATTATGTAATGACTAACTTATTAAACTGTAATGATAACATTTAAGACAGTAATTATAAAATTGCTATTTTGCGCATTGCAGCTTCAGCACTCTATCCAGCCCATTTTCTTTAGCTGCTTGAAACGTGTTGGCTGGCTTACTGAGAAAGCTGTATTGACTTGGAAGGTGAATGAGAGGTGCGTCCCTGTGTAACCTCCAACGTGACTGAGCACTGGATGATTCTGCTAAGGAAAGAGGGAAGATCAGAGGAGCAGAACACTGACATCAGGCACAAACATTTGCCTCCAAAGGCAAACATGAATATGAAAGTGAATTGTTCACAGATAGTTATTTCGGCTGTGATGCATTTTTGTGGAATGAATGAGACGGAGTGCTCTAACCTGGTTAAACATGCATCTACATGCATGTAGAGTCCTACAATAGAATACAATGGGATATTTTGCATTGCATTTTGTATGGAAATGACGCAGCATAGCGCTTACTGTTTCACAGATTTGTCTAACAGGATCTGTGCTTTAATTTAAAGCTGATATAATGAAAGGTATTTAAACCGAGCCTCGCTGTGGTGCTCGCGTTAAATTATTATACGTTAACAAGAGCAGGTACAAAATTACAACCGACCCCTGCATTTATATTTGGAAGCGAAAATGGAAAGTGAGAGTCAGAGACAACTGTTACATGTGAAAATAAATGGGAAGAGAGGAAATTACAGGACCGTTCTTTTCATGTATGTCACAATTTTAGCACACAAGCTCCACGTTCCCTTCTAGGAGGAACCTAGAGTGTAACATATGACTGAAGTGCAAATGAGAATAAGTGAAAAATTGTAACTCAGATTTCCTGGCAATCTCAGCACCACCTTCATCCTGACAGCACCGGGCCTCTGGTGGAGAGGTTAAGGTTGGAGCTCCAGGCCAAACCCAGCAGTCGAGAGCCCGCCCTCAGGAGAGAGAGTCAACATGGCAAGGGCACCAAACACATTCAGGATGCATAGGTGCCATTTATCATGGTTGACAACTCCACTCTCAGTGCCATTTGGGTTTATTACCGGTACATTTCTCCCCACATAATGATGTTTTCCTTAGCACTTGTCCTCTGAGACTGACTTCAATGAAAAACTGCAGTGGAAACATAAAGGTGACAGTTTCCCCCCCCCCCCTCCATCCCTTTTATATGAAGTTTGCTTCGTCTGACTGTTAAGGACATGGTAATGAAACAAAGCGAAAAGTGGAGTTTTCTAACTTTTGGCTATAAGTTTGAGAACATTCAGTACCTGAGGATTTAGGCATATCAGCTTCCATGCAGCAGGGACTTAATGCCTGCAGACGTTGGTATTTAGACCTCACTTGTATTTGGGGAAACAAATTCTTTCAGGGAGAGGCTGGGGTTTTCCCCAAATGGATGCATGCTCAAAATTTTGATCCACAATAATAACTTTGCACTAGTAGTTAATTATTCCAAAAGTACATCTACTAGTGCATCTCAAAAAATGTAAATATCATGAATTATTATGCTTGTTCTTTATCGGAATTTAATTACAAAGGATAAGCTGTTATGTGTTTTATATTTATTACATGTAAAGAGAAATATTCAAGCCTTTATTTTAATTTTGATTAATATGGCTTATAGGCCATGAAAATCAGTTTCAGTGTCAAGTTTCTGAAAGTAATGCTCATTTGTAGACTCAATACTTGGTTGGGGCTCATTTACCACAAATCAACTAATCTGTTAATGCTTCATTGCATGGAGACGATCAGCTTGTGGCACTGCTGAGGTGTTACCGAAGCCTAGGTTGGTTTTTAATGGCCTTCACAATGTCAGGATTTTGGGTGGTCTGCTTCCTCTTGGCAATATTTCATAGATTCTCTGTTGGGTTCAGGTCGGGCTAATCTGCTTGGTTGGCCAAGCACAGTAATATCATGGACAGCAAACCATTTGGTAGTAGTTCTGTCACTCTGGCAGCATGCTACATCCAGCTGAAAAAGGAAATCAACATCTCCATAAATGAAGCTTTTCAGCAGATGGAAGTTTAAAGTTCTCAAAATTCTCCCGAATGCAGGAACTTCACAGTGGACTTCAAACACCTCGGATTCTGCGCCTCTCTGCTCTTCCTCCAAACTGAATTTTCAAATGAAATGCAAAATTGACTTTCATCTGAAAAGAGGGCTTTGAACAACACTCCTATTCTTTTTCTCCTCAGCCCAGGGAAGACACTTTCTGACTTGCTTCTGGTTTAGGAGTGGCTTGACATTAGAATGCCAAAGTCCGCTCCTTATGACGTTCTCCCAAGATCTTGAATCAACTTTTCTTGATTACCTTCTCAAGGCTGCACTCATCCTTGTTGCTTGTGCACTTTTTCCAGTCAACTTCCATTAATCTGAATCCACACAGCACTCGATAAACAGCCAGCCATTTCAGAAGTGGCCTTCTATGGTTTACCCTCTTCTTCCTTTGTGGAAGGTGTCGAAGAACATCAACTGGACAACTGAGAGTGAGAATGTGAAGTGAAAAGGAAATATTTTATTAATTTGAGATAAAAAAAACAAACAGATTTTTACCATCAAATTGGAAAGCTTGTAATATTTCATTTGATATATAATGAATATATAATATGTGAAAGTTTACCTTTATGAATTAAATCATCAATAAAAAGTATTTTTTGAGCTGCACTGATGCTGTATGTGGCAGTAAACTATTGTCACTAGCCTTGAACTGTCCACATTACTTTTATCTGCTCCCAGGATTTGATCTTCAGTCAATGTCTCCTTCCCTGAAATACTTTTCTGTTTAGCTTCTGGCTGTATGTGACTTGATTAAAGTTATATTAATATATTGCTATTGAATGATGTGCGCTATACTAGATACACATAACAATATTCACCAGAGTTCACTTGTTTGCTTTTATGAGGTTTCGTGATGGAACAACAGGTACAAACCACACTTCTAAAATCCAATACAAAATAAACTTTATTTGAGCTTTGGAGGTAGGTGGAGGAAGCAGCAGTATCTTGAACAGCCTTGACACTGACTGACACATATTTTATTGCCTGGGGAGAACTAATGTTACTGTTAATGGAAAAAGGGTTATATCTGTTTGCCGTTATGATCAGTGTCTAATATTTGAATATTTGTGAACAAATAGCCTGCAGCTTGATAATAGCTCACATTAACCTGACATTTGCCATGCTGAAACTGAAACTTAAGTCTGGAATTGAGCTACTGCAAATCCTCTTTGCTACACTGGAAACCCTCTCTCCAGCCGCTTAACAGCTGTTTATTAAAGCAAATATCTAATCAGCCAATCACATGGCGGGGGTTCAGTGCATGGAGGGATATAGAGATAATCAATAGGTTCTGCTGAAGTTTGAACCAAGCATCACAATGCGGAAGAAAAGTGAAGTAATTACATGGCATAGCTGTTGGTGCCAAACATGCTGGCTTGATTATTTCAGGGTTTGAGAGTTTAAACAGAGAGGTTGGGGAAAAAATACAGCGAGATTTCTGTGGGGGGAAATGCTGCAGTGAAGGCAAAGGTCAGAGACGAATAGCTAGAGTGGTTCCAACAGCAACTCATATAGCCACTCGTTACACCCAAGGTTTGCAGGGGGGGAAAGTTGCCTAAAAACAGGGGATGAAGCTACACTGGGATGCAAGTTCATGAAAATTGGATAATGGACGATTTCACAAACATTGCCTGGTCTGAAGAGTCTTGATTCCTGCTGTGACATTCAGATTGCCAGGTGGGAATCCGGGGTAAACAACATGAAAACATTGGAATGTTCTGCATCCAGTGCGCTGAGGTGCTTTTCTTATTCTTTATTCTTTTTCTCTGGCAGACTAAGCCCCCTTCTTACCAGCTGAGTATCATTTAAATGGCACAGCCTGCCTGAGTATTGTTGCTAACCATGCTTATGCCTTTGTAACCACAGTACACCCTTTCTTTAATGGCTGCTTTCGGCAGGATAACACACCATGTCAGTACAGTTCATACCATCTCTGACTGGTTCCCTGACAATGAATTCTTTGTACTGAACTGGTCTGCCTGCTCCACAGATCCAATTCCAAAAGAGCACCTGTGGGGTGTCTGGAAAGAGAAAATTGCATCATAAAGAGCTACCCTCAAATCTGGCAATGACTGTTTCTGGAAACCTGTTGAACTGTCATGTACAGTTAAAATATTCTTAGAGACTAAAGGGTGTTCAAATCACTGGTGAATGTATGCCGATGTTTATTGCAGAGTGTTAAGTGTAGGTAAAAAAAAAAGGTGTTCCTCTGTGGAAAAAGAGACGAAACTCTGATGTGTGTAGTTTCCTGCATTCACGCATCATTCTTGGTTATTTGGGCTATTATTTACACCACACCTGCTTTCACACGCTTTCATTATTCCTCCGAGACTCTCATCTCTGCGACGGACCCCCCATCACATCTCCACCTGCTCGCCGTCACCCAGACAGCCTCAGCTAAGTTTTCCCTGTCCTGCCCTACTTTCTACAACTGATGAGACCCCGCTGTGTTGTCCAGCTTGCAGTCTAATACTTTAAATTCTGTACTTTAATAAAGTAGATTAAAGTCTTTCAATTGAAATGCTATTTTTAAACATTTTAAAGCAGTGCCACAGTGTGTCATAATAGAATATTATCATGTGGGCAATAGTTGATGTTGAATAAATGTGACGTATGTTACAACAAGGCTTTAATTAAAGCATTTTTCTTTTGCTGGAATAAAATACAATGAGGCTCGAGTTTAAACAGAAGTTTTCCTGAGTGGTTTATGTGATGCACATAAGTTCTTTCCCTCTCAAAATGGAAAGTCTTCCCTCATTTGAGGCGGAATTGCTTTTTAATTATTTGTGATGTTCCATGAAATTTCAGCTCTCCGGAAAATAAAGTGCAGCACAGGTCATGATGCAGATAGACTCATCCTGCATATCTATTGTCTTATCTGAAGAGCATATGCACTTTGTCTTTGACAGCCGACTGCTAATCATAGCCTTAGAGGACGGATCTCATTAGCACAAGGCACATTCCCTTTTGCCTGTGAGATGGAGTCGATCATTATCTTTGTTGTGTTGGTGATGATGGTGGCGGTAGTGATGACGATGAAGATGAGGAACAAGTGATTGATTTGTGCCAACGGGTACGATCTTTGTACTTCGAATTAAATATGTTCTTTTCAATGAAATTCATTTTCGGCTTCTGGGAACCATCACAATGCTGAAATCAATATTTAATATCCTTGGATCAATGTGACGTGGGGTTTTATTTTGCATCAGTTCTTTTAGTATTTCTGAGCAATAATGTGCAATAGTAAAAGATTAAGAAAAGTACCGATAGTGTGAATGCGTTGTACAGTTGAGATTATGTCTGTCCTTTCCTTAATGACAGGTCTTCAAAGATTTTCTCTGGAGAATAGCCTTTGATTTGCACATGATGGTGGAATTGTGGCATAAAATAATAATAAAAATATTTCCTTTCCATTTTCTTTCCAAGTCTGTAAAGAGGGTCGTTTCTTTCTTCTATTTTCTTTTCTGAATGCAGAGCTTCTCAAAGTTTCAATAACTGACTGCCAACTTAAGAGAGCCAGCATATGCCAATTTAAGGGTGACGTAGGAAAACTGCCCACATCAACTACTTAGTTAGTGTTTATGATGTTTGCTCAGAGGTTACTTGATATTTATAGCAATTCATTCAAATATTTTTCTTTTTTTCAGTCTTTTTTTTTTGCTGATTTCAAGTTTTTGCTTTTAATCTTTTGTGAGTTTGTAACTAAAATCCCATATTTGTTGTTATTAGGAAGATTTTGGTTGACATGTTGATGGCTTCCAGCCACCACGGGGAGGCAGGAGCCTATCGGTGTCATAGGGCGAGAGGCCAGGTACAGCCTGGACAAGCCATCAGTTTGTTGTATTGCTAACAGATAACCATTCACTCTCACAAATGCATCTATGGTCATTTTATGATCACCAATTAACCTGACCAAAAGAGATAGAGAGAACCCACGTAAACAGCATGTAAATTCCACACAGGAAATGTGGGGAGAGTGGATTCAAATCTCTTGCTGTGGGGTGACAATGCTAGCCACCATGCCACCAAAACATTAAGTTCATTGTAAGCCCTGTCTCATGACAGTGACCCTCCTTGCCCTCCCATCTTTTGTCGATCATGTATTCATTGACCCCTTTTAAACTTAATTTTAATGATTCATTTAATATATATCGGGGGGAAAATGTTAATATCTTCTATTGATGGTTATTTTTAATTTCTTGGTTTGTGACTAAGATTTGTCGAACCATGTTGTTTTTCCTCTCTTACCTTCAATAAATATATTAAATTAAACAAAATACAATTTGAAACTTGAAAAAGTAAAATCGGTATTTTCAAGAGGTAAAAAATTGGCTGCTTCAAGTTTATCATTTTATTAAAGTCACTTGTGTGCAGCTGAGTAGCAGGAGTGAGGAGGGCTGTGCAGCGATTGATCTACAAAATGATTTAGTCTGATTAATGCTTATTTGGAGGTCCAGAGTTTGACTGGAACACAAAGCCATCGCACAAAACATTGCAAGTCCTGTTTCAGTTGACAGGTTTGAAAGTATTTCTGTTTATTGTTTGCAGATAGGAGAGGACCTCAGTATGGGAGTGCTGGAAGGGAAGAAGGCATGGAGGGAGCGGGGATGGGCTGGTGATGATATACCCACAACTTCAAATGAAATCAAAGCTCTTCCTTCCTGTGGGGAATTTTCCCTTTCCTTTCCTCTTCTTTCTGTTTTTTTATTGTCCGGGACAAGGTCAAAATCTAATATTTATCTTGTGAAGGAAGTGTATACTTGTGCTTGTTGCTTTTATAATTGAGTCATCACTGCCGGAAAATATAAAAGCAAGGCCATTTTTCTATCGGCAGTTTAATAGGCTGCTCTGCTGCTCTCTCCTTGTCTTGAAAATAAGCAGTGCATAGCACAGACATACTGTCAACATTGCACTAAGTCACCATAATTATAGCAAGGTCTCCCCTGTTCACAAGTACACCCTCATGTGACTGCAGTTATCTTTGCTTCAGTCAGCTGCACTGTATGCACAGAACCACAGATCAGTGAATTGGACACTGACTCTTTCACTCCAGTGATTGTAGTAGAGTGCTATTTTAGGAAAACAAGGCTTACAGCTCAGATAGAAATCTCTATAAACAGATATGATTGTGTAGAATATATAGGCAAGAATTTGTGGCACAAGAAGCTTTTGCAATCCATTCGTTGCCTAAGCAGTATTATATTAATTTTCTTTGAGTACACGCAGACAAGCAGTCCTCGTGGAGAGCAAAAGAAGAAATCATCGACTGAAAACCAATCTCAAAATTGTCTAATGATAAGCTTTTGTATTCATAGTGGGACAGTTAAACAAGTAGTGAATGGGAAAGAGTTGCCTGTTATCATTTACCAAAGAATAAGTGGGTGCTATCACTCCTTTCCTGACAATTCATTGGTTTGAAGAATCAGAATTATTAATCAGAATTATTTAATATATAAGTTAGTAGTTCAATAGTATTTCCTCTATCTTAAGGCATCCAATCCAAAATGAGTTCGAAAGTCTGAAATTTGTTGTCAGGTTTCTGTGCATTGTTTCATTTGAATTACATGATGGGAAGCCAACTCTCACAGTCTCATGGCTGCTGGACAGTATCAAGAACTTTCTATTTTAATATGCCAAGTCGCAGAAATCTACCTTTATTGGCATTTTAATGGCTCCACATCCCATTAATAGGCAGACTGGTTGCATCAATGGTTTCAAGAACAAGAGCCAAATCCAAAGAAATTACTCAGTAGACCTGGAGCAGATATCATTCTGACTATGGGCGGCTTTTGCCAGGTCTGTGACAGAGAAGGCCAAAAACACATTTGTTGATTAATCATTTTATAGTTTTGATGTTTACTGTAACACTGTAAATAGTTGATTGTATAAAACAACGTAATCAGTTAATCAGGCACTATTAGCGTCTTTCTTAATAATCTAGGCGGCTAAGCGATAAAAGAAGCTTTGAACGTCGTTCCAGAACTGTCAAACTCTTGGTTTGGTCTTTCTTTTTTTTAGCTTGACAATGCATTGGTGTGCTGGGGCTTTTTTCAAGTTAGGATAAGAAGAGACGCACAAGAAAACAGCGAGATTGCACCTTCTGCGTTTCCCCACGGAAATTATTCATTTTTTATTCATTATTCAGGTTTCTCTTCAGCACTGTAGCCAGGCTGACAAACAGTCAGAGCTCTTTTGAGCCAACCATCCCTTTAACGTTAATTAATAATGACTTCATGAACTTCTTCACAAATAAAATTTTTATCATTAGAGAAAAAATTACCAGTAATCATCCCACAGATGTAATATTATCTACAGCTACTTTTAGTACCATTGATGTTAAGTTAGACTCTTTTTCTCCAGTTGATCTTTCTGAGTTAACTTCAATAATTACTTCCTCCAAACCATCAACGTGTCTTTTAGACCCCATTCCTACAAAACTGCTCAAAGAAGTCCTGCCATTAATTAATGCTTCGATCTTAAATATGATCAACCTATCTCTAATAATCGGCTATGTACCACAGGCCTTCAAGCTGGCTGTAGTTAAACCTTTACTCAAAAAGCCATCTCTAGACCCAGCAGTCTTAGCTAATTATAGGCCAATCTCCAACCTTCCTTTCATATCAAAAATCCTTGAAAGAGTAGTTGTCAAACAGCTAACAGATCATCTGCAGAGGAATGGTTTATTTGAAGAGTTTCAGTCAGGTTTCAGAGCTCAGCACAGCACAGAAACAGCTTTAGTGAAGGTTACAAATGATCTTCTTATGGCCTCTGACAGTGGACTCATCTCTGTGCTTGTCCTGCTAGACCTTAGTGCAGCATTCGATACTGTCGACCATAATATCCTATTAGAGATTAGAACATGCTGTAGGTATTACAGGTACTGCACTGCAGTGGTTTGTATCATATCTATCTAATAGACTCCAATTTGTTCATGTAAATGGAGAGTCCTCTTCACACACTGAGGTTAATTATGGAGTTCCACAGGGTTCAGTGCTAGGACCAATTCTGTTTACACTATACATGCTTCCCCTAGGCAGCATCATTAGAAGACATAGCATAAATTTTCACTGCTATGGAGATGACACCCAGCTCTATCTGTCCATGAAGCCAGATAACACACACCAATTAGTTAAACTGCAGGAATGTCTTAAAGACATAAAGACCTGGATGGCCGCTAACTTTCTGCTTCTTAATTCAGATAAAACTGAGGTTATTGTACTCGGCCCTGAAAAGCCTAGAAATATGGTATCTAACCAGATTCTTACTCTGGATGGCATTACCTTGGCCTCCAGTAACACTGTGAGGAACCCTGGAGTCATTTTTGACCAGAACATGTCCTTCAACGCACATATTAAACAAATATGTAAGACTGCGTTCTTCCATTTGCGCAACATCTCTAAAGTTAGAAATATCCTCTCTCAGAGTGACGCTGAAAAACTAGTTCATGCATTTATTACTTCCAGGCTGGACTACTGTAATTCATTATTATCAGGAAGTCCTAAAAACTCCCTGAAAAGCCTTCAGCTAATCCAAAATGCTGCAGCAAGAGTCCTGACAGGGACTAGAAAGAGAGAGCATATTTCTCCTGTTTTGGCTTCCCTTCATTGGCTTCCTGTTAAGTCCAGAATTGAATTCAAAATCCTGCTCCTCACATACAAGGTCTTAAATAATCAGGCCCCATCTTATCTTAATGACCTTGTAGTACCATATCACCCTATTAGAGCACTTCGCTCTCGCTCTGCAGGCCTACTTGTTGTTCCTAGAGTATTTAAAAGTAGAATGGGAGGGAGAGCCTTCAATTTTCAGGCCCCTCTTCTGTGGAACCAGCTTCCAGTTTGGATTGAGGAGACAGACACTATCTCTACTTTCAAGATTAGGCTTAAAACTTTCCTTTTTGCTAAAGCATATAGTTAGGGCTGGACCAGGTGACCCTGAATCCTCCCTTAGTTATGCTGCAATAGACATAGGCTGCCGGGGGATTCCCATGATGCATTGAGTTTTTCCTTTCCAGTCACCTTTCTCGCTCACTATGTATTACAGTTTTTGCCCGTTGCTTGAACACTATAAACCCATGCTTAGACTAAAGTAACACAACTTGAAGCTTTTGTTACCATACCTCAAACACATGTACCCCTACCTTAAACAAAAGCGCTGCTTTGCACCCCAGTACCAATTATGCAACACACCTACTCCCTCATGCAACACACATGGTCCTGCATGCTACACTCTATTTCATACATAAGACACTTCGCTCACAAAATGAAATCTCAGGGTGCCATTTGGAAAACACATGTACCCAAAATACAAAACACATCGGGTAATTGCAACCACTCAAATACACACCTGAAGGCACCTACTTGCAAAACCGAACACCAATTAGCCAACTACAAAAAGCCCTCAGCGTAGCCATTCCAAGAACTTTGCAAGCATGGATGGAGGGAGAGCAAGAGGGTATTTTCCCCGGTGCCTAGCGGGAGAGGACATTGCTTGCGATGTTGATGAGGTCCTGTGGCCAGACCCCAACAGACGGCGGGATCCATGAGCCCACTTATGCACAATTGTCATGGTTTTTTGTGTTTACAGTATAGTGTTTTTTCTATTGCAGTACTATTGTGTTGTTGTTGTTTTTTTTGCTTTATCTGAATTCATGGTACTGCAATGTACAATACTGAGTAGGTCTATTTGCGTTTTTGGTTGTTTGGAAATGTGTCTCCTGTAAATATGCCTTCTGAATAAACAATGAAAATCAAGGACTGCAGTGTTTTATGTAAAGAAGACTAGTGTGTTCCCCCTGATCTGTAAGTGTTTGCATATGATGCAAGTATGTGTCATTTTGTCAACAGAGTTACATTTTGACAAAGGAATGTTAGGTTTTACAGTTTTTTCTGAATGCTTAAACTCTAACTGTGATTCCTGTAGCACAATTCCTAAAACTATTCAGACTTATAGCAAAACCACTCACTGAGTTTGCAAAACCAAAAGCACAAAAACTGCTTTGCACTCAGTTTGCAATTTTGTAACACACACTTTGCAAAACTGTAGGCACAATTCACTGCACAACACTCAATTACCAAATTTCCAACACACTCCTAGCAAAAGTATACACATGTATGGCTATCATTAACACTAATTTGCCAACTGTCTGGCACACTTTCACATGTGAAAACTTTCTTAGATAATTAGTTCACTTTGCAATCAGCCTAAGCACTATAATCCAGGTAAGCTGTGTGTGCGGAGTACAATGGAGGGAGCAGAAAGAGTGAGAAGTAGAGGAGGCCGAGGAAGAGGACGTGGAGGTGAAGAAGTAGGATGAAGAGGACGACAAGGACAAGGAGGAGCAAGAGGAAGACGAGGAGGGGGGAGAGGAAGATGAGGAGGGGGGAGAGGAAGGGTAGGAAGAGTAAGAAATAGAATTGCTGATGACATCAGAGCTACAATAGTGGACCATGTCATCAACCGTGGAATGACCCTGAGGGTAGCTGGCCAACGGGTCCAGCCTAACTCGAGCCGCTACACTGTAGCAAGCATCATAAGGACATCTTGAAATGAGAATCGGTTAGTACAGTCACTTCGCACAAAGATTTGTAGCACTGGCATATGCCAATGAGAAACACACCAATACCATTGATGTAAAAATACTGAAATTGTACTTTACAGAATTGCTAGATGACCAGATGCTGGGGCAGAGGAAGCATGTTCACTGCAGACCAAGTAACCCATAGAGTCATTATGGCGATTGCAAATAATCCTATACTTGGAAATGAACACTTGTGTTTGTTTTGATGTGTGTGAATAAACACCAGTACTTGAAGTTTGGATCCCTCTATGCTTATGGATCTATGACAGAAGTATGAGCTCACACTGACATAGCCTACCTTGTGCACAGAGAAAGCAAAAGCCAGATGTGTTTTGTATTCATACCATCAGTGTGCAGTTGGCGCATTGTGTGCTTAGTAGATGATGGCTTGTGTGTACTGTTTGATACGGAAACACCATTTTTACGAAGGTGTGAAGAGTTAATCTAGCTGTGTTCGCTTTTGCAAGAGAACTACAATGTTTTGATTATTGGGTGACAGGTTTTCTTATTTGTGTGAAGAGTTTTGCAAAATTAGCCAATAGTTACAAAAAATGTGCTTAAGCAATCAGAAAAAACTGTAAAAGGGAGTTTTTCCTTCCCACTGTTGCCAAAGTGCTTGCTCATAGGGGGTCATATGATTGTTGGGTTTTTCTCTGTATCTATGAAGCGCCTTGAGGCGACTTTTGTTGTGATTTGGCGCTATATAAATAAAATTGAATTGAATTAATATGTGTTTCCATGTCAAATGTGTTAATAATGCTGGTTTAAATGATTTCCTGTGATTGTTGGCTTAAAATAAAATATCTCCCTCTGTTGTTACTATAGCTTA
Organism: Aulonocara sp. 'chitande type north' Nkhata Bay; assembly: GCF_057382095.1. NCBI lineage: Eukaryota > Metazoa > Chordata > Actinopteri > Cichliformes > Cichlidae > Aulonocara > Aulonocara sp. 'chitande type north' Nkhata Bay. The sequence goes on from NC_141356.1 coordinate 30,282,468, forward strand.
CTGCAGCTTACACCTGCATGTTCATTTCATGCTTTGGAGAGGCAAAATGTGAAATGGACATGGGTTTATTACACGTTTTGATACTGTGTGTTCCCAAAATCTGTATAGAGGTTGATAATCCGATCATAATAGGCAGTTTGTATAGTGAATTTCATCGAGATTATTGTCTTGGAGGAATTAAGTAAAAGGCATACATATATGTGCTGCAATCATTTTAGTAAAGTTAATCTGCCGACAGTTTATGTCTGTGGGTTTGGATGCTAACCTAATCTCTAAGGTTTATAAGTAATAAACTTTTAACCAAATATCTGTTAAGACTGAAATGTGGTGGATGAGTTTGCCTGTCAGTCTAAGCAATTTCCAAGAAAACATTTTCTAGACAAATTAAAACAGTGGCACAGTGGTGCCACAGCAAGGAGGTCCTGAGTTCAATTCCACCGTCAGGCTGCACCAGGATGGGGTCTTTCTGTGTGGCGTTTACATGTTCTCCTTGTGTTTGCGTGGGTTCTCTCCAGGAACTCTGGCTTCCTCCCACAGTCCAAAGACATGCAGGTAGTGGCGATAGGTGAATTGGTTACTCTAAATTGCCCATAGGTGTGTGATGTGAGTGTGACTGGTTGTCTCTGTCAGATGATCTGATATCCTCGTGTTGGTGTTGTTCCCAGACCAATATCAATTCTGCTTACTGTTTATTAAAGAGTTACGGTTAGGGTTAGGGTTAGGGTCCATTGATCGGTGGACAGAGGCGGTTTCACGCAGCTTAAGTACAGTTTTTTGTTTTACGCCGGTTTTTCCTGAAGTCACAAAGGTATGACGTCACAACATTCTGATTGGTCACTTGCAATGTTGATCCTGGAACAACATTTAGTATGATGATCTGGGAACAACACCAACACGAGGATATCAGATCAACCGTCTCTGTCTATGTGTTAGTCCTGTGACAGACTGGCGACCTGTCCAGGGAGTACGCTGCCTCTCGGCCTAAGACAGCTGGGATAGGCTCCAGCGGCCCTGAAAAAGGATAAGCAAAAAAGAATGGATGGATGGAAATTAGTTTAAATAAATGGGACTATGTAAGGTGTGGCACAAGACTAGAAATGCATGCATTATTTCCTAATTTATGATGTTAGAATTGAGGTGACTCAGTTACATAAATAAACAGGAATGGCAGCAGAAAAATCCGTCAGTGACATTTGCAGATTTCCTCTGGTCTACACCTAAGAAGAGAGCTGAATTTTAATGTGAAGTACAGGAAAGCGACAACAACACTGGCCCAAATATGTAAAGGCAAGTGAGACAATAAAACAGAAGGGAAAAAGTAAACACATGGCAGACAGACAGCTCAAAAAATCTAAAATGTAAACCCCCCCTTGTAGCTCCTGCTTCTTCCGCACATGAGGTGGCTTCTTTATGGATGCTGGTTACATTAGCCTCAGGCTAGAAGCTGTTTCATTGCAGACAGCCCATCAAGATGAGTGACAACTGTGGGGGCGGGAACTTGACCAGCTGAGAAGGAGGAGGCCAGGACTAACAATACATTTTCTACCTCAAAGTGAAAACTTGCATATTGTAGCTACAACTCAGAAGTCACTGGCAAGAAAAGGGAAAGTGGGAAAGAAATCTTACAGACTGTTGGATAGAAAAATGTTGCTTTGGTTCTCTTCATACAGTAGAGCCTGTAACATTAATTTTGATTTATGAATTCATTAATGACACATCCTTTACAGAAATCAGCTGCATTTGATTGAGTCAGTGGCTGTCATTAATGGCTTTGGTTAATGTACCATTGTGCTCCCAGTCTATGTGGAGAGCACTTGAGTTGTGTAACAGCTTGAAGAGAAAGCTGCAAATCAGAGGAAATCTGTGGCTGAGTCCGTCAAGGATCTCACCTACGTTTGAAGCTGGTGTCACAAGAGACGAGTTATTTGAAGAAAAGGCCAGTTGGTTGCTTTCTATCCTTTATGGGGTTTTTTTGGAGATCAATAGCTTTGCACCAAATTTTGTAAGACTTGCTATTGATCCTTTACCACCTCCCTGCTCTTGTACTGAGATGGTTGCTCTTGCTGAGAGTCAGTAAAGCACATTGCATGTTTGTTTTCAGCTCAAGGACACTTTGCTTCATTTCCCTCTTCTGCTGTATGAAAGTCACATCTACACTACAAAGATACGACTGCAAGTGCAGTGAGGGGTTTGCACCTTCATGACACGTACATGCAGATTTCAATTGTGAGTGTTATTAGTGTTATTTGAGCACAACAGGGTGCCAATATTCTTCGTGTCAGCCAGAGAAAGCAAAAAGTCAGACGAGAGTTGTTTCATAATAGTCTTGTTAACTTCTTCTATGAAACATTTGTGCACACAAGGCCCTACAATAAAGAGACGCCTCTTCCTCTCTTTGGCTTTTTTGCAAGTTCACTTGATGTGGATGAAACCTTATCGGCCTCAGTCTCACCTTTACACATACCGACATCAGTGAGCTACCTCTGATATTGACCTACAGAAGCAGATAACTGCAAAGGAGCAACAATAAATTGCCTCTTGTGTGGAGAACTAACTTGTTTATATCTGTTGGGCTCTCGGTGGTGTTTGGGGACAAGATGGTAAGTAGTGTGTGTGTTTGTGTCTGTGTGTGTGTGTATTGCACGGATGGGCTGTTGGGGTCACTGTGCAATTTAGCAAGTCGCCAACTGGAGCCAGGAAAAACAAAGAAGGGGAGATAGAAAACAAAGTGGAGACAGGAAATGCTGTCTTAGCGTTTTTCTGTTGCTGTAATTTACATTTTTTGCCAAAACAAACGCTGAGAGGATGTCAACAACACTGACAGCTGTTTGGGTGACAGATTCTCCAGAGAAAAAACAAATAAATATTATAACAGAAAGGGAGATAGCGCTACATCTTATCATGCAGCATAGCAGCCCCGTCGCATTTACAGTATATCAGAGTCTGCAGTGTAATGGAGTGCTGTGTTTGCAAAGAGGACACAGTGGCGCTCACTTATTGCTTCTCATCATAGTAGTGCATTGCTGAGCAATTAAAAAGCCATCAGCTGGCTCCCAACTAATTACCTACAGAGTCATCTAACCTTGTTGTTGATATTAAATAAAGTACTTGTCTGTAAAATGAGGTGAACAGAGCAAAAGCATATTGTCATGCTTTATGCCAGAGACTGGACCTGGACCATATGCTGTCCTTTGTTACAACACTGTCATTATCGTGATACAAATTATGTTTATAGAAAGGGAGAGGAAATGAGCACATTTAAACACAATACATAATGAAGTGAGGGTTTTTTTTTTCAGTTTGCAGTGCACAACAGTAACAGAGGACAATGCAGGACTGAAATGAAATGTGTCGGTGACGCATAGCTGAGGTCAGATGTGCGTGAATGAGATGTGATTGAAGCAAACTGAGTTCCAGGAAATTATAAATATAACATGCGGAGATGTTACTCGTCATTCAGGCATTAGCAAATGTTGCTTTTTTTTTTTTTTACATAAATTTGGGTGACTTGTGTGAATCTTTTATGGGAAAAGAATCTCCTCTTCTCCCAACATGAGGAGTGGAGGAGTTTAAAGTGACACAACGTGAATGTTTTATTATATAAGTCCAAGATGTGAAACTAGCAAATAACTAAAAAATACGTTAGATCACACAGGTTAAAATTTGAGGCATTATAACAGATACTCTGACACTATTTTCCACGAATCATTCAAGCATTAAAAAGGTACCTAATTCAAAGATATCATCTGTTGTTGTGTCTACAATTAACCGAAAATTTAGCAAAGAACCTATTTTAAATCATATATTTTGTTACTACTGAACAGTCTGTCATAAAACACATGGCTTGATAACTTGATGGCTGAATCTATGAAAAATGGCAAAGGTAACACAGTTTTTGCATCAACAAGGTGATTCCTAAAGATTTATTAGCTGAAAACCTGTCATATCACAACACTGTGTGTAGTGTGTCCTTTAAATAATTGAGTACAACTGTACAAGGAGAGGACAAAAGAAGAAGTAGCAGAGCTAAAATGAAGACAAAGGAAAGATGAATAGTATGTGAAAGTCACATCTGAAAGAAAGTGCAGGACCTGACAGATGCATATGGCCCTTCTGTTGATCCATCCATTGTTCACTGAAGCCTTATTAGAAATGGTCTCAGTGGAAGGGTGGTGGTCAAGAAGCCATTCATAAAGGGAAACAGGGAGAAGAGGCTGACGATTGCCAAATAACATAATAACTGGGCTAAAAGTATGTGGCAAAGGGTTTTAACGGATTGATAAATCGAAATATGAAATTTCTTCAAGTTGTTTGGAGTAACATGTTTGGAGTAAGTCAGGAGAGAAGTAAAACAGTGAGCATGGGGCTGTGTATGAGCCAGTGGTGTTGAGGATCGAATTGTGAATGTAGAAAAGTATCATCAGATTTTGGCCCACCATTCAGTACCATCTGGAAAGCGTCTGATTGACAATGGCGTCATTTTTCCGCTCGAGAATGACCTCCAAACACGTTGCCAATTCAGTAAAAGCATATCTGGACAGAAAAAACACATAAATACAACACCATCAGTCATGGATTGTCCTCCCCAGAGCCCAACATCAACTTTATTGAAGCAGTGTGGGATCATCTTGACAGAGAAAAAAAACAAAAAGCAGCCAACACCCAAAGAAGAGCTTTGAATGTCCTTCAGAAAGCCCAGAGAACTATTTTAGAAGATTACTCAGGGGAAAAAATATGTAAAAGCAAGTGAGTTAATCTCACTTAGACTCACACTCTCCTAGACAGTGTTGTTTTTTCTTCAACACTGTCTAAGAGAGCTTAGACAGTGTTGAAGAAAAAACAAAACATGGCCATACCATTCAAGCTCATAAGAATTGCACAAACTCTGTTTTTGTCTTGTATACTCTTTTCCCATAGCAAAATACAAAGAATGAGGGCTGTCTCAAGACTTTTGCACAGTGTTGTGTATTAGGATTTGATCTAGGATATCAAAAACCAAAATAGTCCCTACTACTATGCAATCCTTCACAAAGAGGGAGATTGGTTAGTGTGATTTCTTTTCTTTTTTTTAATGCAGTCATGCCTGAGGATGTAACAGAAGTGTTACATGAATAATGTAAATGTAATTTGCTGCTTTCAAGAGCTAAAAAGACTGTAATTTTGAGATGAGGAATTACGAGTGAGCAATAAATTCAAACATGTCAAAATTGTATGAGTAACCATTTTTTAAAGCAAACCTGATCAGGCTCTGGATCTTCGACTTGTTTTAGAATGGGTTGACTATTTATTTAGAAAATGACAGTAGTGCTATAGCTGCTTAAAGTGGAAATAAATTCACTGTGAGCGGGCCTTTTAAGATAACCTACTGCAGGCCACCTTGTTGTTCATCTAACCCTATCAGGGGTTCCTCTGATGAAACCAATTTCGTATGAAGAATTACACCCCGTTTACCAGCTGTGAGACAAATCTGGGTTCCATTTTCCCCTTGATGAAATTCTCCTGTTGTGCATAGATTTATTAATTATTTTCACAGTTCAAAATCAATGCGTAGGCTCAAACGCAAAATCACCATTAAACCAAAGCAAATGGGAAAGCTAGACTTGTGAGCTTTGCCTCAACTACTGAGGCTCATGAGCACTTGGTGCAAAAGTACCGCCTTTCTTCACCAAGTTTTGTTGCTTGTTTGTTTTTTTCATCCTTCTGTGTCACCTCCTTTTAAAGCCCCAACGCTCCATTGAGAGGCAGAGTGCTGATGGAGCAGCCATGTCCTCGCTGCTGTTGGCCAGCAGAATTAGTTTAGTTCCACTGAATAATGAAGTAGAATGTGTACCCACTGTTCTAATTAAAACCCCTGGTCATTCATCTGTCTAATAGATACAATGCCTTCCAGTATAATTTTGTCCCAAATGTACAATTCCAGACTGTGTTCTCTGCGCTTTGAGCCTCTGCTGAGCAAAACGGCTCTGTGCCAGACATGCAATACGGTATACTTCTTGTCACACTGTCTCTCATACCCACTTGCAAGCATATGGTCATTTACACACATGCAAATAACTCACAGCATCTGCTGCCACTATCTTAGCTACTAAACACATTAAAATGTCAGGATTTAAAACTGACCATTCACTGGGATCCTTGCCCGAATGTTTCTGAACAGCTTAGCAAGGATAACTTATCTCTATCTTTATGTGTATTGTGTGTTTTTTTTACCTTTTCAGAAGCATATTGACTGTCCTTATTTGATCTAATATAGGCCAGAAATTTAAGGATGTTTAGCTGACAACCTTACTCGGCATTAAGCCTGTGAGCCAAACAGCATGCCATCAGCAAGATTAGCATTGTAAAAAAATACCTGCTCAAACGGGAGTCAAAATGCTGCTGCACACGATTTTACAGTTGTTGCATGCTATACAGTCATTTGGTTTACAGCTATTGTTGCCTCAGAAACTCCAGCCAGAAGATCTTTTGTCTTGTCAGGTTGAAGAAGAAGAAAAATATACAAACAAACAACAAAACATAAATGTAACCTCTGTGTTGCTTTTACAAGCTCGTTTCTCTACAGTTACCCAGTTATGTTGTGAGAAATGAAATTCTAATCCCATTTTTGTGCGTATTACCTCTTCAGCTTTTGGCCTGACACAATCAAAGTGCTTTTTTGTGATCCTTTTGCATCATTCTTATTTTAAAGGGCTCAGTCAGAAAAGCAAGTCAGTCAGAAGCAGAATTTTCAAGCACTGTTCTGAGCTAACATTAACAGAAGCTTCAATAGAGTCGTCTGTGCTGCTGACAACACTGATGGTTTTTGTCTATAGGCTTCAGAATTCTGCTCTTTTGTGTGAATTAGAAACTGTTTCGAAAATTACAACAATTTCCTGGTGGTAATTTTGCCTCTGTTATTTTAAACTTTATATGCACTGCCAGAAAGGAATAGTTATATGGACTTGAGCGTGGTGTGGTGTTGGAGGATTAGTGAAATATCGACTGGAGACGTACATCAGTTACAGCGAATAATATTTTGTTTTGCCTGCTAACATCTACCTAATGCACAACACACCATACTCGAGCTACACACCTTTATCCCAACATTAGAAAGAAGATGATTTAGTTGCGCGCTCTAAGCTTTTAGGGTTATGCTTTTAATCCATTAACAGACAGACAGATTATTTTTCTTTTACAATAAATATGCTTTTCTGTTCACTACGCTACATTTGAGATAGAGCAATACTACCTGCTGTTATTTAGTCCTGCTTTCACAGGGCCAGAAAAAATTTGAATAGCAACACATTTTCAGCTACATGGTGACAACACTGATACTTTCCTGGAGGAAGTGAATGTAAAAATATACCAGAATATATATTAAAAAAAATATCAGGGAGGCATTATGTGGAAATATGTATCTGTGAATACAAAGATGTATTCTTATGAGCTGTCTTTTTTGCCACATGGGTGGACTCTCCGATGAAATGAAAGCAGGGCGATGTCCTTTGAAATGAATTATTTGTATTGAATTTAAATTGTGTCTTTTTATAGCATCTGATTTAGCGAAGAGGAGATGGCGAAGTTTGTAAAAGTCAGCAGAGTGGTAGGAATAATCTGACACCTTAAGTGATATTTTGTGTCTGTGCTGCAAGGAATCAGGATAATTCTTTCGGGTTTGCTTATTTTTGGTCTTTTTTCCTTTCACGGCCCCTCGTCTCCCTTCATTCGCTGAAATCAGTGGTTCTCAAGCTATTTCTGCCACGACCCATTTTAGAAGCTCTCGTGTTTGTCTTCATTAACAATAAAAGAGGATCCAAGGTGGATTTTACTTAAACAAAGTTGAGCTCAGAGACATCAGCAGTTTGGTTGTTGTCTCTGAAAGAAAAATCATAATCTTTCACTTTAATTTTCATTAAATAGAGAAGAAGTCAAGAGCAAATGTATCCTTCATTGCACATGCACAGGTACATCAACCACTGTTGTTTTCAAAATAAAAGCTTACTATAAGATGATGATTTTTGCTTTTTGTTTTTTCAATAGGTGACAACTCTGGGCTCCAGTTAGGCCAAAACTGTGTTAATCATTCAGCATGAGTGATGCTTTCACAGATGCACACATGTGCAAGTTATCCACACCATGTACACTACTGCAACCCCATACCACCACACATGCATGCTTGTTAATTATACGCCGATATCTAGCAGCTTTGATTGACTGGATTATGATTTCATGCACATGCACATTTGCAATTTCATCATGGACCTTAAACATGGACAGAGAGCAAATATCAGCAAATATCAATAAAAATGACCCGACTTTCATTTGGAGGATCATCATCGGTTCTGAGTGTTGGATCTCCTTTTTCAAAAATCAGGCTGCAGTGAAAGAATCCTAGCAGAAACATGTAATCAGTTGCAAATTTTAGATTTTTCCCAGCATCCATGTGATGGTGCCCTGAGAATTTGTTCCTCAGTCAGAATGTCAACTGACTTTGAATGCAATGTCCACAAACAAGCTGAACTATAACCCTTGCTATTGTGTGCATGCTCACAGGTACACAGAGGAACAATCTAAAAATAACAGAAACATTGAAAACAGTGTAGAGGTGCACATTGAATGCCTTAGAGTGGAGAGGAGAAAGATTTGAAGCAGGTTTTTGCTTTTAATAGGCAGAAAGTTTTAATTGCAACTTGTATATAGTGTTTTGGTGGCATGGTAGAGTTTTTAACTTGATTTGTCAGTGCAGCTGTGTTTACTGACACTGAAGATCGTGACCTTTTAATATTTACTGTGGGGTTTTGGGTTTTTTTTTTTTTCAGTTTCCACATTTGGTAATTTGAATTATTCTATTTTCAGTTCAATTTGATTTTATTTCTTTAGCACCAAATCACAACAGTAGTTGCTTCACAAAGTTTCATATTGTTAGGTAAACACCCCTCAGTATTAGAAAGAAAGAAAGAAAAAAAAACATAAACCCAACAATCACACTGCTCACACAGGCATTTGGCAACAGTGTGAAGGAAAAACTTCTTTTTAACAGGAAGAAACCTCCTGCAGAAACAGGCTCAGACCATTTGGGCATGAGAGGAAAGACAAAAGAGCAAAGGGAGACAGGATAAAAGATACACTGTAGGAACGAGAGTCAAAGTTTAATAATTGCTGATGGTTAAATGCAGTACTGGTGTGTAAACACACAGGAAGTGAAAAGAGATGAGCGAAGAAGAAATGCTCAGTGCATCATGCAAAGGCCCCTCAGCAGCCTCACCCTATTACAGCATAACTAAGGGATAGTCTAGAGTCACCTGATCCAGGCCAAAGTATATGCATTATTAAAAAGGAAAGTTTTAAGTTGATAGGAGCCTAAAGAAAGTAGCAACAGTGTCTGTCTCTTAAATCCAAACTGGGAGCTGTTTACAGAGATGAAGGGTCTGATAGCTGAGGGCTCTGTCTCCCATTCTACTTTTAAAACTCTAGGAAACACCAGAAACCAGCAGTCTGAGAGCAAAGTGCTCTGTATGATAGGACCCGATCATTCAAGATTTCATTGCTTTCTGGTTTCTGTTCATAGAATTTTGTAGATTCAGCTGTATTAAATGCCATACAGTCCATATATGTCCAATAAGAAAGATACATTTCATACAATACATTTCTCGAGAAACCAAGATAACACTTTGCGATGTAATTACGATGGATGATCATGTCCGGAATAAGCCAGAATAAGAGAAAAACTTTAAAGCAGGGATTCCCATTGAGATTTCAACATTGTGGATCATTACAGTCCACCTTGTTTTATCTCTGGTTTTATGTTCATTCCACTGCAGCAATATAATAAAGTTCTGCGTGAATTAAAGTACCCTTGTTAATTTGTGGCACCAACAACAAATGAAAGTAATGTGTGCCACACTTTATGCAAAATAATAAAGCAAAAGAGAAGTGCATGAGATGGCAGCTGTTAGCCATTAAGTACCTATTTATGGCAAACCTTAGAGCTCCAGAAGGACTTATTTGCATGTATTTGTTTCAGCAGACTGGAATCAGTCCTCCAGTTATAATAGAGGGCTAGCTGTATATAATTTCTAATAGATAAATTAGTGCACATCTTGCTTCACCTGGTTGCAGTATGTCTCTGTATGAAGCATCTACAGCACTTGCTCCACATTTACAGCAATATAATGAGATGCAAGGACTGTAATAATGCAATTACCTGTCTAAGACAGCAGTGCCTTTTATAGCTTGAAATTTGTGCAGGAAACCATTTCAGTTGGCTAAAATGCCATCACAGAGACTTTATTATTGTCCCCGAGAGACTCCATATGTCTGTTTTACTGGCAAAGGAGCAACAAGAGCTGCTGTTCCCATCTTATTATATTAGTGGGAGAAAAACTTTGGAAAAAACTAATTTTACCTACTGTACCAAAGTAATTAAACATCTGCAAATGTCTGATCTTGTGTTTACCAATAAAATAAAATAGGAAAATTGTAAAATCAAAACATGCATGCTCTATTTGTGATTATATATAGCTCAAACATGTAAAGGAACACTTTAATGAGGGGAAAAATCATGCTGCATATCTATACTGTTATGTTTTAGGGATGAAAAGATGTCACATGAAAAGATGTCATATCATTTGATGGGAATGAAAATTATCAACCTACAGATGGCTGACTGAAAATCTTGAAAAACTAATTTCACTGCAGCAGCTCAAACTGATGCTCGGTTGTTTGTGTGGCCTGCACATGTATGCATCCCTGACAACGTTGGGGCCGAGGAGATGAGATGATGGATGGTGGTCTCTTGGGGGTCTCCTCCCAGATGTGGACCAGGGCATCACCAAGTTCCTGGAGTTGGATCGACTGAACCATAATGTTCTAGAGGAGTTTTACTGGTTTTAGATCAGCATGAGGTCCAGTCAGTGGTATCAGTTCTTTCATCCTCAAAAAACTGCCTGTATACTCTCATCAAATGAGCATTGTCATGCACTAGGAGGAACCCAGCACCCAGTGCACCAGTGTAGGGTCTGACAATGAGTCCAAGGATTTCATCCTGATACCTAGTGAAGTTTAGATAAAAGTTCAGGTGTAAGGAAGATCTGTATTCACTCATCTGTCTGCTTTCCCAGGTGTTTGTGATATCACCAGGATTTCATTCTGCTGTGATGCACCATCAGAGTCTAATCACCAAAGCAGCTGAAACTGATTAACAATCCCCCTCTGCTACCTAACTGAACAGATCAATATCACAGCAGTTTAACTGACTCGATGCTCTGATTAAAATGGTTCCTTTATTATTATTTTTTTGAGCAGTGTATATACCTATATGAGTTCTTATTAACTTATACACACTGATGAAACAATACATATTGAACAGCTAGTACTAAGAGCTTAGAGCACAGGTATTGTTGTTGTCTGCTTTTTGTTTGTTTTTTTGAGTTGACTTTATTCACTTGGTGTGACAGAGGAGGATGCCCAGGATAGGGTGATGTGGAAAAAGATGATCCGCTGTGGCATCTCCTGAAGGAGGCAGCCGAAAGCAGAAGACTTTATTCACCCCACTGGTGAGTCTTTTCTCTGTGTACCATTAAAGGGAATAAAAATAATCTTTGTTTATTCCTGCTAATAAAAATAAAAAAAACAGTGTAACAGTTTAAATATAGCACCATTACTTTAACTTCCTTGCAACAATTAATTTGCTCACAGTCTATATAAACCCTTTAAAATGTAATTTCAATAAAAAAAAATTGCAATATAACATTGCAGCACAAAAGCACCTACCTTCTGTGCCAACACAAAAACAAGAGACTCCTGTCCCAGTTGTTTCAGCTTGAAGCTTGTTCAGTCGATACAAGTGGGGGAGTAGTGATAAAATAATTAGCTCACTGAATCAAAATTTATGGATAGAAGTAGTGCATCACTGCCTAATGAAAGCTGCTCAAGCGTTCGATTCATTGGTTAGTTACTAAGAACTTGTCGGGTTGTTATGAAAGTTTTCTGAATTGGATTAAAGTGTTACTGCTCTCACTGATTTGATTCATCATTAGGCCTAGCACAACCAGCTACTTTTGTTTAAGTGGTCAGTAAGAAATACTTGGTGGGAACCAGCGAGACCCAATTTCTTTCCAATTATTTGCTCAGCTGTGCCTGTATCAAATAACGCAGCTGCGAGCTGGATGGATTTAAAACACAATTTGAAATTCCACGGATGCTCTTGCAAATATTAACATGCAGCACGTGGGAACGAATATTCAGCATATTGAAAGTAACACCTGTCGGTCATAGATATGCCTACAGATAACTCTTTCTAACCAGTCTATGTTTAACGCCACTGCACAAATACTCCAAAGTGTCCAATTACCCATGATGCATCTCATGTCTTTCATCACTTAAATGTCACTGTATTATAAGCAATGCTCATGTTGATGTGTACTCATAAATCACCTGTAGCCAGCGGTGGCCTAAAATCTAACATGCTGTTAAGGGGTTAGGTAGAAACTCATCCATAATTTCCCAGGATGCCGGGTGAGCAGTCTGTGCAAGGGAGGTTGCTCCTGCTAAAATGCCCCACGCTACAGGGGGCACATGTTTACTGACAGGCCCACAGAGGCTGCGAACAATCACCTGCTACCACGCGTTCCTTTAGGGGCCGTGCTGTTACATTAATGCATGGGTCTTCATCTCATTATTCATAGCTGCTTGACTCCAGGGGAAAACTGTTGGGAAGGAGGCACTACACTAGCAAATGGATACTGGGTCATCTTTAGCATTCCAGGTGGTACAAAGCCAAAGGGAACATGGCCCATAGAGACGGCACTATAGCTTTGTGTCATGCAAAATGGGGAGCAGGTTTAATATAGCCTAAAATGCACTGATCGCAAAATCCTGAAGCCCTTTTATGTGGTTGCCTTATCAGTTTGACTTTACTTTGACTAAGTAAGTTTGTGTGATTGCTGTTTAACCTACTAATTCGGGTTGTTGAACAATTGAGTCTATGTGTGTCTTCCTTCAGTGATGTTACATGTCTTCACAATTTGAGGGTCTTTCTCTTCCTGGGACTTTAATGTTGCATCGCCATTGAATAGACTGATCTAGAACATTAGTTTTGCCCAAAGGTTAGACGTGTGGAAAGGAACTCACTCAGCCAAGAGTAGCTTTTTTCTCCATAACATGAATGAAGCTCGTTTAATAGTCCTGCAGTTAACCCCCTGTGGAGCCTACACCACAGTAAGCTGCATTACCTTTTGCACATATACTCGTGTGCAGGTGTGCCTGTATTGCTCTGCCTCATGACTCCAAGTGAGCTGATCTGTCAGAACAATGACTTTTACTGAAATGCAGAAGAGAAGATGGTTTCAAGACCTCTGCAAATGAGAAAACATTCGCATTACACTGTGAGCAATCTAGTTACAATTACATTTTGTGGAATTAAGGTATTATTCTCATGCCAATCAGCACACTGTTTATACAACATACTAGTACCAAGCAAACCAATTGTAGTTTTTGATGCCACGTTTAGTTTCCTTTCGCAGAAGCTGAATGCCGGGCTAAGATACAGGTATGGTAATATTTGTTGCATGGCTACACCGGAGCTGAACTGTACTATAAAGAAAGCTTCAGATTAAAGGATGGTGTTTCTGTACTTTGTTTCCAGTATCTAACCTTTGCTGGTTGGAAATATCTGGATGCATTAGAAAAAGGAGAAATCTGACCTGGTGCAGAACTGTGCTGCACAAGCTTATCAGGATACTTGGAAGGAGGATTAACATGTCAATCCAGTATAGGGGGACAAAAGAGGGAACTCATAGTGGCCTTATCTCTACACACGAGAGCATAAGGATTAAATGAGTGCACACTGTGCCACCAAATTATAGGTTGGCTGCTCGTTTGAACTATAATATCTCATTATCCATTTCTACAAGCATTAAGTACAGTATTTGCAAGGTGCGCAAGGCACAATGAGTTGTGCTATGCAACAAAACTAAAGGAATAAGTGTGCAGCTAATTATCTATCCTTTGAAGTAATTAGTAAAATTGAGAAATTGCTGCCGAGTAATGGATTAAAATTTCCTTGCAACTTACCAAATGAGTTGCAAAAACTGTGAAGCTCCAACTTTAAATCAAACGCAGTTACAATTGACTGGACTGTGGCTGAATGATTGAAGACTGCATCCCCTGTGTGTCCTGAAAAAGTTCCCTCTTTGCAACATCAAAGTAGAAACTATGAAAAATAAGCTTATAGGCACGGAAAAAGAAACACGAAAGGGGAATCAGGTTGAATATAACGTCCATACCCTGCTGCTCCAGCTTCGTTGATATTATATGAGTAGACCGAAGACTTCAAAGGAACGCTGTGTCCAATTGATGGCGCAGATTCCTGAGAATTACGCTGAACTTGCAACTGGTATCAGCAAATTAAGGGAAGAAAGAAATAATCATTCCATTTGGCTTTTTATTCCTCACATCTTTCTTTAATCTGCTTTGTCATTTCTTACCGTTGTTTTCTTCTTCTTCTTCTTTTTTTTTTAAATCTCAGGTGGTCACATGGTGTCAGTGGAGCCTAATGACGTGCCAACTGTTGTTATGTTTAACTCGGTCAAAAATTAGCCTGAAGCATCATGTGCAAACACAGAGGTGGATTTTGCTTCTTTTTCTGGTAGAATTTAAAACATTCACAACTGATACACAGTACTTTTTGGCTCTGCAAAAGGGAAGGAACAGAAAGTGCACAAAGGTCTCTGGCTTCCTCAAAAGATGGTGTGAAATTGAAAAAGAACTCTATATTCTGAAAAGACATCCATAAATCACAGCAACAAGTTAGCAGAAAATTCAAAGAGTGGATTGAATCAATTCTTAAGCTCCGCAAACAAAACACCCACTACACAAAGTATATATGTCTGAGGCAGCCACCAGCATGGCACGACGTGATAAAAAACTTTGATTTTCTTCCTAAAAATTCTGTTATTTACCTTAGATTTTTTCCCCCGTTTGCCTGCTCACGGTTTCTTCTCAAGTAATTCCCCAGATTTTATATTGACAAAAAGATCTTTTATGTCTATTTATATCAGGTGCTCCTTTTCAGTTCTCATTTTTAAGACGTTTGTTTTGTGTTACTGGAGGTGTGAGCGCAAGAAAACAAATGTGCCTGCACTTACACGACGATACAAACGCTGTGTTTTCCTACTTCACAAGGAAACACTCAAGGACACGCAGCACTTCCAAGCCAGTGAGGAAATCCCAGTGCAGCTTCAAGGGAAAAGTTTCTGACAGGTTTATTTGGGGACCTGCGTGCGAGCCCAGTGGTTCCTAAGAACTGCTTAATACAAGATTGTTAGAGAACGTGGATGAACTCTTTGACGCCAAGTCTGGAGCCAAGAAAAGCCAGGCCCTCGGAGATAAGAACGAAGCAGTTTGATAGCGGTGAATATTTTAGCACATGACATCAAGATAATTCTTTTTATCTGTCTCTCTCTTTTAACCGTGGACAGAATCCATTTAGGAAGTGTACCCCCTCAAAGTCTTCTTGATGGCATCAAAGTCAAAGTTTGGGCTAATGGTTTTGCTTGGCACAAAGTGCATCTCCCTGCTGAGGCATTCTGCACTTTCATCTGTCTTTTGTATGAGTGGCCTGCCTCTAAACTGTCTGAGCACTCTGCTTTTTGTCCTCTGGATTTATAAGTGCTTTTAAAGGCCTCTTGAAAACAGGTGTGCTTTTTAAGGTAGTTAGACAATTAAAGAGATGAGAGCAGAGCATATATTTACCTTAAAAATAGAATGTGCTTAACATGTATAATTGGCCCTGTGTGAGGTTGGCTGTTTAAATATGCAACACTTATACAAATGAGTGTCACCACAAGTGGAACGCAGCGTGAGGTATAACAAAAAGCCTCCAGCAATCTGTTCACCTATTGCCTAATAACTGTGATCAGGGTATTAAGCTAAATATGGTTTTACTTTGTTGTCCAAAAACCGCAACACCTTAAAAATGATATTAATCATGTCACTGGGTTCATTTGAGACTGTAGTCAGTTTTTAATGTTTGTTTGCTTGTTTTCTGAGGCTGTTAGCTTTAAAGCATCATTAAATATTTTAGTTTTAACGCTTTAAAGCCAAGTGTGTCATATCTGATAAATGAGTTTGGGGAGTTTTTGAGACTTCAGCGTTATCAGTGAGAGTTTTCATCGCCCTGAAAAATCCAAATAAATTGCACAATACATTTTAAAGGAATAAACTGCAAAAATAATGACTGAAAATTTATTAAAAATCTGATACCAGTTTAAACTCATACATATGCAAGTTAATATTTATTTTATCTTTAATTTTTTTGTCTGAAGGTTCACTAAACCAAAAAGAAATTCTGGCAAATATTTCATAATTCAAGCTTTAAAGAGTTAGAGCAGACATTTAACGAAAGGACTAATGATTGTGTTTGTAGAAAATGTAAAAAGCAGAGAATAAAATCATGATGTTTGGGCTTTGTTGTGACTTTTGTGGGGCTTTAAGATTTGAAATCTAGATTTCTTAATATTGAGCTATTCTACGTTCTGATTCATTTTCCTTAACTTTCAATTGGTTATCATTTGATTTCCTTTTTATCCGCTATCCTGCACAATTTCTTAGTTCCATGTACTTTAATATTATTTTATTGGACTCAGGTATTCTGTTCTTCCAATTCCCGTTGGGTATTAGTTTAGTTACACTTGTTAGTGTTTGTGTGTCAGGTTTCCTGTATGCTGCAACTCGTTTAGGCCCAGATTCATTAAAGAGGCACAACAGGAAGTGAGCACAATCCCAAAATAGCGCTCAAAGGTGTGATTAGTTTTATGGGTGATTTACTGGAATGTTTTCTACACACAGGCACATTCAGTTCATTTCAATATCAGCGCTAAATGTCGGTAAATCAGTTTGCGATCAGTTTGTGCGGTTCATTTAAATAGTATAGAGGAAGAAACTCTAAAAAATGCGTATGCAGAAGTGCCTGTCTGAATTCCCACCTCTCCAATGTTGTCACTGAGCGCTCTTTGTAAATGCCAACATCACTTTTCTTTTCTTAAGTCAAAACCCAGTTTTTGCTGGCGTAAAATGTCAGTAAATCTGTCCCTTAATCATTTTCTGTTTTATTTTGCAGTCTTTTGTCCCTTGCATCTTGTGTTGGTTTTATTTACTATCCATAATTTTGGATAGGAATCTTCAAATTTCCCCCTGATTATTCCCATGTGTCTGTCAGAGCCCTAACAATCCTATGTTTCCTTTTTCACTTTGTTAGTTGGTCATCTTTATGTGCTCCCAGCTTGTTAAAATTCAGTTTGGCTTTGTTTATTATATTCACTTCATGAAATTTGTGTTATGGATCTCCAGGCCTACATTTGGATCTATATCCTCACAATTGTTGGCATTTTAAAAATATCTTTCTTATTTTATTGGTGATGTTTTTTCATAGATTTCTTTATTTGAACTTAAATTCTGTTTTATTATTCATCACTATAATGTGCATTATTCCACTTAATTTCAGGTGGTGCACTTTACATTTTTATTTTACTACATGTACTCAGCAAATGTTTTTACAGTTTTGTTTTATAAGTAATTAAAAAGAGGAATAGACGCATAGTTACACTCACAGGCTTCTTTATGATCCACACCTTGCCAGTACTGGGTTGGACTTCCTTTTGTCTTCAGGACCGCATTATGTCCTTTTAAGTGGGTGCTGAAAACCATTGAGACATTTTGCCATGGTAGCGTCACACAGCTGCTGCAGATTTGTCAGCTGCACATCCATGATGAAAATCTACCACCACATCCCAAAGGTGCTGTACTGGATTGAGCTCTGGTGACTGTGGAGGCCATATGAGTACACTGAACTCACAGCCATTTTAAAGGAACAACTCTGAAAGGATTTGAGCTTTGGGACAGGGTGCATTATCCTGCTGAGAGCAGCCATCAGAAGATGGACACACTGTGGTCGTAGGGGGGTCGGCATGGTCAGCAACAATAGGTATTTGAACAATGATCAGTTGGTACTTAAGGACCCAAAGATTGCCAGGAAAATTCCTCCTTTACACTATTACACCACCACCAGCCTGAACCTTTGATCCAAGGCGGGATGGATCCAAGCTTTCATTCTCGATGTCACTGCAGAAATCAAGACTCATCAAGCGAGGTAACGTTTTCCAGTCTTCTGTTGTCCAATTTAGGTGAGCCTGTGTGAACTATAGCCTCAGTTTCCTATTTTTGGCCAGCAGGAATAAGACCCAGTGTGGTCTTCTGATTATGTATCCCATCTGCTTCAAGGCTTAATTTGTTCTCTGTTCAGAGATGTTCTTCAACATACATTGGTTGTAACGAGTTGTTATTTGAGTTGCTGTTGCTTTTCTATCAGCTCAAAGCAGTCTGTCTTTTCTCCTCTGACCTCTGGCATCAACAAGGCGTTTTCAGCCAGCGAACTGCTGCTCACTGGATATGTTCTCTTTTTCGAATTAACAGTCTGAGCAGCTAGTCTAGTGTTTGCTTTCCTTTCTTATTCCATTAATCAACTTACATCCCCTTGCTTTGTGAGTTGGGGATCTTTGCAAACAGCCCAAATCCTACATTGGGAACCGCTGGACGCTGCTGTAAATAAAGAAGTTAGAAATCTCTCTCTGCCTCAAGAAACATCAAAATGTTAGTAACGCAATATGATGCTGTTGTGCAAATGTGTAATTTTACAGAAGAATAACTTTTATGAGCATAATTATATTGTTGCATCGGCAATTATATTAAAACAAAGAATCCTGGTGCTTTTTCTTTACATTTCTTTACATTTTCTTGCTCCCATGTAGCGTAATTTGATCACTAGACGTGGCGATTATTACACTGAGCATGTAAATGTTCAATTCAATTTTAGCTATATAGTGCCAAATCACAACAACAGTCACCTCAAGGTGCTTTATACTGTAAGGTATGCTAAAATAATAGGTACAATAATAGGTTATCTCCCTGGTATTGTGACAGATATGTCTTTTCTTTCTTTTTCTCATTTCATGGCTCTTTGGTGACTTTGGGGTGTTGTGATATACCTTGAAGCACTAACGGGCTGTATCTGAGCTCACTTTTAGGAAAATCAGAAAGAAGACCAGACTCATGGAAGCCTTTCATCACTTGTGGAGAATACTTCACCACAGAGGTGGACACATACAGATCTGAATTCTACAGACAGCAGCTTTAAGAAAGGTGCAGCACTCAAAGCCATCAGTCTGAAAGCACTCATTTCAGTCTAAGATGTTGCAAGTGAGACAGCTTGGCAGATCAATACTACATTTCCTCTGTGCAGGGACTTAACAAATATTCTCAGAGGATCACAGGGGGACGACTCTGCATTGGATTGATGCAGTGCAGGTGATTTGTCTGACAGTAAGGGTGAGCATGTATATCCACAGTTCCAGCCATATAACTTCGGGTGTCGTGTCTGCAAATGTCAGCATAATGTTGTTTGAGTAATGAATACCAGCGAAGGAACACTTTAATGCCTCTCAGACAAAAACGCTGCTGCATCTCCACAGCATGAGCGGGTAGTGTGTAGGGCTTTAATCCACTTCCACAGACTGCTGTAAGACTCACGAACAGGTAGGCAACAGCTCCGGATTAGTGAGCAGCTATTTGAAAATATAAACTATCCCTTTAAATAGGAAAACACATATCATCTACCCATGAGCAGAACCATGCTCTATTTTTATCATATTATCATAAAAAGTCGGAGGGTAAAGATTAATGTCTGTTCAAGGTGGAAGAAATGTGCTTTACGAATGAATATATATTGGGCACAAAGCGGAAAGGCTATCAAATATTCAAGTGTGATAATCTTCCAGGAAGCTGTTTAAATTACATCTTCCAATTTATCTGTCTCTTTCTTCATGTTTTGTGATTTATAAGTATCACAATTGTTAATCAGGTCACGTTTTTTTCCCCCTTTCTCTCTCTTTCCTTTGCTCAGCCAGTTACAAAAGAAATGTAATCCAATATCTGAAAATCCGATTTAATGAACCTTTTCTGTGCTCAGTCCAGAAGACTGGGATGTAGATTACTGTAATGAAAAAGAAGATAGAGCTTACTTTGAGGGAGCATCACCAAAAATGCAGATGATGGCTTGAAAGCTGTTAAAGTGAGTTTAATTTATCACGGTCTATTACAGCATGTACAAGCTTTCATGATCAAGGCAATGACCCGTTTTCCCAAACAACTACACAGCATGCGGTTCGAACGTGGGAGTGAAAATGTATTGGGCTTGATTTATCAAGCAGTGGAGAAATTTCTACCGCGAGTTCTGCTGTAATAACATGCAATCTACAATCTGATCTGTCTCTGCATGATTTGCATTTCTGCTCGGTTTTACTCTCCCCCCCTCTTTTAGTGTTAATTTTGCATAGAGTACATGCGCCTCGATTTACATCCGCTGATATTTCAATATTCATAATTCAGAAAGACACTTATTTAACACAGATTTTTATATTTGAAAATTATAAGGGGACTCAGGGGAGATATTAACTCTGTGCTGCTGAAAATAAAGACTCATTGTCAAAAGCGTCATCCTCGCACCACTTGTCCCCCTACTTTTGTTTTTAATGGGGGTCGTTAAAGGTGAAGGGTTTCTTCCTGTGAGTCTGCTCTGAATGCTGCGGTTTCAATTAAAGAAAATTTCATCTTCTTGCCTCGCAGGTTATGAACCGTGCCATTTAAGTACTTTCTGGTGTCTCTGACAAATTTCTACAACTCGTATGTCTTTGATTCCTTAAAAATTTCCCTGATAGTCAGAGTCTCTTCATGTGCGATAGTAGGCGTTGTCTCCAGCTTCATTTTTTCTTCCATTTCCTTCCTTAGTTCAAGTACACTTCTAAGATTTCCTTCTACCCACTTCAGAATTTTAAGCTAGAAGTTGTATCAAGTACTGAAGCATGTTCTCTCATTGCTCGGAGGGCTGCTTAGTTCACCTTGATAATGCCCTTCCTTCAGGTCTTGAGCACAGACTGTATATAAAAGATGGATGTAGCCCTCAGGTCTGAAAAGTTAAATCAAAAGTGAAGCTAATGTGGAAGTGATTCGTTTTTTCTTTCTTCCCTTCTCAAGGCCAGCAGCGTGTGACTAGTCTGGATGGAAAAAGACGTACAGAAGTCGGTGAGAATGTAATGCTACGGCTCATTCGACCTGTGACCTCTGTAAATTCTCTCCTGATTAACTGAGGATCTCACTTGTTAGATTGAAATCTTAATGAATGCAACATGATGATTATTAAGTCCTGTTGGTTCCATTTAAGCATCAGTAGATGATAAAGCAACATGTAATTTAAAGCAGGCCTATGAAATAATTACTCATGTGTGCAGTGTGGCCTTTTGTTCTTAGATCTGTTTCTCATTCAGTGCACTTTGTTTAAAAAATGCCAAGATGAAGCCAGAACGTTCTTAACCTGTGGGGTAAGTTATGGTAGCCTATAGACAGATCTTTTTTTTCTTTCCTAGGAGGAGGCAGAACTTGAGGTGGCAGAGTTTAAGGTGCTAGAAGGGACAGGGACATTAGAAATGAGTATATCAGGCTGAATAGTTGAAAGTTACAGACACCAGACTAAAATGGTTGGGACATATACAGAGGCAAGGGTAAAAGGATACTGAAGATGGATCTGAGGAGAAGAGAGGCAGAAGGAGAAGAAGAAGACCATAGAGAAGGTTTATTGATGTGAGTTACCTTCTTCAGTTTAGCCTAACATTATTCAGGAAGAGCAGGAGGCTGAAACAAGTGAAAGGTCTCGCCAATAAATGGGCCCACATTACAGTCAACAGCAGAAGGGAGCATTGTCATGCCAGACAACACACTGCTGTATTAACAGTGGAAAAACCACAGGTGGTACCGCCCTCATACACAAACACACACACACACAGTAGTGCCTGCTCATGTGTTTTTGCTCACTGTAATGCACGGATACAGCGTTACACTGATAAATAACACAGGGATTGCTGATGTTCTCTTCTGGAGAGATGATTGCTACCCATCAGTGACTAATGACACTGTGGTGCTGTACTCACCTGCAGTCTTTGAACCGCGTTCTGACAGTTATTAACTTTGCTAAGTGCCCCTCTCCCCTCCCCTCGCCCACCACGCCCACCCTCAATCTTCCCCAGCTACTACTGCTATGTTTAATTGTCTTCTCTGGATTACATGATGTAATAGTATTCATTCACTCTCTTGTCCATTCACCTTCCTGAAATAGTTAAATATCTTATAAACTTACAAAATCAGCACATCACAACCCCACCCAAAACAAAGACTGTGGGTTCAATGGGAGTGTGTTCATTTCAGTGTGCTCATTAACCTGTCTTTTTTTTACATTATTGTTTAATATTTAATGTTTGAGGATCCTATATCGTTGCTTAAGGTGTACTACAACAACAGGTTTTCTTGTTTTGTGCAGACATGACCAAAAGAAAAACACTTTTTGTGTTAAACCAGAAATTACACTCGAAATGGCTACTTTTCTGCAATTGGGTCCACTTAGGAGCCATTAAAATTTTCACCTCCTTGGTTCACTGAGTCACACTGAAAGCCACACATCTGAGAAAATAACAAAACACATTTGCTTTCACCTCTGAAAGCAAAAAAGCCTGCTATTGTGTTTTGCAAAGTTCCATTAGGGTGTAATATATGGCTATAAACTGTGACATAAATATACACTTTGGTGAAAAATGTTCAAAATGGGCAAAATCTGATTTCAAACCAGTGTAGCTGACATTTTCTGTGTGTGTGTGTGTGTGTGTGTGTTTATATATATATATATATATATATATATATATATATATATATATACACACAGTACTGTCTTGCAGTGTATTGTTTTTTATTTTCTTTCAGATTATGAGCGTCATCGACTAATAACAGAGGTGCATGAACATGATGTGTTTGCCACGTCTGTTAGATCACCCTTCTTTTATGTCATCTCTGACTTTGTGGTTTGATATTAAACACTCCAGAGCAGGGTGTCAAGGATCTATTCTAATTGTATTTCTATAACTATGTCTTGCTTTTATGTGAAAAGAAACTCACACATCTTGGAAGCCAGCTGTACTTGTTTTATAAAACCTGCCGTGTGTGAGGTTTTTCTCTCTTGTGCTGTAATGCAGCGTAAACGGCAGAATTTCCTCTTTAGATGCTGTTTTAAAGCCCCCTCGAGTAACACTGTAAAAGAACAATAGCACCTCAGAGTTTATGAAGGAATTTTACTCAAATGTCTTTACTTGTGTGAGGCTTAAGATTTATTTGTATATATATATATATATATATATATATATATATATATATATATACACACACACATACGCACATATCTGTTCTGGAAGTCTGTGTTAGCAGTGACTCACCATGAAATGGTTGCCAACAATTTCTGAGCACGGCTCCACTTGCCTGACTACATTTTTTAATTTTTTTTTTCGCATCCAGGCACATGTACAGTTCTGGAATATAGTTAATTCTAAGGCGACTCAGTGTGCCGTTTCTGATAGCTCTGCTCTTACTCATGCAGTCATACGCACTCTGTTTGCCTTTTTCACCCAGAGTCTCTCCACAATTGCTGGAATATTAGCAAAGTCCCCACACCAGCTGCTAGGTGATAGCCTAGCAACCTCTTCAAGAAAACAAAGTCAAAACCTCAGTGTAAAAGCGCAATTTAAATCTGTCAGGCCAGAGCCTGCATGTAATGTTTACTTTTTATGAGTATTTCTCTTTTTTTAGACGAATTTGCATAGTGCTGGCATTTTGCCTTAAAAAAATGAAATATGATTAAACTCAACCTAGCCTAGTCATCATAGAGCTAGATCATAGAGTCTTCACACTTTATTATCTTTTTTCTTCAGTCACCTTTAGATCCAACCTAATGTGTGTGTCACGGGAGCCCTGAGGCTAGTGCATGAACTAGGACCCAAAAGCAGATTAAAGCACGGGAGGCAATGGTAAGGTTTCAACTAGTTTATTTCACTTAAGCACAGGAGTTAATTAATGACAACACAAGCAGGGACTCTTGGCAAGAAGGCGTGTAGGTCTGAATTGGCGGGGGGAGCATGAACGGGTCTGAGGGAGGTGGATGGACAGGTGAGCTCCTTGAGTGGCAAGTGATGGCATCGACTCCAACCTTGTTTTCCAGAGATTCACAAGAGACGGTGGCAGGAGGACAGGCAGGTGGAGATTGCAAATGGTGCTGACCTAAGCGGTGAAACATATGGCAACAACAACGTTGTTGTAGAGACCTGCGTCCAGACTATCCAGAGCTACGGGTAGTGGGATGTTGGAGTACGAGACAACCGGATGCACAGGGAAGAAAAGCTAAGTACGAGTCTTATACAACAGACATGAAACGAAGAGGCCTGTTACTAACATGAGGTTAGTTGACAAACTGGCAAACGAGAGATGAGAACACTGATCTTAAATACCGTCTGCCAATTGCTTGTGGACACAGAACAGGTGAGCTGAGCAGGTGACATGATGAGGGCTCCACCCCCCGGGGGGATACCAGGGACACTGGAAAAACACTGGAGCTCACCTGGACCATGATAGTGCATTCCCGGGTGGGGAAAACTACCTCAAATAGCCACACAATGCTGGCTACAAAACCATGTCACGCAGAGAGGATAAAAGATGGACTACCACAGACTTCTCATCTTCTCATTTCTCTCACCCATGTTCTTTAATACAGCTGAGTATTTTTGGCATTGCCATCTTGGTGTTTTTAAATTGGATTTATGGGGTGAAGATGACTGAAAAAGCATGCTCATTGGCTAACATCTTGTGAATGACAGCTGTTTGCTAATGAGGATATCCTCAATAATCTTTTTTGACTCCTAGAATGACCATAATTCACTTAATAGACTTAATGAATATATAAAGTCATCATCAAATGATATTACTGAGGTCCCAAAGAAATGTATCTGAGTAAATATTGGGAAAAGATTGTTTATGCTTCATCCATCATTTACAAAGTCTATCCTCATAGACTCACAGGACAGCAGTGTTGGGTAAGTTACTTTAAATTAGTAACTTAGTTACATTACTAGTTACTTCTATCAAAAGTAACTCAGTTACTTCAAGTTACTCGTTACTTTCAGAGTAACTAGTTACTAGGGAAAGTAACTTTGGTTTTACTCAGAATTCTCTTGTTAATGTGTTGCTTTCGTAACTGGATACCCAGCATGTTTGCCAGTCTTCTAGCTTGCTTACTTGCCACAAGTGCACTGTGCCACCTACCAATAGAAAGGAAAAAATAATGTGCACATTTCCACGAGAGAAATCCCACGCCTGATTCTATCCTAGCCTGCTTTTTACATCCAACACAAAAACTGCAGTCGTGGTGCTTTTGATTGTACTCAGAACTCGGAAATTCTGCCTTCTGAATAGGAAGATGTAGGTAACACCAGACTGCAGATGAGCTGCATACAGAGCTGGACTGGGACAAAAAAATCGTCCCGGGCATTTTGACTAGAGACCGGCCCACCATTATAGGAAAAATCATAAAGCCTTTGAATGAAAATAAACACTGTTGTGACAGTGATGTTCACTGTTCTGATGGTATATGTATCAATCTATCAATTGTTTGTTGCAAGACTCAGATAATTATTTTTTTTAAAAGTGAGACATTTTAAATGAGAATAAGAAAGTATTTCCTTGTGCCCCCCTTTCCCTTTTAATGCCCTACATGGACCCCTGGCAACACTTTGCTAGACCCGCCCCTGCACAGTTACCAGCTGTCAGCTGCTTAGAAAAGGATCCTGGTGTTATTTGTCTCTCAGAAACAGTTCATAACGTCCCTTCAACTCATTCATGTTAACTAAAAGGTAAACCTGTTTCTCCATCACAGCTCTGATGATTCAGTAAGGACATCTCCTGGTTTCATCTTCATGTTTCCCTCTCATCACAAAACCAAACCGATATCATGACCAGCAGGTTTACAGCTGTGGCTCCAACAAACATCAGCTGATACTAGAAATTAATATTAAATAAATTCTAACAACAGCTGATCAAGCTTAAAAGTGCTGCTGTTGTCTACCGCGACATCCACTGGTTTCCTCTTTCTGGCGCAAAGTGGGCGATAAATAAACAAGAGAGAAAAGCTGATCATTGATCAGTTTCATGATTGAAGTAGAAACAGGAGAGAGAGGGGGGAGAATGAGAGGAGAAGAGGCAGCTGTGCAGCAAAGACACAGAATAACTCCAGCTTTGTGTCTTTTTCATTGTAGCTGAAGTCCGGGACAAAATGTTCCTTTTCACCTCAATACAAAACGCGTAATATTTTCTCTGAATACGAGACAATTCTGTTTTTTACGGGACGGTTGGCAACTCTAATAATTAACCTTATGAACAAAATAAAGTTCAACATCAGTAACATAGCACCCACCCAGGTCTATAGAAACACGCAGTACGAAAAAGTCAGCATAACGAAAATAAACTCCACCTAAACTTGGTTCATATCTGACCCAGATGGACTGCAGGTTATAACTTCTTACCTGAAGTTTGCTAATGTTATTGAATCTGTGGAAGCTCCGCGATAGCCACCACACGAAGTAACGAATAACGAGCCTATCTAAATCCCAGTAACGAGTAACGCGTTCCCGGTTTTGGCATAATAACTAGTTACCGTGCTCGTTACCACAATAATAACGTAGTTACTGTAACGCGTTACTTAATAACACGTTAGTCCCAACACTGCAGGACAGCCAATCATTTGAGAGCTGACTTAAATTAAGAGTGTCCTTAAACTAAACGTGCAAAATGGCTCTATTTGAAAAAGAAAATGAGCTGAGACAGTGCACCAAGGCTCAGCATAGAGACAGACATTTTAATATTGTAGCTACTCTAATGGAGCCCAACACTAAAAACACTCTAACTAGCTAGAAATAGCACAATGTGTTTTACAATAGGCTTTATAATGGTGGTGGCTGCTTTGGTTGATAGGTAGGTTCCGGCTTGGACCCAGCAGTCCAACCAGATTTATTGAACTGGTTTTCTTGACCATGTGAAATACCTGTTGGAACATTTTTAATCATTTTATGTGATGAATTGTGCGTTTTGATTTGCAGTTAACTGTAGTAACAAACCATGCAAAGAAATAAGTTTGCTAGCTTTTGCTGACATCTCTGCAAATCAAAATGGTGACAGCCTTATTGCTATAACTGAGGTTTCAAAATGCAAGACCACAAACCAATGGGTGACATCACAGCGGCCACACCAGTTTTTTATATAGATATTATGATTTTGCTCCTGAAGTAATGAAGGTCTGAAAATAGCAACGTTGCCTGTCCAGCATCTATCCAGTTATTTTGTCTACTGGTACGTAATAAGCCTCATGCGTTTGAAAGCTGCACACTCACGTTAACTCTTGATTAGAAGTAATTTATTTTAAACAAAGGAGTCGTACATTTATTTAATATTTTGATTAATCATATTTAATAGTGTAGTCGTATTTATGCTATACAAGAAAGGTAAATGGCAGTACGACACTTAGCAACGCCCATGCTTTACAAATATTCTTTCATTTTAATTAGTCTCATATCACACGAACAGTTGTGTAGTTGTTTAGCTGTAAACAATATTAAGATGATGATGTTATTGTTAAATTCATTACCACAACAAATATAAAGCATTCTCATGCAAATGTTCTGGATATGGTTTTGTTCTTCTACGTGATACAGCATGTGTAAAGAGACAACACAACGGGTCATTTCCTGTAGCTGCTAGTTGACTGCTTGGATAATTGTGCAATGAACCAACTATTTCTTAAAATTTATTTTAGGCTTTATACTTTAGTGTTAACCTTTGACCCAGGGAGCACCACATCAGCATCTTCACACTCATAAGAACCCATGGTGGATGATTCCAGCAAGGTCAGTCTTTTTCAATTATTGATCTCTCTGTAGATCAGTGCCAGTGACCAATAAAATGTAAAGTCAAGGACTGCCTAATCCAATCACTGCCAGCCAAAGGGACTATATCACTTCCTGCATCAAAGGGCTTTATGATTTGGAACCAATCGACTTGGTTGTGATGCTGTAAAACATAATGGATTGCTCACATATCGTCAGCATCAGGGCTTCATGGTCAGAGGGCCCGGTGGCACCTGTGTCCGGCAGCCTCGCCTCTGTCAGTGCGCCCCAGGGCAGCTGTGGCTACAATGTAGCTTGCCATCACCAGTGTGTGAATGTGTGTGTGAATGGGTGAATGACTGAATGTAGTGTGAAGCGCTTTGGGGTCCTATGGACTAGAAAAGCGCTATACAAATGCAGGCCATTTACCACTCATGATTAAGATGTGCAGTTCAGCTACTGGATTAAGAGAGGACTGGGACAGACTGGGATTTAATATGAGAGTTTCAGAATTTCCTTTTGAGTTAGAGAGAGACAATTGCATGCCAAATATATAAGACAAATGAAAATAAATACCTAAGCTAATATTTATTGCACCTACAGGGTAATAAATATGTTGAAGGTCAGTTAAATGCTCAACCATTCATTTTCATTCATTCAACATTTATTGGGAACACCTGCATGACTAACTGCACAGGACAGATATGGGTATAAAGAAGAGAGAGGCAGAAAAAAAAACAGCAAAGATAGACCAGAGTGAAAAAACACATGAAACCGTTGATTTCAGGAAGATGTTATTCTCCAGCCAACAGGGAGCATGAGTTGCCTAGATACGTGTTGCAGGAAAGTTTGTAAACTGTTTCACAGTCTTTGGTGACCTGACAGCTCCCCGCATCACTTGATTTTTCACTTTAAGCTTGACACTGTTTTGACTCCATCAAGTGTTTAAATCTGATACTGGGACTTTACTTTTTACATCATATGTAGTCTTTTCCTTTTTAAAAAAAAATGAAACTACATTCCATAAAAGCAAATGTTTTGATGGTTGCTAAAACTTACCACATGACTTAACAAATACTGACATTTGGCACAACTATGACACTGGTGATCCCTTGTTTTTTTACCCAAAAGCCAGCCTACAAAGCTCATTACATTTCCATCAGCTTCTGTTGTCTAGTTTTGTTTTGCTATAAATCAGCGGTCCCCAACCTTTTTTGCGCCACGGACCGGTTTGTGCCCGACAATATTTTCACGGACCGGCCTTTAAGGTGTCGCGGATAAATACAACAAAATAAAACTAGTACCGGTACCGAAAAAAATAAGATTTATTCATAACGCACGTGAAAAGACCCAGGAAAACCGAGTTAACGATAAAAACCCTGAAAACCATACATTTCAGACCTGAGCCTCAACTCTCGCGGCCCGGTACCAAACGACTCATGGACCGTACCGGTCTGAGGCCCAGGGGTTGGGGACCACTGCTATAAATTATCAAAGGCTAACATGCTAAATGAAAGTTTTAGAGAGGAAAAACATATTTAAAAATTATTAACAAAAGACGGATGAGTAAAAATGACCTAAAATTTATTTGATTCTGTATCCAAAATATATGATCAGTACGGGAAGAACAGAAAAGCACATATTCTTCCAATATGGCTAGTGTTGTGCTAGCCACGTTAAGCTAGCTTAGTTGCTTTTGCTGGTTAATGCGTTTGCAGCCATTTGTTACCAAGGAAAAACAGGTACAAGCAATTAGTTTTAATTATTGGACTCAAATGTGTAAATCCTAATGCCGTATATAAATTTCAGTGTACACAATACAGAAAGAGGTGAAACCGCTGCAAAGAGCTTATTGAGCACATGAGAAATATGAGGTTTCAAAAGGTTTATTTTATATTGCTTCTGAAGTTTAAAGTTGCTGTCTTGTTTATTATTATATATATTGTATAGTTTTCTGTCAGAAAATATTACATGGAATAAGCATTTCATACTGAAAGAGTACACTGTAACAAGTAAAGCAGGCATGTCCAAAGTCCGGCCTGGGGGCCAATCACGGCCCTAGGTCAGATTTCATATGGCCCCTCGCTCCTACTTTTAAAATGTATTATTTATGGCCCGCCAACACAAACAGAATTTAAAAAGTGTCATTTCTCTCTTCACCTCATGGTAGCAGCACCAGTAAGTCCCATAGAGATAGTGACATTCAGCAGCTTCAGCGGATCTTTACATTATTTTACTCTCAAACGTGAATGAAAAGCAGGCTTATTTTGTTAAGGCTTGAAGACCTGATCACCATAATGTTCCTTTTTGTGTTATTGAAAATAAAATGTTAAAAAATGTTTATGCTTCAAAAAAAGATGAGGATTATTGGCCCCTCGGTGATTTTCCATTAATAAACATGGCACTCTTATAAAAAAGTTAGGACACCCCTGCAGTGTAAGGACTAAGGCTTATGTACAGTACACTACATATAAGCACTTCTGTACTTGTTTAATTTAATATACTTTTTTGGGGTAAAATGCTCTTGTTTATGATGTTATCCTTGCATCTTGTACTCAGTTTATTACAGATAACTTAAGTATAGAGTTTCTAAAAATGAAAGGTACTGTAGTTGCTCTGTTTGGCTCTGTTGGTTTTCACTGCTCAAACTCACCCATTCACTCTCAGCTACTGTTTCTGCTCCAGCCGTTCAAAAATACATTGCTTCCTCGACTATCTTTATAGCTCTCTCTACAAATATACAAATCCTGTTTACACTGGATTGAAGATGGGTGTCACAGTTATATACATTATTCACACCTGCATAGGTTCTGTGTGTGTGTCTGTGTGTACCTTTGCAGCATAGTTGCACGGATCTTCGTGTCACTGTCTACCCCGTGCATGTGAATATGGAAACATTTTTTTAAAGCATGCCATTGTCAGACACCATCGGTACAAGCATGAAATTGACTCAACACAAAACTAAACTTTTCCAGGTAATAGAGTTTTATAATATTAGTATTGAACAGAACAGCTTGGGATGATTTTCATTTGCACAATGATAACACAGTTTTGTTCCTCACAGTGAAACACTGGCTGCTACATTGCTGTATCTCCCTTTTGTCTCTTGGCGTTGTTTATACAAAGGTGGCATTCAGGAGTCAAATTAATACTGCCGCTCAGTGTTCATCATTTATAATGAGCAGTATAATCAGCCAATTACATTCATAATAGTCTGTACTGATTTCCAATTTACCAGGATATAAATTCTTCTCAAGGTTTTATAACTTTTGAGAGGGAGGCTATCAGTAGGTCAGATAGCAGGAAAATGAACTCACAAATTGACACAGTTTTAAAGATATTGTATCTGTTCATCTAAAATAAGTAGAAAACAACAAATCTAAATAAAAGGTGTTGTACTTGGACTAAATGCACTAGTCCACACTTTTCCCCAGGCTTTTAGTATTTATAAGATAAGATAAGATAAGATAAGATAAGATAAGATAACCTTTATTAGTCCCACACGTGGGAAATTTGTTTTGTCACAGCAGGAAGTGGACAGTGCAAGAGTTATGAGGCAAAAATTAGAATACAATAAGAATAAATACAGTACACAACTGTACAGAATAGAATAAAATAAAATACTATATACAGTAGAATAAAATAAAATAAATATACAATAAGATAAAAATAGAATACAAATACAAATGCTATATACAACTGAGTAAAAATACAAAGATGACAGAAAGGATTATTGCACTTAGTATTATTGCATATGTATGGATGTGTGTGCTTGATCAGTTAAAGTCTTTATTATGGAGTCTGACAGCAGTGGGGAGGAAAGACCTGCGAAATCTCTCCGTCCCACACCGTGGGTGCCGCAGTCTCCCACTGAAGGAGCTGCTCAGTGCTGTCACAGTCTGCTGCATGGGGTGGGAGATGTTGTCCATCAGGGATGACAGCTTAGCCGCCGTTCTCCTGTCACTCACCACCTCCACTGGGTCCAGAGGGCATCCTAGAACAGAGCTGGCCCTTCGGATCACCCTGTTCAGTCTCTTCCTGTCCCCAGCAGAGATGCTGCCGCCCCAGCAGACCACGCCATAAAAGATAGCAGAAGCCACAACAGAGTCATAGAATTTCTTCAGGAGTGGGCCCTCCACTCCAAACGACCTGAGTCTCCGCAGCAGGTACAGCCTGCTCTGCCCTTTCCTGTAGAGGGCGTCTGAGTTATGAGTCCAGTCCAGTCTATTGTTCAGATGAACACCAAGGTACCTGTAGCTGTCCACAGCCTCAATGTCCATACCTTGGATGTTCAGTGGTTGCAGTGGAGAATGCTTGTGCCTGCGGAAGTCTACCACCAGTTCCTTGGTTTTACTGGCGTTGATCTGGAGGTAGTTCAGCTGGCACCAGTCCACAAAGTCTTGGGTCAGACCTCTGTACTCCTTGTCGTCCCCATCAGTGATGAGGCCGACTATTGCAGAGTCATCAGAGAACTTCTGCAGGAAGCACTGGGTGGAATTGTGGGAGAAGTCTGCAGTGTAGATGGTGAAGAGGAACGGAGCCAGAACCGTTCCCTGTGAGGCCCCCGTACTGCAGACGACCCTGTCCGACACACAGCCCTGAGTCCTCACATACTGTGGTCGGTCGGTGAGGTAGTCCAGGATCCAGGTAGTGAGGTGATGGTCCACTCCAGAGTTCACCAGCTTGTCCTTTAGAACCGAGGGAAGAATGGTGTTGAAGGCACTGGAGAAATCAAAGAACATGATTCTCACAGTGCTTCCAGCGGTCTCCGGGTGAGCGAGGGAACGATGTAGGAGGTGAATGACGGCATCATCCGCTCCAATGCCAGGCTGGTAGGCAAACTGAAGTGGGTCCAGTGATGAGCTTATTAGGCGCCGAAGCTGAGCCAGGACCAACCGCTCCAGGGTCTTCATCAGGTGGGATGTCAGAGCCACCGGCCTGTAGCTGTTGAGGTCCTTGGGGTGTGAAGTCTTTGGCACTGGTACAACACAGGAGGTTTTCCAGAGCTGTGGGACTCTTCCCAACCTCAGGCTCAGGTTGAAGAGGTGCTCCATCACCCCACACAGTTGGTCCGCGCAGGACCTGACGACCCTCGAGCTGATGCCATCTGGACCCGCTGCCTTCTTGCCATTAATCCTCCTCAGTTCCCTCCTAACCTGGGTGGTTGAGAGAGACAGGCTGGAGCCTTGTGTTGAGTGTGTATTGGATGCTGTTGTTGGGGGTAGGGGGGAGTGAGCAGGGTGAATAGAGGAGGTGTGAAGTGTCTGAGGTGGAACAGCAGCAGTGGGGGTGGGTGAGTCTGCAGCCGATGTTGCAGACTGCCTCATGGCTGAGTCAAATCTGTTGAAGAAATGATTCAGTTCATTTGCCCACCTCACATCCCTCCCAGGCAGAGAGTTCTGCTGTTTGTGGCCCGAGATGGTTCTGAGGCCTCTCCAGACTTCACCAACGTTGTTTTGTTGAAGCTGGTTCTCCATCTTCTGCCTGTAGCTCTCCTTCCCATTCCTTATCAGTCCCCTCCGCTCTCTCTGCACCCTTTTCAACTCCTCTTTGTCTCTGGATTTGAAGGCCCTCCTCTTCTGCTTGAGGACGGTTTTAATTTCTGGGGTAATCCAAGGTTTGTTGTTGGAGAAACACCGTACAGTCCTGGTAGGTACAGTGTTATCCACACAGAAGTTTATATAGTCAGTAATGCATG
Source organism: Aulonocara sp. 'chitande type north' Nkhata Bay (assembly GCF_057382095.1). Taxonomy (NCBI): domain Eukaryota; kingdom Metazoa; phylum Chordata; class Actinopteri; order Cichliformes; family Cichlidae; genus Aulonocara; species Aulonocara sp. 'chitande type north' Nkhata Bay. The sequence goes on from NC_141356.1 coordinate 30,315,999, forward strand.
TAGTAATATATATATTATCTTTAATACATGTATAGAACTGTGCAAAAGTCTTGAGTTATCCCTAATTTCTATTAAATGGGAAATAGCTGCATGCACATTGAAACACACTATACATGGTAAAAACTTATCATATCATTCTAACAAGCTTGAAAGTCAATATTAGATATTACAACCTTTCTCCTTCAGCACAGCCTGAATTCTCTTAGCTTATTTGCATATTCTTTAAATAGCATTCAGGAATAGTTTTCCAGGCTTTTTGAAGGACAATCAAAGCTCTTCTTCGGATGTTGGCTTCTTTTTGTTCTGTTCTCTGTCTAGATGATCCCACACTGTTTCAATAATGTTGATGTCTGAGCTCTGGGGAGGCCAGTCCATGACTGATGGAGCTCCATTGTGATTCTCTATCCAGGTATATGTTACTACATTGGCAGTCCTTGAAGTCGCTACTAGAGATGGACCGATCCGATATTACGTATCGGTATCGGTCCGATACTGACCTAAATTACTGGATCGGATATCGGAGAAAAATAAAAAATGTAATCCGATCCATTAAATATCACGAAAGCACCTCACAAAACTTGCAACACGCCGTAACTCACCTCAGAACGTTAGCACGTCGGAGCAGTATGCATCACGTGATAGACCGGCTGTGGCATGCGGGACCTGTCGGTGGTCTGGATAGCATTTGGAGCTTCGCTAGCAACCCGGCATTTCATCTCCGACAAAGTTATCCCGAGAGAAGTAAAGCAAGTTTGTAAGTCCATCTCTGAATGTTTGTAAAGCATTCCTGCGTTAAGCTTAACAAGCGACTGCCTCTTCTCTCTCCCTCCCTCTCTTGCTGCTACTTCAATCATGAAACTGCTTAACGATCAGCTGATCGGCTTTTCTGTCGGGAGTCCGTGTCTCTTCTTTGTTTTTGGCCCACTTTGCACCAGAAAGAGGAAACCAGCGGCTGAACAACAGCAGCACGTTTAAGCTTGATCAGCTGTTGTTAGAATTTATTTAATATTAGTTTCTACTCGAGGATCTTTTTCTACTAGCTGACGCTGGTAACTGTGCAGGGGCGGATCTAGCAAAGTTTAGCCAGGGGGGCCGATAGGGCATTAACAGGGAAAAGGGGGCACAAAGACATACTTTTCTTTCTTATTCTCATTTAAAATGTCGAGCTTTTAATAAATACTTATCTGAATCTTACACCCAAAGTTTTAATTTGATGTAAAATGAATAGAAGTCAATTACTGTATATAGTGACTATTAAGTCTAATATATATACCCTAGTAAGCTATAGTACTTTTTCCTTTGGGAAGGTACCATCTGTGCAGTCTGCAATTTTGTTGAAGAAAGATGTTGAATCTATTTAATATTTCTTGAAAAATAATTGATTTCTGTGCATTTTTTTTTTTACACTGCATCAAATTAAGGTTGATTACGTCGATTAAGCATCATGAGGTGGAGCATGAGGGGTGGTTCCCTATTTTTTATTTATTTATTTTTGTTGTTGCTGGGAGTTGGAACCCTATTAGTTAGGTTGCTTAATATTTAAACAAACAAACAAACAAACAAACAAACAAACAAACCCCAATGTCTAAAGAAAAACTTAGAAAAGGCAACCAGAAAGTGCTGCTCAAGGCTCCTTAAAAAAATACAAAAAAGTTTGACTCCTTGGAAGCATAACATAAAGAAATTAGGGATGACTCAAGAATTTTGCACAGTACTGTAGATATTTTCAGATAATTTATTTCAGTGTCTTACCAAACAGAGACTTTAAAACCCATCCTACTCCAGTAAAAAAAAATAATAAAAAATAAAAAAAATCAATCAATAACTAAATAGAACTAAAAACAAAGACGCAAGAGTTGCTTCACAGCAGATGGCTTAGCTCATCTGGAAAATCAAATGTTTTTTTCTCCTTGCCTGCAGTATTTCACAGATATTATGATTACTTGACTTTCCCTGCCCTGATTTTTTTGTTCAAATCATTTTCATGTAACAAACATACTGTAACAAAGGACACAGCAGACACAAGCAAAAATCTATGGTGGAATTATAAATCAAATAAGTATTCAGTTCACTACTGAGTTCTACAAAACCTATGGTAAAATATAGGTGGTAGTTTTGTTAGGTTAATAAATATCTTTGCAGAAAATTCTCCAAATATAAGGTGTCATCTTAGAGAATAGAAGTTTGATAGAGATGGGATCAATATGGATAATACACAAAACTATACCCTCACAATCTCTTTATCAGGTATGCCTGTTCAACTGTTTCTTAACAAAAATCTCTCATTTGCCAATTCCACCAGCATTCAGATGGTCAGGGTAAGAATTTAGTATAAACAACATGAAAGCATGGATCTCTCTTATCTTGTTTCAACTGTTCAGGCCGGTGATGGTGTAATGGTGTGGGGGAAATGTACTTAGATCTCAATCCACTGGAAAACCTTTAAAATGTGCTGGACGGATCTGCAGCGGCCGTGTGACGCTATCATGTCAATATAAACCAAAATCGATGAGCATTTGTCCCATGAATAATCAAGGCAGTTCTGTCTGATATGATGGTATTAGAAGTGTATATTCAAATGAATTATGGTTTAGGTTTAGCAGCTGACTCACATTTGGGCAGAACTGTCAAATTTAATGAGGCACTAAACTCCTCAAATCATTTTTCTTACTCTAAAAATCAAAATGTCACAAAGAAATGTTTTTGACATGGTAATATTGCCTTGTTACTATGTTACAGTGACAAAGACACATATTCTAGTCCCTATTATGCTCCCGCACCCCAACAATTACCTTGTTACTTCTGCATTCACCATTGTCCACTGAGCATAATGAACACTGATTAGTTTGTTTTATTGTAAACATATTTGCCATTATTGCACTTGCTTCCTGGGACTGTTAGTACAAAGAGGTCCGTGCCATGGAGAATACATCTTTTGTTCCACTATAAAATTTCTAAGAGGTACTATGTACACAGTGTACATTTTTGCACTAAAAGTGTAAACACTCGCACTGTAGGAGGTGATTCTGGACACGGCTTTGCTCTCTTTCAACTCATGTGGGAAATAACCGGCTCTTTGACTGCTAAATGCGCCACTGTGTTCATGAACTTTGTCCGTCTGTGGTTTCATGCTGGGTAGTAGGCAGACAGTGTATTTATTTTTCACTGTAAACTGCTGCCTACAGCCTGGAAACAATGCTGATGAAAGCAAAAAAAAAAAAAAAAAGCTTCTTTCTACTACTCATCATGTTTTCATTAAAGAAAACAAAAGAGAGAACATGAGCATACTTATATCTATTTTTCTATCATTTAGGTATTACAATAATACACCCCTGTAGATTGTAGCACATTAAAATAGAAGAATAACTGGGTGAAGAAACAGCTAAAATGCATAACAGTACATTCAACCTTTTATTGGAGTCTAATACTTCAACTATTCTTGTATGAATACATTGCTGAGAAACTTTTTTTCAAAAGAGTCAAGAATAATCTGCTGTTGCAAGTCAAGCAGCCTTCCTGGGAGGGAGGACTGATGGAACAGTGAGAGGTGGTGTCAAGCCCACAGAGATTTAAAAAAGTTTATACTCCAGCAAATATGACTCTGTGCAGGTTTTTCTTGAATTTCCGACTGACTCCGAAGAACATACATCACAAAGTGTGTTTGTGTGTGAGGGTGTTGCTTGATTTTGCTCTCAGACCTTTGGGTAGCATGCTTGTTTGTTGGACAGTTTCATGATTCAGAGAGGTCTGCAAGTAGAAGCAAGAGGCAGAAATGCACTAAAGCTGCTGTTTCTGTTGTAAATGTCAAAGACTTTGTTGGCCATGTTTGCATTTATTTTCTATCCGAGATGTCTTAATTGCCTGATCAGTAGCTTAAAGCACATTTAACACCATCGCAGCTACTGTTTTATCCTTATAATAATAATAATAATAATAATGATGGATTGCATTTATATAGCACTTTTCGGGGCCCTCAAAGCGCTTTACAATTCCACTATTTATTCACTCTCACATTCACACACTGGTGGAGGCAAGCTACAGTTGTAGCCACAGCTGCCCTGGGGCAGACTGACATGTAAAATGCTTTTGCTAGAAAGACATAAGAAACAGAAGTGAAATGTGAATAAAATAGCTGCTGTGTGCTTGTTAGTGAGGTTATACAATATACGTGACCCTTCTGGGTAAGGAGTAAATGGAAAAAATAAATAAAAAATGGTCTCGTTTGGCACTTTTCAGTTTCCAGAACCCAATTTAAGTTGTGCTGTGCAAAAGCAGTATCTAAGAAATCACATCTAAGCATACCCATACCCCATGATTATCCTTTGAAAGGATCATTTTATTGTATAGGTCTATTTGTAGATAAACAGTGTTATGACCAGTAGAAAATGAAAAGACTCAACAGATACACTCAAATTTCCCTTTAGTTGACATCGACAATGTATTTGTTGGCTGTAAATGGTTCTCTGGACCATTAGGAAAGGTTTCATTTATACTGCCTAGGGGTTTGCACAAGACCCAGATACGCTTAATGATACACCCAAACTGCACTTCATGCTGTGAGTTTTAAAGCCGTCTCCAACAAGAAAATTGGGGTTTTAGTTATTACTCATGTCCTCCTTCACTCGCATCTCTCTGGCCAGAGCAGCAGACAAAGAACACTACAGCTATGAAATGATGAAATGGAGCATGACTTTTGACATGGCAAGAGGGGGTGAGTGGAAACCTTGGAGTAGGGGGCTATGGGTGGAAGCGAAGCAAGATTTAATCCACTGAAATTGGGTTAATGTACTATGAAGTGTCCCCTGCACAACTCATGTGCACTGAGATGCCAAATTTGCACAGAATCTATTTAGAAGTGTTGTTCTGGATGTGGGTAGTGACAAAGAATTGAGTCAAGCAGGAGAAAAAGAAGAAGGAACCCCCCTCTGTGAACCTCTGTGTGTCACATATAGAGACAATCACTGCTGTGAGTCAGCTTTTGATATGGAGGGGGGGCAAAATGGATACGGGGATATGCGAGCAGTTTATGGCTCTGACCTGAATGTAAATGGGTTTTCTAAAGGCTCTCTGTTAAAAATGTTTTCTGTCAGCTGCATGTTTACATTTAGTTTGTACATTTCAGCGTGCCCTCAGAGTGGGAATGAAAGGTGTGCTTGAATAGTGAGATTGATGCCCCACTAGCAGCTACACTCCCACATACTGACCTGATTTTTTTCCAACCATGATAGCGTGTCTAGCATTGTTACCAGCCCCTCCCTCCTCTACCTCCACTTTATGCTCCTGTCCCATATTCTTCACCAGCCATGACAGCGAGGAGGGGATTGCTTTCACCTTGTGATTTTGTCTTTCTGTCTGTGTGTGTGTCATCATAGCAAGAATTTGGACTGGAGACAGCTACTGTAACAGGAACTAAAACAAAGGCAGATACGAGTACTGTGGCAGGTGTTTATGTGTCTTTCTGTGTGATTGTCTGCATGTGGACGTATTGGGTCAACGCCATATCCGATTCACGTGTATTTATATGGCGCCGAATCACAGCACCTCAAGGTGCTTTATATTAAAAAGTAAAGACATTATAATAAGACAGAGAAAGCCCCAACAACCTCCTATGAGAAAGCACTCGGCAACAGTGGGAAGGAAAAACTCCCTTTTAACGTGAGGTGACACCAACTGACAAACTTTACAGCTGTGAAAATTAAGGTTAAACTAGAAAAATTTGCATTTCCTGCGAAAATGCAGTGTGGATGCTTAAAGCTGAAGCTGTATGCAAAAACTAGCTGAAAAAGCTGAAAAGTTGCAGAAATTGTAAAAGCTTTGCAGAAGCAAAAGAACTTTGCAAAAATGGAATAACTTAGCAGAACTGCAATATCTTAGAGGAAACATAATACTTGGCAGAAATACAATAGCATAGCAGAACTTAGCAGAAATATTGTAACTTACCAGAAACATGATAACTTCTCAAAAATACAAGAATTTAGGAGAAATAGTATAAGATAACAGAAAGAATATATTTAGCCAAAAATACTTAAACATTACAGAAACACTATGATTTAGAAAAATAGTACAACATAGCAGAAATACTGTGATTTACCAGAGACACTGTGATGAACTATGAATATTGTAATTTTAAATTAAGACTATGTTTTAGCACAAATATTATAATTTGGCAGAAATACTATAATTTAGCAGAAATACTATGTTTCAGCACAAATCCTATAAAAAGCAGAAATGGTATGATTAAGCATAAATACTACATTTAGTAGAAATACTTTGTTTTAGCACAAATCCCATAAAAAGCAGAAATACTGTACTATGATTTAGTAGAAAAACTATAATTAATCAGAAATACTAAATTTAGCAGAAATACTATATTAAGCACAAATCCTATGAAAAGCAGAAATAGTATGATTAAGCATAAATACTACATTTAGCAGAAATACTATATTAAGCACAAATCTTATAAAAAGCAGAAATAGTATGATTTAGCACAATAGTAATAAGTTAAACAGAAAAATTGGAAAAGCAAAATGGACAGCTGAAAAAATGCTGAACATGCTGAGGGTCCCTCAAATATACTTGTTAAATGACAAAAATCTGCAAAAAAATTTATGACAGCCACACAATTACAAATATGTACACATGAGGAAACACACATGCACAGAGAGACACACACACAAGATCCAATTCAGTCAACCAGTCTAAATATATTGAATTTGAATCTTACAATGAGATCATCCCATTAAAAGGCTTTCTCTCTCTCTCTCTCTCTGTCACACACACACACAAACACACACACACACACACACGCACACACAAACACACAGAGGGAGAGAGCTGCTGAATTTGAATCCACCAATCAGAGTGGCTGTGTACTTTTTCCCGCCAAAACAGGTGCTTCTGTTTACACACGCAGCACAGAGAGACACAGGATTATTGCAGTCTATGGGCCTGTTCTTCGTACTGCGCTAAGTAAGTTAGCTGGATTAGATTGTTGACGATTTCGCGTGATCCTGGATCGTTCGGTTCCCCGAAGCCCATCCGGGACTTGCTGTCATAGCAACAGAGCCGTAAGCGTAAACCTGCTGGGGAGCAGGTTTACTTTATGTAAACAGGATTAGATCGCGGCCACGCAGGTATGCCCGCGTCATTCATACGAAAGCAACAGCGATATTCCACCACTGTTTCACCATAAATAAATAACATCAATGTAATTAAAGACAATGCAGCACTTGATCCTTTTATTGATTTCACACAGATACATACAGGTCATTTCCTAAAAAAGGGAAATGTACTATTAACATTCTATTACATGTATGTGATTATTACAGATGTAATTCATATTTCAGAGTAGTAATTGTAAATTACTTCGTGTAATCAAGATGGGAGACCACGGCTATAAAAGCGAAGGTGGATTTGGGAAGTCTGTCGCAGTCATATCCTGTCCGTATACGCGAGCCACCCATTGCGGAAGGTGCAAGATTGATAAGGAGAGTTTTCAGAATTCAGCGTATATTGCGGGACAGACAGGATCCTTTAGCTCAGCGCGACAGTGTGCTCATAGAGAGATATCGATTTTCCCGTGAGGGTATTATTCACTTAACCAACTTGTTGACGAGGGGGTGCAGGACCACCACCTGTCTTTTTTTGCTCTGCCCTTTTCTTGGTTGCTGTTATAAACAAACAGATTATTCCAGGGTCTCTGTCCAAGAGACAAAAAGCAATATAAGTGATAAATATTACCATTCTGTAGAATATTCTTATATTTCACTTTTACTTGTTCCCATGTTCTAGTGGGTCCTGTTGTGGCTCTAATGTGAAAGGGGATATAATATAACATATTATAATATAATATAATGTAATATAATATTGGATAATATGGTGTGATATGATAAATCTACCCTACCGCCTACTGGTGTTGGCCAGAGGGGCCGATGGCGCAATATGGCAGCCTGGCTTCTGTCAGTCTGCCCCAGGGCAGCTGTGGCTACAACCGTAGCTGCCTCCACCAGTGTGTGAATGTGAGAGTGAATGAATAGTGGCATTGTAAAGCGCTTTGGGTGCCTTGAAAAGCGCTATATAAATCCACTCCATTATTATTGTTATTATTGAATTACTTACGAGTTTGATTTGTCAGCAACTTTCTGCCAGCCCTCTCTCCTTGCTTTTGCAGCCTTTGCAGTGTTCCCTTGCGTTTTAATTAAACTCTGAAACTCCTGAAATCCCTCACTCAAGAGTTCTTGCTCTGCTGCCGAAAAATACTGAGCGCGCTCCTTCGACATTTTCGCCGACCAATCAAAGGGTTGCAGATCAATGTTTCTACTATCGATGCGTAGCCCCTGTTGGGCCACCCAGTGATCTCACATTACTTCATCCAGCTATACTAATCGTCAACAACAGGTGTGTTCGGGGAACCGGAATAGCGAGCTCAGAGTTAGCGCAATGATTTGGTCTTGGATGTTTCATTTGATCTTGGATGTAGTAAGCGACGTACGAAGCACAGGGCCTATTTCTCTAAACCTGTTTAGCTGGTTTAGAAACTGAAGGTCAAAGTAAAACCAGCTCTAAATATTGCATTTCTGCTGGTGAGGGGTGAAGCACTACATTATTCTTTTTGTAAATGCAGCCAACCAAGCTGAGCAATTAGGATGAACATAGTCGCTCTACAAGAACACAGGAAGTAGATTGCGTATTTTCTTGACTAGAAAAGTTTTGGTTAAGCTTTATACTGAGTAGCAGAATATTTCGACTTTTAAAATACTTTTCCAGTCTGTGTTTCTGTTATTGCTATGCAATTTCCACTGATTGATGGCTAAGAAGTGTATCATTGACTGGTGATTAGAGGGTTGACAATTGCAGGCGGAGGTGGCCACAGTAGGTCAGACTGCTGAGGGAAACAAAATCAAATATTCTCAAACAGCCAAGTGGGAGTTTGATTAAAGAACATTGGCAGACAGATTTAGAATATATTGAAAATTGGTCAATTACTCTGTTTACATGTACACGTATAGCCTATGGCATGCATGTGTTTTGCATTTTACAGATTTCTTACAGTGCTTTGCTGATTCTGAATATTAGATTTGCAATAATCTCTGCAGTGCAGGTATGTGAATTTTGATAGTTGACAGAGAACACAAGGAAAATGAGCCATCTTTCCGTAACTCCATTAAGTGTCGCTGTAATGAGGAATCTCTGAGATATATTTCTTCAGATCCATTTGCCAAGTGTGAAAGTCGTTTATCACCGAGATGCCTCCATGTAAAATAATACAAATCGCAAAAAAAAGGTAAATAAGAGAAGATTAATTAAATTGAGTGTAAATGTGCCAACATATCACCAATCATTTTTTATGAAACGGTGGCACATCCTTGAAAAACAAAGAAAAACAAAGAGTAATAAAGCCACAGTGTTAAAACATAAAACTCCAGTGCAATTAGACTTTGAGCACAAGCAAACACTGAGTTTTTCATTTGGGTTCATTTTCTCATTTGAAACAATTAGCTCATATTATAAGTCGATCAAAAACAACACTGCTTTTGTTTTATGCTAAAAATAAATTTGATTTGCAGCCAATTTTACATGTTGGGGTATTTAAAAAAAGAGAGAGAAACAAAAACATCCTTCTCCACCCTTCCCCGTGCCTTTGTAAAACTGTACAATGAAGGGAGCCTCAAACAAATTGGCAAATGTAGCAATGTCACCACCATACAGTTACCTAGCCACTGTCTAGGCTCTGCTACTCAACAGGTAAGTTATTCATATTTGTACCTGCGATCTGACACAGGAGCACCAGATCCAGTATGTGTTTCAAAGTTATGATGGACAAGTAACTCCCTGTAAGACACAGTTAAGCATAGGGGTGGGTATCGAAACCCGGTTCTTGTTGAGAACCGGTTCCCACTGTTTCAATCCTTGGAGTTGTTTGCCATTTTTGCAAACGATTCCCTTATCGATTCCAGTCGCCCCGAATGACGTCACCACGTTGCGGAGCATCATTTACCTGGCAGGAAACACGGCGCGAAAGCGGCTCAAACGCTCAAAAGTTTGATTATACTTTACAAGAACGGATGACAACAGGGCAACTTGCAATACTTGCAATTGAGTAGTTACATTACAGTTAAAACTATCTTGTTACTTGTCGATAGGGGGGGGAATGCATGGTTGTTTCATCCATTTTTTTCTTCATATGCAACAATCAGCTGATTTTAGTTTATGTGGAGAAAGAAGGGGGATAACGGTGGAGCAGTCTTTAGCTTTTGAGGAGTGGAGACATGAAAATCACTTTTATTTTCATTATTGAAAAGCATCTGCACAGACAACCTACTAGCACAAAGCTAGACAAGAACCCAGAGCAATGTTCAACCTGACCCCACCCCAGCAGAAGAGCCTGATCTTCAACAGGTAACAAAGGCAGTGAGTGTTGAGGAGTCAGGTTTGCAGCATCGCAGTCTCCATTACTACCTGTGCATGCTTCTACAGCAGAATCATAGTGGCGGTAACTGGTTTTCAGCTTGTTAGTGCTGTCGGTTTTCTGTTCATATGCAGAAACTGAAATAAAAATTACATGTGTGTCCTGATCAGGAAAGAGATACATGTCGGTGTGTGGAACTGTAGACCAAGGTTTATATTGTTAACTGCAAATTATGTTCAAGTGACAAAGATTTTCTGCTCAATTTACAGAGTAATGGAAAAGTAATCTGATGATTTGTGAAACGAGTTACTTACTGCATTACTTTATAGAGTAATAATGATTAATGTGTACTTTTTTTTTCTTTGACGTAACAGCTCCAACACCACTGAAAAAGAGAGTTGTAAATAGCAGATACAGAGTCTGCATTTATTTAGAGTCACTGATCTACAGTATGTGACTTTAACTGTTTTGGGGGTGTTTTGCTGCAAAAAAGCAGGTGCATGATATGGCAGAAAACAAAGGTACGTGACTGGACCAACAGAACCAGCTGAAGCTCAAACAAGAAGACAAGCTCTAAAGGAAAACTTGACATTATACTCATTGCTGATATGAAAATATTGATTCAGGCTGCTTTAGAATCCATGCAGGTTGCAGAGAAACCTCACAAGTACTTAAAATGACTCAAGGGTTCCCCATGCAACAAAGCTGCATAATGGAGATATCTTTATGAAGGAAGAAAACAATGGTGCTGTCATCCTTTTTTAATGTCTGTCTTTCTTCCTGCAGCCCTATCTCGCTCTCTCTTTCCAGCTCTGTCATTCTTGCTTCTTCTAATTCTGCTCCGACAGCAGCCTCCCCCCAACTGTGTTGATAACAACCTCTGCAAATAACCCTGCAGAAAAACACATTGTCCTTGATCCAATATTGCAACATCCTGTCGGCTCAAAGGCATTAGTTCATTTCTGGGAGACTTGGTTACTAAAAAAGAAATGGAGATTACAGGATGTTTTAACAATCCGTTGACACGTTTCACACCAACCTTGGATTTCTCTTAACTCGGAGGTGGAACCTCACACTTCATCAGAGTGTAAGGTTGAGACACTGAACATGCTGGTGAAGCTTCCACCAGTTTATTTTTCAACGATAGGGGGAACACACTCTCGCCTCTCTTTGGTTGAAAAGTGGCTTTTTTTCTTTCTTTCTTTTTTTTTAAACTTGGCTGCTGAAGTGTTTGTAAAAAGCAATGTTTAAAGTCAGTGCAATCAGAGGGAGAAGATGAAGTTAGTAGCACTAAATCTACGAAAATTAACAGTGATTTTCAGAGACACGTTTGCGGCGGAGGGGAACGGACCGCTGCGACAGTGATTATGAGATATATGTTGCTAAAATTTTAAATCATGATGTAAAACATACCGTGCGTCTCAATATCAGATGTCGCACATAGTTTGCTAATTGTTCCATTACTAATGTACTGTAAATTAGCGAGCCAATGAGCTGAGATGACATTTAAATACACTGATAACGACTTACATCACTGTCACAAATGCTCAGTTGGGCTCTACAGTTGGCTCTGCAGCACTGCTCAGTTAATCTATTTCGTAGCGTTCTTCTTCTCTCACTTTTCTCCACATGCTGTCTTTTTAGTCATTTGATATCTTTTTTTTTTATTTGTTTTATCAGTTTACAAAGCAATAGTGCCTTAGCTGCAGGCCTGAGCAGGAGAAGCTCCTCGCTATGTCAACAGTGCAGCTGTTCTCTGAACTGTGACATCTCTTTTTTCCTAGGCAGTCTCCCCTCTGCTTTTTCATTTTTCACCTGTATTTATAAGGTGAAAGTTGGCTGGGCCTGTTTTCTTTTTTTTTTTTCAGTGCCACCTGCACTCATATTATAGTTACTCCCCTGATAGCTACCATGTAAAATCAGCCTTCAAATGTTACAGCAGTTCAGCGGTAAGAACTGAATTTAATGTTTATCCAGGGCATTTCTGCAACGACTTCATTCACTTTACTCGCCGGTCTTTTTGGAAGTAGATAATGTCCGTTGATAATAATCATTACAAATGTTGATAAACCTCCAATTAAACGTAATCTTTTAATAGTCATCGTGTTATCTGCCCTCTCTGTGTTTTACCCCCGTTGACCGCTGTGCAATTAGACACATACACAGTGATTTAATAATAACGAGAGTCGTTTATTCTGAGAGGGTCCTGAAATATTCTGTTGGTTTTGTTGGCACTTTTTTTTTGTCACATCTAAAGTTTCACACAGTTAAGAGTCTGTGAGAGATTTTCTGTATCCTTACTTGACAAGTGTAAAAGACTTAGCACATACAGAAGAGGGAGACAAACATTTTCATCCTTGACAGGTAAGAAGCGTCAAAATCACTCAGATGAAGGCATCACCGAGACACAGATTTGTATAACTGATTTTTTATTTAAGAGAGGATGGGAGAGAAAAGGACATGAATGGTGTAGCAGGACTTTTGGTGTTCAGTCCCATGATTGCGCTGCCCACATATAAAACACTTTCAAACCAGCAATATACTTGATATTGTCTGCGTTTTACTGCAAGTGCCTGAGATCTCTCCAGAGATGCAGAGAGTTTATTACATGTTGCTGACAGGTGGCGTGTGAGTCCAAGCGCTCCCGTTTTCCATCACCACCTGACACCTATCTGTGAAGATGTCTTATAGTTCTCTGGGGGAAAGATGCATAAAACTTCACAGCAAAGCAGTGCACTGAAAAAAAGGGACTGGCCATCTCTTGGATTTATGTAAGCATCTTGCATGTATTTAACACAATTGCCTCATGTTTTAAAGATAAATGTAACTATATAGTGTAAAAACTACATGATATGCAGAAAGGGTGTATTAAATTGTTTATATCATGTTCAGGTGAAGTAAGTCAATAAGATAGCAACGTTAAATCTCGTGAAACCACGCGTGATTTCATCTCGCGGGCTTTGGATCGTGGTTTAAAAAATGCATCCATCTCAGTCAAGTCGAGCAGCCAACTCTACGTTTTTTGGTATGTCTTGATTTTTTGAATTAATATTTACCATATTTCAGCCAAATGTAGTTAAACGTCTAAAGTGCCGCCATGTAACATGCTAAAAAAAGAGCCGTTAGCTTATTTGCTGTTTTATCTGTTATCAAAGAATTGGCGCTTTTTCATTTGAATTTGTCTTTGGCACAAGAGCCGTAATATCACATTAAACCTAATTACGAGGCACTCATAACATAATTTGGTTTTCTGTGTGAATAGATTTGTCAACTGACTCTTCAGTTACATTGTGTATTTACTGCACCGTGGTGTTAGTGAGATTTTGGACATTGAACAGCTTTAGCTAATATCATCAGCGGCATTATGCTAGCTTACATCCCTACCCCTCCTGCCCTCACCTGCTGTCCTTTTGTTTTTGTTTTTGTTTTTGTTGATGCACATTGAGAGACCACATCTATTCTGCATTTCACCAGGAGTCAGCTGATGGATTGTGGGTTCAAGGTGTTATGGTAAGAAAGTATATGCTATTTTCGCTTAAGGTTTCTGTAACTTAATTATAATAGGTTTTTTATAATTATTAGGTGCATGCATACTCAAATAGACCACCCTATTAATACAACTGAGAAATCCAAAATCTGCCATAGGTTTAACTTATACCTGTATGTATTGTCAGAAAGGTGATTACTGGACTCACATTAATGCACACTTGAACTAAAATGGGGTTGTAACTTGTGGGTTCTTGGGTTGCAAATCAGAAATAAACATTTTTTTAATCCCATAAGATCTGGAAACACAGTTTTTATTCAACAAAACATTACTGATTATTAACCAAGCACAGTGCCTGCTGTTATTTCAAAATAATTTTATGTCATTTCAGATGAAATGCAGCATTCCAGTGCATCCCAACCATGCCTTTACAGTCAAGGTTTCTGACGGAGCTGAGTTTCTCTCTGACAGTCTGCTGAAAGTGTTTGCAAAGTGATCGGGGGAACAGGGCACAAAGCTAAAGGATGTAGCTGCCATGATGACAGTAAGAACTTTAAAATTCTTTAACTACAAAGTGTATATGTATTGCATTAGGTCAGTAAAAGATTTTTATGCTGCATCCATTGAAACAGTCAACTATTACCTGTGAGTACTGATTCCACCGAAAGGATGCCATAATTTTCGTCATGCATTTACTGGCCCACTGAGAAAAATTGATCTTTTAAAAAAAATAAATGTTCTGGAAACTATATATCCATAAAGTTGATGTCAAACAGGAACTTTTGATATTGCTTTGTAGATGCTGGTGTTGCATGTTGACTGGTTTAAGTTTTGGTCTGGGATCATTTTCTTCTGTGCTACTGAAAAGTTCACAAATCTCTGTTTTCTTTGTTATAATACTTTAGGATGACATTAATGCTCAAAGGGAGTCTCATCAAAGTGCTCCGCATCTGTGTGAAAGACAATTGCAACATCTTGGTGCAGGAGTTCATGGTGAGTGTTTTATGAGTAGATTGTGGCTTTGCAACATTTAAAAATGCATTTAGTTATCCACTTGATCCTCATTGGACCAGTTAGGACCAGTAGTCCTCTTTAATAATTTGAAGTTCACATGAGGCCTGGTAGTGAACTCAGCCGCCGGCCCTTGAGGCCCCACCCCTGTATTAGGGGTCACATCAGTGTGAAAAAACTTTAAATTTGTCATTCTAGTGAACAAAGGAAAATCCCACCAATATTTACATTAGCTTTTGTTTGAAAAAAAAAAAGACCAACAGCTAACCAAATTGTGGGGCTGAAAGTCTAAATTCTAACATCTTCTGAGTGACAAAACCTGGATTTCTGATGGGCCAGTGTCTTTCTAAGAAAAACTAATGTAAAGCATTTGAAATTATGTTTTTCACCCTCTCTTAGAAACTCTGTTAGACCATGAATGGCAGCATGGCAGGCCACTCTTTGGCTATAGCTATTTACTATGTTGCTTGCATTGGTTTAAATTACTCTAACATTAGAACTGGTAGATTCAAAAGAGATGAGTTTAAAAAGGAATCTTAAAGAAATGTTTTGTTTTTAACCAGGACTTGACTGAGGGCCACTGCACAGATTGAGAAAACCACAATGAACATCTGTCTCCAGAGGATGCACCAGGCAATGACTTTTCTGACGTTGGCATCATCATCGAGGGTATAGTAGTTCTTCAAGATCTGGATAACGTGACCTTTGCAGTAGCCATGCTGTTTGGACCTTTTTTATTCCTTCAATATGAGTTACCCATCACAACTCTGCTACACTTTTGAGGTGATTCAAAGGGTGGTAATGGAGTTGGAAGCAACTCAGCTCTCAAGAAAAGCTCACAACTAAGACAAAACTGCTCCTGCAACGAAGCTCACTGTTATGCATGTGAGGTGACCAGCTCTAGGTGAGAAGACATTTAAATCTCACACTTGTTCTGCTGCATTTTTGAAGCTCAATTCCAGGAACAGATCGCAGGGTTCATTTTTATATACACTGCAACTGCCATGAGGACGAGCCGTTTTTTTGTTGTTGTTGTTGTTTGTTTTTCCTTTTGCTCTGTACAAGTTCTCTGTCTGTTTGGCAGCATTTTTAAATTTCTCTTTGTATTTTTTCTTTCTTTTACTAGTGAAGAGATGTAGCATGAACAGTTATGCAGTCTAAATATCCCATATGGGCCGTGTGAAATGGTATTTTCAGTTTCATTCAGTTGAAGTAAGGAACGTTGAATATTTCTAAGCTTGCTGTTTTGAACCAAGATGTCACAGTATGATCAGTGCCGTAATTTTTGACAGTCACTGTATCAATGTTATTTTTGCATCTCTTGAATAAAGGTTTTGACCTGCAAGTGCTAATTTCTTTAGTTATTGGGGTAAAATGGGTAATGTTAATAGGAAGGTGTTTGCCAATTCAGTAACCTAATTTAATGTTAATGGAAACTAACATTACCTCAAATTGTTTAGTTATAATTGTTGTTTAACTGAATCTTGACGTCAGAGGCCTTAAATAGAATGTTTTGTATTGTTCTTTCCCAACATTTTTCAAAAGAAAGAGTCTAATTTCTTTGCTGTGATTGATTCCAGAGAACACGGAAGAACTGACATTATTTAACTGTTGGTTTATATAGATTCAGTAGTGGAGTAATGTCAGTTTAATTCTTTACCTACTGTCAATGCAGTGAAATTAGACATTTTGTTTTGAAAGGTTACTGGTGGATGCCAGCAACCATCTTGGAAGAGAACAATATAATCTGTTATAAGGCCTCCATTTGAAAATTGTGTATTTGATACTAGAATATAATAGCAAAATGTAATTTGAAGATAACATGTAGTATTTAAGTGACCAAGTAGTATTGGGTAAAAGTTATTGAATGGTGTTGGGATAAAGTGAGAAAATTGTGAAGGATTAAAATATTTCAAGAGCTCAAATTACTTCATCAAAACATGTTTAAGTCACATTTTATCAACACAAATTGCACAGGTTTATTGAACATGAATAAATTGTGTTAATTTAACTCAATTGTTTAAGTTGCTGCCAAAGCAAAACATCTGTGTGCAACAAATGTCCACCATTGAATTAAGTAAATCCAACAACATATTTTTTTCAGTGTGCAGAGGTTTAAATTTTGAGGAGAATAAAAAGTGATGATGCACAAACAGAAAACGTCCATAAAATGCTGCATGCTTCGGAAGGAGAACAAGATATCAGTGGTAGAGGATGCAGTGATGGCACTGCAATTACAATGTGTCACTTCTGTTTGACAATAAATAAATGACTATCTAGCCGGCGCTTTCATCCGTTTTTAGGTAGGCATCAATCTTTTTCAGTTACAAAATAAAAGCTGATCAAATGCAAAGTTTCCAATCAAAACCAAATTGAAAATGCTAAGGTATTTTAAATATGGTGTCTTGTAGAAGACTGTATATTTTACAGTCCACATAAAAAAGGTTTGTTTGCAACCATTCTTCACACTTAAAAACATACTATAGTGATGTGACTCCCCACACTCAGCTAAGCTCCACTCAAATTCCCTTGCTCAATATACATATATATATATATATATATATATATATATATATATATATTGCAAATTAGCACAAGTTTTAAGCTGAAACCTGATTAAGAGGCATTTCCCAGTTATGAAAGATTAAATGACTAAAATCATGTGAAAATATCAACAGATCAAAGGGAGAGCTTTAGTTTGATGGTAGCTAAAACTGTCAGCTGTGGATGAGCCAATGGAGAAGGAAGAATGTGAAACTCTTGCCAAAAAAAAAAAAACTCCAGCAAAAAGACATTTCTCAAAGGGTAAGTATCAAATCATTTCAGAAGTCAGAAGCTTTAGGTCTAAACATCATGGTCAAAGGAAAAGAAAATAACTGTAAAATTTGTTGAAGGAAAATAATGCAGGCTCAGTCTTACAAATGTCAATAAATGGTGGTGTAATATTTTGCAAACAGCGACAGCTCCAGTGGTTCCTCTAACTTTTCTCTGGTGAAACCAGAACCATGGTTTCTTTCATCCCCTGTCATTCTTTGTTGTAGCAGACATTATGCCAGCTTATTATACTGCAGTGTTGTCAACCTCCATGTCAAAACAAGAGATTTTTCTATTGTTACCGTGCTTATGTGACGATCGCATGTTTGTTGTGTTGTGACTGAATAAACTGATGAAAGGTACAGAAAATAAATATTTTTCCAGTCGACCACTATTCCCCTAATCCTGGCTGCACACTGCAGATCCACCATGATGCAAACAGCCTGACACCCTCCATGTCGACTTACAGTGAAGCTGTACTAACTCGTGACCCCTCGTGACTGGTCATGGCTGTGCTTTGAATATGAGTTACTTCTGCCTAATAAGAAGCAAAGCTCTAGCCATTAAACCCTTGGTGCTAAAAGCTCATGTAAGTATGCTGTTTTTGTCACCATGACGATAACATCACCATGACGGTTTACCTACAGCCACAATACACACCCCTCGTCCAAAGGCAGCCGGTCACAACGCGCTCCATCCGGAGATGGACCCCAGAAAAGGAGGATGCTCTGAGGGACTGTTATGACAACACAGACTGGGATGTGCTCCTGAGCCCACATGGTGAGGACATAGAGGGGGTGACACACTGTCTTACAGACTACCTCAACTTTTGTGTGGACACGGTCGCCCCTGCTAAGACAGTACGGTGTTATCCTAATAACAAACCGTGGGTAACACAGGAAGTCAAAGCTGTCCTCAACATGAAGAAGAAGGCTTTCAGGAGCAAAGTGAAGGAGGAGATGAAGGCAGCACAGCGGGAGGTGAAACGCTGCCTGAGGGAAGCAAAGGACACCTACAGGAGGAAGGTGGAGCAGAAGTTGGAGAGGAACAACATGAGGGAGGTCTGGAATGGTGTGAAAACCATCACAGGCCACAACACCAAGAAAAGCACAGTGGGGGGGGACTGTGGAGAAGGCAAACGAACTCAACAACTTCTTCAACAGGTTTGACCAGCCCACAACCCCCCCACCCTCACCTTCACTACAGAGTCCAATCCCCACTCTCCTACCTCCCTCGCTTCCCCCCCTTCCTGACACCATGACACCCCCCTCCTCCAATCCCTCTCTCAGCAGCAAGACATCTCCCCCCCTCCCCTCCTCCCAAACATCTCCCAGTGTCACAGTGGATCAGGTCAGGAGGCAACTGAGGAAGCTTCGCCCCAGAAAGGCAGCAGGCCCAGACAAGGTGTGTCCTAGGATGCTAAAGGCGTGTGCTGCTGAACTTGGGGAGCCGCTACAACGAGTCTTCAACCTCAGTCTGCGACTGGGGAGAGTGCCCGCCCTATGGAAGACATCCTGCATCGTCCCGGTCCCCAAAAAGAACCGGCCCAATGAGCTGAATGACTTCCGACCGGTGGCACTGACGTCACATCTTATGAAGACTCTAGAGCGGCTCTTCCTCAACCTCCTCCGACCACAGGTACAACATGCCCAGGACCCACTACAGTTTGCATACAAGGCGGGTGTCGGAGTGGAGGATGCCATCCTGTACCTCCTACACAGAGCCCACTCACACCTGGATGGGGGAAAAGGCACGGTCAGGATACTGTTTCTTGACTTTTCCAGTGCCTTTAATACCATCCGGCCCTGTATGCTTCAAGAAAAACTGAACAGGATGGAGGTGGACCCCTGCCTGGTGGCTTGGATCTCCGACTACCTCACCGACAGACCACAGTACGTCAGGCTGAAGGACATCACGTCTGACACAGTGGTCAGCAGCACAGGAGCACCACAGGGAACTGTGCTGTCCCCTCTTCTCTTCACCCTGTACACCTCTGACTTCTGCTACAACTCTGAATTATGCCATATTCAGAAGTTTGCAGACGACACGGCCATCATGGGGTGTATCTGGGATGATCAGGAAGAGGAGTACAGAAGTCTGGTGAGGAACTTTGTCGCATGGAGTCACACAAACCACCTGCAACTCAACACCTCAAAGACTAAGGAACTGGTTGTGGACTTCGGGAGGTCTAGAGCAGGTCCACTGCCGGTTCAGATAGAGGGGGAGGAGGTGGAGGTGGTCAACAAGTACAAGTACCTCGGGCTGTGGGTGGACAATAAACTGGACTGGTCATGCAACACAGAGCACCTGTATAAAAAAGCCCAAAGCCGACTGTACTTCCTCAGGAGGCTGAGGTCTTTTAACATCTGCAGGAAGCTCCTGAGGATGTTTTACCAGTCGGTGGTTGCTGGAGTACTTTTCTATGCTGTGGTGTGCTGGGGGAGCAGCACAGCAAAGAAGGACTCATCCAGGCTGGAGAAACTGATCAGGAGGGCTAGCTCTGTGGTCAGCATGAAGCTGGACACTCTGGTGACAGTGGCAGAGAAAAGGACATTAAAGAAACTGATGGACATTATGGACAATGCCAGACATCCTCTGCACACGGCCATTAACAACCAGAAGAGTCTGTTCAGTGACAGGTTGCTTCTCCCAAAGACAAGAACTAACAGACTTAAAAACTCCTTTGTCCCACACGCCATCAGACTGTTTAACTCCTCCCTGGAGGGGAGAGGGAGGGGAAACAGGAGGACAAAGGAGGGGGGAACAACTAAGCTGTAGTGCCTCTTCACCTCACTGTGCAATACCTTTTGTGCAATACTTTTGTAAATAGTCAACGGTGCAATAGACTCAATACTTGAAATGTGCAATTCACTTGTATTTTTATTTTTATTCCTATTTATTCTATTTATCCCCTTCGTATATTTTATTTATATTGTCTCTGTATTTATATATATATATGTGTGTGTGTGTGTGTATTATATATATATATATATATATATATATATATATATATATATATATATATATATATATATATATATATATATATATATATATATATATATATAATATTCTGTAACTCTGTAACTTCTGTCGGTGCTGTGCTTTTTTGGAAATCGAATTTCCCAGAGGAACCCACCCGAGGGATTAATAAAGTTCTATCTAATCTAATCTAATCTAATAACAGTACCAACATATTAACATGTTGATGTTGAAGCAGGTAATTTAGCAAGTTTGTTTTAGGACTAGCATACTGAATATCACTGAACAGCTGCAATAAAAGCACAGCTGGGGTTGATGGAGATCTCATAGTTTTAAGGAACTTTAAAAGTATTTAAAAGAAGCATTTTTAGTGGTTAATCATCTAAAATTAATAAAGTTAATATTGCCAGCACGTGTTACATGTAAGTAGGTGTGAGTGATAAAGTGTCACAGACATCGATGCAACCAGACCTCTTCTTGTAACCAGATGATTTGTCTTCTTCTGCCATTAGAAAGAATGCGGGCATGAGGCACTGCCGCACTGGCATCACGCTTAGGGCCCCGTGTCCATCTTTTTTATACAGTCTATGGCAGGGTGTCATTTAGGTTCTGGGGCTACACACAGCACAGTTTCTTTAAGTCTATAGAAGTCCATTCTGAAAATATTCACCTGAGCCATAGGCCTGATTAAAGAAATAGAAAAGAGCCAAAATCATAAGCCCAAATGAAAGACACTTCTCAACCCACTCCCTAAGAATAAATACACACAAGACACTATTTCTTTTTGAATTATTTTTTCTCATTTAACTTGAGGATCCATTTTTAGGAAAAATGATGAGCAGTGGAAATGAAAATTTTCACAGTGGAAAGGCACAAAAAAGACTTAATAACTACTAACTGGAGTGCAATTTTCAAACTTTGGAGAGCTATTTAGTTTGGTAAACTGGACACTTTGCATGCTGTGCTGCATGTTTAAACCCCGTGGTTTATCTCATAGACTTTATCTTCAATTCAATTTTATTTATACAGCGCAAAATCACAACAACAGTCACCTCAAGGCCCTTAATATTGTAAGGTAGACCATACAATAATACATACAGAGAAAAACCATGACCCCCTATGAGCAGCACTTTGGCGACAGTGGGAAGGAAAAACTCCCTTTTAACAGGAAGAAACTTCCAGCAGAACCAGGCTCAGGGAGGGGCGGGGCCATCTGCCGCGACCGGATGGGGAGAGAGAAAGAAGACAGGATAAAAGATATTCTGTGGAAGAGAGACAGAGATTAATAACACGTATGATTCAATGCAGAGAAGCACAGATCTTCTAGGATGCATTAATAAAGATTTCATGGGAATTTTAGAGTGACACAAAAAAGCCACAGAGTCAGACAATGTCGTCCATAAATAAATGCATATTTTTAAAAAACTATTTGTAACCCAATAAGATCCACTCAGACTGGGGGAATGGTGCCTAAATGCATGCTGTATTCTTTTGATTAGATTTATTTACTTATTTATGTTTGTGTATTTTTCCCTTCATCATTACTAAACCAAGCCTGTCAGTTGTCTTGTTTGTCTGGTGAACATTATAAATAAATCATATGTAGCCCTGGCTATATAAGTAGCTCATTATTTCAATTTGTTCATTAATATTGATAGTTAATTGCAAATGTTTAATGTGTTCAAGAATGTATACAAATGCCTGCAAAGTATGTGATGTGTGTCAGTTAAATGCACAACCTTTTTATTTGTATTTTGAGGTTTATGTCATTATTTTTGATATGGTATTGATATGTACTACAGCTCCAGTGAACCCTGAAGTAGTCTCAGGTAGAGGGGTGGGAGTAAGTGGGGAGCCGTGTGCACTCTGCAGGAAGCGAGAGAGACGAGAGCTGAACAGTGTCGAGTGAACGCAGAGTTCATAGAAGGGCGACAGACGCATTTTCGGGTTAACGGATAGTTAACTGGAGTCGAGAACTGTTGTACCCTTCTGTGAGGTAAAGGTGGATTTTGTCTGACACTTGTACCCAATGTTATTGTGTAAAACGGATTAGCGCTAACACAGCCGCTAGCACAACTGCTAACATAGCCGCTAGCGTAGCCTAGCATATTCGCTAAGCTCTTGTTCTGCTCTGTTTTTATTTATTAAGCTAATGCTAAGATTGAATGTTATCGCATGTGAACTGGCATTTAGCGGAGTTGTGTGATTCAGTAGGAGGAGACGGACGTCTTGCTGGTGGTCAGAGAGGTCCCTTCTGCTGGTGTGCTGAAGTTATGTGTTCACGTGGGAGCACGTGGAAAGGACGACTGTGAGTGCTGCTGCCGCGGCCTGCTGGTAGCCGTGACCCAGTTTCCCCGCTATCCCCTTGAACTGCCTGGAGGTGTGAGTACTGTTGTTTGCACGTGCTTTTTATTTTTACTGCTTGGCAACAAGTGAAGCGACCATATTGTTTTAGGTCCCAACGCACCCGAGCCACGACTCAGGCCTGCAACGAGGGGTTTGCTAGCAGAAAGACTGTAGCACTTGAGGTGTGTGTGTGTGTTTGGTGAGAGTGCGTGTGGGCCCACAATATTATTTGATTATTTTGTTTCTGTTGAGGTAGATACCTTATCATTGTTTAACAAACTTTATTGATTTTACTTATTTTCTTTGTGTTGTTAATTCAGCATTCACTAAAGTGGAGTTAACTTTATAATTGACCTGCTTGTGTGTGATTTATTTCCATGTAGTGTAGTTTTATTACATATTTAATACCATAAGCATTAAAAAGGGAGTATCAATAGGAAAGTAACAACAGGAACCCAGGGCCCCTCTCAATAGAACGTGGGACGGGTGTTACACATACACCACATGAATCACTGCATCCCCCACCACTACCAGCGAGCCCTTACACTCCTGTTAAAAATATTCACTTTTAGGTAATTGGTTTAGTCAGCTGGGGACACTCTCACTATTAATATAATAAAAGAAGCAGGTTTTAACCATTTAAGCCACGAGTTCTCGAGCTGCAGACGACTGAATCTAACCATCAAATGAACAGTCGCAGAGGCCCAGAGCAGATATTAACCAGTGCATCACATCTCTACGTGCTTACGTGCTGATGCAACCGTTTTCCTAATCTGCTTACAGTGTCAAAAAGCAGCCGTGATTGTGGAGATATTTACAAGGACGCATCTCTGTGCAGTCGAGCTGCTTAGAGATTTTTGTCACTTGAACTCTCTGCATCACCCCGGCATACTATTAAGCAGTGAATTCCCTTAAGAGATCAATATCAATTTAGACACCACTCCTCATGAGTTATTAGTTACGAAAGCCCCCGATGCCTCTTTTTGCTAATCACAGGCTTTTGGCCTTGAGTGGGCCTGTGGTTGGATTCTGTATATGGTAAATGTAATTAGCATATATAGTAATAGTGTGCTCCCAATAGAGGGTTGTAACTTTGATTGAATATGAGGTCTTGAGATGGTGCTGTGCTGTTTCTATAAGCTCAACTTCCACGAGACATGTGGAAATCTCTACAAACTGACATCTTCGTATGAATATGCATTGATCCAAAGGCAAGCAATGAGATTTTAAGACCTGGAAGCTTTCTGATTTACATATGCTGTCAATTTTCAGTCAGAGTTGTATTGACCATTCTCATTTATCAATCATATTAGCCCATGTGCTGAAAATGCAACTTCTACACTATCATCTAGGGTTTGATTTAAACTTTTCAAGTAACTTTTCAATGTAATTGTTACATTTCTGCCTTTGTAAACAGTCTCCGATGGAAAGTCTTGGCGTGAACACTCATCCCAAAGCATGAGCTGTTGTCATATGACACCAGGCTCAGTTATGTGGTGACTCAGCTGCTGGCTGTCCACTCCCTCGTTTTGTACCTGCCACTGCATTAACAAACCCATGACTGAATCAGTGGATATCCTTGAATGCACATGCTGCCTTCACTGTCATGGTCCTGGGCCATGTGGGCCCAGTATTCTCAGTTCCTTGTATTTTTGTATTTCGTTCCTTATTTAGGTCATGTTTCCTGAGTTGTCCTGTTATGTTGTTCCTTATTTGACTTCCCCTTGTGACTCTTATCCCCTGTGTGCCCCTCTATGTATCTGTGAGCCCTCATCTCCCCTCGTGTTTCATTTCCATGTTTCCCCAGCCCACTATGCCCGTGCTCTCTCTCTCCTCCTGTTTGCACCTCTGTGTACTTCCTGTTTTACTTTGACAGTCTCCCGTCAGTGTTGTTTACTCCTGCCATGTCTTGTTATGTTTATCTGTGTCAGCTGTGTTCCCATGTGTGGCCACTTCCCCTGATCATCCCTCTTGTGTATTTAGTCTCTGTGTTTCATGTAGTCTGTGTCGCGTCGTCTGTGTTTCCACCCTCTATGTTTCCATGCCCGGTCTATTGCATTCTTAGTCATAGCTTTACCTTAGTTATTCCCAGTTTAGGTTTCTGTTTAGCCACGCTATCCCTGCTGTATTTGTATACCTTGTCATCAGCCACAATAAAAGGCTCGCTTTTGTTTAAAGTTCACTCCCGTCTGCTCACCTGTGTTCGCACCTGGGTCCACCATACACACCACCGCACGGTCTGTCACAGCGGACCGTGACATTCACTGTGACTCCCCGCCGCTGCGCGGTACAGTGTGATTTTTATGTCTTCGTCCAGTTTGACATCTCATCCTTTTCTTTTCTCCCTCTTCAGCGATAAAACGGCCTCAGCCCTTCATCGTACTGTCGACTGTGTTTTGCTGTCTATCTGTCAAGGAGACAACTCCCTCCCTGAGACACTGTCATTGGTAATTATGGCCCGAGATAAACTCTGCTGGAACAGCTGGAGCCAGCCTCCAACATACACCACCAAGGTCAAGCTCTGAAGGTAACGCAACGGAAATGGGCCACTTGAGGACTGTAAAGTTGAGCGTTCATGTGCCGGGATTTTTTTTGTTCCCCAATAGGTTTTTAATTTTACTTCATGGCATTCTTTATGACGCAACCTTTGATGAACGCTACTTTTTATTGTCAAATTTCCCGCTCATCTGTCCCTCAACATCTCTATTAGCTGTGTTGTAAGAGTTTTATGAAGCTTCAGGTGAACAACTGTAATCAGTTTGATGGAGGATATTTGGCTCAGAAGTCAGCCAGAGACTGTGCTTTACAATGCTGGAGCTGCACAGCAGAGTTGGGAGCTGTAACTCCTGCCTATGGCTGACAGATAAAGTGAGCAGGCAGTAAATAATAGGGAGCACCAGAAGACCTTGGAGGTGGCCCCTGAACTAATTTAACATCTCCTCCTCTGAATTTGAATTAGACTCTAATCCACGACTGCTTTTTCAAATCGCAAAAATATGCTCCCATCGCTGCTGTACTTCAAGTCAGAGACAGAACGCGTGGGTCAGTGGTCACTGCGGTGCTGCACAATAAGAATAAAGCGAGGAATAAGATACTCCATCACCGATTTTGATTCATTGGAAGGACTCTTGGTAGTATTAAATATTTATAGGATGAGGCTTTCTTTCAATAACTACAAAAACGTCTCTGTCATCAGTCTTTGTCATTTGTCGAGTGCTCACTTTCACTTTAGAGGAACAAGGAACTTGGGCATACAGATTTCTATCTGAAATCAGTAGGAGAAAAGTAGAAATCAATAACAGGATTCGTTTCCGGCAACATTTGGAAAGAAAGAGTGAGTCGCAGCAGCCAGACATCTAGCAGAAGCAGAGACGGAAACAAAGTACAGAAATAATCTGTCTCCTTCTGTTTGTGTTTCTGTCCCCTTCATTTCAGCATGCTCACTAAACAGAATATGACCGTTCCCCCTGAGATACGTATCGAACGAAACTCGCTATTCATTTAATTTCCCGGGAATTTGATGCAACCAGCACGCCAGGAGAAAATCATGCCTTCTTTTACTCCCGTGTTTCCAGTGCAGGCACTATATTTCAAACATTTCATGTATTTCATTGACAGAAATCAGAATGCAAACTAATTTACTTTGAAAAGACAAATTGTTAGAAAAGGAGGCAGTTTGGCATCACAACATTTATAGCTCCACCAAATCTCTACTGCTGAGAGCTCTGAACTATGAGGAATAGCCTTTTAAGGTTTTAAATTACCATTAACTGTTATGAACATCTTTACACTGCGTATCATGTTGCACAGTTGATATCTTCAGTGTATCATTGTCTGAAATTATCTCTGCACCCAGTTCCTTTGCGGCTGCTCCAGATTTAATAGAAAAAGCCAGCCTTTTCAGATTCACCTTGTAATTGCACGGCAAGAACAGATGCTATCTTTTGTTTTCACTTCATGTCAGAATTGAAATGAGAGTAGATGTTCAAATTATCCCCGAACATGTAGAAATAATCTGAGGCAACAATTCATCTAAACATTAAGACACTGTAAAATCTGCTGGAATAAAACACGTTACAGCGCTGTGTGCCGATCCTTTGTCTTCCTTTTTTTGTATATGTATTTCTTTAGCTTTGAGGTGCACGAGTAAAACGCCGGTGCTGCTGTGATGAGCAGTGTGACCTTTGATGCCTGACACGAAAGACAGTGACATGTAATGGGGCTGCGCTGGTGTTATTATGGCAAAGAAAGCATTTCTGAGCGTTTCAGATGGCCCGTGGGGAGACGGAGAGAGGACAGTTGATGTTAGTATCCCAAGCCACCTGCTGCCTGATGTGCTGCAAGGAGTCCAGCGAATCCCTCCTCTAATGAAATTTGACATACTGGTGATGACAGGTGCCATGACAGCACTCTGCCAAGATACAGTGGAAGGGGAGGAGAACATGAATTCTTATAAGTTACCACACCTGTGCATCGATGCTCCAGCGTTCCAAGGTGAGCGAGCGCGTGTGATGGAAGTGCTGGTGATTTCTAAACCGACAGGTGATACATCATTCAGCGGCGGGTCCGTAGAGGTATACTCTCAGCAGAATAATGACAGGTGTGATGACAGTCGCACATCTGAATAATCGTGTGGCATTAATGTATGAGTGTTGAATGGACCTTGACCTAATGTAGTTTATACCTTGTAGATTGAGGTTAAAATTGTGCTCTAGACACCAGAGAGCTGTCTGTTTTGAGTGTGTGTGTGTGTGTGTGTGTGTGTGTGTGTGCGTGCTCAGCTGTATGAGTGTGTGGAAACATTTGAATGATGACCCTGCTTTAGCATGTTTTCAATTGTGCCATCAACTCGACCCCAATACCCACGGTGCAGTCTGTGTTAGTAAATCTTTTGTCTGTGCTCTTATTTCAGTCGCCAGTGTATACCGTACCTTACTCAATGTCATGGAAGCGATTATTGGCAGTTTTGTCATTTTTAAATTTGGTCTGATAATTATAAACAACTGTTAGATTTGTATTGTTTATTGTCATTTATGCTTAGAAATATTTAACCACATATGCTTAGAGGTGTATAATCGATTGTGTAGTGATAGGATGTGTGATCCCTAATAGTCTGCAAAGGCTTTGTGTGCATTCCAGAGTGTTCTGGCATTCACACCTACATCCTGGGAGCATGGGAGAGGTCGTACCTTGTCTTATTGTTTTATGGTAGGATAAACGTAGCTATGTCAGTTTTAGGCTAAGAGCCTGTTGTTTAGATGGACCGCTAGACTCCTGGCACCAGCTTTGGGGAGTCTTCACAGGGTCACATCTTGACCACACACACGCACACGCACATACTTACACAACGCACAGGCAAGGTACTCTTTGTTTGTATGTAGACGTCATATGTTAATGAACCTATGTATATTCATGTAACCTCAATAAAAGAACAATGTTACGGGGGAGCGGACGAGAGCAACTGGGGTCAAGCGAAGGGACGGCGTTTGTCCAGTTCTCTCCCGTGCACGAGAAACATAAAGAACTACTCGTGTCTTGCTTTGCTGTGTAATTAAATTGTCCTTAACGTTCCAGCGAATAGGTTTATGCTACAAACCTATCAACAACACTAAATAAATATATTTTCTAATGAAAAAAAAATCTCAAAGTAACCGCATGTAGACACGGTTTGACGTTCAAACCCAGCATCAGAATGGGAAAGTGCTTTCAAATGCGGCTTTGTTGTTGGTGCAGTTTTTATTTTGAAAAAACTGCTGATAATGTTTCAACAAGCAGCAAAAGTGAAAACGTGTGGTGATCTCAGATGTCAGAGGAGAATGGTCAGAGAATCAGCTCGACAGTGACTCAAATAACCAGCTGTTACGATCAAGCTATGAAGAAGAGCATTTATGAAAACACAGCATGTTGAACCTTGAAGCAGATGGGCTACAACACCAAAAGAGCATACCAGGTGCTGAGTTTGTCAGCTAAGTACAGGAAACTGAGGCTACAGCCTCACCAGAATCGCTCAAAAGAAGATGAGAAGACTATTGCCTGGTCTGACGAGTCTTGATTTTTGATGAAACAAGGTGAAAGCATGCATCTGCCTTGCCATGCCATGTCACAAATCTCAAACCGAATCCTTGAACATGACAGTGAGTACTGAAAGGGTATCCACAGTTGCCAGATCTCAATAGAGCAACTTTGTGGTGGTGATATGATGCTACCATGCCAGTATGTTGACAGTGCATCAAAGCATTAAGGTAGTTCTGAAGGTAAAAAGTAATCCAACCTGGTAACTTTACAGCTAATGTGTTCGGTGAGTGCATATGAATATTAATCACTTCCTAAACTCCATGAACAGCAACTACAAATACAGTTCATTTATTCATCCATGTAGGAATTTTGCAGTTAGGACTCCTAACTGACCTGAAACATGCCTTTATAGCTATCAAATATTCTACCAGCTGTTGAGGACACGAATGGCGATCAATGGTGGTTAATTGAAGTAGTCAGTTGAGACCACGAACAGAACCATCTGTTGTTTAGTATGGTGACTACAGAAAGATGAAGAAGTGACTTTTATACAGAATGGAAACACACTGACAACTTACTTTGAGTTATCACAGTGAAAGAGCCCGACAATTTTTAACCCACCACATTACATTTATGCACGTCCTGTGAGCCAAGAATTGCACAAGCCCTGAAAACTCTTACATCACACGCAGCAAATGACCAACCTTAAATCTCTCGTTCCTCTCTACACAGTTTTTGTAATATATACATGAGCTCAACAGCTGCTCAGCATACACTGCAGCGCCCTGAGATTCAGCAGTGAGAATGACAGTTTCAACATGCCAGTATTAAAAAGGTCCTCGGTTTAAACAGTAATGTATTCACAGTATCCGCTGAATAGTAGTGACAGCCTTCAGTAACATCAGATCTACACACGAGACAGGAGGAAATGTGAATCTGGGCCAACTCTGGAAATGAATTCTGGATGTAACACTGTCTAATGCCACAATATTTAGTTCCCAGACAAGACATGCACTTTAATGACTCATGCAGTGTATTATCTGAAGTTAATCCAAGAATAATTTAACTTTTTTAAACTTTTCTTTTTGGGCAACATTATCCTAGCAATTCTCAAAGATCTCAAAGTTTTTTCCTATTTTGTTATCGTTTTAACATGAAAAATTTATACTTTTCTTTTTTTTTTAACTTTCAGTTCAGCATTCCAAATTCTAACCTCAAATTTCTTTCATTGTTAATGTGGAATGATTTTTATTCATAATCTCTCATGCATGCTTAATAATGTTGCAAGTGTTTTATCCTCCTCGCTGCATTTGATTTGAACCTCTGCCGAAGGGCGCTGAGTACTTTTAGAGCCGACTGCTGTTGTCCTGTGGTGTGATTACGTGCCACAAGAATGAGTTTAGAGACTAATCCTGGAAAAACATGAGGCAATTCTGCCGACTCTCTTAACACAGTCACCAACAATACTAGATTTTCAGCTGTAGACGCATCAGAGTTGGAGGCGATGCATTCTTTAAATGGGACCTTTCTTGTTTTCTTTTTTTTTTTGTATTTTCTTTTATAAGTTGAGCTTGTAGTTTATTTTGAAGCTTTTGTACGTTAAAAGAAACTACCCCTGTATGCTTCAGAAAGCCTTTTTTTATTGGTGTAATCGTGTATCTGTTTTGCCTCGAAGATTCTTGAATTGTTTGATTACATTATGTCGTTAAATAAAAGCTTTTTAAAAAGGGCTTTAAAAGCCTAAACACTACATTCACATCAGCTAATCGAGTTTGATTTCCCTCTTTCACTTTTTAACTGTCCTCTCCAGAAATCTGAAACATTTGCAGCTTTGACACATTTTCATTGCAAGGTTAACTTATGCACGCATGAACGCACACATGTACATAATGAATATGACAGTGATGGACAGGAAAGGAAAGCACTAAAAACGGTTTGTTTTAAATTTCCTTTAGCATCCTTTCTTTTTAGAGGAGGTGTCGAAGTGAAGGGAACTAATTAAACTAATGTGAGCTATGGTCTGCTGCAGATGTCTAAGCATTTAATAAGCAATGAATATGATAAAGTGGAATAACAATAGCTTCTGTATGAAATAATACAATTATTATGTTTAATAGCAGATAACATAGCTCAATAAATTGATGTCTTAATTAATTTATCTCAATTAATAGCGAGCTCGCAGCAAACTCAGCATACTTTCTTTCACTGATGTGATTAGTGGCATGCAATACTAGCAAGTTAATTTGTGAATCTAGTACACGCAGAAGATCAGTGGCACCCCGGCTAACGTCTGTCTCTTAATATGCATTCCACCGGAGAAATGCTGAAAACTAAAACCCCTCTTCCTCCATTTTAACACCGTTTTCAATCCAGCTGCAAAAATTGCTTCATACATAATACATCAACTTTTGGTTATTTATTCATTACAACGGTTAGCATCGTTACAAATACATACTTTTTATGCAGTCCTCAGCCTCCAGTTCCTTTTTCTCTGCCTCTTCGCTGTGGCACAGGCTGACTTGGAGAACTCTTTTTTTTTTTTCCCCCCTGTTAGATCTTGATTTATCTTTTTCAGTTTATGGATCACGCACTTCTTCCGATGAATGATGTATAGTGTTTTATCTTCCTGGAAAAGGAGTAATAACCATGTTAATAACATCTAAAATTCTGATAAACACAGGAAACGTGGCAAGCATACAGTCAAATTGAAACTGGCATGGCTCTAGGCCTGGCACTGTTTGTCTGGCAGTTGGTCGATCCCCCACTCTGATTCATGCTGAAATGTCTTAACAACTGCTGCGCAAGACTGAATACTGTAAAAGCTTTAAGCTGCAGCCTTTTCCTCTAGTATCACCGCTGGTCAAAAATTTGAAAATCGTGATGGACTGGCACAATATTTGGTTCCACAAAACCTTTTAGTAATCCTCCTACCTGATCTCTTGGCTAATGCTTCTGTTTTTAGCAAAAATGTCTTAAAAACTATGGCTGCTGGATGGAAACCTATGAAAAGTAGCACACACATTGTTGACTGACTTTTGATCTAATGATCTAATGCCCTTCTCAGGTCAAGTTTTTTGTTATTCCTTCAAAACTAATGATATTCTAATCTGTTTAGCCATGATTAGCAAATGTTTGCATGCTAACGTGCTAAAACTGTGAACATAAGCATTATGCCTGCTAAACATCAGCATCTTGCTTTGCCTGCATTGTCATTGGAAACATGCTGATGTTAACATTTAGTTAATACAGCCTCACTGTGCTGCTGTATACGCTGGTGCAATGTTAAAAAAACACTGATCCATCCTTCCAACCATCCATTTTCTAACATTTATCCAATTCATGGTCGTGAGGTGGGGGCTGGAGCCTATCCCAGCTGTCACAGGGTGAGAAGCAGGGTACACTCTTAACAGGTCACCAGTCTACTACAAGGCTGAAACGGTGATCCATGCATGATAAATTAAGATCTGGTACATTTCAGGAAACTCAGTTAAAATAACTGAGTCAGAGCGTGGAATTCATTATTCTGAGCCCTCTGTCTGGAAATTTTTTTTTATTTGCTTTGAGTGCGTATATCAATTTGTTCGCTCAAGCTTGAGTGTTAAAAATGAATTATGATGATAAAGCTTTAACTTAACAGATACGTCAAGGAATCTCTGTATGTGTGTGTCTTTTCTCTTAGTCATCCCATCCCTTCAGATTTGAAGGCTGCATTTTGGGGAACAGAGTAAGTAAGTGGTGCATGGAGTTTGAAGTTCTTCTAATGGGCGACAGTCTCATTTTTCTCACTCCTGACTAGATTTTTTTGCTTGGTTATGCGCAAAGTTACACTTTTAATGAGTAAACAAACTGCAGAGAACCAGACAAACAAACATCATCAAGTTCAGAACCTTGTGAAACGTGTTGCATTGGGCGGTTTCTGTACAGCAAGTCTTCCCACCTCCTTGTGCTTTAATCATCTCCTGTCTAGACTTCTGCAACCGGCTCTGAACGAGCCTCAGAGCCTCTCAACCATCCTGCTGCCGTTTCACAAATTCAAAACCACAGTGTCAAACAAAAGTCTTAAGGGTCTTGTGTTTTCTTTTTACCATCCTTCTTATTGCCTCTGTGCAAACTGTGCTGGCTCCACACAGAAGGAAGGACACTCTGACTCCTGCCAGTGCTGCAGTCACACTCGCCGCTAAATCATACCCTCTCTCACAAATCTCTCTGCCCTCTATGCTGCTCTAATATGCATTTATCAAAACCACAACAAAACAAATATATACCTTCCCTGTTGGCTGCTCTTATTTTCCTAGACCCTTTCTCGCAGGCATATTGTCAGGGCACAAGGCATGCTGGGTTATCAAATTGAAGCTGATGCTTTTAAATTTGCTGAGGATATGAGCATTAGTACTGATGTACTTCAAATAAAGGTGATAAAGTAATTGTCACCCACACAAATTTGGAGGTATTTTTATAATTTCCTGCAAGTCAGGACTTCACTGATGTTGTTGATCATTAATGGCGCAGTTGACGCTTGAAGGTGACCCTGTGCGAGCTCAAACTGGGGAACATGTCTCTTTAATAACTGTCAAGGCTCTTTCAAATAGGAAACACAGCTCCAAGTCCATCACTTTGTGTTTGTATTTACCCTCTTTGACTGCCAGGCAGAGTAAATATTTTATTTTGACAATTTTCTAATTCTCCTTTCCACAATAGCAAGCTGCTATTGCAGCGAAATTTTGCTGCTACAAGCAATTATGGCTAAAGGGGCTCCACAAGCTGGGCTTAGTGAACTATTGTTAGAAGCATCAATCCCTTCAAGAATATGAGATTTAATGCATGAGAGGTGAGACTTTTCATTCCACTCTACTGCAATGAAACTTTGTCCAGTGTATTTGTCTGGGACTAAGGTATTGTGTTTGCTGTCATGACAATTTATTCCTGCCCAGCCTCATTTACCGGTAAATTGTTCCGAAGATAGCGTGCCTAACCGCACAATGCTGTATTTAATTTTGTCCTATATTTGGGCCACTATTTTTTCATGAATACATGCATTTATTACAAACAATGTTGGAATTGTGTCCCTTATTTTATATTTAACTATTGCCGTGTTCAAAAAAGTGAAAATGTCTACAAATGAGAGAAAAAATAACCAAAAGGTTCCATGTTGAAGACTACTTAGAGAGGTCATCTGTTTGCCCTTTGGAGGATAGTATCTGCAAAGGATAATAACTATGTCTGCTCAACAGCAGCTAGTGTGGGTGCAGTTACATGGAAAGTAGCACAGAGTTTTAATCCAGAGAGTTAGGACTAAACAGTACTGTGCAAACTCGTTCTCTTTTCTTCATATACATATATAGATATATTTTTCAGCCACTTAACACTGACTTATAGATCATTCAAGCATAAAAAAGCACCTAAGTCAAAGCATGAACCAGTGTTGTGTCTACACATAACACACAATTTAGGAAATACTTCATTTTAAATTCTGCCTTTTGGTATTTTTTTTACTAGCAGCCTGTCACAAAGGCATAGTTTGTTCATGTGTCTTTAGTTTAATCCATAAAACACCCCCAACATAGTGCAGCTTCAAAGGCATAAAATAGTATTTTTGCACCAACAAGGTGATTCTCAAAAAGCTACGGTATTAGCCAAAAACTTGGCATATCTCAGTATAGTGAGCAGTGGGTACTTAAAATATTTGAGGAAACAGGAGACGTGGAAAAGAAGTAACAAGCATAAAAAGCTATCTATAGGAGACAAACGATATGAAAGTCACGTCCTTAAGAAATATAAGAAAATCCAGCAAAGACCTGATATAGGACCTGAGAGATGCAGCTGGCTCTTGAGTTGATCCTTCTATTGTTTGCTGAAGAAATACTCTCAGTTGAACTGTGTCTGTCAAGAAGCCACTCTTTAGGAAGGGAAAGGGGGAGAAAAGGCTGAGGTATGTAAGATTTTACAAAAACTGGACTGAAAATCTTTTGGAGTGATGAATCCCAGTTTGAAATGTGGGGTTCAAACTGTAGTCAATATGCACAGAGATGGTCAGGACAGCCCGCAATGACCATCTATAGCCATCTCTATCATGGTATAGAAGTCAGCCAACATCCAAAGAAGAGCTTTAAATGTCCTTCAAGAAGCCTGGAAGACTATTCCTGAGGAGCACTTAAAGGAATTACAAGAAAGTTGCCTATGAGAGTTCAGGCTGTGTAACAAATAAAAATGCTCGTGCCAAATATTGACATTAGATTTACAATAAACTCTGTTTTTATCTAAATATTTCCATGTGCGTTTGCACTTGTTTTAATGAACTACAGCATCTATTTCCCTTTTTTTCTGAAATGTGGGGTTGCTCAAGACTTTTGCAGAGCATCACATTGAATATTTACACACAAAACAGTAAAAAGGACACACAGGCACAGATGTGCTGTTCAAAAGTTGGGTTTTATTTTACCTCACAATATCCCCAAAATTGCATTCACTATAAATAGGAATATAATTACGTTATTTCAAGAAATGAAATTTGAAAGTGGAAAGCGGGCCTGTAAAAGAGGTCAACAAAAAGAGAGTGCTATTTAAAAAAGTGATAAACCAACTTAACAGAATGAGTGAGAACTCAACCATAATCTACCAGAACAAACTGTTATGAATACAAAGAAGAAAAATCACAATAAATGAACTCACCACAAGGTATCCCAGCAGGTGGTTCAGTCTATATTTTTAGACCTTTGTGGTTAAGCCTCGCTCCACCTTCAGCCTACTCAGCTTCCTCTTTTGTCTAACTGAAAAGGACTGGATGAGCAGACAGGTAACTACAAAGCTAGGAAAAAGTTAGAAAAAACTTTTATAAATCAGTGGTAAAACAATCTAAACCAAATGTGCCCACCATAGTTTAAATCACAGTTTAAATTCATGAAATGTGTTCAAAACAAATGAGCTAGGTTAATTCAACCAAAGCAGTCTAGCTGTATACCAATTCCAATTACTCCAGTGAAAGCAACTAAATTAAGTTAAATGTGGTAGCGATGTGGGATAGACTGTGGAACCTTAAACCCGTATGTCTGATTGATGAGTTGAGTGTAGAGTGGGTGTGTATTACCAAATTGTTATTTCGGGTGGTTGGTTGTGGATATGGCTATCACAGTAATATAGGCAAGGCAAGGCAAGGCAAGTTTATTTGTATAGCACAATTCA
This sequence comes from Aulonocara sp. 'chitande type north' Nkhata Bay, assembly GCF_057382095.1. NCBI lineage: Eukaryota > Metazoa > Chordata > Actinopteri > Cichliformes > Cichlidae > Aulonocara > Aulonocara sp. 'chitande type north' Nkhata Bay. Next base: position 30,352,241 of record NC_141356.1, read on the forward strand.
ACAACAAGGTGATTCAAAGTGCTTTACAGAGACATTAGAAACAAAAACAAATAAAAAGCATGATTTAAAATTGATTAAAACAAGCAAATAAACTAACTAATTAACAAACAAACAAAACAGTATATAAAATCAAAACAGATAAAATCAGAACAGTAGATAAAATCAGTAGTTAAATGTAAGTTTTGAAATTTAAGCTTAAAAGTGTGGATTTGGTGCTTTATTCAAATGCAGCTGAGAACAGGTGAGTCTTCAACCTGGATTTAAATAAACTGAGTGTTTCAGCTGATCTGAGGCTTTCTGGGAGTTTGTTCCAGATATAAGGAGCATAAAAGCTGAATGCAGCTTCGCCGTGTCTGGTTCTGACTCTGGGAACTGATAAAAGACCGGATCCAGATGATCCAGAGAATATAGCTGAAATGATAGGAGTATAAAAAAGAATAAATTACTATCATCTCCTGGGATCCCACTGAAACATGCCGGCAGGGTTTCATCCTAACCTTTTTGTTTAAAATTTAAAAGTGCCTTCAAATGCCAGTTCAGTAGTTTTCTTTTTTTCACATTTTGCCTGGCCATTGAAGCCTCAAATGGTAATATGACATTGTACCTTACATGTGGCCACAGACTTTGACTGTGTCTAACATTAGTCGTGCTTTTTATGCTCTGTGCTGATTAGAGTTAAGGTTACAGTTCTCGCCATCGAATCTATCTACAAGTATTAACATTTCTTTTTAAATTACAGGAAGAAACCCCTGTATTCAGGACAAATCTGAGTTTAGAGAGACAAAAGAGAGATTAGGAGGTCACACATGCCACAGCTCAGTGTTTTGAAATATTTCAGGGTTTAATTTTATTTTATTTTACTCCTAAATATTTTTAGTTGATCCAGATCAGTCAAAAAGTGTTCAAGGAAAATCTGGCAAATTAGTATGTTTTTAAATATTGTATATTAAGAGACATATACTCACCCCCTTCTTTAATAACCAGGTTGAATTTGATTTTGCCTTCAGAATTTTCTGATGATACTTCATGGCAAGACATTCCTCAGAGATTATCGTCCATACTAACATGATGGCAACAATGAGTGATGAGTGAATGAAATGAGTGACTATGGAGGCTGTTTGCGTACAGTGACCTCACTGTCATGTTTAGGAAACCAGTTTGAGATTTCAGCTGTGTGACACGGCACGTAAGCCTGCTGGAAACAGTCACCAGAGGATGGGTTCACTGTCATAAAAGGACGGACATGGTGAACCATTACTCAGGTAGACTGGGGGTGTTTAAAGGTTTAAAGGTGGATCAGTGCTTCTGACCAAAACATCTGAATGTTTCTGCTGAAGTCAAGACTCGTCAGACCAGGAAACATTTTTCCAATCTTCTGTTCTCCAGTTTCAGTAATCCCATGTCAATTGTAGTTTAATTTGCTTGTTTTGCGAGAGTGAGCTTCTTCTTCTGTTGCCCAAGGTTCAGGTTATTGTTGCCTCCCTATCGGGCTGAAGGAGCCTGACCATTCTCTGATATCTGGCATCACAAAGGCATTTTTGAGCAGAGAACTGTCACTCACTAGATATTTTCTCTTTTTTATGTCATTCTCTCTAAACCCTTGAGATGGTTCTGTGGGAAAATTCCAGCAGATTAGCAGTTTCTGAAATATTTAAACCAGCCCATCTGGCACCAACAATCATGCCACGTTCAAAGTCACTTAAATCATCTTTCTTCACCACCGTGCTCAGTTTGAACTTCAGCAGGTTGTTTGGACCATGTCTTCATGGTCACTTCTACCATGTGTTTGGCTGATTACAAACCAGCATTAATGACCAGCTGAAAAGGTGTACCTAATAAAGTAACCGTGTGTGTGTGTGTGTGTCCCATGCATTTTATAAGTGCTTGCATGTACATGTGCATTTCAAAGGCAGCTTCACAAAGACAAATGAAATGTTACTCTGTGATGTCTCCTTCATATTGCTTCGACTAAGTAATAAAGCCCAATTGTCATTTAATGACTCCTGTATAGTAATCTGCTCATTGTGCAACTTCAGGCTTGCAAACAAATGCCTTGCCAGTATTAAACAATATTCTCTCGTTGCATTCTCACATATATTACAGGAAGAACTCTGTGACACAAATTGATATTAGACTCAAATTAGACTCACCAAAGCTACGACACAGCATGAAAAGGATGTTTTCCATTCCTTAATCTGCATTGTTTGTGACTATTAAGGTCATGCATATTTATAAGAGCCCCGAAGTAATGAGAATGCCTGCATTTATCTTGTTACTGTCATTTTACAATGGTTGCCAGTCTCTGTGCAAAGAAGCATCCATGTGGCATTCCATTTCAGCTCAAACCCTGCGAAGGAGCTGACCCCTAAAATGAGACCGCTGCTCATAAGGTGTGATTACTGAGATGAGGTGAAGAATAGATGGACAGAGATTTCTTGGCATATTAGTATTTGATGTGAAATAAGCAACCAATAGGCAGAAGTTTATAACAGAGCATGAATAATTTCAAAGCGTAGTGAATGATAGAGCATGTAGGTCTCACGGGAAGCGCTGTTCTCGTATCATTGTTTATCTCTAGATTGTCAAGGGACCAGTTTACTCCTCCTCTTGAAGTGATTGATTAAGGAATGCCTTTGACAGTTTGATGGGAGCTTGAGTGATGGGCATGCCCGAACTGTATCCTGCCTGTCACGGTGAAATGAATTGTCCATCCCATCAAAGATCACCTTTGATCTCGCTGGTGGAGATCATGGAAGACCACAAGGAGGGGGCTCAGGTGAAAAAAAGCACCAGATAATGTTTCAGTTCATGTTAAAAAAACCACTCTCACACACACACTCACACACTCCTTGTTGGCAGTTAATCTCTTTCCTCTGTGGAACTGGTCAAGGTTTTTTACTAGAAATTTTCACTTGATATATTTTTGTGGGCACTTTTGCATGATCTTGCGAGACTAACAATCAATCCGCTTTGCTGTCACAAGTAAACAAGGCTGTGCAGATGTGTCAAATTTTGAATCAATCAGGAGAGAGCTTGGTTTCTGTAACTTTCGAGTTCAGTGCAAATGTGTAATCAAAAAAAGATTTAGAAGTTTAAGTGTTTAAGTTTCCTGGCCGACTTAAACATGATTATCAAAAAGACAAATATGTGCTGTTGTTTTGTGTTCCCCCCCTCATTGCAGCCTCTTGCATGACTGTTTGCTAATAACAAACACAGGGAGTACCGTAAGCCCGGATGGTTCCCTTAATGTGTAAACACGGTGGTGTTTGGAAGGCCTATGGATATGGCCCCGCTTAAAAGAGAAGCAGCAAAGCATCCAGGTGGTGCAAAAGGAGAACACTCGGCAACTCCTCCAGGGATTTGGGTTCAGTTTCATGGGTCTACAACAATAAGTGGGCGGGCTGATACGGAGCAGATCTTGGTCACTGCTAGCATCTCTCACTCCTGCTGGGTGGTTTCACTCTCCCTGAGAGAGTTTCTGCTCTGGCAATTCAGGAGCATTGTTAACACAAGCACTGAGGAGGGAGTGTGACAACTTGCTGTCTAGGAGAAAAAAAGCAACATCAGAACCCCATAGCTGCCTGTAACCAGGACTCCTTTTTAATCTATACTGCTGCAATCAGTTAGTGTAGCATAACGTCATATATCATGTGGTGGTGGGATACAACAAGAATGGTTCGCAGTCTTTATGCTTCAAAAAAGGTGATACACAATGCCATTGTTTAATTGATCAAAACTCTGATAAATGGCAATGCAAAATCACTTACTAGTAATAACTCAAACTAAATGCACTTTTGCATGACTTTACATTGCTTTTGTTCACTGAGGTTTATGCATTTGTGCATGCACAGGTCTATTAAGGACCCACTACAACATGTGAGTCAGGATGAGGTCTGGACTGGGTCATAGCGTTTATTTATCACCCTTCCATCTCTGTGATTGAAACTTTGTATTTGTAAAAGTGTGGTGCTTTGCATTATATCCAAACATCTCAAGAAAATTGTTCCAGAGGTCTTGTGGTTTGTTCTCATGCAACTTTGCAAACCTAAGCTGTGCTGTCAGGTTCCTTTTAATTAGAATAAGCTTCAGTCTTTTTCTAATTGTACTTTCTAACTGTAACATTTAACATGCTAACTGAGACCTGCACAGTCTGAGCTCCCCCTTTTTTTTGGCCTTTCTCTGTGTACTGGAGTCTGGCCTTGGGGTGAATTATTGGAGTCCACTCCTGTGAAGACTAATGAGTGTCTTATGTGTTTTCCACTTGTGAATGATCTGTCTCGCTGTAGAACGATGGACTTTAATATGTTTATAAATTACATTTTAAGCCTTCACAGATTGTCAGGCAGCAACAATTGCTTGTTTAAGATCAATGCTCGTGTTTCACACCTGAATGCTCCAGACCAGCAAACTACCAACATTTCTGCTTTTATAGATGCTTATTTATTATTTATTATTTAAGTGCATTTGATAATCTGCACCTGGCTCCTTCTTACTCTTTTAATTTCTGTGCAAGCAGCTTATTTTTTTAACACAATGTTTCTTCATAAATGACGACTCTGTTATATGTCATATATGTTGTTGATTATCTGAGGTTGTATTTACTTAGCTCTGAAAGGGGGCACTTTCTTTTTAAGGTGACTATAAGAACAGCTTTGCTAAGACTGAAAACAGACTAGACACTTAAAAAAGGCTTGTGTTATTGTTATTATGTGCACCATATTTTGCACGGTCTGATAAACCAATTTGATTACATTTTTCACTTTATCTGGGTCAGTGTGTGTTGATACATTTGCATATGCAAGTGCATAAACAACACTTCTTGAAACAGAAGATGAAATTTATGGTTAGGTGTGTTCTGGAAGCACAGCTCACATATTACAGTTTTTGCCCGTTGCTTGAACACTATAAACCCATGCTCAGACTAAAGTAACACAACGTGAAGCTTTTGTTACCATACCTCAAACACATGTACCCATACCTTAAACAAAAGCGCTGCTTTGCACCCCAGTACCAATTATGCAACACTCCTACTCTTTTATGCAACACACCTACCCCTTTATGCAACACACATGGTCCTGCATGCTACACTCTATGTCATACATAAGACACTTCGCTCACAAAATGAAATCTCAGGGTGCCATTCGGAAAACACATGTATCCAAAATACAAAACACATGGGGTAATTGCAACCACGCAAATACACACCTGAAGGCACTTACTTGCAAAACCGAACACCAATTAGCCAACTACAAAAAGCCCTCAGCGTAGCCATTTCAAGAACTTCGCAAGCATGGATGGAGGGAGAGCAAGAGGAAGAGGAAGAGGAAGAGGTAGAGGAGGAGGAGGAGGAAGAGGAGGAGGAGGCCGAAGAGGCCATGCACGGACCCATATTTCTGATGAAATAAGAGCAACTTTGGTGGACCATGTCATCAACCATGGCCTGACTATGAGGGAAGCTGGGCAGAGAGTCCACCCACATCTAAGCCGCTTCACAGTGGCATCTATACAGTTTTTGCCCGTTGCTTGAACACTATAAACCCATGCTCAGACTAAAGTAACACAACGTGAAGCTTTTGTTACCATACCTCAAACACATGTACCCATACCTTAAACAAAAGCGCTGCTTTGCACCCCAGTACCAATTATGCAACACACCTACCCCTTTATGCAACACACATGGTCCTGCATGCTACACTCTATTTCATACATAAGACACTTCGCTCACAAAATGAAATGTCAGGGTGCCATTCGGAAAACACATGTATCCAAAATACAAAACACATCGGATAATTGCAACCACTCAAATACACACCTGAAGGCACGTACTTGCAAAACCGAACACCAATTAGCCAACTACAAAAAGCCCTCAGCGTAGCCATTTCAAGAACTTTGCAAGCATGGATGGAGGGAGAGCAAGAGGAAGAGGAAGAGGTAGAGGAGGAGGAGGAAGAGGAGGAGAAGGAGAAGGCCGAAGAGGCCATGAACGGACCCATATTTCTGATGAAATAAGAGCAACTTTGGTGGACCATGTCATCAACCATGGCCTGACTATGAGGGAAGCTGGGCAGAGAGTCCACCCACATCTAAGCCGCTTCACAGTGGCATCTGTAATACGAACATTCCGACTAGAAAACAGGTATGTCTTCACCTCCATACCTTCTGCTCTACTCAGATGGTTTCATAGCACTGTTCTACAGTATATCACATTACCATATCAAGTGTACGGGGTGCTAATGCTCCTTTTGCAGCCAAAGTGGCTGATTCCTTATATTGAAGTACAGTGTTGTACAGTGGATGACACAGTACATACAGTAAAGTACTGTAAGAAAAATAAGCAAACCGATGACAATATGTGGTTGTATTCCTCCAGAATGACCCGAAGACCTTCTGGGGGAGGACGGCAATGCCTGTTCACACAACAGCAGGAACTTGCCGTTGTGGACCTAGTGAGGGCAGACAATGCCATCCGTCTCCACCAGCTACGACGGAAAATACTTGCAGACAGGCGAGTGTTCAGCAACATAAACCATGTGAGCATCACCACCATCAGACGCATCTTGGGTAAACTCAGCATCACCATGAAGCAGCTCTACAGAGTCCCATTCGAGAGGAACAGTGACAGGGTTTCGACATGCAAGAGGGTATTTTCCCCGGTGCCCAGCGGGAGAGGACACTGCTTGCGATGTTGATGAGGTCCTGTGGCCAGACCCCAACAGACGGCGGGATCCATGAGCCCACTTATGCACAATTGTCATGGTTTTTTGTGTTTACAGTATAGTGTTTTTTCTATTGCAGTATTATTGTGTTGTGGTTTTTTTTTTTTTGCTTTATCTGAATTCATGGTACTGCGATGTACACTATTGAGTAGGTCTATTTGCGTTTTTGGTTGTTTGGAAATGTGTCTCCTGTAAATGTGCCTTCTGAATACACAATGGAAATCAAGGACTGCAGTGTTTTATGTAAAGAAGACTAGTGTGTTCCCCCTGATCTGTAAGTGTTTGCATATGATGCAAGTATGTGTCATTTTGTCAACAGAGTTACATTTTGACAGAGGAATGTTAGGTTTTGACAGCAGAGTTTAGGTTTTGGGAGTGGAGTTTCATTTTGGCACAGATGTGTATGGTATATTTCCCAGTGTTGTGTCGTGTTTACTTGTGTTTAGAGTTTTGGCACAATGAGCGACGTTTTGCCAAATGTGTTCAAGCAACGGGCAAAAACTGTAATACGAACATTCCGACTAGAAAACAGGTATGTCTTCACCTCCATACCTTCTGCTCTACTCAGATGGTTCCATAGCACTGTTCTACAGTATATCACATTACCATATCAAGTGTACGGGGTGCTAATGCTCCTTTTGCAGCCAAAGTGGCTGATTCCTCATATTGAAGTACAGTGTTGTACAGTGGATGACACAGTACGTACAGTAAAGTACTGTATGAAAAATAAGCAAACCGATGACAATATGTGGTTGTATTCCTCCAGAATGACCCGAAGACCTTCTGGGGGTGGACGGCAACGCCTGTTCACACAACAGCAGGAACTTGCCGTTGTGGACCTAGTGAGGGCAGACAATGCCATCCGTCTCCACCAGCTACGACGGACAATACTTGCAGACAGGCGAGTGTTCAGCAACATAGACCATGTGAGCATCACCACCATCAGACGCATCTTGGGTAAACACAGCATCACCATGAAGCAGCTCTACAGAGTCCCATTCGAGAGGAACAGTGACAGGGTCAAAGGACTTCGAGCTGAATATGTACGGGTACGTGTAACTGTCCCTTACATTTACAATAGAGTATTGGTGAAGTCCAGTAGCAGCTGAATATGTACCATATCAGTACCACATGGATCTATTCTGAGAGCTACACAGGTACCTGTGTGATGGGGTGAGGGTGCTGTATGTGTAGCACTGTAGTACAGTGACATGTTCCCCTTTTTTTCAGAGGATCATGGCCATGGATGGAGCTGCACAGCCTCATGAATACATTTTCATTGATGAAGCTGGATTCGACCTGAGCAAAACAAGACGACGGGGTCGTAATGTAATTGGCCACAGGGCAATTGTGCACGTCCCAGGGCAGCGCGGGGGAAACATCACATTATGTGCCGCCATATGCCTTCGAGGACTTCTGCACCATCATGCAATGCTAGGTCCATACAATAGCCAACACATACTCACATTTCTAGATGCTCTCCATAACATAGTTGTACAGAACAGAGCAGATCAGCCCAGGTTTGTGGTGATATGGGATAATGTCAGTTTCCATCGGGATGCTCTGGTCCAGGCCTGGTTCTCCAACCACAATCAATTTGAAGTGGTATACTTGCCCCCTTACTCACCATTTTTAAACCCTATTGAGGAATTTTTTTCGGCTTGGAGATGGCGAGTATATGACCGCCAACCACATGCCCGCATGCCTCTTCTGCAGGCAATGGAACAGGCCTGCGGCGACATTGAGGTGACAGCGATCCATGGATGGTTTCGGCATGCAAGAGGGTATTTTCCCCGGTGCCTAGCGGGAGAGGACATAGCTTGCGATGTTGATGAGGTCCTGTGGCCAGACCCCAACAGACGGCGGGATCCATGAGCCCACTTATGCACAATTGTCATGGTTTTTTGTGTTTACAGTATAGTGTTTTTTCTATTGCAGTATTATTGTGTTGTGGTTTTTTTTTTTTTTTGCTTCATCTGAATTCATGGTACTGCGATGTACACTATTGAGTAGGTCTATTTGCGTTTTTGGTTGTTTGGAAATGTGTCTCCTGTACATGTGCCTTCTGAATACACAATGGAAATCAAGGACTGCAGTGTTTTATGTAAAGAAGACTAGTGTGTTCCCCCTGATCTGTAAGTGTTTGCATATGATGCAAGTATGTGTCATTTTGTCAACAGAGTTACATTTTGACAAAGGAATGTTAGGTTTTGACAGCAGAGTTTAGGTTTTGGGAGTGGAGTTTCATTTTGGCACAGATGTGTATGGTATATTTCCCAGTGTTGTGTCGTGTTTACTTGTGTTTAGAGTTTTGGCACAATGAGCGACGTTTTGCCAAATGTGTTCAAGCAACGGGCAAAAACTGTAAAGGCTGATATTGTTTTTGTTTTGTTTTTTGAGGGTTTTTTTTTTTTTTTTACCTTCAGCCTTGAGATCATCTCTATAATTCTATAGCACCTTAAAATAAGACCTATCAATATGTTTTAATCTCAAATTAACTGATCATTTTATTTCATGACAGGTGATGTCTAGTTGTTTCAGTTAACTGTAGCAATCATTCATAAGCATCAAACCTGGATCCATTTCATGGTCAGAAAATAGACAAGGAGCTGGAATAATAACAAATGTTTAACATTAAATGCAATAATGTTGTGCTGCCTGAAGAAAAGGGTCCTTTTAACAATTGCTGTGTGTTCAAGTCACTGTCATTTAAGACTGAAAATCTAGTTCATTCAAAAATAGGCCAGTGGTTTTAGCCACTTATCCCTGAACTTTAATTTCATGAGGTAAGGCTCATTAACATCTAAACACAAGCTACAGAAGAGGTGCAGATTTTACATTTAATTCTGGCCAGCAGACTTTAAGGTTACAGCACTATATGAGTGAGTCGCGTTTGCTTATTCCTTTCACAGATGAAAGTTGAGCGACTCTCACCTTGCAAGTCTATGTGGCAGCAGTTTCTTTGTAAATATATGTAAATGTAATGGTAAGTCCTGCCTGTTTTTCATTCCTCCACTCTGTGGCCAGAGATTGAGTGGGCACAATCTATCATTACCTGGCATACCGACTAACAGCACTGATGTACCACTACAAGACCCTTTGTATTTTTAGGCAATTTGTTGAACTCTAATTCCAAATCCAAAAAACGCTCAATAAAATTTAAATAAAAACAGAATTCAATGATTTTCAAGTACCATAAACCTATAATTTATTCACAGTAGAACACCGAAAGCATATCAAATGTTTAAAATAAGACATTTTACTGTTTCATGAAAAATTTGCCTATTATGAATTTGATGACAGCATGTCTCAATAAAGTTCATACAGGAGCAAGAAAATGCTGGTAAGTAAGTGACACTAAAAATTAAAACAGCTGGAGGAACATCTTGCAGTCAATTAGATTAACTGTCAACAAGTCAGTTACATGACTGGGTATAAAAAGAACATCTTAGACTGGCAGAGTTTGTCAGAAGTAAAGATGAGCAGAGCTTTAACAATCCGTAAAATTACTGTGTCTACAATTTCAGAATTATGTTCCTCAACTTAAAATTGTGAAGACTTTGAATATCTCTTCTGCAGTCTATATAATCATCAAAAGATTTATGTGGATAATCTGGAAAAAATCTCTGTGTGCAAGAGCGGAGCCAAAAATAAATACTGGATACCTGGGAAGTTTGGACCCTGAGGCAGCTCTGAGATTTAAAAGACAAACAAAAAAAAACCCTGAATGATTCTGTCATGGGAAACATTGCATGGGCTCAGGAACATTTCCAGAAATCATCATCTGTTCACAAATGCTGGTTAAAGCTCTTTCATGCAAAGAAGAAGCCATATGTGAATATCATCCAGACAACATGGCCATCTTCTCTGGGCCAAAGCTCATTTAAAATGGATTGAAGCAACATGTAGAAATGTTCAATTGTGAAAAGAATTGAAACTTGAAATTCTTTTTGAAAAAACATGAACCCCAAACCAAAGAGCATAGGGACCATACTATCTATAGGTACTAATCCATGATCATACCGGTGGATTAGTGCCTACAGAATTGGCAAGTTGCACATGGAAAGTCGCCATCAATGCTGGAAGATTTATGCAGGTTTTAGATCCATACAATCTTCCATCCAGACCTCTCTGTCAGGAAAGATTTTGCATATTTTAAAAAGACAAATTGCATCTATTACAATAGAAAACCTTCATAGTAGAAGAGTCTGGGTGCTGAAACGGTGACTGTTGAGCAGTTACAATCCTACATCAGACAAGAATCAGGAAACTTTCCTCTCCCGGAAGTTTTGAAAAGTTTTCTAATTTTTCAGACATTTCCACTGACTGGTATTAAAAGAAGATGCGAGGTTACACGGTGGCAAACATGGCCTTGTCAAACCTTTTTTTATTTTTCTTCCTCTGTTTAAAAATCTGATATGTTTTCTAGGTTCTATTTAAGACTTGCAAATTTTTGTATTTTACTTTTATTTCCATTTTACGCAGTATCCCAACTTTTTTGAATTTAAGATTGTACCTTTATTAGGAAAATTTTCATTTTACAGTGTGACATTTGTCCCATCAGGCTCTGCTGGAGGAGTGGGAGTGGGGAGGGAGTTTTTCCTTCCCACTCTTGCCAAGTGCTTGTTCAGGGTCGTCTGATTTGGGTTTTTTTCTCTGTTATTGTAGAGTCTTTACAGTACAATTTAAAGCACCTTGAAGTCACTGTTGTAGGGATTTGGCCCTAAATAAAATAAAACTGAATTGAATTAAAAATTGAAAATGCCATATATTACCTTGACTATTAGAGGCAAGCCACAGGTGATGACTTACTTTGGTATTCTTACTGTAAACAAGTGCGATCCAGTCAAAGGCAAAATAAAATGTCCATTCTGGGGAAGAATGACAATTGCAGCATATTACTGATGTAAAGCAGATGGGATTTAGATGCATGCAATGCTAAGAGAAAAAAATAAGGCACCATATACCAGTGATTGTCATGCACTACACAACTGACTGGATGAGAAGTTAGCTCTTGATGTGCTCAGAAATATCCTAGATTTCTTGCTGAAGCATCCTTTTCACTCTTTTAAACAACTTTACATTTGAGGTTTTGCATGTTGTAAAATTTTCATATTTTCCCATTTCAAAGAATGCCTTTCAGGTCATTATAATACAGTCAGTTCACCTGGCCATGCTGCATCCAGCTGGGTTTTATGTGTATCTGGGAGGAGAAAGCAATATTCATGATTGATGACTTCCCAGCGAAGAAAAAAAATCTGAAAAATCTTACATGTCTTGTGGCTACACTGCATTACAATGCAGACTATTGAGACTACTGCTGGTGTAAAGAACTCAAACAGTATGTCATTTTGGTCTTCACTGAATAGCTCGGTCTGTGATTACTGGATGGCTGCATGTCAGTGAAAAATAAGGGAAGGATGTTGCTTTTTTTTATGTTTGCTGCTCACTAAAGGCAACATCAGATTTATATTTTTATTACATCTAATATAACCTATATTTCTATTGTACATGTAGTGCCATTTTTTTCAACTATATCTCTTCCAAATCCCCAGTCCAATGAGGCCCCGGAGAGGGATTGACCGCCATCGTTCCTCTTTAGGTCTCTCTAAGGTATCCTTTCTTCGCGTGATTGGAACCAGCATGAAGTTAGAGGTAAGGACTTGTGCTAATGTATTAAATGTACAATTATATATACTACAGTTGCACAGAGACCTCCCTTCTCTTTGATTTGTGCAAACTGGACTGTTTGGATAAATCTATCCTTCAGTCTCTCAACATAACAGAAACATACTGCAGCAAATATGGCATATTTAGATGTTACCAGGTTACCAACTGTTTTCAACAGTTAGACAGCTCTGGTGTAACTGTAGCCCAAATATTGCAAGCTTTGTGTGTGTGTGTGTGTGTGTGTGTGTGTGTGTGTGTGTGTGTGTGTGTGTGTGTGTGTGTGTGTGTGTGTGTGTGTGTCCATGAATGTTGCAGGATTTGCTTTTGTTTTGAGCTCCAAGAATTAAGAAGGTTTCTTGGCTTTATTTCAGACCACAGCAGCTTGTGTCTCCATATTTGTCTCAATAACTCCTTTTAAGCACCTGCTGCTATGTGTTGTTTTCCCCTCATTATGGGCAAATTACTGCTCTGTCTTTGTTTTGTATGAAATAGTGCACCTAATGTAAATCAGCAAACAGCCCGAGGCCCCTACCCACTTGAGCCCAAGTTTATCTTCCTGTCAATCACATTTAATTGGATCAACAACAAAAGGACACAAACAATTTATGAATCATTTTATGGAACCAGGCTAAATCAAAAGGACAGCCACATTTCATGCGCACACGGATGTCCACATGGAAGCTTGCGCGCACAATTATGCATGAAAGAAAAAAAATAAAAAGAATGGGGTATATACTGTAGTGTGCATAGGCTGAATGTGCTGCTAGTATGCACTCCTAACTGTACTGTAGTGCTTTGTGTCAAAAAAAAAAATCCTCATGTTTCTCTAAGCATTATATGACCTAAAATGCCGCAACAGTGTCAACAACTCAAGGCTCATGAAGGTTTCAAATGGCTCTTATAAGGTCAACAAAATAATTAGGCATTTCAGAATAGTATAATGCCATGGGCTCTTGTGCACCTTTTTGGTCCACTTGTTTTCCTTTTTAAAGGTTGCATCATGTTTTAACATCTGGATAAAATGCAAAGTAAAGAGATTTTCTGGAGCCTTATATGTAACAGAACCAGAACAGCTTTTGCACAGCTGCTTGTGAATCAGCCCAGTGACACAATTTGTGAACTGAATGAATTTCTGGCAACTGCTGAACACATTTTGGGACCAAACAATGTCTGCAAGATGCACTCAGGGTAAGTGTAGTGTGATTTTTTTCTGTTATTTTATATTTAATTAAAGGTGGAAAGTTATATGAGAACCCAACACAAGCCAAATTGAAAATCATCCCTGTGGTGGCACTTTAACAAAGGAGAATTACACCCCACTGGTACCTTGTCAGACATCTTCACAGCTACAGCATATGTAAATCCTAGAAGTGAAGCAGTGTCTGTCATAGCTGTCAAAACAATATTCTGTAGAGACTTCATTCAGTGCGGGGATGAAAAACATACCTTGTACTGACACTTTTGTTATTGTCATCTACTGTAAATACGCTGAAACATGTCAAAGGCAATAGGCACTTATTCAGCACTCAGTTGTAACAAGTCCATTGCCTACATCCTTCAAAATAAATTCGTTTTACAAGTGTTGCATCAGCAAACAGTAGCTATATTGCTGTTGTTGCTTTCAAAACCCAGTTGTGCCCTCACTATACCTCTTTAAGGATGCTGTAAAGCAGAGTCAGATGCTAACCTGTTTTTAGGTGCATCCAGAATCGTATGTCTTCCTGAACCACATCAAGGAGGCATATTCTACCCGTAGCTTTCATTCCTCTAGGTCTATTTTTAAGTGAAGAGTTTCCATGGTAACCTGGGGTGCAGGTATTGCTTGTTGAAAGTGGTTTTTGAGGTCTAGCCACGGAGTTGGAATTGAATAAAAAAAGAAAGAAGCAGAAACAACAACCTTACCTCCAATCTTTTTAGCTGCATAGTCGGCGATGACATAAAAAGAAAAATGTTTGAACTGCTGTAGGAGATATTCAGTAAGGGGAGGTGAGGATACCAAACTGTTGCTTGATAGATGCAAGGAAAGACTTGGCAGCCTTTATGAGCTGGAAAGCATCTCAACTCCACCGTTTACCTTCGGGCCATTTTCTAAAGCAGGCTCAACTATTTGTAACAATGTGCAAAGATGACTTCATGCTCGCAATTTGAAGGGCATTACAAACTGACCCAGACTTGTGGTTAACATTAATGAGTGTGTTGTGTTTGAGACAAAAACAGTCCATTAAAAAATTGATAGTCAACCACTGAAGCACAGAGGTGCACTTACAAGTCTTCTTCTTCAAAGCTTGAGGATGAAAGTGTTTCTGGAGTAATGTGATCGTGAACAAAAATTGGCCAGAGAAAGGACAACGGCACCGATTATTATGACTGTCTTCAGTGCCAGTGTCATAATGAAAGGATGACACTTGAAAACATGATGCACAAAGACGTGAGAAACTAACCAGAAATAACTCTAATTAATTTGTTTTTTTCTTTTAGGAGCTATGTACACAATACATTAATTACATGAAAGGTAATGACGCTTTGTACCGGGTTTAGCTGCAGGCTGGGAAGGTAAAAAAAACAAAACAAATAGTGCTGTTAAAAATGGATCATCAAAACTCTGATTCAAAACCTCACACATTTAGACCCTCCCCTAATTCCACTGAGCTGTCTTCTTGTTTGTGTGACAGCACTTCTATCATAATGCTGACAAAGCAATGATAACTGTAAGACTCATGTGTTAAGTTTACCGTGCAACAATTGGAACGGAATCATTTGGACAAAAATAATAATAATACTTGTCTGTGTGCATAGAGAAGACCTTATGTGGACTTCCTCTCACAACCACTTACAAACCATATTAGTTGCTCATAAAAGCATTTAATTCCCTCTTTGCAATAATCTATACTGCTCATACTGTAGGAAACAGTGTGACGCGACCTCTATTGGTGAGGCCTCTCGGCATCCATCCGTTTGGTGATGGATGTCGTACCACTTTTGACCAGGGAGATGATGTTGGGGTTTCAACCATATTTGCTGGGGAGTAGCTCTGAACCAGAGTCACAGCTGGTAATTGATCAATCATTAGCCCTTTTTTGCACACCCTCATAATATCACACCATAATGAGTAATTGCGAATGTGGCAGGAGCAGTAATAAGAAAACTGGAAAAAAAGAAAAGAAAAAAAGAACAACAATGCCACCTGGGGAATAGCACCCCAGGAAATGTTAACGTAATGAACCTTAATTATATTACCAGATGATAGCAAAAGCACACAGACTCGTTACTGAAAAGGCAGAGGTGTGACACATTAATTTCAATAGTTTATTTGACGAATCAATAAATACAAAATGAGACTGGAACTGCAACAACAGAAGAAAAAAGAACAAAGAACAGCAATAATTAAAATATTTCTCTCTTGTATTTCTTTAAATATACAATCACAATACTAAAATGATTAAAAACAGCAACCCATGTAGACTAACAAATGAATACAATTAGCTTTAGGCTCGTGGGGATGTAATCTACTCTGACAAGTGCCCAGCGGTGCTACCAACTCTACTCAGACATGTCTCACTGCAAATCTCACTGCAAACTAAAATGATGTCCTTTATACTTGAATTCCGGTGTGGAGAGGGAACTTACAAGTGCCAAACTGCACCTTTAAGGAAAACTCCACCCACATATAGACACGAAGCATGGCATTAAATAACACTCTCACATTGTATGTGCTCCCTCGTGCATCCAAAACAAGCTCTGACCCACTGAGGCACTAATTCCAGAAGACCTCTGAAGGTGTTTGTGGTATCAGGATCCAAGATGTAGTATATCCTGTCTTCTGATTTAAGAGGCAGGGCCTACATACACTTGCTTTTCCAGCATATCCCACAGAAATGAATGGATTAAGTCAGGAGGCATCTAAAGACCAAGACAACACCTCAACTCTTAGTCGTGTCCTTTAAACCATTCCTAAACAGTTTTTGCATGATGCCATCAGGAAATATGAGCGTAGAGCACAGGTGTATAGTGTTTGCAGCTATGTTGCAAACATAGCGGTACAAGTACAAGTCAAAGAAAAATAGACTCCAATGCCAGGACCCGAGGTTTTCTTGTACAGTGTAACACAGCTTTTCCATCGCTAAAGTAAGTTCTATCAATCATACTCCTCTGTGAGACAGCAGGCCAATCTTAGCTCCAAACAAGCATCACTGAGTCTTGCTGGGTAGATGTGACCAGATCAATCAGAATATCCATAATATTGATAGAAATGTTGGCATCGATACCAGCAGCAGTGGGCAGCAGGTGAGCAGCAACAGGTAGGATTCCAGCTCCAGAAAATGCAGAGGAATGAACAGATTAACGACTGTTGATGATTGTTCAACTTGAAAAGATCTGCAAGGTATGATTGTTTGCAATGTGTGTTTTTCGTAATCTATTACTGTTTATTTACTATGTAGGACTGTTTTGGAAAGGTTGGGGTGCGCTGGTGATTCTCTTGTATGTCAACTTAAGTCGTATTTTATAAAAACAAACATGCACTATGAAAAATGCAAGAACCTTCTGAACCATTTTGTGCTGAATGTCACATTTATTTCAAAAAAGATTTTCAGAAATATGTGAAAAGGTGTGTTCAGTTGTTTTAATTCGTTATTGTGGAAAGTGAAAATCACTGTGGTGAATAAAATGTGTTCAGAACGACCAGACTGATGATGATTCTACTCAAAAACCATAACACGCTGCTCCCCTATAGAAACTATAGACTGCATTTATAGGTTAAAAGTATTGGTATCGGGCAGCACGGTGGCACGGTGGTTAGCACTGTTGCCGCACAGCAAGAAGGTCCTGAGTTCAATTCCACCGTCAGGCCGGGGTCTTTCTGTGTAGAGTTTGCATGTTCTCCCCGTGTTTGCGTGGGTTCTCTCCGGTTACTCCGGCTTCCTCCCACCGTCCAAAGACATGCAGCTTGTGGGGATAGGTTAATTGGATAATCCAAATTACCACTAGGTGTGAATGTGAGTGCGAATGGTTGTCTGTCCTTGTGTGTTAGCCCTGCGACAGAGTGGCGACCTGTCCAGGGTGTACCCCGCCTCTCGCCCCATGACAGCTGGGATAGGCTCCAGTGAAAAGGAAAAGGATAGGCGGAAGCGGATGGATGGATGGAGTATTAGTATTGCTATCGACAATTCTGGCCCCGTGTTTACTTGGTATTGGATCAATACCAAAATTTGCAGTACCAAACAACAAAAGCTTTTTGGTCTTGAACTTGTAGGGACTAAACTAACCACTATATACAGTGGCTTGCAAAAGTATTCGGCCCCCTTTAACTTTTCCACATTTTTCCACATTACAGCCACAAACATGAATCAATTTTATTGGAATTCCACGTTAAAGACCAATACAAAGTGGTGTACATGTGAAAAGTGGAACCAAAATCATACATGATTCCAAACATTTTTTACAAATAAATAACTAAAAAGTGGGGTGTGCGTAATTATTCAGCCCCCTGAGTCAATGCTTTGTAGAACCACCTTTTGCTGCAATTACAGCTGCCAGTCTTTTAGGGTATGTCTCTACGAGCTTTGCACATCTACAGACTGAATCTTTGCCCATTCATCTTTGCAAAACAGCTCCAGCTCAGTCAGATTAGATGGACAGCGTTTGTGAACAGCAGTTTTCAGATCTTGCCACAGATTCTCGATTGGATTTAGATCTGGACTTTGACTGGGCCATCCTAACACATGGATATGTTTTGTTTTAAACCACTCCATTGTTGCCCTGGCTTTATGTTTAGGGTTGTTGTCCTGCTGGAAGGTGAACCTCCACACCAGTCTCAAGTCTTTTGCAGACTCCAAGAGGTTTTCTTCCAAGATTGCCCTGTATTTGGCTCCATCCATCTTCCCATCAACTCTGACCAGCTTCCCTGTCCCTGCTGAAGAGAAGCACCCCCAGAGCATGATGCTGCCACCACCATATTTGACAGTGGGGATGGTGTGTTCAGAGTGATGTGCAGTGTTAGATTTCCGCCACACATAGCGTTTTGCATTTTGGCCAAAAAGTTCCATTTTGGTCTCATCTGACCAGAGCACCTTCTTCCACATGTTTGCTGTGTCCCCCACATGGCTTATGGCAAACTGCAAATGGGACATCTTATGGTTGAACAGTGCTCCGTGGGATGTTCAAGGCTTGGGAAATCTTTTTGTAGCCTAAGCCTGCTTTAAATTTCTCAATAACTTTATCCCTGACCTGTCTGGTGTGTTCTTTGGACTTCATGGTGTTGCTGCTCCCAATATTCTCTTAGACAACCTCTGAGGCCGTCACAGAGCAGCTGTATTTGTACTGACATTAGATTACACACAGGTGCACTCTATTTAGTCATTAGCACTCATCAGGCAATGTCTATGGGCAACTGGCCGCACTCAGACCAAAGGGGGCTGAATAATTACGCACACCCCACTTTTCAGTTATTTATTTGTAAAAAATGTTTGGAATCATGTATGATTTTCGTTCCACTTCTCACATGTGCACCACTTTGTGTTGGTCTTTCACGTGGAATTCCAATAAAATTGATTCATGTTTGTGAATGTAATGTGACGAAATGTGGAAAAGTTCAAGGGGGCCGAATACTTTTGCAAGCCACTGTACAAGGAACAGCCCACAAGACCTGCCGCAGTGAAGATGCTGTGGTTTAATATAAGGCTCTATGCTTTATGAAAAGCAGTCCAAACTTTCAATTCCCCTATTTAAAGGACTTAAAATTAGATCCAAATTATACCTTAACCATGCACATGGAAATATTCTTCATATCCAGCAAATGGACTGACATGTGTGAACGCATAACTGTATCCAGACAGCAGTGCATCTCCTCCTATATGGTATAAAAGGCCACCGCTTATCTGAGACATCCATTTGTTTATTTAAAAAGCAGATAGATCAGAATGATATAGAAGTCTAAAGTTACAGTAGTTTAGTCCTCCAAGAACTTCATTCAACATAAGTACTGTGCATTTTTTAAATTAATATTAAATAAATTATGGTTTCTTTTAAAGCTGGCATATCACAGCTTTTTATGCTGCTTCCATCCTATTTAGATCATCCTCACAACGGCAGCTTTCTGAAAGCATATTGTGCATTCAGTGCTTCTCCTAGAATCCAGTGTAGCCTTTTTTTTTTTTGCCACTATGTTATATTTAGTCAAAGAGCATTATGACTCATGGCCATTGTTCAGCTTTTCTGCACCTCTTGTATTGCTAATCTGGCCAGTTGTGATTGTCCTGTGATTGTCCTGCTACAGTGAGCGAGTCAGTTTTCAGGTGTGGATTTATAATATTTTGTTCTTCTCTTGGTAATCTTATCTTCGCTCTTCTTTTTGTTCTCTTCCCTGTTTGTCTCCTCTGCTCCCCACCAGCCTCACAAAGGCGAGAGTATTAATCAAAGGAATTGTGTCTCCCCATTCCCTCCTAATAAGTAGAGAGTGAATGCATGGCTGCTTCCATCACAAATAGCAATGAGACCTTAGACTCCATTACCACGGGTTTGTTAATTCATGAAGTGGGTTTCTTCTGCCCCCTCCCTTTAGAGGTTTCCGCTTATGCCCTCTTTCCTTATTCTCCTTGATTTTTTTTTATATACCTTCACACTTGCCTCTAACTTCACAGTCATATTCGAAGCAGAAAAGCATTGTTTCATTTGAGAGAGCTTTCAGTTCAAACTCTGTCCCACTTCATAATTCACCATCGAACAAGGTTCAAGTTATTTCTGGACATGCAGACGCAATCATGACACTTTCAGATTCTGCTACGGACTAATGGATTTGTCTAAATGGCACGAGGAGGAAGACAAGCATTATTCAAAGACATTTAGTCTCTGAACTACTTCTTTTTATCTTTTAAAGTTCCTCTGTCCCTGATACATCGATAACAAGAGAAACAGGCTCGCTTAACTGTGGATCCTGTCCTGTTGTATAGTTGGTAAACCGTTTCTGAATATATCTAAACTTGGTTTAAATTATTCTTCTAATCCAACTGAAATATTATCATGATTATTATTATTACTGTCGCTATATTTATTCTACTGTTTCAGCATAATTGACATTTTAGAGGGCAAAGAGTTAAAATGTACACTCTAGAGCAAACTGAAGCAAATGTTCTAGCACTGCTATTGTTCATGCATGCTTATTATATACCTCATTTATATGCAGTAGCACTTTCTGGTCAATAATAACCTTTTGCTCACATTGTTACATGAGAAGTAAAAGATGGTATGGTCTTAAATATAAAGAAATAGCTTATTTAGCTTAACATAAAGACTGGGAAGCGTGACAACATACAAGTACATTTAATATCTCAAATTAAAATGGCATACCATGATAAGGCTGTGTCTTTAATCATTTAATCATGTAATGCATGCAAAATGTCAAACTTCCTTTGAGGCAGAGTCCAATATTTTAACCCACTCTTTAATAAAAACTCCTCCAATGCCAGCTGAAAGACATTACTTACACACTGAAGTGGCTTTTTTCCCATAAAATACCTTTATACAATTAAACTATTAATTATACATCTGCTATGTTGGTGATCTGTGTAAAAAGTGCATGTGAAGCTCGGTAATATTGCTTAGACAGTTGAGCCGGCTTCTCTCGGTGCAGCAATTTTGTCTACCTGCAGCCCGTGGACATTGAGCCTAAACCTTCCTGCTGTCACTGACATAGACTGAGAACCCCACTAATATTTGCAGAGCTCATTTTGCACTCTGTGTGGCACATGAAATTGCCATTGACTGCAATCTTGCAAGCACTCAATGGCCTCTCATCGACAGAGCTTGTTAAAACCGCACCATGAATAAGTCCTAGGATAGGGACACATGCCTCAGGGGAGTCCAAGATGGCTAACAAGCACATTAGGAATGGCAACTATGTAGTGCTCATTGTTTACACCCACACTCAAGGCACAGATGCGCATTCGCACCAACACATGAGCCTTAAACTAAAACACTGAAGAGAAATAGAATGGAAGTGTGCTTATTAAGCAAAACACTTTACGCAGGCTACAGCCTCTAAGTTGAGGATCACGCTCAAGTACAAGTGCCAACAAAAGATCAGGTATTAAGGATAATGATTGTAAAGTGGTTTTGGGGTAGCAATTAGCTGTCAGCGATTGCAATAACGGCTGTTTGTCTTGTCTGATGGTCTATAACAAAAGAAAATCCTCCTCATCCAGTTTCCTCTCTCCACTTCTATTCCTCTGCACTCCTCCTCTGCACTCTGGTGCATTGCCAGAAAATCAGATTTCTCACATGGGCAACTCTTCTCCTGCTAAGAGATTATTTCAATGGAGAAAAAAGAAAAAATAAATAAATAAACAGACTTCCCCCGCAAGGCATGATCACAGGCCAAATGATCCACTCGGAGATTGTGGCTTTAAAAATGAATAATGCATATGTTCACAGTTAAATTATATCTATCTTACAAAATGGAGGGAAAGAAATCCCCTTGCTGCCAATCTGAAATGTGTAAAACCATTGAGACATTTAATAATACATGTTATTTCCACCGGGCCTGGACAAAAAAAAAAGAAATCCCAATGTGCAGTTATAGCAGGGGACACAAGAACATGGCAGATTAGATATTTAGAAAGAGGAGTCCTGCAGGTTTTGTTTGTGACCTGCTGTTAGCTAAAAAAAAGAAAAAAACATTAAATGTGATGAGTAAAAATCTTTCCTGTGAAGAATGGAAAAAAGCATATGGAGCTGAGCTATAATTGTGCTTTAAATATATTTAGGTTTGACTGTGTGTATGGACCATTGCTATGTTGCTAACAAAGGACGGTAGTGCATTAAACAGGATAAGTAATCTGAAATTTACTTCAAAGTAAATCAGAGGACATTTTAATGAACGCACACAAGCTACAAAGCAGCCAAAAATAAATTGGGAGATTATTTTTCATCCCTGACTCCTGGATCCTGATGTTTTTAATTAGTGCCTGCGCTCGAAGATATTGTACTTGCAACTCGAGTCCTCCCTGCAGGAATTTTATTCATCAACATCTGCCCTGACTCCAGTATTAATTAAATAAAGTCTTAAATTATCAACAAGCCAGTTAAAGTATCTTACAATAAAAACCTCAGGTGATGGTGTAGTTTTGTACTCCAAAGACTTTTACAAATTCCTCACAGCGCTGAAGGATTCTTTTTAAGTTGCAGGTCTTTCCAAAAGTCAAGAGTGCAGGTTAAACAATGTCTTTCATCAATTAAGATCGTATGTGCTTATAGTGTTAGAAAAAAACATTTCCTTGGGTAATGAAAAGCAAACATTTTGGGTACCAGCCCAGTGATTCTTTTTTGGCTGGCATCCTGCCCTATTTCCATTAATCCCCACTGAAATTTTGGCAGGTGAGGATAATTTGGCACAGTCGCGGTATGAATGGTAACAACAAGGAGAACGCAGGAGAGGAAATTATTCTCACAATTCATCATGAGGAGTCAGCAGTGGGATCCCAACACCTGAGTGGCATTATTTTTCCAGTGTTGGAAACACATTACTTAATTATTTTTGCTGGAAATACAGCAAAATTAATATTTTTTTCCCTCTTATCAAGTCCAATTATTTCATCTTTCTGCCCACTGGACAGCTAGCAGTGATGAAAGGCAGTGATTTACTCAGTCACAGGTTAGTCTTAGGAAAAAATCTAATAACCTGTTAATATAGTTGATATTTTTGCTTGACTCGTTAATGCTTTGCTGTTCAACATGAGTAATCAGTATGTGAATAATGTATGTCTTTGAATTTTTGTCATAAAAAAAAGAATGGTAAATGAGCCACAATTATATAGCAAAGATGTTACTGGTTCGTCAAAGCTTTTGGCAATGTTTTCTCATCACACACACACACACACACACACACACACACACACACACACACACACACACACCAGTAGGACCAGCTTGGAATTCAGTGTCCTCCCCAACGACTCATCAACACATGAAAACATTGATAGAATTGCCAATTCTGGGATTATTGGACAACCTGCTTTATTACCTGAGCCATGTGACCATTTGAAGCTGTTTCAGTGAGTAGGATCATCTGAATCTGGACACTGGAGACAAAGCAGTGATACAATGGATGTTTACTATCACATATAATTGTGCAGCAGTATAATCACGCACAAAATAAAGCTATTTTTTGCTATTGTAAAAGAAATACATGAAATGGAAAAGCTTACCTTTTTCCTAAGACTTTGTACAGATAATTTTAGAATTGGTTATTGGCTGTTACACATGAAAGCTAGTTTTACATAGAGAGAAAATAGATTGTTAATCTTTTCTCTTGGTGACCATCCACAGGTGTCTGAGTTGACCTCTCTTTTATTGCTTTGACTAATGGTAAAAATAACTGTTATCATGTATTATCCCTGGTGATCTGTTTTGTTCTGCTCTCTTTGTGCTTGTTTGCTTTCTTGACTATCAATTTTCCACTTATCCAATTCAAGGTTCCAAGGGGAGTTGAGGCTATCACACCCTGGACATGGTGCCAGTCTGTAGGCCTAATACAGAGAGATAAATAAGCATTCACATTAAACACATACAGTCAATTTACAGTCCTCAGTTAACATAACCCCGTGCATGTCATTGGACTGCGAGATGAAGCCAGAATACCCAGAAAAAACTCACAGAGTCATGGTGAGATCATGGAAACATCACACAGACTGCATTCAAAGGCAACAGTGGTAACCACTGTGCCGCCTGTTTCAATGTTTTTCCATACAAAATTATGAAAAATAAAGTTATAAAGATAAAAATCAAAATAGCCCAAGTTTCTACAAGAGCGTTAATCAGACAGCCAAGTTCAGATATCAAGTGTGCTTAACAGGGTGTTTTAATTGTTGTTAACTTTAAGCTAGTTGTTGATGGTCTGTAACTGCTGTTAAGTTTTCTGTTTTCATTTATGTCAAAGGTGAGAGCAGAGCTGTGCGTTTTCATTTTTTCAGAAATTCCTCAGCCAGAACATGCTATATCATCTTTAGATGGAAACTAGCGAGCTAACTTCCTGCTAATTTCAACCTCCATTCAACTTCATAACTTCTGTTTTCATGGATGCCTGGATGTTAAACTTATTTGTTACATCTGTAGAGCAGCAATGCTGATCATTTTATTAAAGATGAAAGAATTTAGACAGTTTGTAACTGTCAGTGATGCTGCAGTGTTAAAAATTGAGATTTCAGTTTGCAAAAGATAAAAGTTTTAAAGTTAAAAAGAAAGCCAGATAAAGAGACAATTATCTTAATTAGTTTTTCTACAGATGCATTTCAGAGTGAAATTATTTCCAGTAACTGCAGCCAGCGTAAGAGGGCAGGGGGGACCAGCCAGACCGCCTGCCAAAACAGACCATTAACAGCTCGTACACTGATCAAACCCACATCCCTATTATCTCAACCAGCCTCTTCATTTCTCATGCAGAGCCATGTGAATTGTCACTCATATCTGCCATCTTTAAGCCACTCATCTTTATTCAGCTGATCTGATTACACTTTGCATTTTCAATTAATTCTTCAACCCAGAGAGAGGACGGAGAAGAATCTGATTTTCAGACTGAGTTTGAAATGTGGACTGATTTTAAATGAAGTAACAAGTGCTGGATGCATGGAAAAAAGCCAGAGATACTGCAGTCCACAATTCGGGATGATCACATCTGGAGCTCCTCCAAGTGCCCTGGGGGTGTCGCTAAGAGGAGCACCACTCCCCGGCTCCGCCAGAAGCAGCGATGGGAGAGAGCGTTTAAGAAAGAAAGAAAGTGGAACAGAGAGAGAGAAAATTGGCTGGCAGGGGCTGATTTGTACTGTTGAGCAGATGTTCCTTGCAGAGCTTCCTGTTTTATCAGCCCTCAAAGAGATACTCTGTCATATCCAAAACAGTTCACAGGCGTTCAGCTTCCTTATAGAATGTTTATCTGTCACTCAAAATACTAATTCAATTTAAGGAGGCAAAATAGACTCCCCCCGAAAAATCTGCAATGTTCAATCAAAGTAAAGAGATGGGTCAGATGTGCTTTTTGGATCTGTTTGAATACCTTGTGAGGACACCGAGTGTGAGGTTAGAGGCAGGGAGCAGGCAGAAATAGCACCGAGCTCAGGGCATGTAGAGCATCGTGTGTGTGCAAGAGGCGATGTGGAAAAGGGGTCTTTCTGGAGGCACAGACGACGATGCCTCATTTGGATGCAGTTAATTAGAAAGGTTGATTGATTTGATGGCACTAGCGAGGCGGGACAGCAAATTCACTGGTCTGTGAAGGAGTCCATGCTCAGGTCGATATTTACGCCTTCCAGGGAAGCTTTAATAACAATATTAGAGGCTTTATGAAGGAACCCAGTCTTCCTTTTTGTGCTTCTTCCTCTAGATGCCATCTTCACATGATTACACAAATCCTTTACAAACAAAATTCTCTTTGCTCTCTCCATGATGCCCCTCCATGTACGTGGTGAAACGCGGTGGCGACTTGTGTTGACAGTACTTACTTATATCACAGAGCAGTGATTTTTATAGATGGGGCCCCAAAGTAAGTCATTTTAATGAAATGCTGTTTATGACGCACAGCATTTGGAGAGGATGTGAGCACTACTGATGATGATACACTACGCGCTACATTTATCTTTATTTATTACTTTGAGACTGGCTTGTGTGTTAAAGCCAGATTCCTGTTGAGCTGCTCTGCTCCGAGTCCATACATTCTTTACTTCGCATTAATTAGGCTGTTTGGATCCATTTCTCTCTTATATTTTCACACTTTCTAATTATATTTTCCCCCTACCCCATGACATTTGGTTATTGCACATATGGAAACATGAGCACCCCCTACATTACATTTCTGTTTATTAAAAAAACTCATAAGTCTTATTTGTTTATTTCTTAAAGTTCAGCCCAGATCAAATTTTAAAAATACATTTGTTTTGAAGAGAGAACTAGAAAATTCCAGAGCCCTTGGGTTTATCAACTTTCCAAGCAGCTGCGAGCAACAATGCAATAGTTGAAAGACTTTCTGTGTGTTGTTCGGAAGGACGTAAAATACCAAGCCTCGGGAGAACCATAACTGAATTCAGTCGCTGTGTATTAGCTGCCTTTGGAAGAAAGCAGTGAAATGTTGCTGAACTGTCTTATTGGTAGTGACACTGTACCAAGAGGGGGGATACTAATTTTGAAAATTCATTTTTAAACTGTGTTACCTTACGCTTATATTTTGCAGATGGATATTTTCACACAAGAAAAGTTTAATATTCACGTGGATCCAAAAGTTTAGATGGACAGACAGGTATGGATTTATGTAAGCTCCGTCTCACGCACGCGCAAGCGCACACACACTGCCAACAATAAAAGTCGATCATTTTCTTGACATTCAAATTAAAACTAAGCGTCCCCCAGAGGATTGTATTACCGGAGTGGTGCGTGCTTATGACAACTTCATCACAATCCTATGAAATGCAGACCAGGCCAGAGGGACACTATTGTTTAGCCCCAAACCATTACCAGCAATTCTCTCCTATAAATCACACCTTGCTTTCTCTCACTCTGTTTTTTTCATTCTGTGTCTGGTGCTTTATTAATGTTTGCACCCTTCATGCCTGACTGAACAAGATGAGCCTCAGACTTCTGGTAAGATCCAAGCACCTTGTCATGTAGAACTGATTTTGCTTTGTTGCATTAGGATCTACTATCTGACAGAGACTAAAATCGGCAGGTACACTGTACAGTCGTGTGAAGACGATTTTGTTTCACAGGATTCTGTGCAGTGTGTGAAAAACTAAGAGCACCCCATGGTTCAATGAGTTGTTAGGGTCATTTTCAGAATCATTTTCTGTAGAACAACCTGTCACATTGCTGTGGAGGACTTTCAGCCCACTGTTCTTTACGGTGTTGCTTCAGTTTATTGAGGTTTGCAGACATTCATTTATGCACGTTTATTAGTTTGAAGCCTGGACTTTGGGCCATTATAACACTTTGATTCTTAATCTTTTTCAGCCTTTATGTTGAGGGTGTGCTTGGAATAGTTGCTCTCTTGCGTCACCCAGTTTGGGTCAAGCTGTTGGACAAATGGCCTCACATTTGACGATAGCAGTGTTTCCCAACCAGTGTGCCGCAGCACATAGGTGTGCCATGAGAAATGATCAGGTGTGACGTGGAAGATTATCCGTTTCCACCTGATTAGTAGATCGGAGTGACCCATCGCTTAGACCAAACAATTAGATTCTCTTCCACTAGAGGGCGGTACAACTACTTGCTCTAAATAAATGGGTTGCCAACTGCCAGTAAAACATAACAGTCACGCTGTGAGATGCAGTGTGTAAAAGCAATAGATAAATATTTGAAATGAAAAAGTAGTCAATCTGGGGAAAATTCCGGCCCAGAAGAAGGCCCTAGCATGATCAGTGGTTAGAAGAAAGCAAAAAAGGAATACTGGGGATAAACCGAGCCAATTCCACTATACCTGGTGCACAGGGGAAAATTATGAAGCTGCTTTTTGTGACATTTTTGTTTGGCGGTGTGCCGTGTGATTTTTCTAATGTGAAATATGTGCTCCAAAAGGTTGGGAAACACTGGACTATAGAATACTTTGGTAGTCAGAGGAGTTCATGGCCAACTGATTGCCTAGGTAATGTGGTCAAGTCATCACCTCCTCCACCACCATGGCAACGGTTTGTGCAGTGTTTGTGATGCTGTGTTTGGTTTGGTTTTTGACAAAGATTTGCACTGTCCATTATAGCGAAAGCTCTCAACTTTGGTCTTGTCTGCCCAAAGGTCTTTATTCAGACAAAACTTTGCAAACCTAAGCTGTGGTGCCATGTTCTTTTAGAGAGAAAAGATTTTCTCTCAGAAACCCTCTCAAACAAGCCATTCTTGTTCAGTCTTTTTCTAGTTGTACTGTCATGAACATTAACATTTATTGTGCTAACAGAGCCCTGTAGATGTAGCTGTTTATCCATCCATCCAAACATCTTCTCCCGCTTATCTGAGGCCAGGTCATGCGGGCAGCAGCCTAAGCAGAGAAGCTCAGACCTCACTCTCCTCAGCCACCTCCTCCAGCTTGTTTGGGGGAACACCAAGGCGTTCCCAGGCCAGCCGAGAGATGAAATCTCTCCAGCGTGTCCTGGGTCTGCCCCGGGGCCTCCTCCAGGTGCGACATGCCTGGATCACCTCACCCAGGAAGCGCCCAGGAGGCATCCTTGTCAGATGCCTGAACCACCTCAACTGGCTCCTTTCGATGTGGAGGAGCAGCGGCTCTCTCTGAGGCCAGCCACCCTTTGGAGGAAGCTCATTTCCGCAGCTGTAGCTGTTTAGTTTTCTGAAATTTCTCAGTCTAAATTTGCTGGGACATCCACTCCTGGGAGTATGTTTAACACACACCTGAATGCTTCAGACCAGCAAAGTGCCGAAACCTGCGCTTTTATAGAGGTGGTTGTAAGACTTGCAGATAATCAGCTATTCAAATGTATTTGTTTAGCATCACAGGGCTGCTACTTTCCCTCGTAATTTCTGTGGAAGGAAGAGTTCTGTAAAAATATTTTCTCAGGAAAAATGTTTGTGTTCCTATTTTTATTTTGTTCATTTCATTTTCTACATTTATCACATTTAGCAGAGCACGTAACTCTTTGAAGAGCCACTTTTCACCTTGCCACTGAGACAGAAACTATTGTTCACAAACTGAATATTGCAATGAAAACAAACGAGTAAAGGTGAGAAAGGTTTAGCTTTAAGCTCATGACGCTCATTAACGAAATCATCTGTTAAGAGATTTAATTTGTCATTACTGCATCATAAAAAAAAAGCTCAATAATTCTATTTTTTTTTTATTTCTTTTTTGTGTTTATTTTTGCTATTGGTACAGGGAAAGAGGGCAGAGGTATATCCAACAGTGTAATACAGATAATGTAAAATTTCCTGGCAGGGCGGCGCTTTGCTTATCTACCATATGGGATCATGAAAGGATTCTGAAGCTCTATGAGACTGAGATAACAGACTTTGCAATAATGAGCTGCTGTTTAATCAAGAGGTGCATCTTGCCTCACGTGGATCTCTAAGCCGCTGAATGTTTACATGATTAATGAATAATATCAGTATCTGCAATAGGCACTGAAGGGGGCAACCTCAGTGTCAAATTCCTGCTGCAGTTCAAGGATTCTGAACTTCAGCGGAATTCACATTTTATTTCTCTGGTGAGACCATTAAAAATAGAGTCTCTGCTTGTGGATGAAAGCGCACACCTCATGCTTCTCATAATCTATTAATCCATTTAGAATGTGTCAGAAACCCCATTCTCAGCCTCTATATATTTCGGCTTGTACATGTTTTGTATTTGTTATTTGGGACAAAAATAGAGCCTTTAAAACCACTTGTTTATTAATGCAGTTATATTTAGTTATATTGCCTCAAAAAAATGTCTTTCTAAAAAGCATTGTTTAGCTTAGGTCACTCAACCAGGTGAGAGCTAAAGTCAACATGATGACCATTTAAAAGTGCTGATGAGATTCTGGCATTCTATATAGGCATGCATTTTGATTGGTTTCTTATTCTTGATGTGGCTGTGACCTTTCAAGTTAATCAGAGTAGAATTGGGTGTGTGTTTTGGGGGGGAGAGCCACATGACGCTGTGGGATGTATTGACTGTTTTCAGCAGATGGTAAGAGCCATTTCAAATCCCGGTGGATGCTAAAAGGCCCCTACACCACCCTTTGTTCCCCCGCACATTTCCACATACACACTTTTGGAGCTGATGCCATAAAAATCAATCTTGCCATGACAGTGCTTCCCGTAGCAGCAAGGGGCCTAAATTTATTGGTCTAAATTAAGATCTGACCCAACACCTTTCTCTCAGAGGAGACAGGAAGTAGTGCAATTTGGACAGCAAACGGTGTGCATTAATGTTGGCAAAATGAAGGTTTTCCAATGGAGCACAACAATATATATTGCCAACTGATGTGGGAATTCACTGTTTGAATTCTCAAGTATAATATTAACCTCTGCCCAATAAACTACATATTGGTAAAACTTGGGGTTAAGATTTATTGTGTGTCATCTTGTATTTAACATATTGAATAGACTAACATGTTAAAAATCTTTGTACTTCTCCAGCCTTAATGCTTTGATTTGCAAGCAGGATTAGGCCATATTATATCAGATTAAGTACACAAAATGCTAGCAAAGTGCTAGCAAACAGTTTCCTTTATTACCTTATTCCACAAAGTCACATTCTGACCAAAAAAAAAACATTACAACATTTAAACCACTGAGTGATCTCACCTATGTCCATCTTTTATATACAGCCTATGGGTGTCAGCTACAATGGAGCCTTTTTAGTGGCCATTTGTTGACATGTGACTCTCTTTGATGTGAATCTCTATCAGATGTACCTTGTAAATATAATTTTCTTTCTTCCAAGTAGTCTCAGTTAAACATTTCTCCCTCCAGTGTTGATGTATTTCAACTCGCTCCATTGTGAAGTGATTTATGGTTTATGCTTCAGTGTGCTTTTCACAACCACTATCATATGTTATTTGGTGCAATTTACCTCTCCTCATTATTATAAAGTGTCAGTGTCCTTGATGTGCAAAAGCCATACCAAAAAAACTTTTTAATGAAAGCACTTAGAAGGGTGTGATTCTCTTTAAAATCTACTATTTGTTTACTGGTATCAATATGCTTAATGAGCTGGAAAATAACCTGCATTCAAATGGCAGCAGTTGGTGTCCAGCTTTTCCTTTGTGGCGGTGAGAAGTGATTCAAAATTGCTCAATTCAAAGGGAGTGCTGCAATCAGAGCAAAACTAACCTCCTTATTGTGCTTCCAAGCTGTCATCTCCATGAAAGGGGCTTCAAAAACTATTTGCCGTCTCTTAGAAACCATCTAGTTAGGACAGAGCTTGTGTGGAGGTGTCCTGGATCAAAGATGTGCAGAGGTCCAAATAAAACAGAGCACAGACAAGGACCAGACAAAGTTAACAATTATATCTTTGTGCTGAGAATCTATCCACTATTACATTAATGGTAAATATTTGATATTTTATTTGAGAACAACAGGAAGCTGTTCACTGATCTCTTCTCCCTCATGGGTACAATACCATCTGCAGTGTTTAGCTCCTGTTTTATTAATGTACTGTACTAAGGCTTTGGGTTCAACATAAAGAATGTGAGTAATGTCCAATGGGCTGCTGATGTTTCAGCTCACAGAAAAGGCGATGCATTATTAATTTTGCTTCCACCATGCTGATTTTGCTGCCGACACTGGAAATATGGTCCCTTTACAGGTTAATACACTTCCAGTGAATGGTGACAGCACTTCATTTCATTAATAACATCGCACTTAACTCATCTCTATCAGTGAAAATTGTGTGTTTGCTTTCCTCCTGCCCGTGAGGTCAGATATCAGGGTCAGCTTTACTACAGCATCCTTGAAGCTAAACGAGCTTTAATGCGTAGCTCAAAGATACAGGGGCGCAACAGAAGCACCTTAAATCTAGATCTTTTTGGGCCAAAAAGGGAGTCCCGTAATACATTTTGGCCCTGGAACTACTTTTACTGAAAGCACCGTAACCTCTGCTTTTCATTATTCTCAAAGTCTCACAAACACTTTGATGCCAGCTTTTTTTCCATATTTTATTAAGTTGTATTGGGCTCTTTTCATTGAACCTTGCTAGCTTCACCTGGTCTCCCTCCTAAGCTCCCCCTATCACACATAAAATGAAACAAATAAATAATGATACTCACACACTGCATAAAGTTAGTAAAGTAAGGAAATGAAGACTCCTTCCACTATTTCATAACACTGTTAACTTTAGGCTCGCATCCAACACGGGTCAGCTTTCAAATGCTCCATTTATTTTCCCATTGAGAAACTGATGCTCCATTAGCTTTACAAAAAGAATAACAATTTTCTCTTGTGCCCTCCTTACATAGAAGGCAGGCGCCTCCTGAACCTGAACAACAGATGTCAGAAAACGTTTTCAGGTGCGTATATGCTTCGCTGGCCTCCTCACACCTGTGCAATAGTATCTTCACTCTGGCAAGTCATTCAATCTGTACTCCCTGTAGGGCTAATTAAGCCAATAATTCCAAGCCCTCTCCATGTGTTCTCCTTCATTCAGCTCTAGCCTGCAGCCTGGGTTTTTCTAGCTCTTCGGCAAATCTGGTTTATGAAGTGGAGTAAAAAGGAAAGCAAAGTAAAAAAAAAAAGAGAAAAAGACAGAAAGAAAACCCTGAGGGGCAGGTAATGGACGTCCTCAGACAATTGTTATGATAGATGTCAGCGATAGCAGACCCCGGTCCCACCCCTGCATACTGGTTTTTCCAGAGCAGCAGCTCAGCAGGTAAGCAGGAGCAGGTGAAACCCTGCCTGTCTGTGGGTTACTCCTCCTCTGATGCACAGATGACTAGTGCAGCGTGAGGAAAAAGCCCAGAAGGAGCTCAGACAGTAAAAGTAGCATTAGATACTCCCACCTACTCATCCACTGTGACTGCTACTGCCCTTGAAACATGGAATAGATTAAAAATATGTATCAGCACATATTGGTAAGACAATCACTCTGCCTCCTCCCGTTTCGATTTCTTAGTTTTCCTTTTCAGGAAGCATCGACAGATTCTCAGATCACTTCACATTGACATTTCAAGGGGATGATACGTATCAAGGCATCAGTATTAGTGTGATAGCATGAATGGTATCCACTGCCAACAAAGTCTCAGGCTGGATCCCAGTCCATCAGGCCATGAAATATTCA
Organism: Aulonocara sp. 'chitande type north' Nkhata Bay; assembly: GCF_057382095.1. Classification (NCBI taxonomy): domain Eukaryota; kingdom Metazoa; phylum Chordata; class Actinopteri; order Cichliformes; family Cichlidae; genus Aulonocara; species Aulonocara sp. 'chitande type north' Nkhata Bay. The sequence continues at coordinate 30,385,358 of NC_141356.1, forward strand.
TCCATAATTCCAAAATGTCTGTCATGAACACTGTACAACATCGCCCCGCTTGAATTCTGGAGCACAGCAAAATGGAGCCATACCATTGTAAGTTATGAAATATTTTTTCACACACTGGATTGGTAAATGTGTTTTACACTGTTTAGGATGCAGGGTAGCCATAGAAGTGTGTAAGAATAGAGCCTCATTGCTTCAGTATCTTGTTTCCTGATAAGGCAGAGCTGTCACAGTCGCACACTGTGTGCAGCAACATGTTTCTGTTGCAAACAGCTCTGAATTCAAGCCAAATCCCTCGACTACCTGCCATCAGACATGGTACAGTTACCACAGGCCGCAGATATATCCGCTTCTTTAGCACCCATTAGCAAGCAGACAAGGATTTATCAGTAATGTCAGGGAGGCATTAGCAGACCTAATGAAATTTCACGTTGTTCTTCAAGCAATATTATCCCTGTGACCCCACTCTATTCACTACAGCAAGGTTTAACTACTGAATGTCAAACAGCTAGCTAAGCCTGTGGCATCAATCTGGGTTGTGTTTCTTTTTTCTTTTTTTTTTCTTATCCATGCTTATTTGGATTTGTGTTCCTCTCAGAATAATAGAAAATAATGACAACCCCCCAGCCCCTTTCAGTCTGAGGTGGGCTGCAAGTTAATGACATTGGGCCATGTTGCGCTTGGCTGCATCCCCACACATAATTATGGTGTGATTGTCACAAAAATCGCACTCACCACAATAGCTGCTGTAAATCCCCCTCCCCTATCTTTAGTGTGCTGGGACTCCAACCATAACTGCCCTGAAATGAGTAATTAAAATTTTGCTTTATAATGATAGGTGCAGCCTGGAAATTAATTGCCATGGCTAAAATACAAATTCTGTTTTTATATGAGATCACCTGAAGTAAGAAAAGTCATAATACTTAGGTGAACTGCTTGCCCACTCACTGTGTTTATTGGTCTAAAATCATAATGTTTTTAAAGGTGTGGCCGCATGAGTGAGTGAGTGAGAAGGGGAAACCCCGTTAACATGGCTATTAGCTTCATAAACTATAAATGTAACACCATATAAAACATATAAATCTAGACTACATTTAATGAAACCTCCTTTCTTCTTTTACGGTTTTGTTTTTAGCTTTATTTGCTTTCTAATACCTCCAATAAAGCATAATCGCGTACCTTTCATTTCTTCCTTACTTCCTCAACATGTGCAAATATAAAAAGAGATACAGAATATCAGACAAAAACAATGTAGTGAGCTGGAAAGTCAATGACCACATGTATCCTTCAACACAGCCTCTTAGGCATCTTCAGGAATAGTTCTCGAGCTTCTTGAAGGACATTCAAAGCCCTTCTTTGGATGCTGGCTGCCTTTTATTCTGGTCTCTGTCAAGATGATCCCATCACTGCTTCAATAATATCGACTTCAGCGCTCTGGGGAGACCAATCCATGACTGATGATGTTCCACACATATCCAAATATGCTTTTACTGCATTGGCAGTGTGTTTAGCATCACTGCCAGGCTGACAAATTAAGCCTCTCATTGGCAATGACAGTGCTTGGAGGGTTCTTTCTAGATCGTATTGCATGGTGGATTAAAATTTGCAATTTTCTGTGTTTTGATAATACCCTCAGTTTTGACAACATTTCCATTGCCACTGGCTGAAATGCAGCTCAAAACCATGACAGAACCTCCATCGTGTTTTGCAGGTGGCTTTTGAGCCTTTTCCCCCTGTTTCTTCCTTAAGAATGGCTTCTTGAATGACACTACTGAGACCAGTTGTGATAGGGCTTCAGTGAACACTAATTGCATCAAACGATGGGCTGGTTGCATGATGTCCTGTGCTTGAATGATTTATAGGCCACAGGACATGACAATTTCTTAACTGCATGATTTTGAGATACTATTAATCTGCTGTAGATATTTTTTAGACTGCCATGTCTTTTTTGTCCTCCATGTTTCCTCACATTTCTTTAAGGACACAGCATGCCACGATATGCAAAAATACTATTTGATGCCTGTCAAACTGTGATATCTTATTTTTATCAATGAAATTAAAGAAGTGGGAATAAATTGTACTTTTGTGACACGCTAGTAACAAAATGCCAAAAGATACCATTCAAAATCGGTGATTTACTAAGTTGTCTGTTATGTGCAGACACAACAATGGTTTATTCTTTGTTTACTGGTTAAGTGACTCAGTAAACAAAGAAAACTTTGTAATACCTCCAGAAATCCTGGAGAACTATTGCTCATTTTAATTGTAAGAATTACAGTTCGCTCTAACAATTTGGTTCCTCCTGATGTTGAGTCTGTGGCCGTAGCAATAGTTGGAACACTGAAATTAACTAAATAAGTTTGTCTAAAATGTGGCAGTCGACACAAAACAGCAAACAAGTCAAATAAAAAGTCTTTTCTCTCAAATCAGTAACAGTGACACAAAAGTGAGAAAATTTGCTGAATTAGCCACCACCAGTAAAAGTAAATAGCCTACAATGGAGTCTAAGGCTCAGAGCGGACACCTGATTACATTTGAATCAGGCATCTCGAAATCAGTCACATCAAAGCAAATACATTATAACATATGGAGATGTGCAGAAGCTAGTTGAACAGGGTCACAGCGACGGTCTTAAATATAATGTAGAGGAAAACACAAGTAATTAGAACTCTGAGCAGTCTGATACTGAACTTTGCAATGAATGGTTTTCCAGCACGTTGTTTCTCTGTGTCTTAAATTGGGCTTCCCAAAGGAGCTGCCATTGCACCACACTGGGACAGCTTATGAGTAGTGGGGAGCTACATCGCAGACTTGGCAAATTATGAAACCAGGACACACACACACATACACACACTCTCATGTCCTGCTTCTCCCTCCTGTAGACCTCTCCTGGGACCTACCTCCAAGTTCAGGTGGTTAGTCGTCATGGTAACTGCAGTGAATGAGGGCTATTTGCATTGTTTCTGCTTTCATCTCTAAAACCATGTCATTATCCATACAGTACAGGTACTTGTGTTTATTTGCCTGCTCCAGCCTGCCTGATTGTTAGTCTATTTGTCTGTCCGCCTGCTTGTCTATCTTCTTCAGTCAGCATCTGCCTTACTTCTCCTCTGCTGTCTTTTCTCTGCAGTCAGTCTGTGCACTAGGTATCACCTTCCATTCCAGCTAAGGTGATGAGGTGGTAATAGTGGGGTAGTAAGGTGGAAGAGGGACAGTAATAACATGGAAATAGCAAAGTATTACCTCCTAATTACCTAGTAGTGTCAAAATGATTATCTTTTATCATAAGTAGTTACAGCTGAGAAATATTACACTGAAATTAATGAAATTACAGTTACCCAGCTCATATAGTCGTGTATTAATTGTTTCCAATATATTGATATACCATTACTAATTGGGTTTGCCTCCTGGGCATACAGTTGTTTCCACATTATTTCATTATTATTACAGTTTCTGACCTGTTAGTGCCCAATATATAAATTTAAAACTAATATTACTTTGCAATAAGCAGTGTTGATACAAGATCATTACTTCGTAATTTCTTGCATATTACTTTGGTAATTAGCTGGCTTTAACCTGCTATTTTCACATTATTACCCTCTTTCTTCCACCTTATTTCCCCACTAATATTACCAAGCTATAGTGTAACTGTGCATTATTCCTTACATTGTGCATTTACCAGACCTGCATCTTGATATGGTGCACAGCTGGAATGTGGCACGCGTCTTTATCCACACTCTTTGTTCTGTACTCATTAATTCATAAATCAACAAGCCGTACAAGCATACATCCTCATCTGAACTATTTATTTACACACCTGAGAGGTTTCACACAAAAGCTAGACATAAACATGTAGCTGTATCATGCAGATAAGCATTCATATTACATGTAAAATGTGCAAGGACAAAGGTTTGACGACACTAATCACATATGTGTTCTGAGGAACACCCAAGTTGTGAGGACCACTTCTGACATCTGCTGGCCATGATGTGAACATCATTTTTTAAAGTAAAACAAACTGACCAGTGATGGCAAGACGAAGCCAAACAAGCGATGACGGTTGACTTATTCACTAATTAATTTTTACCAAGAAGGCACTTATCTACAATTTGTCATCATAAACTATGAACATGTAGAACTAGAGGTAACTATTTCTTATATTTTGTTTATTACAAAAGCAGCAGCATCCTTGACTATGCAATTATGACTCAAATCTGCATGAAATTCAAAGCAGAGAAGAGCACAAAATTACGTCAGGCCAACCTGCAGCCCACCAACGATTTCTGCGACAAACTGTTAAAAAGTACACGGTGATTAAATTCAAATGCTAAGGTTGTCTCCTGAGAGATGTCTTTCCTTTAAAAAAGCAAAAACCTGCACCTCCACTCACTGCTCACAGCTGCAGTAATTGGAAAGAATTTTTAAGCAATGAAAAACACTCCCCCCCCCCCCCCCCCCCCCCCGCCCCCCGCGCCTGTTTCTCTTTCACTGTGCCACTTCTAAATGGCTTGGTATCAACATTAAAGTGCAGTTACTGCATATACAAACACCTGTCAGAAAATGTGCATTATGGTACAAATATGTGAGGATATGTCCTGAGAGACTTGCCTCTATAAGCTCTCTCTCTCTATATATATATATATATATATATATATATATATATATATATATATATATATATATATATATATATATATATCTGAGAAGAAAGAAAGGGGGCTTTCACAGAAGGATATATAAAGGGCCCTGCATTCAGCTGCGTTTCATTGTGAGTATGGATATAGCCTAAGCCTAAGAGCTCGTTGCTGAATTCACATATCCATATCCAATTGCTCAGTGTTTTGTCCACACCAATTTCCACCTCTCCGCGGCATGGTTCATTTCAGAACAGCGCTGCATTCTGAAGTCATTGTTTGTGAAATAGACAATTTTACCTGTAAATGTTTTGTTTTGACGAGCAAACATCAAGCCAGAACAGCCAAGCAAGATAGACTCCAACAGAGGAATAATGAGCCTTTTTCCTTAAACGGGATCCTTTGTGGTATGCATTGGCACTTAGGTATAAAGAAAACAATCACATATTTATGCAGAAAAAGAAGCTGTAAATGCAATTTTGACAATATAGTCACTATCCTGCAGAGAGTTGTTTGCTACAGTAATAGTGTTCGTGTTTTGCAGGCCATGAATCCAAAACAATGCGCTAAAAGACGCTAAACAGGCCCTGTTCAAATGAGAGTTATTTATATTTGAGTCCCTGTGCATATGAAAATACTGACTAGTAGAGTTTTAACAATTATTTTGTGACATTAGAAGGGGGCAAAAGTGAAGTTAATTAAATTCATTATACTTTTTGAAGAAAAATAAAATTCTGTTCTGTTTTCTCATATAAGCTTCCTTCAACCCGCAGTTCAAGACAGGGGATGGATCCTAAAGCTAAAGCTCAAAATAAGCTACAGAGTGGACGCCGCAACCAGCATGTGAGGATATGATGGGTGCTGGAGAAACATGTGCTGGCACTGAAAGCTTAATCCATCTTATCGATGACAGGTCGGTGTCTCCGTGGAAGCCATACGATCGATTGCACTTGATCCGCTTAAATATCAGGAGTGCTGACATCCCTCTCATCTCCGTGTCTCACCCAATCAGGATTGATTGCAGCACTTCCACAGTCCTCCATGGACAAGTGACTGGCATTAGTTCCTCATGTTTAATATTGATGATACTACACACTGATCCCCTAACAGCTGTCTGCTGTGCTGGGGAGAGGCTTAAAAAAATCACTGATTATACAGTGATCTCTCATTCAATACCAGTTTTCTAATTATTCACTCACCTACTTACTCTGAAATGCAACTGATAAATGTATTTTTTTATTTATTCTTTTAAATGAATATATATATATCAATTGGCATACATGTAAATAAGAGTGTAAGGAAGAATTACTGTAATGCAGAATTTGGATTATAAAAATCAATTCATATAATTTAAGAAAAAAGAGGAAACCAAATATAATGTTTCTGAGAGGCTGAGATGAGAGTTTTGTAGGCAAATCAAAGGAACGTGTTGACAAAATGCAGTCAAATTGTGATGCAGTGGTTGGGTTCAAATAAATAGTTTAAACCATTAATTAAAAAAAAAAATCTCTCAAACAGTAAAGCTCACAAAAATTCACCAATGATGTTGATTTAATTCAGGTCTGATGTGCTGCCGAGTGGACATTAAGGAGTTCAATGTATTCCTTGCTTTTATGTATTACATTCTCTTGTCTTTGAAAGAAGAACAAAACAGAAGTGCTCTCAAAAATTAAGCATGGCCGTCACACGTGAATCAAACAAAATATGTGAAGGACACTGTCAGTGCTGTGTGAAAGAGTTGTTGGCATTGGAGATTTACAACACTCAAGATCCTCGATGGTGTAAACCATTGCATCTTTGTAAAAGATGTTTTTCTTGAACGTCTGACCTGTTTTGTGAGATAGCAAGTTGAGATGATTTTTAATTATTATCACAAGTTAGAAAGCTATTTATATAAAGTGACATGCAGTATCAGGCTATTATTCTATTTTATTTATATAGTGCCAAATCACAAAAACAGGCATCTCAATACACCTTATTGTAAGACAAAGACCTCATAATAACAGAGAGAAAATCCAAACAATCAGATAAACCCGTATGAGCAAGCAGCTGGCGACAGTGAGAAAAAAACCTCCCTTTTAACAGGAAGAAATCTCAGACAGGCTGTGGGAGGGACAGCCATCTGCCATGGGGGTGAGGGGAGGGGAAGAGAGCCAGAGTTTAATAATAACTAATGATTAAAGGCAATGTGGTGTATAAACACATAGTAAAAAATAATGAGTGAAGAAGAAACAAGTGCATCATGGGAAGCCCCCACCAGCCTAGGCCTATTGCAACATAACAAAGGCAGGGTTCAGGGTCACCTTATCCAGCCTTAACGATAAGCTTTATCAAAAAGGAAAGTTTTAGGCCTAATCTTAGAAGTAGAGAGTCTCTGTTTCTCACACCCAAACTGGGAGCTGGTTCCACAGAAGAGGGGCCTGAAAACTGAAGGCTCTTTAGAAACTCTAGGAACAGAAATAAACCTCCAGTCTGAGAGCAAAGGGCTCTATTGGGGTGATAGAGTACTATGAGGTCTTTAAAACAAGACAGAACCTAATTATTCAAGACGTATGTGAGAAGTATCTGGTTAGACACCATGTTTCTAAGACTTTTAGTTGCACACCTCAGTTTTATTGAGGAAACAGGAAATCCGATGTCTTCCAGGCTTTTATGTCTTTAAGACATGTCCGTAATTTAACTAATTGGTGAATTTTATCTGACTTCATGGACAGATAAAGCTGGGTATCATCTCCACAGCAACATAAATTATATGCATTCTAATAATATTGCCTAAGGTAAGCATGTAGAGTGTAAATAGAATTGGTCCCAGCACAGAACCCTGTGGGACTCCAAAAGTAACCTATTGTGTGTAGAAGACTCCCAATTTACCATGAACAAATTGGAATCTATTAGATATGATCTAAACCACTGCAGTCCAGTATATTTATTAATTAGAGCATGCTATAATAACTGTGGTGTAGTGATCAGCACTAACTGACTACTACTATCAGAGAAGAACTTTCATAATGAACATTTTTGCAAGCCAAATATTAGAAAACACGTAAGCGTATGAAAACATTGTGCAAACCTGTATTAATCATTGTCTAGAAAATCCATCATCACAACCTTAAGTTTAGAACTGCATGACAAGATGACATCTCAGACACCAGCAAGGAAGGCACAATGAAATTTGCTACCTCACATTCAACCACCGCATCTAGCAGTTCGATGTAATTGGTCCTTCCTGTTACACATCTTGTCGCCAATATTCAAACTGTCAGGGAAAAAATAATAATAATAATGTTTTGTTCTTTTGTTGTAGATGCATTTTAATCTGCAGAGATACACAGACTCTATCCTGTGCCGCTTCACAAAAAAGCCACCTCGTGTTTTGCCATGTGAGCAAATTAAATTGGAAGTAGTGACAGCCGGGTGCTCCGTTTCCATTAATAAAGCTCTGATATGGTGTAAAGGGAGTGCATGCATCTACTGTGAATTTCTTGCTGGCAGTCTGAATTCAGCGCAGAAATGGTGGAGTCCTCTGCTACCTTAAGAAGCCCCTTATAGAGAGATTCTTATTTTAAGTCAAGTTTGAATCGCTGTTGCAGAGAGCCCAAATAGTATCAAAAACAAGCCTTAACAGCATGGAACGGATATGTCTTAAGGATTATAACTACATTATCCTTTCCACACACTACAGAAAATGTCCTAATTTGTGATCTGGTTTGTGTGAATGCTCTATCCTGAGGGACTTGCTGATGGCTCTCGGAACTGTTTGGTGGTGTCTTATATTTGTTAAATGCAAAGCACCTGCTCGGCGTCCTCACGGGGCCTCCTAACAAAGTCATTGACCTTTTCTCTGACATCGACTGTATTTCAGTTCAGAGAACACTCAAACAGCCGAAGCTGCAGCTCAGGAGATGTGGGCTGTGTGCCATGATTAACACTCTTCCCTCCCAATCTCTGACAACCACAAGGGCCACTCTCCTCGCGTGATACACTTCTTCTGAAATTGAATCCCCTAGTTTTTTTCTTGGTTTTGATGTAATCGCACTTGGTACCACCGCTTCTCACGGGCCACCAATTTTTTTTTTTCCATTTCCAGCAATAAAGTATTATGTGTTAGCTGACTTCAGCAGCAGCTCCTAAAATGGGTTTGGTGGTTTTCAGGTCAGTACGGGTATTCATCAGAGCTGTTCCCTGCTGAGGATGTAATGATCAAAGTTTGTGTGCCACAGACTTAGCACAATTTACAGTACTCCCAAGTGCCCTTGCACATCACTCTGCATGGCGCTCAGCTTATCGTGGTTCAGACCAATTATATGACCCGATGACGAGAATGCAACTGCTGTTCTGTACCAGTGGTTTACCAAATAAATAAGTGCTTAATGACCCTCTCACTCCCCCTTTTCAACTTAATTAGGGGGGGAACAAATTTGTTGGATGGATGACTCTACAGCAACAGACTGTGAATCTGAAACAGGGGACTGCCAGCCCTCCATTCATTGTGCGTATTGTTGAGTGCAGCTGCTTGATTGCTACCCAAGCCACTTAACTATAGCTGACCACCAGCAGGCCCAGCTGTGTGGCTTCAGCCATTTTAACATCCTGCTGCAGCACATTTGGAGGGAAACAGTTAAAACGGTCATGCAACTAATTCTGGTGGCTAATGTGTCTCTGTAATGATGTGCTTATATATGTGCGCGTGTTTCACTGATGGATAACTATTAAATATATCTCTCACTGTTTTTTTATCTTTTACAACAAATAAGGGAGAGTAAATGATGAGTCACTACAGTACAGTAAATCTCCATCTGATTGGTCTACAGATGACAAAAAGAGAGAGAAAAAAGCAAAGCTCAAAATTCAGCAGTTTGAGTTGAACGTGTAACACCGTGATGTGGCTATGGCCGGTGATAATCACCTATTTAACCTTTAATTTTAAAAGAAACTTAGAAGGGACATGTATTGATTTCTTTGGTCAATAATTTAAAACCCCAAATGTAATAATAAGATTGCTCCCTACTGGATTCACATCTTGGCTGTCGACCTACCCAGAGGCTAACTTACCATCATAACTGGTTTCATAGGAATTGATTTATATTTTAAATAAGTACCTACCTGTATATCTGTTCTGTATATAATAGAGAAATGATTAACAACACCCCAAAACACAATACTTTCAATACGGTTCACACGGTCCTGATGGTCATCTTCAGTTTTATTTGACTGAATCATTGTCTGTTAAGCTGTATGTCTGTGATATTCAAGGACTTTATTTCAAATTTTTCCTTCTGCATTTTGTGGAGTCGAATGAAATTCTGTCGTGAATGCAAATATTTGTGAGATTTAAGTTACATAAGGTTGACATGCAGTAAACGTGACACTGAAACAAACACAAATGTGGATCATAACATCACATTGCAGAGGGATGATGAAATGAACTAAGTATATACAAAATTCAACAGACCTGGGATTTATGATAAATTGATGTAACAATTTTGTTGCAGTTTCGTTTAGACTGACCCACCCGTTAAGGAGAAGATAGGCTTCATACAGATAAACATGCATATGTATGCTATCATCATTACGGTTGATCATGCAGTAGATTATTTTATCAACTTTTATAACCAGTTTATTACTTTTTTTCAAAACTGCCTAAATGCTAAAAGGGAAAATGACAATAGCTCTAAAATTGTTTGCCTGCTTTGAAAACCAAGCCAACTGTGCCCACAATTATTATTAAAGTCATTCCCTTTGCTTTACATATCTCAAGACCCCTAAGAAAGACAGTAGAATAACCCCTCCCTCTCATACACCAGCAAAAGCCATGTAAGTTTAATGATTAACACAGCAGAGGCCAAAAACAACCAGAATCTGAGAATAAAAGGAAGAAGATTAGCGTGCCTCAAGTAAAGGTAACTTCCACTCATTCTCCATGCTGAGGCAATTACGATCTTATTCAGCGACAGCTGGCTGGATGGACTTCTTTGTTTTTGTGCTTCTGTATAATGAAGAGTCTTATGTGACTCCTGTTGAAAATGCATCCTGTTCATGGTTTGACATCATTATCTTTTTCTTATCCCTGTCCTTTCATGCAAAGTTTGCCTTTGCGGTGCTTGCATCTGTAAATATTTTTTGCCATATGGTCTAAACCGCTGCTTTACAATAGGGTCTAAAGTAGCTAACAACAAACTAGCAACAAAGTAACAAATCAACTAACAACTGATCGGCCTGTCTTTTCCCTCGTGTTTCCCTGGGATTATAAAATGTTACATAATGAGCCACATCTCATTAAACTAGTAACATTTCAAATATTTTCATTTTTAATGATCCCCAGCTGTTTCTGTGTCTTTATGGCGATGGCAGCTGTCCCCTGAAAGCAGTAGATAATGCTGTCTTATTCACAGACACGAGTATCTGTGAAACGCAGTGAATGGAAGTGATGTACCTGCTAACCCCTTTTTAGAAATGAGCCTCTGCCATCACCTTTCAAAAAGCCGAGCATTCCTTACGGCTAATAAATCCAAGGTGGTAAACGTCCAGGGTCAGACTTGCCCGCAGAGCTCAGATCGTGTCCAGCAGGTACAGAGAGTGCTGTCCTCAGACATCCAATAGAAAATGAGTAATAAGGAGTATTTTGAACACTCAAGTAGTTTAGTAGGTTTGTAGAGCTGCTGAGCAGCAGACATATCTGTCCTTCAGTTAGGACTGTCCATAGTGCACCACGACACTTCTTCCTGATAAGTCTCACAGCATCACCGAAAAAGGTGTGTTAAGATGTGTTTATCCATTCAAATATTGCCAAGGGCCGGGCACTAGTCCAAGTCTCTCACTCTCTAACACACAGCCTCAGCCAATCGCACCGCTGTTGTTGCAGTCCAGCTGGCAATGAAAGGGATGCTTTGAAGTTGGTAGAGGCCAAAAAATCTGCTGGAATTGCATGAAGGGTAGCGGTTATGAGTGCTTCTGCCAGTAGTAAATATACTTTAGCTACTATGCTTGAGAAAACGTTGAAACAGTTGGAACAAAGAGCTTTAAATGACTATAACTAAGATCTTTTTTGTTCTTCTTTTTTGTGTAGCCTCATAGTTTAGTTCTTTTTTTTTACTTCATTAGTGGGAAGATTGTACACTTATTACTGATTATCACACAGACAAATTAAATACAGAGGACATTTGTGTCTCTGTGTATCAACATTTCAGCAGCAAAAAAGTACCATGTTCATATTTTGCCTCTTTAAATGAGACTTGCGACATTCAACACTCATTCAGCAATATTAAACATGCAGCATAATGATCACTGATTGCAAATTGGTACCAATTATTTCATCAGACACTTTCCATTCTAGAAAAAAATATGTAATTAACATAAAAATGTACATGAAAACCACTTTTGGACTTTTGTCTACTCCATTTGTATAAAATGCGTAATTAGGCCACAATAACCAGACGATTGCACTAACATGTGACGAGACAATGGGAAAATAATATTCTTACCACCAGATTTCGCTGTAAAGAACATCTAGCATCAAATATCTTTTGCTCACTTGCCAAAGCTGTAAAAATCGTCATGCGCATAAATCAAACAAGACCTAAAAAACAAAAAGATTTCTCTACATCTGTTGGTCCCTGGACATTATAATTTGAGCTTGCTGGCCTCCACCGAGCCTGTAACCAGGCCTGTGTCCCATTTTCACAACACTGATTATTCTTTAGCTTCGGATCAGAATGAATCAGTGATCAAAGACCAGCTGGCTTTTCACAGTTGGAATCCTGAGCTCGATCCTAGATATGAAAGAGAATTGCTCTCTGACACCTGTTGATCTAACTAAAGAACTACAGTTGCGTCTAACAAGAACTATTGATTTGGTAAGTGGATCAAACAATGCAGCTCATGATAAAATGTCATAGAAAAGATGGCAGTATGCTAGTGCGAGAGCCTTCTGGGAATTTTGGGGGTCGTGCAGAAATGAAGAACCTTTTGTGTTGAAATACTTTCTCTGTTGGCTTGACAGTGAACCCAACTCTTGTCCTGTTTGGTTGCAGAAGGGTTAACTCTCTTAATGCAATATCTGTGATGCATTTCAGATGTCCAAGGACCCGTGAATTCCTGCCCTGATAAGCTGTCAAGAGCATTGCCCTGTCTACAAATTGTGTATGAATGTGTGTGTCTATGCACGCGCGCGCATGTGTGTGTGTAGTGGGGGACTTGAGAGAGCGAACGGACAGCCTCAAGGTTATATGCTATTAAAAACAAGACTGCATAAATTCCGCCTAATAATTCATAATAATAACCCCCCGTTTGTTGGTTGCTTGTTTATCCCACATTCATTAACATGCCAGCCTCATGGTGCTCATACTGCAAAACGTCTTAGGAGTGGGAGTGAGCGAAAATGATTAGAGGGCATATGGAAATGATTATAACCTGCTGAAGTGGAAGCATCCCAGATCCACAACACTCATATACATACCCTTATGAACAGTGAGGATTAAGTAAGTCGATTAGTAAGTAGTCCTTCATGAAAGTGTACATTGTATATGTGTGTGCGCTGTGGGTTGTGGGTGTGGGACTGTGTCACTGTCTGCGCTTCATTACGCTCAACTATCTTGGCTCTCTTTCAGTCTCCTTGGCCGTCACTTCCTTGTTCATGATCTGAGAGACTCCTGTGGTGCCCTTGAGTTTAGAGCCTTGGTTTTTCCTGTTTGAAGCCAAAAACAGGAATTCTTGTCCCCCAAGTTCTTTCTAAATATCTCTTTGCCTTTGCTTATATATTGAGTAAATACCAAAAATGCACCTTTTGAATGCACCGTAAAGTAGCAAAATTACAAATGACAGTAATGCTATAATCAGAGTAATTGCCGGAAGACTGAGGCATTTTTCTTACTGTTTCAAAGCAGAAGACAAACAGTCAAACTTAACCAAAGACCATGAAACCTGTGTTGTTGTGCAAGTTCAGGAAGTACAAAATAATATGACCCTCTATCATAATTCTGTTAATTAATTAACTTTTTTTTTTAACACAGGAGAGTGCAATGACCTGATGAAGTTAAAATTGATGATCAGAATCAGGAGGAAAGGTGATTTAAGTGGCGTTGAACATGTCGTGGCTGTTGTACTGCTCTACTGATCTAATGGGATTTTCCCTCAGAATGATCTTTACAGTTTACAGAGAAGGGATTGAAAAAGTCTCCAGTGAGCAGCAGGTTTCTGGGAGGAAATGCCTGATTCATGCCAGAGGTCAGAGGAGAATGGCCAGACTGCTTTGAGCTGCTTAGTAAGGCAGAAGTGACTCAAATAACCACTTGTTACAACAAAGATATGCAGAAGAGCATGTCTGCAGCAGCCCAGTTTGAAACAGATGAGCTACAGCAGCAGAAGACCATACCAGGAGCTAGGTCTATCAGCTAAAAACAGGAAACTGAGGTTACAGTTTGCAAAACAAAGTTGGATAACAGAAGGTCTGAGAAATGCTACCTGGTCTGATATTTCTCAATTTCTGCTGCTACATTTGGATGATAGATGGATCCATCCTCCCTTGTATCAACAGGTCAGGGTGGTTGTGTAATGTTGTGGGGGATAGTTACTCGGTGCACTTAGTACCAGTTAAGCATTATTAAATGTCAGAATTCAAGTATTGTTGCTGACCATGTCTATTCCTTTATTACTATAGTGTACAAATCTTGTGGTGGGAGAGGGATAATGCACCATGTCACCGGCTTAAAAAGCTCAGATCATTGCAAGGGACTTTCACATACAACTGCACCATTACGTTCTTTTCTATGGTTTGTACCATTTCCTCTTGCATCGAGCAAAGTGCAGCAGGCTGGGGGACACTTGTGCATGCCACAGTCAAAGTTAAACTCTAAGGGTTGCACTGTTCTCAGGACAGTGGAATGTATATTCATGCATCTAACAGAAATACAGAACGGCAGGAAGCAGGAGCGCATAATAAACAGAAAGACCAAGAGCAGCCAGAACGAGTGACGTAGTCCAGGCAGAGCATGAAGGCCAGTGCAAAACAAATTTTGGACTCTTTGCTCAACCTAGCAGTCATTGAAGTGCACGCCACTCTTTATGTGACTTCTTGGTTTCTTGAACATGACACTGAGTTCACTGTACTCAAATGGTCTCCACAGTCACCAGATCTAAATCTAAGAGAGCACTTTTGAGATGTGGTGGGAGGGAAGATTCGCATCACAGGTGTGCAGCAGAAAAACACTGTGTGATGCTATCGAGTCAATAATGATCCAAATCTCTGAGGAACGTTTCCAGCATCTTGTTGAATCTGTGCCACAAAGAATTAAAGTAGTTCTGAGGGCAAAAGAGGTTCCAACTCGGTACAAGCTAGGTGAACCTAATATAGTGGCCAGTAAGTGTATATGCCGTTACAAGTTTTTAAAGAATAAGGTCAACATATGTCCATGTAGTCCCTCTGCATGCATAGTTTATGATTAAAACTGCTCTAAACATTCCCCTTCAGATGGGTTTCTCCACTATTGTCACTCTACGATGATAAAGAAAGGAAAAATTCTAACTATGGCCACAGTTTGCAGGGGCCAGTAAATCAGAAGAAATTCGAGCTGAACATTCATACAGTGGATGAACCGAGGGGCTGCACTAGGGCCCAGTATAAAATAAATAAGGATTATTTTCAACTATGAATTAAGCATACTCCAGCAGAATCCAACAAGAACATACTGACAAAAAATATGCAGGAAGTGAACAAGTCTCGCTCTGTTTTGGATTTGATTTTAAAATTTGTCCAGTGTAAAGGTGACAGGAAATGAGGAAGGAGAAAGTAGCAATGCAATGAATCAAAGGTCACCAGCCAGATTTGAACCCATTACATTGTGGATACATGTTCTGCATCTTAAATCCCCAATGAATTCCAAACAATTCATCATCACTTGCTGTATCAAGAGGCCGGAATATTAATGTATTCCTATTCAGTTTCCTCATTAAAAATGTCACAGGCTCCAAATCTATGCTCAGACTGAAGATCAGTTAAGCAACAGCACACACACATATTCACAAAAGTATGTAACCTGAAGTCCCTGTGCAACTCTGCTGACTGAATGCAGAAGCTAAATGACCAAAAGGAAAGAAGTGGGTTTCAACCTTGAGTGTAGGAATTTAGAAAGTCAAAATATAGTGGATAGTGAACTGCTGTGCATTGCCTCAGAGGTAGAGCAAGTAATTTTTAGGCTATTTATTAGAAAATAAGGATGTTGCACTCTTGCATAAATATACATTGATTAGTGTGATGTTTATGTATACTGTATATGGCCAGAGACCAGCTACATAGGTAGTAGGCCTTATAAGTTACTTTCAATTTAAAGATCTGAAATAGCTCTTTCAAACTATATAAGGCCATTTAACATTGGTGCATTATATCATCTCTTTCTCATTATGTCTCCTCCTCCCTCGTTGCCACCTAATCCTCTTCTTCCTCACTTCAAGCTAACAGTGTTAGATTCATTTCAAAGAATGTTGCACGGACACTGGCTAACGTCAGCTAACAGTGCCAAACAGCAGCACTTAGTAAGAGAAAAGTTAAAGATACTTTACACCTTCCTAAAGAGTAAATAGACCTGGATATTCAGCAATATTGACAGCTGAGGTAAACAGCAAGCAGCCAGGCCACACTGTCCACAGATTTGTTTGTCCTACTGCGGACACCGTAGTTAGGATTATGCACTTGATTTGCAGCTGACTGCAATCTGCAACCTACTGACATCTAGTGGTGAGATTTTAAAAACTGCACCTTTAACTTTATTATAGGGTCCCCTGTGGTTAATTTTGATTAAACAACTGTCTGTCTGAAAAATGTCAAGCACTGAATAATAATTAATATTAATAAAACTGTTTTAAAGTTAAGTTATTCAGAAAAGTCTGAACTCTGCTATTTAAAAGACAACATGAGTTTTAGATGAAATTAGTTTCTACAAAGTAGCAAAGCTTACCTCTTGAGGAAAGCAGTTAGGATGGTCAAAGGAGCTGCAGCAGCACACAGCACTGACATAGCTGTATCAGCAGAGTAATAACGATTGCAATGAGCGGAGAATATTAGCAGTGCTGAGCGTCTGGATGTTATTAGCTGCGTTTGGAAACCCCCATTCAATTTCAGAGATGTAAGTCTGTTCGGTCTGACAGTGATGGAAAGAAGTCATTCTCCTTCTTCACTCCTGAGCTGTAGCTACAGTGAGGAATAAGACAAAAGGCACTCTCAGAACACACTCAGTGCCAATTACCTCAAATGCCACACTGATGTGTGTTCACTCTTGAACTTTCTCACTGAAAATGTCACTTTATGTGGAAATAGCAAGTAAACAGCATTTGACACCGATTGCTGCTTTTGCCACTTTCAGTAATGACTGCAGCCTTGTTCCGTCTCAGCCTAGATGGGCTTCACTGCTGCTTGTGCACGTCTATGTTGCGCCGTTACTCATTGCTATGTATTTTTACATTTTGCTTTATATTGCGTTCTATTGTTTCGTGCTAGCTGCTGCTAAACTGCGTCACTTTATGTCGAGCCATCGTTGTGTTCTTGCACTTTCTTTTTGTTCTCTGGTAACCAGCAGGATGCTGACAGGTCAACAGCCTCCCAACCAAAGATAAAAAAAAAGAGTCATGTCTCTAAAAAAGAGGCCTCAAGCAGCAGTGAGAGAGCAAGCGGTGGCTGCGGCAGACTATGGCTACGTTCACACTGCAGGTCTTAATGCTCAATTCCGATTTTTTGATCAAATCCGATTTTTTTGTCTGCTTGTTCACACTACAAATAAAATGCGACAGCAAACGCGCTCTTGTGTGAACGCTCAAAGCGGCCCACATGCGCAAAAGAAGGCGTCACACACAACGCACTCTGTTTAGACCCAGAGCAAACAGTATTGTTTGACAGATGGCCCTTAATATAAAGTCTTCGGACTTTACGTTTCCCAATTTTTGCTTTAAGTTATTTTGTTATTTACATAATAATGTAAATAACCTAATAATGATCATTATTGCTGTTTTAGAGAGGAGCGGTGCTTCAAAGGATAGCTGTAGATTTCTGTCAGAATCTGCAGATTATACAGTACAAATAAAATGTTTACGTTGTCTTCCCAACAGTTTCACTGACATCTACACTGGATGGCGAGGAAGCGTTCGCGATGTCTTCTCGGGCGCTTCTCTGGCGCGTATAATTGGCGTCTGTCTTGTGTCGGTGACGTAAAAGACGTATTTAATGCGACATGACCGTTCAAACAGCAGTCGCTTTCTAAAACATCGGATATGTATCGGATTCAGCACCACATACGAAAGTGACCCAGATCGGATTTGAAAATATCGGATTTGCGACGTTCACACTGTCATAGCATGATCGGATATGGGTCGCATAGGGTCAAAAAAATCGGATTTGATGCGCTTTCGCCTGCAGTGTGAACGTAGCCTATGTGATCACGTTTACAATGGCGCTTGAAAAACTGTAAAGCCTTAGACTTTTCTATATTTCTGCATAAATATGATCTAAGACATCATTGTGGTTTTAACTCCGAGTACAAAGAGAACATGAAACAATAATACTCATCCTTTTTTATTTATGAAATGTCTGCAAAAGCATGAACTTTTGCCTTCACTGTCTGTTTGTGCAGCAATAAGGGTGAATTTAGATTTTCTTCATGGATCAGTATCCTGACATTTTTCTGTAGAATTTGCTGTTAAACAGGTCCAAACAAAGACAATGAAGCTTGCTGTGTGTGTAAGTTCTGTAAAGCTATAATCACTCATCTTCCTGCTTTCCTTGGTGTTTGAGTTGCCAGCCTGATCTTTACATCACATGCACTTTATACCACTGTCAAACTCGGATGATCTGATATCCTCGTGTTGGTGTTGTTCCCAGACCATCATGAAAATGTTGTTCCAGGTTCAACATTGCAAGTGACCAATCACATTGTTGTGACGTTATTCTTTTGCGAGCCAAGCCATTCGTGCATTTATGAAATTCCAATGTTGCAAGGACAATATCAGTTCTGCTTACTGTTTATTAAAGGGTTACGGTTAGTGTTAGGGTCAGGGTCCGTTGATCGGCGGAGAGAGGCGGTTTCACGCAGCTTTAGTACAGTTTTTTGTTTTACGCCGGTTTTTCCCGAAGTCGCAAAAGTATGACGTCACAACATTCTGACTGGTCACTTGCAATGTTGATCCTGGAACAACATTTAGTATGATGATCTGGGAACAACACCAACACGAGGATATCAGATCAACCGTCAAACTCAGTTCTGTTTCCCAATCATTTTCTTACCCAGTGAGCCCTTGTCCGAGTGCTCTTCTGTCCCTCTGCCTTTCAGACTCTCATGCATGTGACCCATTTCCTCCTGGTCAGTTAGACATCTTCAACCAAGTGTTCCCATTAACGACAAACTCTTTCCTTGAAATGAATTCCAAATGATTTTTCCATGTTTAACTACCACCATATTGTTTCACATATGGAATAAGGGTGGCAGATACCTACTCCACCAAAGGGAGTAGCTCTGTATGTTTGATGTGGCAGAATTTTTAACACCAGACGCCCTTCCTGACACAAAGGGATTTGTGTTTCCAGCTGGAATTGAACCAGCAACCCCTGACTTGCCAAGCAAATGTGTAACTCATAACACCATAGAGACACACACAGATGGGGAAATGGTCTTCTGTTGAAATGGGTTGTTTCTTTTCTCTAAACAGAGCTGTGCCTATTTAAACTAAAAAAAAGTCAAAAAAATAAAAAATTCTATTTTGGTCTCATTCACAGCCTTCTGTCTTTTTCGTGTGATATTTAACAAACTGCAAAGGAGCAGCGGTGTTCTTTTTGAAGAGCAGTGGCTTTCTTCTTCCAGCCCTGCCATGTAGACCATTGTTACTCACTGTACTGCTGATGTTGGTTTACATGTCTCCTTTGTTATAATTCCTGCAGAGGTTAGCTGTGGATCTGAATTTCCTCTATTAGTTCAGAATCTGTCTGAATGTGGGTTTTTGGTACTGAAGCTCCTTTTTACTTTTTTTCCACCCTGGTGAGTATCAGCAGCTCCTTTGTAGTGCCACAATTCACATCCTCTGACATGCGTTATGAAGAACAGGCTTTGATAGAGGCCTGTTGTCCTGCTGTTTAAATAAAAACATGGTGCCCACTCAGACCTGAAAGTCAATTTACTGATGGAAAAATCTGCGGTTTTACTTTCAAATGAACTGCCAGTCCAAAAGGTTCACATACGTTTGCCCCCCCCCACCACCACCAAAAAAAAAAAAAAAAAACATCTAGATTTTTCTCTGTAACTGAATAACCAAGCCTAATATTTTGTCTTTTACCTTGTTTGCTAAATTGGATGTTCTCTATCGACTTTTCTGACCTGCATTAATATCTGATGAAAAGACGTATTTATGCAGACGTTTTTTTAATTTTTAAAATGGCTCTCCAACTGTTAATTAAACAGTCTATTACAATAACAATGTGTCTGTCCAGTGCAAATCCTTTCATTTGTACATGTCCATGTGGCACACTATGTCTATTATGTGCTTACTAGTGCAGGTACATGAATTTAAATGAGGTAGAGTGTGTCGAATTGTCTTTGTGTGAGTGCATCTACTGTCTGTTGACACTATATTTGTATATATAAAGAAAATTACAGGTTAACAGGGATGGGGCCTGAAGAGACCCAGAGGGCTCGCTCATTATGAGCACATTGCATTCAAATGCAAAAATACTCTATTACATTTATGTCAGTACAGTAAGAAAAATACACTTTGAGAGTAACAGTACTCAGTGCAGGCAGTACTAGAGTAAAAAGTCCAGTGTCCTTACTGCAAAAATATGTAGTATGAACAAATTCAATTAGACTTTACCAGCATGGTTTCCAAAAAGGAGGCATGCCAGTGTTAGCCTCTCCAGCTATTCTGATAAACCCAATAAAGCAGGCAAAGGTCTGGCCATTAAAGCACAGCTAAAGCCCTGAAAAGCAGCTTTAATCTAACAATTGACTCAGTGTAGCTATTAGAAGACACGCAACTGCCTATTTGCAAAATTCTCTGTAATTTCTAAATTATGTCTGTACACTTTTTCCAGAAAGTTTCTCCCTGCTGTGTGTGACCTTCTTGGTGTGAAGTGATTCACAGCATGGTGGGTAGCATGAAGATGTGGGCAGATTCAAGTCCACTTGCATAAATTAGTCCAGCTCCCTCCCTGTCATATTTTTTTTCAACCGGGTTAGTGGTGCTTGACCCTGTTCTCAGTCGATAGGCTTGCAGAGAATGCAAGAGTCTTGATAAACGGTGCTGGGCAGTAACCTCTCGAGGGATGTGCATGTGTGAGTGCGGTTTTCACACACAGAAACTGCTGCTGCTCTGCTGACATGGGTCACAGTGGCAGGTTGGAGAAGCAGGATGAGAAAGACGTAACTGGGGTCAGGGTCACTGACAGCAGAGGAGAGTCAGCTAACAGTGTTGGTGACACAAGGGTTTTTGTTTGACACGCTAGCATAAATGGGATTTGGGATAGGTGCTGTGTTATTCTGTGCAAGGTGCTGTAAAAGTCCATTTGTGTAGTAAGAGTTGTAATGCATTTAGCTGTATTTAGCCATTGCATTTAACTCTCCATCTCCCAGGTTGACGTGCCACCCAGTGAAAAGCGTTTACAAAGGGTAAAACAAACAGAAGCATCCTGCTTAAGAAATCATCCATCCTGCAAATGGAGCCTGAGTTTGGACAACCGTGTCATACTTGTTACAGTTTATAACCAACCAAGACACTTTACTATAGAAAACCTCGGGTATCTCATATTTCCTGTTCAGAAGTGTATGAGTCAATATAAAATTACTTAATGCCAAAGTGTGCACAATCACAGCTTGAGCAGAGTTGACTTCCCATCAAATTAGATTTTTGTATTTTTTTCACCCTTCATTATGTGTAAATGAAAGCCAGTGGTCCCGGCACTATTTACAGTTTCACTGAAAGTGTGTTATGTTGCTTTCAAGTAAGTTTGAACTCATATATTTTTAATTCTCCTCAGATAAATTGCATTCAAGCTCTGTAGCCTTTTTTACTGGGTACATCTCTACAATCGAAGTACATATTAATACAACAGCTCTGCCACATATTCGGTTCCATACCTCTTCATATACACACTCACAGACATTGTGTTGGGTAAACCTTACTAGTACAGGTGCTGGAAACATTCCTCAGAGATTTTGGTCCATATTGACATGCTGGCTCTGCACAGTTGCTGTGGATTTGTTGGCTGTACATCCATGATGTGAATCTTCCAATCCCCACCACTTCCCAAAGGTGCTCTGTTGGATTAATATCTGTATAACTGTGGAGGTCATTTCAGTACAGTAAACTCGCTGTCATGTTTGAGAAACCAGTCTGAGATTATTTGAGCTTTGTGAGGAAGTGTGTTACTCTGCTGGAAGCAGCTATTATTAATGTGTACACTGCTGTTGTGACATAGTCAGCAACAATACTCAGGTATGTTTAAATAATGTGCAGTTGGTACTAGTGTATAGATAGATTGTTTGGTTGATTGTTTGGGCCATTAAAATTTGCACTGTGGGATACTTCACAGTTCATCATGCTACTTCTATCAGCAATCACATCATCAATAAACACCAGTAAACTGGTTCCACTACCAGCCATACATGCTCATGCCATACTTTTGTCTTCACAATGTCAGATGACGTGGTTTGGCTCAGATCGTGAGCTGTTTCTCTAATTTTTCATACTTTTGTCTTTCCCATCATTCCTTAGTTTAATTAGTCCAGTTTCCAGAACTACGCTGGCTCCAGGTCGAATCAGTGATTTCCACTTTGTCGTAAACCTTCTGTATTTCTATTCATGAAGGTGTCTGTCTTGTAGACTTTCACAGTGATACACCTGCTTCCTAAATAATGCTCGTTTTCTTATCCATGAAAACACTTCTATGCACACTGAGTGTCTTCTGTGGTCTTTTCATGTTGCTGAGCTGGTCAATACATTCATTCTTTTTAACAATGTACTTCTAAATTTCTTGCTGTCTGTCTGATAGGTTTGTTTGGGTTTTTCAGCCTAATGATGACCTCCATGACAGCCACTAACTTCTCGTTCACCCTCATATTTAAAAATACAAAAAAAAGCTATGAAATACAAGTTCATCACTTTGAATAAATTTCCAGTGTTATATCTACTTTATTTATCGAGAAATAACAAGGTGCCTTACCTGGACATGAAATTGCGTGTCAGTCAGTTTTATGAAGTCTGCACTCTGATCACATATGGATTAATTTGATTTATAATCGTCTGTGGTATCATACTGAGGAAAAACTGCAAGAACTGAGTCTTTGTGTTTAAAGAGGACAGCGTAGAACATGCTGCATGCTCCATTTCCACATTCATCATTCAAAATTCTATTAGTTTTTCCTTCCCACTGTCGCCAAATGCTCGCTCAAAGGGGGTCGTTTGATTGTGGGGGTTTCTCTGTATAATTGTACGGTCTTCACCTTTAGAGGACTGCTCCTGTTATTGTATAAATGCAGATTTCTAATGTTGCAGGGGTCCAGTGGGTGTGTGTGCCTGTGTGACTGAGTGAAAAAGAGAGAGAAATCTTTTAATAATATTTTGAGTGAACACAATTTTTTTTAATTTTTAAAAGGAAGACTGAGATAAAGAAACCTTTACATTAGCCTGGCTCACAACAGAAAACCCAAACGTCATCGTCCCCGCGCTGTTATAAACGGATTAGTTCGACATGAGTGGCAGCGTGACTTCACCGCATCACTTTTAATGCTAACATTTGTCAGAGCTTTTACGATCCCCCACCCACTAAACGTCACATCCCTGTGGCTGGGGCTGTTAAACACAGTTTCTCCTGTGCTTCACTTTGTTGGCTCTTCCACGCGGACAGTAAGTCGCAATTAAAAGCGCACCTGAAGTGAGCAGTGGATCCTGAAGCTCGCTAAAAGCGCACATTATTTAGCCTTTCTTCCCTTTGTACCAGCATGAAAGTGTGCAGCGCGGTGTTTGAGCTTCAGCTGTGAGAAAATTCAGCAGAGTTTATACATATTGCTTAAATCCCGTTGTGAGTAGCCCGGTGTCACACATGGCTCTCCGGGCGGTCTGGCTCCTGTTCGCGCTGTCCTGTGTCCTGAATGCGCGCT
Source organism: Aulonocara sp. 'chitande type north' Nkhata Bay (assembly GCF_057382095.1). Classification (NCBI taxonomy): domain Eukaryota; kingdom Metazoa; phylum Chordata; class Actinopteri; order Cichliformes; family Cichlidae; genus Aulonocara; species Aulonocara sp. 'chitande type north' Nkhata Bay. The sequence goes on from NC_141356.1 coordinate 30,409,113, forward strand.
CCTGCTGCGCTTATACCTGTCCGGCCATCTGCCGGTGCACCGCCGACTCGTTTCAGTGCAGCAAAGAGACTCAGCTGGCCTCCCGCACAGGACCAACATCCGTGCTTCGACTGTAAGTAACCCAACTTTATGCTCTAGCGTCCACGCGAGTCTAAAATCACTGTAATCCACCTGCAGAGGGTCTGTGGCGTTTCATGTGACCCCACCAGTGCCATTATACTACTTTATTAACTTTTTTCCTCTTTTTTTGAGACTTATTGGCTCTGACCTCTCACTTACTTGAATATATTCTCTTTACTGTTACTGTAATATTTCTCCAAGGACTTGTTTATAATGGGTGTAATTTTGAAGGATAACCTAAAGAGACAGTTTTGTGTTTTCTCATTTTCTTTTATACTTAGCCATATAAAATGTGGATTTAACTGCCAATGACTTTTGCAGAAGGCTCACTCATCTGCCCTTGAAAAGAGTTCCCTCTCATGCCTTCAAGGAGTTGATCAACATTACAATAATGTAAGTTTTTTTCCCTCTCATACAGAGGTATTATAGGTGGGCAAATTTATGTACTTTACTTAGTGAAGGACTAGAGCAGTATTAGTTCTACAGGACAATTACATCCATCGCTTTTTTCTTTTTTGTTTTACTTCAAAATTACTCAAATGCTTTTTGCTTGGAAATAAAGATAGAATAATTATGATGTGTTTAATCCTTTGATCATTTCTTTATCAGGTAATCAACAGATGTTGTCATGTTTACCGGGTTAATGGAGGCTAATTTGGAAAAAATTAACATCTTTTTGTTATTTCCTAATATAACTGCTTCACTTTGATCTGTTGTTGTTGAGTTTACTACATGTACCAAACTCATTTAAAAAATCAGCACAAGTAATTACATTCAATTTTCCCATGTAATGTGTAATGTATCATTTATTTATAACATTTATTGGAGTATGATCAAATGAAAGTTTACACCAAGCACATTTTCCTTAGAGATTAAATATTTGAATAAATAAACCTTTGATTTTATATGTTTCAGTTACAATTTACTCAAAATCATTGCCTCATGTTTATTGAGAGTGAAAACTTTTGAGGGAAGAAATCAGTCTTTTCAGCAACCTCTAAACTAAAGGGTTCATTCACCACATGCTCATGTCATGTGGTCCCATGCGTATTATCCTAATGTCCTGTTTTCATCAAAGGTAGATGCTTTAGAGTAGTACAAAACAGATCCCAGTTTAGTGCAAAAGAACCATGCATCTCTTGTTCATGTCAAAGTGCATCCATCTACTATTATGCTGTAAAAATTGAATCTGAATGGGAGGAAAAACCCTTTGATGTATAAAAACAACATAAGAGCAAAAAGTACAGTTTGTATACACAAAGACGAGAGTTTTTTAACATGATCTGTAGAGACAAATCAAAGATAGCTGCTTGGCCAGCGTAAATGTAGACATGTTCTGGCGCTGGTAAAATGTAAAATAAAAATACCCAAAGGAAATAAATTTCCAAGCAACATTTATTTCAGCAATAAATCATGTAAACTTCCCAGACAGAACAAATCAAATATTCTACTAATATCCCAGCTGTAACTTGAAACCTACCTGACCAAAAGTGCAAACAAATGGCACTACAAGTATAGTCACACCCTATTTCAGAAACACTGCAATCACTTCACCTGTGTGCCATGCACTGAAGTGGCACAAACAAACACAAAAAACAATTAAAGAAGAAATCGTTTACATCTAAAAGCCTGCACACCTGGGGGGGACTTACAAAAACAAAACTACAACTAAATTTAAAAAGAAGGAGAGCTGGAGACAGTCGATAACAGCTTTAAAACAGAAAAAAGTTATCAATTTGAAAAAAAATAATGCAACATGTAATAAAAACAGTGTAAAATAAAGTGGTAAAACGTCAACTATACCTACGACACGAGCAGTTTCCTCATGCACAGTAGATCCAGATCTGTATAAATTCAACCATAAAAAGTTGCACCTACAACGCTAAATAATCCAGCTCTAGAAAAAACAACCAAAATCTCTTACCACAAATCATACCCACTCACACCAGAGGGAGTTCATCCACAGGTGATAGCACAGGGTGCCCAGAAATATAAGGGGGGGGTAATGAAATTTGCCAACAACAAAACAAAACAGTACACAACTAACCAAAGAAGTTTTTTATTCTAAAAAAGAACAGCAGGTTCTAACGGGTATACTTACCTTTTCTCCAGAAGAATATTTGTTTGCTGACTGAAAAAGCTCATATATACCACCTTTACTGGTACGATCTGTCAAAGATACTCAAATGTTTATTAAAAATCATTTAACTGGGTTTAACTTGCTTTTTCCTAAAGCTGTGCATATAGGTGGGTATAGAAGAATAGAGGTTCTGATGTGGGAATTTATTTCCCATCAGTCGGGGCTCAACTTGATCATATTTACAGCTAGACACTCAGTCTTAAAACCGTAGCATTATCCCGAGTTGTTCACAGACTGAGCTTTATTATTTATTTCACAACAGTCTGATGAGTAAGTAAAAAACATTTTTAGCTGCTAATGAGAGCGCTCAGTGGATGAGCCGGCTGGTGTTGAGGGCGTTTGACTTTGCTCTGCTGCTCAGGGACAAGCCTTATCAGTCTCAGATACATAAAGTACTCGCATGTGATAGGTTCATGTTCAGTTTAACCTCCATCGCAAAATACTGTAGTCTTCAGTGATAAAATAAATTTGAGACTGAACGAAGTTAGTCGTAAAAGCTGTCAAAACCCGTGTCAAGGTGGAATGACACGAGGACCTGCTCGTCCTTTGTCACCGATGACGCATCCTTGAAATCACAGCACCACTTCATGTAGATGATCATGCGCAGAGGCCTTTTTTCCAGAGCTGTAAGCAGTAATTACAACACTATACATAATGCAATCAGGAGAGGGGATAAAAGAAAACAAATAATATGCGGTACAGATGGAGTCCTTTAATTGTTTCTCGACTAGAAATGGAAGCCGAGCGACGTTATTTTAAGAAAAGCGCAGGCTGATTACAGTAGGGCCGCAGAGTAAAACGATGATTGCAAAAGGAAGATGGAGAGCGTCTCGTAAAAAGAAGTCAGCCATCAGAAAACAAAGTGTTCAAGGACAAATCGGGAAGACTTGTTGACTTTGTTTGTCTCGGAACGCTTTTGTTTTGTCCTGCTTTTTAAAGATCTTCACTTAGTCTTCCTGGCCTAGATGCATCACTGATGTATTTCTGAAGCTCTTGGTGGTACCTCTGTTTTGCCATCAATCATCTCTGTCCCATTTCTAACGCAACAAGCACTTGTGTCACTTTGCATAACTAAAAATATTGTTAATATGTCGATGGATGTAGAGCCTTTCTTGTGTGTGCGCTACAGTGAGATCTCCCAGAGCGACTGCATCACACATATACAGACACACGCCTTCCTCTCCCTCTACAGCCTGGCACAAATGTAAGTCACACTTTACACTCCACCACATGTCCCATTCAAACACGATGAAAGCAATTACTCATTTGAGCAGCTGGTAAATGATTTGCATTTCCTTTAGGTTTCACGGGATTAGTCTGTCATTATAAAGCGACGTGTTTAATCCTTGACTTTTTGAGCAGCTGACGTATGAATGAGGGGTTTTTTTTTTCCATGCTTGTTTGTTGACAGCCACTGACAAGAAAATTGTGATTACTGATATGTTTCCTGTAGCTCAGTGCAGAATATCAACAGCCTGAGATTTATTGAAAAAGGCGCCTTCACTGACCTGCCCAAGCTGGAATATTTGTAAGTCGCTTGATTTTTATGTGCACATTTCATATAAACTTAGCAGGTGGTTAAATATGAACCAGACATGGGATTCATATCATTGCTGAGTTTACCTGTTAAAGTCTGTGCCTGTTTGTGTTGCAGCAAGTGATGCTCCCTCACTGTGTAATACCATAAATGCACAATTAGCAAATGGCTTAATGCTGCAAAATAGGAAGAGAGCCAATGAGATACTATAATGTTACATAAATGTTATTGATAAAAACAATTGTGATTTAGTGAGCAGAGCAACTCACAAAGAGGCAGCAGAATAATGATGTGTAGCTCTTACTTATTTCATGTTGAAAGTGATACACAAATGTTACCAAGCCTTAAATAGAAGTGACATGGGTGCTAGTTCAGGTGTGAGGACTGTTAAGATTAAGGAAGAGTGCAGTTATCAACAGTATAAATCAAATTAATGTGAATTCACAGATGACTGACTATGAAACCAACAACACCACAGATCCCATACCTAACAATTTCATATGACTCTACAGTACTGTGAAAAAGTCTCATGCCAACCCTTTTCTTTATATTATGCTTCCAAGGAGCCAGACTGTCTTGTATTTTTTAAAGTAGTCTTGAGCAATAGTTCTACAATCATTCAAAATATTTTTTAACCAACAAAGTGATTCCCAAAGTGGCAGGCCTAAAAATATATCTATAGCCAATGAATGGTATTTGAAAGTCATGTCCTTACAAAATATGAAAAAATTCAGCAAAGCCCAGACAGAGGATCAGAGAAATGCATCTGATCCATCTACTATTCTCTCAAGCCTCATCAGAAATGGTATTAGTGAAGGAGTGGCTGTTGAGTCATTCATAAAGAAGGAGAAAAGGTTGAGATGTGCCAAATTATGCAAGAACTGGAATGAAAGTCATTTGCAACAGGTCTAATGGAGTGATGCATTCAAATTTGAAATTTCTGGTTCAGATTGTTGTCAGTATGTACATAAGAGGTCTGGAGAGAGATACAACAGCGAGTGTCTACAGCCATCTGTAAAACATGGTGGAGGCTCTGCCATGATTCTGGGCTTGCCAAAATTGATGGACTTATAAACACAGAAAAGTACGATCTGGAAAGCATTTGATTGGCAACAGTTTGATTTTTGAGCATGACGATAATCCCAAGCACACTGCCAATGCAGTAAAAGCATACCTGAACAGAGAAATACACAGTGGAACAGCATCAGTCAAGATTTGGCCTCCCCAGAGCCCGGACACCAACATGACTGAAGTAGTTTGGGATCACCTTGACAGAAAACAGAACAAAAGACAGCATCCAAAGGAGAGTTTTGAATGTCCTTTTTGAAGACTACTTAAAGAAATTACAAGAAGACAGTTCAGGGTTGAAGAATAAAGGTGGTCATACCCGATACTGACTTTCAAGCTCATTAGAACTGTGCAAACTCTGTTTTTTCCTTACATTCTGTATTTGTATGTTTGCACATGCCTCTACAATTCACTGCACCTAGAAAGAAAACGGGTGGCTCAAGACTTTGCATGGCACTGTACATTTTCTGGGTACTTTAATATAAACTTTATAGAAAGTTGAGACTATTGAATGTTGAATCCAATGACTTAATGGCCAGGCCTTTTTTTTTGTTTTGATTTGGGGAGGGGCTGAACAGCTGCTGGTTAGATTAACACACTCATGTTTGCCTCACGATGATACTATGTTGTTCCTGTTGCAATTAGCAAAATCATAATGCCTAAATCCATGAGAAAATATCTAATAATGTTCCCTATTGACTGATCTGCACCTTCGTTGCATCCTAATTAGCACATGTTAGCCTCCAAACCAGCTTTGCTAAGATTCTGTACATGGTAAACATTGTGCCTGCTAAGCATCCGGCTTGTTTGCATTGTGTATAAGCGCAGCCTTGCATACATGTAGGTAAACACCTACACACAGGTTGAAGGCTCAACCGAAGCAGAATCAACATTTGCACAACAAATAAGAAAAAAAATAATCCACTTGACCGACTGCAGACTCCTACAGAAGCACATTCACATTCACTCCTACAGGATCACAGAACAAACTAAAATAGGTTGCACAAAAAAAACAATATGTTGCGTTAACGCTGAAAATAATTCTACTGTAGACCAATTTAAAAAGTTGTGTTTCAAGGAAGGCAGGAAGAAAAGTTTGATCTTTGTTCAGTCCCGATGACTTCCAAGCAGCAGTCAAATGATTGTTTTGTTTGTCATGGTGGGTGACCAGGCTTCTGAGACATAATCCAAATATTACTGTCCGAACAGGCAACTGCAAGTCCTGTGTAAGTACTGGCAGGTTGATAAACACAGGACTGAATTTGTATCCAGATCAGACTATTTACTGTGACAGGAAAATATTGTTATTCACAAGGCAGCACAGGATATAGAATATAAAGCTTTTCTAGCAGTATAGTGGGAAACTACACAAGCTTTGTTTGTAAATTTCAATTTATTGAGGCTATAAGCTAGGGGAGGTTGGGAGGGTAGAAAATGTTGCTGCTGTCAGTGAGAAACAGAATTATGGCTAAGAGGTGAACAAGACACTAAAATCCACTATTGACTAGGGAAGAAAATAATAGATTTGCAAAATTCAGTTTTGAGTCTTTCACTTCAACTTCTTCAATTTTATGAAATTGAAAAAGTTGCAAATACTTCTCTTTGTAAGTCTGAACATAATACAGCTGCACTGATATTAGAGCATTTGTCTATATTGTTCATACATCCCTACTTTGTAATTTTGGGTTTTTTATGATTGTGACACTTTCTTGTTACCTACAAACCACCATTATACTTGTGTTTTTTTAATCTTGAAGCTCTCATGACCTCTATTATGCTTTGCTATTACTATTCTATCCAATATAAGGTCACTGTGGAGATATTTTTCATTTATTTGGCATTCACTGCCGCAAATTAAATGCAAGGAAACTTGTCAAAGGTCATGGACAGAAAGTGATGTTTTCTAGAAGAGTCTTCTGAAATGTTGCAACTCTTCCTCCCTCCCACCCTGTCTTTTTTTTTTTTTTTTTGCTTTGAAGATTTCCTCTTATCTGCTCACGATCATCTGTCTCTGCTGTTTGCCATCACAGGAGCATCTCTAACACGGGCATTGCACACTTCCCAGACTTCACAACCATCTCTTCCCTGTCGCCAAATATTATCCTGTAAGTAATCCTGTCTAAAGAAATAGTGTGTTTCCAAACTGGATTAGCGTCTTTCTGCATGCTGCAAAACCGCAGGTGCTTCACGTCATTAGCTCTGTTTGTTCTGTTTTACTTTTATTCCGTCGATATCGCGATGCCACCAACCCTGTAACAAATCCTTCAACTCTGTCACACTTCATCATACTGCTCTCTTTTTTCTTCTTCTTCTACGAATATACATATTTTTTTTCTAACTGATAATTAAACCCAACAGCCTGAGTGAGCGTTATCTTCTCTGTGTGCAGAGACATGGCAGACAACATGGAGATTGACATCATTCCTGCCAATTCCTTCCAGGGTATCACAGAGGAGTATGTTGACATGTGAGTAAGGGAACTAAAGTCCTTTTTTTTCCCCCCACATCAAAGCTAAAAGGAACTATTTGTTACTATTCTCTAGGAATGTTTCTTGATGCATATTTATAAGTCTCTGAAATTTCATGTTCATTTATCTGACCTTGGTGATTGGTGCTTCTGACAGCTAAATAAATTCAAACGTTGTGTCCTTGACAGGAACCTGGTTAGAAATGGCTTCAAGGAAATAAAATCGCACGCATTCAATGGGACAAAGCTCAACACGCTGTAAGCATTTTGATCATCAGTATTTAAACAAACAAAAACACCTGAGCTTGACAGTACGCTGTTGGGGAGTGCAACGTTTAGATTGAGGCCTTTCCTTTCCCCCCAATCATGAAAACTGAATGTACCAGTGAACAAACACAATGTAAGACTAAACAAAGATTACATTCCTTTGTTTTCTTTGTCCCAGTAATGCTGAATGTTGTTGTTGATGAGATATGCGCAGGCACCCTTTTTATAAACCCAATGCTCATCACTGTCAGTGTGAAGCTGAGCAAACAAAAAGTTGTGTTTCGCTCAGTGTTGTGTGCATTATACTGTTTCTTTGTCTTTTGTAGAGTTTTGAGAGACAACTGGTATCTCCGTAACATTCAAGAAGATGCCTTTGAAGGAGCCACAGGTCCAACTGTTCTGTAAGTAATTTGAGTTCATGAAACTCCCCACAAGTGGATTGGTAGTGACAGTTCCACACAAAATTATCTCCATAGACTGCAGCTCATCTCAGCCTGAAAGTGTCTTTCAGTGCATTGTTTTGATGTCTTGTTTTAATATATCAATTCAGCTTTATTTATATGGTGCCCAATCACAACAATAGTCGCTTTATATGGTTGGGTAAAGACCCTACTGTACTTTAATAGAAAGAAAACTCCAAGAATCAGACAACCCCCTATTAGCAAGCACTTGGTGACAGTGGGAAGGAAAAACTCCTTGTTAACAGGAAGAAAGCTTCAGCAGAACCAGGCTCAGGGAGGGGCAGTCAACTGTTTCAGATGTTTGGGGTAAGCCGAGGAAGACAAAAGACAGGGTCACTTGATCCAGTCCTTTCTATATGAAAACTTTAAGCCTAATCTTGAAAGCAGAGGGGGCGTCTGTCTCCCAAATCCAAACTGGGAGATGGTTTCACAGAAGAGGGCCCTGAAAGCTGAAGGCTCTGCCTCCCATTCTAGCAGTCAGGGAGAAGCGCTCTGTTCGAGTGACATAGTGCTATGACATCTTTAAAAATAAATCACAATATTAATATCACCACTTTTACTTTATTTTCAGTCATTTTTTTCTTTTTTTTTAAGACATGATTAAGCAGAGAAGTAGCAATTTAGCATGCAATCCATTTATGTTTAATGTTGCTATTCATCATTACATGGCTGAATTGATGTATTTTATACACTGTTTTGCAGTTTAAGCTGCAAGTTGCAACTGGATGTACAGCAATCATGTGCAAAGAAGTCCCCTCTCCCTGTGAAAAATACTGAAATTGCATAAAAACCTCAAAAATTGCACTTGAGTTAGTGTATTTACTTTTCAATGCTGTGTTCAATCAACAGAATTAAAGAGAGTTAAAGTGATTATATTTCAGCTAGGTCACAAAGCGAGATTGATATTCATAACAGTGCTTATTTTATTGTATAAACATTAGGGTAGTGACAGTCTGTCTGTGTAAACAACTAACAAGGCAGGCAGGACTGCTGAATACTGATTAGCAAGCAAATAGCTCAATCTGCGGTGCATGCAGCTTGCAAGGTCTCTGATTGCAACCAACTCTGTGGTTGATGTTTAAAAAAAAAAAGAACTTTCTTTTGAGTAATTTTTGGATCTTTCGGGTTCTATAGATGTAATAAATATTTGGGTAAAGGTAATGCAGTCAAATGAATGACGGGAAGGAGATCCTGAATGTCTTTTTGCTAAAGATAAAAATGTATTCAGACAGTAATTGCAACCTCTATTCTCATAAAGTTGCTTTCTCGTGAAAGCGCATCTCTTCAGAGGCAGCATGATTTACTCGTTGGCTGATAAATATGAAAATGAATTAGGGCTTTGTTGCCACAGTCTCCAGAACTCTGTGAACACCTGTGGATGATTCGGTGAATTTGCCAGAAAGCATGTCTTCCACTGTCTACATCAACAAACGGCTTCTCTTGGATCGAGTTGCTTTGTAGCCCTCGGCAGAGTTTAAATGACCCATGAAAGACAACGAGACAGACGAAAGCTTTTCTAGTGCCTGCAAGTAGTTCAATGAATTTTAATCATAGTTGTTTTACTAATCATCGTTGAAATGTATGTCTGCATTCTCTCCGTGTTTGCCTTTCAGGGATGTTTCCTCCACGGCTCTGAGGTCTCTCCCCCCTAATGGATTGAGGCAGGTTAAATTTCTGAAAGCCAGCCATGCCTATGCTCTAAAGAGCCTCCCTCCACTGGAAAGTCTAGCTGAACTGCTGGAAGCGGAGCTCACGTACCCGAGCCACTGCTGCGCCTTCCACACATGGCGGCGGAAACAAAGGTAACCGACAGATGCTCCCAGAGATTCAACAAATCCATTCACATCTGCATAAACAGTCGAAAGCTCTGTCCAGTGAATACAGATCATCAGTAGGTGGATCATTTGCACTTGAGCTTGTTGATATTTTGAGGGGTTTAACCATTTTATTCCTTTCTCTTCTTTAGGGAAAGTGCCTTAAAGAACTTGACCAAGTTTTGTGATCTGATGAATACAGAAATGTAAGTTTTTCCCTAGTCACTTAGAAAGTCTCCATTTTGTGTCTTAAACCTTGATCTTACTGGTTGCTACACATTTTGTATGTGAAGATGCTCCCTTAATATGCCAGGAGCCCAATTAAGCCAGTGTGCTTTATTTTTTTAAAAAACAGTCCAAGTCTGGGAAGAAGAACAACAGCAACAGCTTGCTTCTGTTCTCCCAGAAATGTCCCAATTATACAGTTGGTGGTCAGAGGTTTACAGGCACTCATGGGTGAATACAGCATAGAATAAAATAGAAAAATAGCCCTTTGTCATTGTACAACAAAATTTTGGGTTTTTTTTGTTCTTAGAATCGAATATGATGGTTGTTTTGGACTTTTTATTTCTTTCAACCGTTCCTTTTCCAAGGTTAAATGATTCTACAGCATACATATTTAATGACTTAAAAAAAATAATAATTTGGTGCACAAGTTTGAGCATTTGAGAAAATCCAAAATAAATAAAAAAGGGTCAAAAGTACACACACACACACACACACACACACACACAAATCTTTAAACAAGTGTTGCCGATTGTAAAACAATGTCTTTTAACCTGACGAGGCTAATTAACTTATTGTTAGTAATCATGATCGACTCCAACTGGTCATTTTTCTTTGCCAGCATAAAAATAATTTGACAGCACTCTATAGATTGACCAATACTGAGAACAAGTTATTCAGATGGATCACTGTTTTGCCAAAGTCTGGAAGAAAATCCAAAATGTCACCCTCAAATGAAAGGATGTTCAGAAACAACTCAGAAACCAACAAGGCTCAGGCCGACCATGAACTTGAACCTCCGGAAACAGTGGAAAAAACACTGGAAAACCAGTGTCACTCTCCACAATCAAGCAAGTTTCACATCACCACAAACACAAAGTGTGTCGAACAAGACAAAATCAGCACTTTCAAGGTTGGCTGAAATTTGTAGCCAAATGCCTTCTAGACAGGTTTGTAATCAGATGGGACTATCTGTCCACAATGACAAGACGTATGTTTGAGTACTAAAGGTGAAGGTTTCAAACCTAAGAACACCGCAGTAACTGTCAAACATGGTGATGGTAGCATCACACTCTGGAGCCATTCAGCATCCCTTCAAATCAACAGCTAGATGGTTGAAACATGGACAGAATTGGGTATCCCAACAGGACAACAATCCCAAACACACATCAAAACAGGTTTTTGAATCGATAAAACAGGCTAACGATACATTTCTGAAATGGCATTCCCAAAGCCCTGACCACAGCCCTATTGAAAATATGTGGACTATGCTTAAAAGACAGACAGCTATTATTTCGGGTGTATGTATATACACTCTGGGTGGATTAGAGGAAATCCTAAATAGATTCAAACCTGTCATTAAAGATGTATGCTGTTCAATCATTCCACTCTGGAATCACCATGATATTCACACCCACGATGAGTGTATGTAAACTTCTGATCCCAACTGTACCACGCGTACTGTCTCTACTGTCTGTTATTCTAGGATTTTGATGCTAATTTTAACGTGTATTCTTCAGAGATCCGACTGCTGATGACACGAGTCTTATCAATGGCATCAACTTTCAGTATCAAGACCTGGAATTTGACTGTCTTAGCAACCCTTTTGTCAAATGCTCCCCAAAGCCAGATGCTTTTAATCCTTGCGAGGACCTACTGGGCTTTTCCTTCCTGCGCTGTCTCACCTGGATCATTACGGTTTTCGCTGTGGCCGGTAACCTGGCTGTTTTGGTCATCCTGCTAATTGGCCACCATAAGCTCACAGTCTCCAGATTTCTCATGTGTAATCTGGCCTTCGCCGACCTGTGCATGGGGCTTTATCTCATCCTAATTGCCTTCATGGACTACCATTCCCGTCATGAGTACTACAATCACGCCACAGACTGGCAGACCGGTCCTGGATGTGGCATAGCAGGGTTTCTGACTGTGTTTGCCAGCGAGCTATCGGTATACACGTTGACTGTGATTAGTCTTGAACGATGGCATACCATTACCAATGCCATGCATGTCAACAAGAGGCTGCGCATGCATCATGTCACAGCCATAATGGTAGGAGGCTGGGCTTTCTCTCTGCTGGTTGCCCTGCTCCCTCTTGTGGGGGTCAGTAGTTACAGCAAAGTGAGCATCTGTCTGCCCATGGATATCAACACACTCGGCGCTCAGGTTTATGTGGTGGCTGTGCTCATTCTCAATGTTGTTGCTTTCCTGGTGGTTTGTTACTGTTACATATGCATATATCTCAGTGTTCACAACCCAGAGCACTCCACCCGGCGTGGAGACACCAAGATTGCCAAGCGCATGGCTGTGCTCATTTTCACTGACTTTCTCTGCATGGCACCGATCTCTTTCTTCGCCATCTCTGCAGCCCTGCATATGCCCCTCATAACTGTGTCTCACTCGAAAATCCTGCTCATTCTCTTCTATCCTATCAACTCCCTCTGCAATCCTTTCTTGTACACCATCTTCACACAAGCTTTCAGGAAAGACGTGCGTCTGCTGCTGAGTCGCTGTGGCTGCTGCAATTCCCACGCTGACTTCTACAGGTCACAGACTCTGGGTTCACACCTGACTTGTACCCAGAAAATGTCCAAAAGAGAACCTCACTCACTCGGCTTTTATGCCTATCACATCAAGATGAAGGGCTGCTTTCTAAATAAGGGAACCACATGACCAACCACATACACAACTGCGTAATGCACTGAAAGGCAACATCTGCCGCCTTACTAAAAATGTAGCATTTCTTCATAATGTAGATCTCATGAAAAGATTGTCAGTTGTGTGCATGGCAAGCGTCAGATCAAATTTGATCGTGTTTAGTTTGCAAACTAAAAACTGCATCAGACAAACGTAACAGGTGCCGCATCCTTCATTTCTGCAAATGTATTATGGTACATTAAAGAAGACAGATGGAGCACGGATGGCAAAATAAGCTAATTTATTTTTATTAAAGCTACTCTATATTTAATTATATTAAAAATGAAAAATATTTATTGTTTGCTTTCTATAAGACTGAGGTTTCAAGTTATTAGAAAGTAATTAAATGAAGACTGATTTTGTCAGAGATGAGTTTTGGTGCCACCTTTTGGTTTGTTGTACTCAGGACAGATTTGGATTGGAAAGTTAAAAGACTGCACACATGCAGGAGCAACTCAGTTGAACCTAGAGCCAAGACCAAATAAATGGTACTTATATTTAACCTCCTAAGACCCGAACTCTTCCACTGCATACATTTTTAATTTCTCTTTGATATTTGGGCATATTGGGACCCGATGAATGTAAAAACAAAAGAATTACCAGATTTTTCTTTTAACCTTATTTTTGTTTTTAAGAAAAGAGCCAAATATGAGGATATTCGTTTAAAACTTCGATAGAACAGTAGCAGTATAATGTCCTCGTAAGTGGATATCAGGCCCCTGTAGAGCAAAATTCAGTAATTTGGTCTAAATAACCCAAAATGTGATGTCCACATATGTGGACGCCAGGTCCTAGGAGGTTAATACGTAAAATTATTTTACAATTGTTTAAATCATGTGTGCTTTTCTAAAATCTTTTTCATTTTTTCTTGATTTAGCAACAACTGTTAGGCCTACTAGTCAAGAATATTAAATGTCAGATCACCTTTTCTGTTCATGTTTTAAGAAAACTTGAATGTTTCTTAATCTGGCTTTTATGACTGAATCAATCAATGGTACACAAATGTGTTTTTGTTATAATCATTGCAAACTTTCCTGTATATTTTTTCCACTTTGTATTTCTTTCTGATATTTTACATGATTTAAAAAGGAAAGAAAATAAATAAATACTGGACTTGTCTTTTTTTAACCACTACTGTGAATTTTAACCACTTCATGTTAGATTGTAAGAGTATGGGCTTTGTAATATATGCCTATGAGCAATCTTTTCTCTGAGTCTGAAAAAAAAAATAATAATAAAATAAAATAATAATAATAATAATAATAATAATAATAATAATAATAATAATAATAATAAATGTGTCACAGGCTTTGAAGTGGTTTTCACAGAAAGAAGAGGGCTCATTAAACGCAGCACCACAGTACAGGTCAGTATATTTGGAGCATAATTAAAGAGACATGACAATGTTTGAAAATCAAACAGCACGTTTGTTATCCTCAAACAATCATTGGAGGTCAAATAAAAGGTTTACTCTGCTTGTAAAGAATATTTTCACAAAGTGCAATACAACATAAATCCATGCTGTTTGACTCAGTAAACAGTATTTATAAGGAATGCTTTATGCAACTGGATGATATAAGTGACTTGTAGCATTGCTCTGATGATTATCTGGCACAGTAGTCACAAACTGCTCTGTGAGCCACATTACTACAACTAAGAATTTTAAATTCATTTTTAAATGATAGTTTCTCTTTCCCTGATCTGTTCAGGGGGACTAAGGTTCATTACCACTCTGCTTCCCCAACTGCTTTCGAAAACACGTAGTCCCTGCCGCCGTAGCACATCACTCCGTCCTTCAGGTGAAACTTCCAACGGTTCTTACTGCGGTGAATCTGCAAATGCAAAAGCAGTGAGTACAATATTCAGTTAAAATTCAGCAGTGGGCTTTGATGAGGTGAAAATAATGGCTAATAAAAAGACAGCAGTTCTTACTTTGTCATACTGGCAAACAATGACATTGTCAGTGTCAAAAAGGTCAGGGATGTCTTGCTCAATCACATCGTCACCTGAATTCAGAGGGTCCTAATCAACAGAGTGCGGAATGGAGGAAACAAATAGTCAAGTTATGCAATCAAGATATGCTCTTCGGAAAACCACCTGCAAAAATATAACTGAAAAATGTAATTTTAGGGAGAAATGCACGAATCTACTGGAGCTCTCCAAAGAAAGTTTTCTTTTAATGGAAAGAAATAAGCCATGACTCATGAAAATGCATTTCAAACTCACTCTCTCACCTCCTCCTCTATGTTAGCGAGTTCATCTGCACCTTCACCGTCGCTGCTGGAGGAGATGCTGTTGCCATCACTGCTTTCATTTCCTTCCTGCAGGGCCTTCATGGCCTCTGCATTGATTATACCCAGAAAGTCATTCTCTTCCAGGGGAACCTCCTCTTCCTCCTCGAGGTCAGAGTTGCCTGCAGGCCCATCGAGCTGAACGATGTCTGAGAACTGGCTGTAGCCCAGATCCAACTGAGAATGAATTGCAAGAAGAAACATCACAGTTGTGAATTCGGAGAAATCAAGCTTATAAAAGGGAGCAACTGTCCTAATAAAATGACTATTGCTTCAGTAATTTAATATCAGAAACATAAAATGTCTCAAATTGACAGCACAGCAATCTGTGTTGTACCGCTAATGAATTTAAGATACGAATGCAGACTACGTTGATGATTTAGAAGCTTTGGGGAGAGGCTGATAAACTTGATGCTACCTGAATCCAGATGTTAAAATACAAGGTAAACCATTATTTCAAATTAAGGAAAATGGCACTCCAAAATCTGTCTTTTAAAAGTTCAAAATATTGATCTACCAGAAAAACATTTTTTGAGTCTCTCTTGTGGGTCAAGCATCCTAAATACTACAACTGTTACAGCCCTCTCCAGCTTACAAATAGCTATATCTTAAACTTTTCACCACTTTATTAAATCACTTAAAGTGCTCCTAAGAGTCTGATATTTTGTACACATTCCCCCCTTTTTGATTTCATGTGGCAGTACTTTGTGCCAGCCCATTAAATGTTACATAAAAACAGCATAAAGCTGCAGCTGTAGTCAAGCCTATATGCCTTATCCAGCATACAGAGTGATGAGTGCATTTCCCAAAATGTAGAACTACTCTTTAGACAATACACATCCACACTTCAATGACCTGATCTTTTCTATGCCTTAAAGTGATATTTGCTATATTAGACTGAGAATTCTTTCCAAATTACCCCAAGAGTCGCTTCAGACTGGCTGTCAGACTCCACAGGAGCTAGCTTCCTTGCCCATTCTGCTTTTTCTCTCTCCTCCTCAATAACTTCTTTCAGGATGTCATCAATGTCTCTGCTCTGAGCCATCTGTGCCAGAGCCTCCTCTCTTCTGATCTGGTAGTCTAATAACTGAGTGCAAGGTGAGGCGGTCGTGCTGAGGTTGGGTTGTGGATTTGGCTCATTTTCTTCCTGTGGGAAATCTGGCTCTGTAGACTGCAGGGGAAGGCTGCCCTCCTTACTGGAGGGTAAAAGGGTCTTTGGCTGTGTGACAGACTGAGCTGGAACAGAGGATGTTTCTACCTCGTGGGGAGCAATAGGATTTGGTGGGATTGCAGTGGGCTGGGGGGCAGAAGCCTCCCTCCATTCAGTGACTTTCTGCATGGCTTGGGTTGCAGGCTGCTGACCCACTGGGGCCTGCGTAACCACAACAGGAACATTGACCTTGTAAAGTTGACCTTAGTGAGGTGATACAAAAGAGTGAAATGTTATTTTGAGAAGCCTGGCCAGGCTGGAAATAAAAACTGATTTAAGCTGTAAAGTCATTCCATACCAGAGGCTGTTTGTAGAGTGACTCCTGCTGGTATCTGCACGGGGTAAGCCAATCCAGCAGGGAGGGAAAAGGTAGCAAGTGTCTCTGAATTGTTCTGAAATAAAACATTATGTTGTGAGGAAAATACAAGACTAAGTATATTAAATAGCAGCTTTTGTACAATCACCTCCAAAAATATAGACTTAATAATTATACACTGCGAGTCTTATCTCTTGAAGTAACTAACGAATACTGAGGTTTGCCTCATTATAAAACCACCTGCAGTTGTGGTCAAAAGTTTACCAACACTCATCATGGGCATAAATATAGTAATTCAGGGCTTTCAGTGATTTCTATGAACTGTTTTTTTTCCAGGTTAGATGATTGAACAGCAGGGTCACACACACAGGGTCCAGCAAAACAGTCCCAGAGCATGATACCACCACCACGCTTGACAGCTCACATGGAGTTCTTCCTATCTGACTGTGACAGTTTGGGTCTTCTTTCAGGCCTTGGAAAAGTAGTGATGCATCCAGGTAACTTGTATTTGCGTACAGTTGTTTGAACTGATGATCTTGGAATCTGAGGTTGTTGAGAAACAGCTCCAGGAGACCTTCAGACTTTCCCCATCTTGTGTAAATCTACAGTTCTCTTTTTTAGATCTTTACCGAGTTCCTTGGACTTTTCTGAGAATTTGTCAGTGAAGTGGAAATCATTTCAATACTCGAAAAGAGGAACTGTGATAACTAATGAGAAGGGTTTTTTTGGTTTTCAAATTTAGACATAAAAATCAAAGAATTCAGCTTAAGAAAAATAACAATTCAATCATTACAATTTAGATACATTACATTAATAGAACTTTACTATGAAACACCAAACATGTCATCCAAATGAGAAAACTATATTCAGAGGCTGTCAAACTAAAAAAATTTTAGGGTGTGTCTGCAGAATCATGTTATAAAAGGTGGAGATAGGCAGCAGAAGAACAAACTAAATATTGGTGCCAGTATGATTGCCTTCTTTCATGGTGCAAGATAAGACCTTGGAGGACTGCCTTTCTGAGTGCCTTTCAAGTCATGTGCATCCCTCATGCAAGTAATTATTACACGTTATGGAGGTGATGTAAATCTCAATCACACTTGCCTTGACCGGGAAGCTGCGGATATTTTGATTTCCAGGGATGACAACTGAGGCTGAAAGAAATATTACCAAAAAAGTGAGTAATTTTGGCTATTGTGTACATATTAGTACAAAAAGCCATTCAAATTAAATTTATTGACCTTTGTCTTCATTTAAGATCCCCCGTAATATTCAAGGCACAAAGCTTGCAGCTGTATTAATTACAAGAAGAGTTAAGGTGCTTCTTTTGTTGGTGAGCAATTTAAGCTTACCCGTGAGCTCTTGATCACTCTGAGTGTAGCTGGCAGGAAGCTGGAGCACAAAGTTGGATGGGTTGGCGTTTTTCCTTAAGCCTTCCATTGCTTTTGACTGCATCACTTTTGACTCCCAGAGCTGAACAGCAGAAGACACAGCAGTATGTCTTCCAGGTATGGTGCACACTCCCTCACTAGATGGATTAACTTTGCTGTCACTGACAACTTGAGTCAAGAGTGCATTATATTTATGCTTTTAGGAAAAATAGCAGTAGTAGTGTAGGGTTATTTAAACTCACATGTCTTAAATCATCCAGGACGCGGTCTTCAACTCCTTCATCCAAGAAGAGCTCTCTCACGCTGTCAATCACGTCATCGATTATGGACAAGTAGAGCTTGGCCTGAAGTTGTTTACGAAAGAGCAAGTCAGAAGGTGTCGGTGGCTAAAAATCCTTCACAGAAACTAGTTGTTATGAAAACATCCATAACAAGTCAAAAACGATTGTTTTCTGTGCCTCAGTGCTGGAAAATATAGACCCGAGGTGGTTTTCTAAGGATATCAACGCCACTCTTCAATCCGGGTGACATAAACAGGCGAGATAAATCTGCCATTTGCCATAACAAACGCACTATTGCACATCTTACTGAGCATCCCTGCAGATATAGTCAAGTAAAAATAAAATAAAATAGTAAAACAATATTATGAGCAGGCTTCTTATTGAACAAAAACCTAGCTGATCTTAACTGCCTTTTGTTTGTTGAGCGCATTAATCTAACTCACAGTTCGCGATCAGTTCGACCCGATTAACTAAAACGTTTCCGTTTCTTACCACTGGGCCTGTGTCGGTCAGCATCCTTGGAGAATGACTGGGGAACTTTCACACTAGACTTCTACCCATTTGGAAACATAATAGACAATTAACTGTGATTAAGTCGCATTGTTTTACACGAGGCATACACGCGCAGGTGACCGCAATCAGCATCAGGCGCGCAGACAGGTGCGTTAGCACGTGAGGTTTCTTTTTTGTTTTTCCCAGGAGGGGAAAGTGATTGATTTAAAATGTGATTTCAGGTTCTTGCTTCAAACAAGATGAAGGTTCAGGGCTTCCTAAGTGCACTTGTCATATTAGAGGTTTATTTCAGTGGAGGTTTGGGTTGAGGGGCTGGTGGCTGCTGGACCTCAAATAGCATGTTTTATGGCAACAACTCTAAAATCTGAGCACACAAGTCCTGTGATCTAAGATTAAATGGGAGAGGTGACTTAACTTGTCAGCAGTCCCTTAAATATCCCTGTCCAGCACTAATAACCTCTTCTTTCTCTAGTTTCCTGGTTACTTTCAGTAGAAAAGTTACACAGCTGGCACAGTGCTGGGAAATCAGTGCACTTTTCCTGATCCCAGGAGTGCACAATGCCGGTAGTTAAAAATATTCCACCCTTTACAAAACACTGTTTGAACTTGGTGTTCAATAGATTCAGAGCAGCAGCGGGAGCCGTGACCCCTGCTTCTTGCAAGTTGTCTGTTTTGGCGATGCTGGGACTCTTTCAACACTGTTGGTTGACAGCTCTGATGAGGATGAGAGCGATGCAGCTGAAAAGCAGCAACACGAGACACCCTTGTGGATACTGCAGTTGCTGGAAGTAAACAGGCGGTTTAGCTGTCACTTCACTACAAAGCTACTGTGGACTCGCATAGAGCCCTCACCTGAACTAGAAGAAAATAAAGGCCCTGTTTCCACATTGATATGAGGCAGTGCTGCATTAGCTCTCCGATGAGCTTTTTTTTTTTTTTAACCTTAGACAAAGAAAGTATGGGGTAATTTAAACTTGAGACTGGATTTATTCAGTGGAAAACCTTTATTCAGGCAGGCCGTGTTGTGACGGTTAAACAATGCTCAGTTGGTACTAAGGGATCCAAAGTGTGCCAATGAAATAAAAACATACCATGACACCACAAACACCTCCTCTGCACCCATGCAGACTCCTCAGACCATGCAAAGTTTTTCCAATCTTCTGTTGAACCTGTGAAAATTGCACTCTCAACTTCCTGTCCTTAGCTGACAGGAGTAGTACCTGGAATGGTCTTCTGCGGTCATCCACTAATTGCAAGGAGCTTGGTAGTTTGATCTGTGGCTGATCCAGTGTGAGATACTTAAGCCCAAGTTGTTCTCCACATGTTCATCAGCATGTGAATGAGCTTAATAATATAAAGTGCTTTGAAGCACAGGCAAAGTAGAAAAGCACAGTTTAAGATCCAGTCCATTCACCATTCTTCTGCACATCTTGGTTGTAAATAGTCGTTAATTTAGATGCTGTTGCCTTCTTATCAAAGAATGGGGCAATTCTTCCTTGACCTGTGGTATCAACAAACCATATTGACCCAGGGAACTGCCACTCACTTTTTTAGACCATTTTCTATAAACTCCAGAGATGGTTTTATAGAAAAATCTCACTAGATCAGCGGTTTGTGAACTATTCAGAGCAGCTCGTCTGGCACCAACAACCGTACCACATTCAAAGTCACATAAATCACCTTGCTTAGTGTGAACATGCCTCAGCACACGGAGTTGCTGTCATGCGATTGGCTTAGACATTTGGATTAAGGAGTTGAACAATTGTACCTAACAAAGAGAGTGTATATTTTAAGACTATACTTAAGAGTTATGATTGTCAGTGACAAAATTTGTAAAAATAAAAATAAAAATCATAACTGGACTTTAAGTGTTGCTGAAGGGCAGTAAAACTCATTTTACAGATTTAAGAAGAACACGTTTTCTTTTAAAGAGGGAGAGACTTAATAGATTGCATGTTGAGGCACTGGTTGAGAATGACTCATAAACACAGATGCCCTTATAAAACATACTGCATAATAAAACACCAGCAGTGTAGTGAAACAATACTGAAACTTACTGACTTCTCTGTCTGTACCGGCGTTCTGAGCAACTTCATGCAGCTGCCTGCAGCAGTTTATCATGGCCTACAAATCATACGTCTCAGCAAAAGCCTGCAGTGATGGGAAGCATTTAATTTTCACACTGTTTTGAATCTTAGTGAGGTGCAGGTTTATAACTGCTCTGCCCCCGTGTTGAGTAAATTACCAAGTGTGGAGAAAAAAACGAGTGCGAGATAACAGCTGTGAAAGAAGTACTACCATGACTCATTCTGGTTTAATTGCTTTTTCTTTTTTACTTTTGATGTATATAATATCCAGCTTAAGCCAGGTACTTCATACATAAAAGTTATCAATAAACACCTTTTTGTTCAGTATGGCCCTTCACCCCTTTTTTTATTATCATATATAAACCCGATTCACAACCCAGAGAGCAGAAAGATACAGAATTGATTTGTTTAAATAAAATTACAGTCCTCCAACACAACACAACCTCAGTATAAAGTCAAAGGGTCCGCTCAAGATAAACAATACTTTTGTTGCTTGAGACAAAAAGAAATCTCACTTTATATATTATCAGTACCCAATATATGTTGTGACGTTACCTAAACATCACCATTCTTTAAACACAACGATCCAACATTTTCGTGCCATTTCCACAAAGATTTTGTACAAATAAAAAAAAAATTCAAAGTGTGCCAACTTTAAATATAGATGGACAACACAGTAGCACCACCCGTAGCATCGGTTGATATTTAACCTCTCTCTAAAGTAATGATCTCAAAAGGCCATTACTTAAGTTGCTTATATTAGACAATGTGTTTGGCGTGCATTTATTAATTGATGTTGATAATTCTGGAGGACAGTGCAGATATTGCAGATGCAAGCATAATCGTATAAGCTGTAAATCTCATACAATTTATAAATCTATTAAATGTAAAGTGCTAGGTATAAGGACTGTGTTAAATTGTTTATTAGGGCTAAACAAGTTCAGTCTCAGTTAAAGGATATAAAAATCATAGAACCTCCATCAGAAATGCTACCAAACTGCATGATTTTATGAATTCTAAAACCAGATATAAGCAGAAAGTCTCGCTTCACCCTGTTATTTTTAATATCCCTTCACCTTTAAGATTTTGAAAAACATTTTATAGGAATAACTTCCTCTACTAAGTGTCTTTAATCATCATTGCGTCATACAGCCAGACTGCCTCTGTGACTCTGTTTCAATCCATTTCTTTTCCACTTCCACCTAAGAAAAGAAAGAAAGAAAAAAGTTAGTTCCAATAAATTTAAAAAAAAAAAATCGATCCACAATTAAGCACAGATGAAGATATTTTTATTTTTCCGTTGAAGCATCTCACCTGACAGTGATAGCGCGTCCAACTGGTCACATGTTTCTGCGGCTGGATGTCATTCACAGTGCCCAAGGATTTAACCCTGGTCTGTGACACAACCGCGCCCACAATTTCACATTCCATCGTGACAAAAGGGTACCAGTCATTTGGGATCTCCTGATCAGATCCCAGCTCCAGTTTGCAGGAAAATGAGTGGGGATGATCCAAGGCTGCAAAGCAGGAAAGAAAGGTCACTTGCAGCTGTCGTCGTACATCACAGCACGACAAACATACTGTGCATAGGCAGAAGGAGGCAAGAGTAAAAAGCAGTATGAGAAAAGGATGTGTAAGGCTAAATGTTAAGGGGGACCTATCATGCTCCTCATTATTTCTGTCACTTATGTACTGTTACAGTAGTCTCAGATTAAACATGGCTACACTTTCAAATAATGAGGTCAATGTATGTGTAAAGCTTCAGACTGCACCAAATACTCTTTTTAACTGGTGTCCTGTCTCTTGTCTCACAGAGCCCTGGCTGTGGACATTAAAGTTAAAGCTGCTGTTCAAACCTTCTGTTTACAAGGAGCAGCCAATCATAAGAAAGCTAGCTAAAAAGGGTCGGAAACAGCATGTTTCAGACTTTGC
The DNA here is from genome assembly GCF_057382095.1 of Aulonocara sp. 'chitande type north' Nkhata Bay. Taxonomy (NCBI): domain Eukaryota; kingdom Metazoa; phylum Chordata; class Actinopteri; order Cichliformes; family Cichlidae; genus Aulonocara; species Aulonocara sp. 'chitande type north' Nkhata Bay. Next base: position 30,431,927 of record NC_141356.1, read on the forward strand.
ACCAATGAAGCATGTAATCACAGAAAACTATCCAAATTGACAGAGCTTAAAACTATATACAGCTGGAAAAGTACAACAGGTTCCTTTTTGACCTGTCATAAGCGTTACCCATATTCTTTGCAGGCAGTCTGTCGATCTTCCACACGATCGCCGAATATACATTCTCGTACTTGACGGTGCCAATCGACACTTGCATGACAGGCTGTGAATCTGCAGCGGTGACTGAGCCCAAGCAGGCATTTCTGTTCATGCGGGCCTTTAAAGACCTCTGTCGCAGTAAGGCCACCGTCTGTGTCACTTTGACCCAGTCGCCTGGCACCGGAACGCGGATCACAACATTCTCACACAGCGGGTAGTGAGTGTCAGACTCCCTCATGCAAGAAAGGAACGTGGTTGACATGTTGAGAAAGGCCTGGAGCTCCACGTAGGCACCTTGAACCGTTACCGTAGCTTTGATTGAGAAGGGAATTTCAGTGCAACCTAGGACCCTTGTTTTGTAGCGCATCAGCTCCACTCTGCATGCATCAGGAGGCAAAAACTTGATCAGTCGCGACCTCTGAAACTCCATCTCATTCACGCATTTGTGGAAATGGTAGCCTGCAATCTCCATCCAGAGTTCACTGCCCTCCTCTGAGCCATAGCTGGAGTCAAAGTGCAGCAACCCGAGGTCATTAAGGGCAAGAAAACAGTCTCCTAGTCCGTTCAGAAAAGCAAGACAGTGAATCTGGGTGAAGGCTGTTTGCTCCATTACGCCCCCACACTTATCTAGCTGTATCCAGATGTGATCGGTGATCTGCAGCGACAGCTCCTGTTCCTCGTAGTGCCGCCTCTGCTGGTGGGGGACACTCAGTTTGAAGATCTCCTCCTCCATGGAGACCACCAGGTCCTCGATCTCATCGTGCACTGTGGAGCCAAACTTGAGGAGCTGCTCTACCTCAGCTTCGTGACTAACCTCGAACTTTGGGTGAAAGCGCTTCTTTTCTGTGTAGGAGAAATGTTCCACCTTGACTGTGAGGACTTTGCGGGGCTCGCTGTAGCTTTCCAGTTTAAGATCCGAGAGCCTGCAGTGAGGCAGAAGCTGAAATTCTTTGAATGGCTTCTCAAGCCCTTTCTCATAGAACATCTGTAGCACACCTCCCGGCAACAAGCGGAGATAGATCGGTCCCCACTGACGCGAGGACATGCGGTTCTTTTTTTCAGGAATCCTGAGCATGATAGACCAACCGTCTCTCTTCTGACTACGAAACAAACCACGAGGTGCAAACTGAGATGTACCTTCACTTAACACCTCACTTTTGCAACTTAGCCGCCTCTGCCCTTCTTTGTCTGTCTCTGTCTGGCTGTCGGTTTTTGTATGTAGGCCTTCCAGTTTGTTGCAAACAACAGAGAAGGAAAGCTGGTCACGCTGAGGCTCACTGCCATCTTTGGTCCGTATAAAGAAACGTGGAAGGCTGTTGTCCGATTCAGAGTCTGAGGAGGAGCTACCCGCATCCGTATTTAGTCTAGGTCCATCCCAGAACGGGTTAAAGTGTCCTGAATTACCCTTGAAAGAAGGGAAAGGGCTTGGCCCATCTGATGTTTGATTCAGGGCCTGTGGTGCAGGAGAGAAAACAGAGGTGGTAACTGGGCTGGAAAAACTCCTTGAGAAGTCCTTCTTGTCCCATGTTTTGGAGTAAAATGGTGACGCGCTGCTAGGAACCCCACCTTCAGGAGTGCTAAACGGTGTGCTACATGGTACACAGGAACTTCCGCTAAGACTTGAGTGACTTTGAGGCGATTCCAGGGAACTACTAAAGCTCCAGGAAGTATCTTTGATTGGAGGAAGCACTAATTTCAGGCCGTTGGGACGCGGCACTGATGCTTTGATAAGTCCTGGGGACTGCAGAGGCTTCTGAGGTGACGATAGCGGTGTGCTGTCATCTTCAAACGTGACCCAGTTTGAGTGATTTGTGGAGCACATGGCCAAAGAGGTCTGCAGACCGGTTCAAAACGACAGCTCCTCCTTTGTTGGATTAACTGTCCCCGAATTCAAAAGTCTTCTTCTCTGTTAGAAGAAAAAGAAAGAAGAATGAGACACTATTGACCCAAGTTCAAATGTAAAACTAATTTAGATCAAATCTCTAAAGTCAGCTCCCATCTCAAAGCACGAACAACTGAAACCTTTGCTATCGGTACAAGAGAGAGCCCTCGAGGACATAAATAAATCATGTCTTTAAAGTACTCCATTAAAGCTTAATCAACACCTGACCCGGAACAAGTTCATTTCTTTTTTCTCTATTACAATTACCTAAGGTTCGCTGACGTGACAGCTGAATAAGCATTCTGCAGCCCAGTGTTGGCGAAGAGGGAGTCGAGTTTCTCACACCACAGATTTATTTTTTTTATAGACATTTATTAACTGGAAACTCTCAGAAGTAATTCCATCATAGAACATGAAAACTCATTCCCGGAGTTTTATCTTTTAGCTATAAAGATGAGGATTAAAGGAATGGTGACAGGAGACTGCAGGGAATTCTTGCACTGACAGATTCGTCTTTACACCGGTAATTGTAACAGGGATTTCATGCATGTTTATGCAACTTTAATAAACTCACTCACTCTCACACATAGACCACCTCCTTCATTTAGATCAGTTGTGCAAGCAATACAAGAAATGATACAGTCTTTATTCTTCTAACAATATCCCAATACAAAGTGTGAGCCTGAGAAATGGGTGAAGAAATCTGTTCTTCTTAGTCAAAATAGCAAGACTTTGGAAAGCTGTCGATGCAAACCAAACACTGCATCGCAGTTTCTCAAAGGATTTTTAGAATCTCTCTCTCTGTAGCTCAGAATTTTTTTAAATGCATAGAGGATAAAGCAAAAGACTTCAGAGATGTGGCAGTTCAAAGCTGCTGCAATGTAAAAAGGTGTATTTTAGACCTGCTGTGCTGTCTAAATATTTCAAAGCCAGCGTGCTCCAAATTGCGTGGGAGAAAAGTTAGCCATGGCAGAAAAAGTCCAGCCTCGTTAAAAAACCATGAGGTCAGATGAGAGAAGCAGGTACACTGGGGCTCATCTAGTTCCACACGAGGCTTCAAAAAGGGACAAAGTGTGCATGGCATCTTTATGGTGGATGGTATTTTAATATATGAATGAGATATTGAAAAAGTATGGCGATATTGCTAAACAGGAATGACGTTCAGGCTAATCTGCCAGTGGTTAGAGAGTAAACATGTTGTAATCTTTATGCGATCTCGCAGTTAATTTTCCAGCTACTCAATCACAATCTGCCTTTTGATGCGCTGGCAGTTCAGCTCTCAGTAATATCCGGCTCAGTGAAGCCCCCTTACAAAATACAGACGCTTCATCTTCCCATAAAAAAAGGGGGACAGAAAGCCTCAATTACAGGCTCCCTCTGCGCTCCAAGACGCAGCCATGACTTGCATGGAGGAGACATGGAGTGGAAAGTTCCTCTTGCTACAAATAAACATGGAAGTGTGTGTGTGAGTAAGGGAGGGTGTTCTGATTCAGAAGAGTGGACTGACAACTCCTCAGTCAAACAGTGAAGAACATCTTTCTAATGAGAGGATGTTTGCGAGGTTTTACGCAGACGTTTCCACGAGCTCATCCGTCTCTCCAACTTATAGAATCCATCTGCTTCGATTCACAGAGGAGGAGGAAATCTCCACAGGGGGTTACTGACAGTCTTTCAAACTCATTTCCAAGCCAGCCATCTCTTCCTGGGCTCTCCAGCAGGCAATGCAGAAATGAGACTCTGCTAAATCAACAGAGGACAAAAGAATACATTCCACACATTCCTCTGGGACAAGCCGCTTTGCACACAGGAAATAGCAGGCTGCTGTATTCGTGTGAACTGACAACAAATATTATCTTAATGTCAGTTTATCACACTTCAAAAATCCACCAGTTCTACAGGTCATAAATTTGGATTGGTCTGATTATTTATTACTGCCAAAGCGCAGCGAAAAGAGACTGGGGATTAAGAGAGCCTTATGAAACTAATTATGTACTTTAAAAACAAAAACAAGTCGGAACTACCATGAGGATTTTTACACTGACTTATTATTGTTTCGAGACTTAAGATGACCTCATCAGATTTCTACCAGCTAAAAACCAATGCAAAGTTAAGACCTGTAATTCTGCCGGGGAACGTCAGGCTCCCTGTACAGGTTGGTTTGCATTTAAATTACAGCCCTGCAGTTATGACAAACAGCCAACAAAGACCATCCGGCTTCTCAAGTTTATCATTACTGATCATTACTGTAGTTATTTAAATTGCTTGCTAAACCAAGGGTAGGCAAAAAAAAAAAAAAAAAAAAAATTGCACACCTCATGGACATTAACAAGGTCTAATGCTGCTTAACCACAGCTATTTGGCCTCGCTAGTTGCTGAAAATGTAAGCTTTAAAAGGCGCCAGTCGTGCAGAGCATTTTGATATTGGTTTTTTCAAAACTGCATGGGAGGATGAATACACGCGCTAACAGATCAGCTGGCAGATAGTGGAAAAATTAAGCATGGAGCATGAGAACATGCAATCCACAAAGGGGAACAGCCATGAAACAACTGAAAATAGTATTGCTTATATGGTTAATTACTGATAAATGATGACTGAGTGGAAAGTCTTGTGGTTCAACAAAACTGCTGAATTTGAAAAAACAAATACACACACACACACACACACACACACACACACACACACACACACACACACACACACACACACACACACCAGGGCTTGAACTCAGCAGACAGATGCTTCCTGATTAAAGAAGACACTTTCCTGCTGGATTCTCTGGCCACTTCCTGTACATTCACACCACAGCCTGGAATATTTTTCCTTCGAAATAAAACTTGTATATATAAATAAACAAAATAAGACACTTTAAAATGAGAGGGCAGGTTGCTACCATTGTAACCACAATGAGAGCATGGACTAGTGCAGAGCTGAAAATGTGATGACCCATTTCCAGTGGCAGCAGTGGCATCGTGTGCAAAGTGAGCTCCCATTAACACAAAGCACAGGAGCGAGTGTGGGTGCCGCAGCTCTTTTTGTCTCCTCACACGTTGAATGAATCGGCGTTATGTTAGTTATACACTTTAATCCCGGGATTCCCTGCCGCATTTATTGTGGAAATTTGTTCCAGTTCAGACAAGCATGACTGGGAACAGAATGAGGAGGAATGAATGGGGGGATGTTTGTGGATGTAGTTTACTCATTTAATTATGCTTTCCTTTCATCTGGAATGAAGGGATAAACTATTATAAACTTGTGCTTAAAGTATGAAAACAAATAATAGAATAAATTAAAATGTATAGATATTAGTTCTAGTACACAGGGGGTTTAAGCTGCAGTCTCTAGTACAGGGTTGACAAACATAAGCCCCACAGGCCAGAGTTGACCTGGAAAATACTCAAATCTATCCCACCGAACTGCTTTGGAAAATGTAAAAGACAGCATACATTTTGAACTTTTTTTTTTAACTGCATTTTCATTGGTTTTACAGCTTTTCCCACTGATAATGACCCCCTCCATTACTCCTGAGTAATGAATAAACCACTCAATAAAGGAAAAAACCCATCCCCCCCCCCCCCCCCCCCCCACAATCTACTATAGAAATTTCACAGTGAGTCCACAAGGAAACAAATACTGTGAATTAACAAAAACTTTCTGAGCAAAAGCAACCAAAACCTTTTATTTAATTTTACACCTTCATTTCTTACACGTAAGCCCAAAAAGACATGCTAACAGATGCCTTTCATTACCTAGAGCAGCATTTTTTTTCCTCAATCTGGCATGTCCTGTTTAAACTGCTCTTCTTATTCTTACATTAAAATATCTCAGAGATTAAATGTATAGTTAAACAGTTTCTTTCCCCTTCAAATCAAAGTGGGCTGTATGTGGCTTACATTGTAAAATGAGTTGGAAATCCCTCTACCAAGTACATTTCACTTGTCCAAATGCATTTATTTTTATAAATTGTACTTATGTAACAAAATTAAACGGGAAGATTTACATGTAATCAAAATACTTGTAAAATGAGTTTAACATTCCTGCTGTAGCAGCTTTGATTGCTACTAGAGGATGTTATCTAATGTTAGTAGACTATGATTGGGCTACTTTACTGTCTTTATGACTCTCGCACTGGTCTCTTCACTGCTAAAGTGGCTACAGTCCAGCAAAAGTTACAAAATCTCACATTTAGCCATACTTATTAAAAGTTTACTGTATTAAAAAAAGGCTACACATTTCCTATTAATATCATCTACATGCGCAGATAAACTGTATGCCTCCTGTTAAATCACACTTATTTGATACACTGTTTCATTGTCACACCCAGCGCGCGGTCAGTTGGCTGCCAGACACAAACACTAGTTGCTGGAAAACAACATTTCTTTTCGTCCCATGGCAACTCAAGACTGGACACACAAAACAGTACCAAGCATGCTGTCATCCACAACAGAGGCAGCCCCGCGTCCCGGACAGAGAGGCCCAATCCTGGGATAAAGCTCCGCGCCTTTTGTTTTGACGCACGAGCTCGAAGGAGTAAAGTTGTCACCCTGAGTTTACTTTTATCGTGCTCTGGCTTTGCGCACTTTTAGGTGAGCACCACACGCGCCAGTCACTCTCGACCGAGCGACGACACGACAGCACACCTGGTCGACACTTACAAAAAAAAAAAAAAAAAGAGTACACTAAAACAGTTTATTTGGTTTTTACAACGTGACCTGAACTAAACACAGCTCCCTGAGTACAAGCGAAAAGGAAAACATACTCACAAACTTAGCAGCAGCAGTGACTAATTCAGGCCATGACTTTTTGTTGCTTTGTTGTTGTTTTTTTTGTTTTTTGATGGACACGTCTGAACTCCGACGTCGGCCCGGTCCTGATCAAAATGGCAGAGTGTAAATCCTGGGAGTTTGCACAGCCTAGCGCTTCCCCCTCCCGAGTTCAGACTGATGGTTGTCCTCCGACGGGACACTGTGGGACTGAACACAGCAGTGCTGCGTTCACTGCGGTGGGACACATCAGAATATTGGCTATTTCTGGACATACGTTAACTTACTAAGTTCATATTTCGACAAATTAATGTTAATATGCTCACTCAGTAACTATCAGAGTTCAGATACGGTTGACAATGTTTCAAAGCTAACCATAAACATAGCACCCAACTGCCACATTTATATAAAGTGTGTCATTACAACCTTTGGCCTTGTGATAGTTATTCAGTTTAGCAAAAGATTAAAAAAATAATTTTAAAAAAGAAGAAAAGACAAGTTGATCATTATTTCATCACACACAAAAAGAGAATCTCGTCTGCCCTTTCACCGCTGTTTACAAAACAAAAGCACGTAAAAACTTAAGTTGTATAAAACACACAACTTCAAGCAGGGTGTTTAAATCGCCTAACTTTACAGTAATATAAATGCCTTTGGTATTATGTATAGTAATTCTGCAGCCTATACAAACTTCTTATTAGAGCTACTGTACTCTTCAGTCATGTACCAAGAGTACTTGAAAGCATCGCGAATTTCTATAAAACGACGTTTTTCTTTTCAAAACAAGTGACGGCATCAGAAACTGCTCTTCTAGTCCCCACATGTCTGTGCCTCATTTCCCAGTAGTTTGGGTGTGTTAGCGGCTGCTTTTTCGCCTTTTTAAATTATACACAACTTACAATTCCCAGTCTCCCTCACCCCCCATAAACGCAGCAGGTAAAGTTAGGTCAATTTTAGGAGTGATTAATAACCAAGTGACTCTAAATACATGACACATTTATGTTTTGAGCAAGCTCTTTATTTTGCGTCACATATTTGATGTGTGCTTTTCAACAAGTTACAATGTGAGAATACAAGTTTCTTGCTTTTTTTTTTTTTTAAATATGTTTAGAGGGCGTTGGCAAACCTGTCAGATCAAAGGTCTGCTGGCAGCTGTAGACTGGCAAACAAAAGGATTTAAATGAACTGCTCACAATCACTTCTGGGCTTTTCTTCCTTTTACCTCATGTAAGTACAATTTTAGTGTAAACTTTAACTGCCCTCTGCCATGACTCAAAAGTTTTCTGAGCACCAGTTCCAGTGTGGGCCGATCCCTCTGCGATACATCTCTGTATTGTAGCCTTAGACGAGACACACACTAAACTAGCCACAGATGTCAGTTTGTAAAATTTGTGGAAAATAAAAGTTTTTTAACCTCTGAATAAATGCCTCTTGTATATAGGCCTATATCATTTTTTTACTCATTGTACAGTACAATTACATGATTTTAAATGAGGTTATATTCACATAAACCCTTTTTTATCCACACGTCGTACAACGTCGAGAGACTGCCGTTCCCCGCCAGGCTTCTGAGTGCACATCCACACTTACTTTGGTGATAAAAATGACTTGTTACAGCATAATTTCACAGAGATAAATTGACATCATTTCACAAGCTCCAACTTGTCCATCCCTTCCCATTAAAGTAAACACGGTTAATCAGTGCTTCGAGGCAGACATCTTTTCTTTCCTCCACTCCTAGACGACTGAAGATTTCTTAAAAATGAGGAATGAATTTAAGCATATCTTTGTTATGGTTGGGATTTTAAAGCCCTTCTTTTCAGAAGCTTGTGTTATATGCTAGTGTCAGAAGGGACGTGGGGGGATTATTATCTCAAATTTGATCTAAGAAACAAAAAAAAGGTAGTTGTAAAACATTACTTACGTTGTAAAGCCTGGTGCTACAGTCACACGAGGACACAACAGTCTAAGCGCGCACACACACACACACACACACGTACTGTTACAGATAAGCAATAAAAATGCACAGTTCCACCGTCTCTCATACGCACATTAAGCTGGACGACTACACGCACTGATTAACAGGGTTTGGTCTTCAAGTCTTGACTTCAGTGAGTATTAAAAACTTCAGCTGCTGCAGCTGTTTATCTTCTTCTGCTCCTTCTGTTGGGAAAGCAGCGTGGTTTGACACAGAGGTCAAGCAGTAACTTCTGGTCCAGTTTTGGAAAGCTTTTGTTTTTTAGCAAATTGTTTTGTTTCATGTACTTCTGTGACGAGGAAAGGGGGGGAAGGAAAAACAAAGCATTTTCAGTCAAATGTGTTTGAGCCTCCAAACAGTTTTGTACTGCCTTCAAGTGGAGGAACTGCAGGCTCAGGTGGTTATCCTGTGGTTTGGTGACAGTGTTGGTACCAAGACGCTGCAGGGAGGCTTCGAGGTTCAGGTTTTCTCCCAGGGTGCCTTTATAGTGGCGTCAAATGGAGCTTGAGTTTTGAGGAGCAGCACTAGCGGCCTTTGTTCTTTTTGGCATTTCCCTAAAGAAAAAACACACACACACACACACAAAAAAGTGAGCTCAGTCCTCTAAACTCAAAGCAAGCCATATCCAGGGTTGGTGCAAAAGCTAACGCTCTGTGTTGCATTTCAGTGCAGTGACTAAGACAGACAAAATTCGTATTCCGTTTCAAAAACTGAAAAACATGCTGAGGCTGGTGTGCTGGCCTTCAAGAGAAAAATCGCCCCTTTAGATCACAAACATGCCGGGTCCTGAAACTTCCCAGCATGCAGCCATCCGTGTGCGCACAAGCAGGGGCATGCACGTTTTTTCTTCTTTTTAAAAAAAAAAACAAAAAAAAAAAACAGCCCTCTCCTTTACTGCTCCTGTAGCTTAATGGTTTTTTCAGACGTCTGCGGCAGGTGCTTTTCCCATTAAACCTCGCAACAACCGCAACGCCACCGCTGACCTCCCACTTCACCTCATAACTGAGAAACTTTACAATGTCACACTTCACTAGCGGCTGATCCTTCACACTCCACGTGGCCGTATCGCTTCTCTTTCGAGATTTGGAGGGACAGGGTGGTGGTACGGTTTGGTCTGTAAATGTTCAACGAGGAATTACTGTCAGCTTTATTCACGTGCCAAACACATTTGCTTCGCTGACATGAACGCTCACTTTCGTAGAGATCAGGTGACGGATTTCCACTGCGGAATATTCCACTTGTTTACCTTAAAAAACTCCTGTATGTTTTGGGTCACTGTCCATGTGTAGCGTGAAGCACCATCCAATCAACCCTGCTTCATCTGTGTGAATCTGAGCAGAGAGTATAGCTCGATACACTCCGTAATTCACCCAGCTGTTTCTACCTTCTGTCACATCACCAATAAACCATAGTGACCCATCGTTACTGTAAGCCGAGCGTGACCACACCATCACACATTAATGCTTTGAATTATGAGCTGATCCCAGCCCGCCCCGTTACATTCTTCTCCCCTTAATTCTGCTACAAGTTGATTTTAGCTTCATCTGTCCAAAGAATATTGTTCCTGAGCTGGTCGGCCTTTTATAGATGTGTTTTGGCAGTCTAATCTGCACCTTCTACTGTTGTGGCTAATCACCGGTTTGCTCCTTGTGGTGAACCCTTTTACTCTCATTATGGCAGACTTTGAAAACGATACGCCTACCTCCTGGAAGAGTGTTTTTCACTCAGCAGGATGTTTAAAGGCTTTTTTCCTCTGCTTATGGAAATGATCCTGTGATCATCCACCATTTAACCTCTCAAAAATATATCGAACTGTTTATTCGGCTGGTGGATTTGTGTTGTTTTCTCATTGTAACGATGACCTTCTTCACTTGGACCAGCTGACGTTGACCACACATTTTAGTGTTCACAGAAAAGTGCAAATGCCAGCGTGAACTAGAATCAACTCCAGAACTTTAACTTGCTTAATTAATGCCAAATTGAATGTATATACGTAAGCAAAGTCTACACATTAATGTTGTTGCGTTGACATACGCATTCAAATGATATCACCGCCCAAACATTTCAGAAACCTAACTGGAGACTGGCAGCACCTCACAGCTGAGAGCAAACCCTGAGAGGGAACCAAAATTTTAAAAAGAAAATATTGCAAAAGAAGCTGAAATTCAAAAGGTTATACCTTGCTGCCCATTTTGAGCGTGTCGATTTCCTCTCGCTGCTTGCTCAAAGTCTCGTTCATGCTGCACAGATGGTCGCTCATCATGCTAAGCTGGTCTTCGTAGCTCCTCTTAGTCGTAGCCAGCTCATCCTGCGTGTCAGGCCCAAACAGTTACAAAGTGAATGCTTTTTGACTTGAAAGGACGCTAATGTTTACGCTTTATGCTATAACTGGAAGCTCTTTGGCAGTGCATCATACCTGCAAGCGTGTGATATTCTGATTAGCCAGTTTGACCTCCTCACTGAAAGTCTCCCGCGACTTCTCTGCAATGGCTAATCTCTTAGCCAAAGCTCGACACTACAAAGGGAAAGAGAAAAGTAAACAACTTGCTGTGCCCTGATGATTTTAAAGCATGTCTGGCAGGCTTTACAGATCGGTTTCAAAAGCTGCAATAACAGGAAGGATTTCTTTGAAAAGTAGGTTTATTTAAGAAGAGTGTCAAAGTTGCAGGAAATCCACAATATTAGTCTCTGCTGTTAAACCGTCACGTCTAACTCGACATCAGGCGCATTTCTGTTGCTATAATGCCAAACTAAGGCAAGTGACAGTAACTTTAACAAGTCATTTACATCGAGGGTAAGACACAACATATTACTTAAAATATTTAGTGTCGGTTTTTCAGTGGAGATGGTAATAACCCCGACTCGAGAACCATTTTCAAAGCACAAAGAGAATATGTACTTGTAAGGCAAACTAACGGTCTTTCTTACGACACACAGTTACTTTGATAAACAACTTTCAGTAAGATCTTCACCTCAGAGTGAAAGTGCACAGCTTTGCTATCTGAAATCTGGAGTTGGGTGGTGAGCTCTCCTACTCTGGCCATGTAGTGGCTCTTTATCAGCTGCTCCCTAGACTCCTCGTCTCCCACCTGCAAAGTCAGACACAACATCAAGCTACACAAGATTTTGTTGTCCTTGGAGGGAGCATTATTAGATGGGTACAAATTCTGCACTTAAATATTTTAATCAGATGTACGGACACTCACATGCTCATCTGTAGGTGTTGTGCACAACATTCCAACCTGGTGACAAAAAAAAGAAACGAAAAGTAAGACAAATGTAAAATATATAAGAAAAACACAAAAACAGACATGCAGGATATAGCTACTAACTACAACACACGTGTTACAGCTACTTGAAACAAACATTATGAGAGCAATCTCAGCACTGAATAACAACAGCATTCTCCTACTCTGCCACATCAGCTCTTGGACGTCTGTGTTTTATTAACCGGCTTAGTGTGGAAGCCAGAAGAAAACAACAATAATACTCCCTTTGTTGAAACAAATCAGTGCCAAGGACACAAAATTTCCCCTGCAAAGTGAAAGCAAACAGCAGACCGAGCGGTCACGGAGAAGTACCAGGCTCGTGCACAGCGTTGGCTCTTTTTCTGCAGCTTTCAGTTCTGCCGCTGCTTCTTCGTGGCCCCGCGTGAGTGCGCCGGCTGCAGCCGTTTGCGAGTTCGGACTTCCCCCGAGAGCTGCTGCTAGCTGCGCTTCCAGTTCCGCAATGCGCTGGTTCTCCTTTTCCAGCCGCACCTTCCCTAACTGGGCCTCCAGCAGCCAGTGCTCCTTCTCCTGCTCCAGACGAGCAATCTTCTCTTGGCTCTGCTGCACCTGCAGGAGGCCAATGGGGAGAAGGAGAGAAGTGGACAGTGAGCTTGTGGATACGGAAACGAGCAAAGGTTAGGAGTTGTAAGAAGGAAACTATACAATAATCCTCACTGGGTTTTATTATATGGCTTCGCACTTTGATAAAGTGACACATTTATGTGAAACATTGGGCACTTTAAAAAGTAAAACATCAACAGCTTTGCTAGCTGTCCACACCTCAGATAATACATGACACGACTGTGTTAAGACAGGACAGTTTTTTCTCTACTTGTATCACCAATTTATCCGTATCTCTGTATTTTTACCTGCTGAGTGAGACCTTCTCTGCTCTCAGTGGAGCTGGTTAGTATGCGACGGTTTGACAGGGCTTCTCTGTACGGAACAGACTGGGGCTTGGCCTAAATGGGTGAATAAAACACTTATTTTAGTCATTTATCATTTTTAAAAATCCATGTAATATTTTTAAAGAATTTGAATTCTGCAGAAGCAGGCTTAAAATAACACTCAAATTGATTAAAAGTAAATGAAAAAATGGAATTATAAAATATAAAAACAACGTAAAAGCAGATCAAAACATTTATAAGATGTAAAATGTAGATATGAGACTCTCTGAGAGATGAAATACTTACAAAGACTTTCTTAATGCTTTTGAAAAGATATTACAAATCAGTGTTTTTAATCTCACTAAGCACAATGATCTAAAGTCTGTGAGCTGTAAGTTGAAAGGCTTCAGTGTTTCCTACTGATTCAAATCATGTTTGTGGTTGGGAGACGTGTGTGTGCATATATGCGCTTCATTTCGTCCCCCCCCTCTGCATACATTTTATTTGCCAAGTACTCTGTGACAAGTAAATAACTCAGCAATATAATCAGCTGCTGCTCCGATGAGGGTTTCTCCTGCGAATCAACTCCACTGTTTCGGACTGCAGCTGGTGACGGTAGCCCTCGCTCTGCTCTGCAAGTCAGCGCAGAGGAGCGTGAACCAGTTCTCCACCTGCTGCAGGTGTCGATTAAAGCGGCCCTCCGACTCAGGGCGGTTCTCCAGGGCACGTGAGGGGGCGGGGACCACTGCTCCTGTGCTGCCAACTGCAGTACAAGACGGAGGAGCTGCACTCCGAACGCAAGTCAAGATCCCCTTTTGGGAAGCGGCTAAATGATATTAAGCACTTGCAACGATCAAACCAGTAGGAAAAACATGAAATATGAATTTAAAGGCATAATAAATACTAAAAGTAGTTGAAAGACAGAACCTCTCAGCCAGCCCAAGTAAAGTCTATTTAAGGGAAAAGGGAATAAAGTGGGAAATAGCATGCTACACACACTAACCTTTTTGACAGCTTGGATATAGGCTGTTGCCTTCTTTTTGTTGGCCAGCATACTCTCTGCTTGCACGGGGTTAAGAGCTGCCGTGCTGCCTCTCGGACTGTAGCCCGATGATGTGAAGAAGTCCAAGTTGTTGCTGAAGAAGGTGGCAATCTGCAGCAAGTTACAGCGACATCACGTGTCAGATCTCTCAAACAAAACGGATATCTCCTCAGCTGAAGAAACCCTGACACTCAGCGTTCTGTTTACCCTGAGATTAGCCGCTGTGTTTACAGCAGAGAGCCAATTCCACCACCAAGTATTGAGGAAGATAAATGTTGGAGCAATTAAGCCTCTGCCTGCTTGCAAAATGCAGCTCACTCCACATGTCGTGGGCTGTGCTGCAACCCAGTGGAGTGTCATCCAATCGGCACACACACACTTCAGCCGACAATTCGCTCGATTCACAAAAATCATTCATCCCTGTGCTCTTGCTGGGGAGCAGCTGTACAGACTGCAATTTGGACTGTGTCTTTCAACGTTTAACCGCTGCCCACCTGAGTCCCGCACTTCTGTGCTCTTCCATTTGTGGCAATTTACCAATGTGACCCAGTTGCAGAGACAACTCACTGCTACTTACAATTACGCCTTTATGTATTGAAGCTAAACATACACTACAGGAGATATAAACCTGGCTGCTGCCTGCCCCCTGTTGGCCATACCTTGCCGGTGCAGCTAGTTAAAGAACCCAGAGATCCCAGGAGGCACTCTGTGGTGGTACAGAGCTTTTGGGTGACGGTGGGGAGCTCCCGCTCAATGTCGGCCTTCTGGTTGTAATGCTTTGACATCTCTGGACACACAAGGAGCAAAAAAGAACAGCAGGATTTGCTTTATGTTCCAAATTTAGCTTAATAAACGTGGCTCAATCAGTGCCTCGCTCCCTGACCGGTGTTTTTTTTAACAATAACCAACAGATTTTCACAATATTCTCATACACTAAAACTGCAAGATTTGAGTGAACATTTAACTAAAATACCCAAACAAAGGCGCTTGTTACAGAAACCCATTCTCACAGCTAATTGCCTACAAAAGTGACTCTTCTCCAAAGAGCAAAAAATTATGCTTCCGTCTGCTGATTCATTTGAATAAACTTTACACTGAATCTTCTGGATATTTAGTCCTTAAAAAGCTGCTTTTGCTGTACTATTTATGAATGAAGTACATAAAGAAATCTGTGTACGAAAACAGATCCACCCACCTTTAATGGCATCATGTAGACTGTGCAGGCAGGCGGCCAGCTGGGTGAAGACGGCTGACGTGTTGCTGTGTGGCATGGCATCCTGCCGAACACCTGAGACACATCGCGCACATTCGTCAGACATGTCTGCTCGTCACTTCATAAACCCTCTGCTGTATTTACATACTACCAAATTCCTCTATTCCTTCAGGAAAAACAGCATTTAAATGAATATGTATGTATATAATTATTCTGGCACAGTACTGACTGAGAGCTTTTAGACAAAAAGAGCTCAAATGCTGTGTGATAACCTACTGGGTAAGGCCAAAAGGTTAATGTAGTTCTGCAGTTTCTCAAACACAGATGTCACTCGCTTGATGTCACTCTGCAGCTCCTGGTTTTTCGCACTAAGGGCAGCAGTACAAAGAGGTGCCTCGCACTCTTCTTCGAGGCTGAAAGCACAAGACACCCATCACAATAGCCTCCTCCACTCTATTTGTCTCTATCTCACACACGTGTACACACACACACACACACACACACTGCTGACCTTTTTAACTGGTAGGGAAGAATCTTTTGGAGAAAGTGGGTGTATGACGAGAAGTTGTCAGAAAAAATTTTCAGCTTGACCACAGTTTCCTTTCATTCAAAACAGAAAATCACAATTAGTGTCAATTTGTTTTCTGTCTCTAAACAAACATATGACCTCCACACCCTCCATCCAAAACGTACCAGTACTGTGACAGTGTCCTCTGTGATGCTTTGGTATAACTGGAGAAAGCTGTCCTCCAGGGGGCGCACATAGGCTGCATTCTCATGCAGATACTGAGAAAACTGGGTTAAGAGAAGGAACGTACATTAAACGAAATGCGCCTCCTTATCTGGCACCAATAAGGCTAGCATAGTTAACTACAACCAGATGTGAAAAGTCTTTGTTAGTCTGGTAAAAAATTATTGCGACTTCCTAGATGGATATGTTTACTGGCACCTTGTATGTTTGCAAGACTGCTTTTTTATTGTAATACCTAGACTGATTTTCCTAAAATCTTGCCTCTGACATACACCCTCAATAAAATAATCATTAAAAAGTCATTAAAAAAAACAAACTAATAAAAACTCAACTAAAACTAAACATTTTCAATCAATGAGAACTAAACTGAAACAAAGGAACCCACTCGGGAAACCGACTGAATTAAAATAAAAAGTCAAAATGAAATAAAAAATAAGAGCTGATTAGAAAATGCAAAACTATAATGGCTTTGAACACCAGCATGCATTGTATTTGACAGAATGCCTGTACCTTCCCTGTATGGCTGCCTCACCTTCTGGTTCAGAGGGGAGATGGTCTCAATAGAGGAGTCCAGGGGGTAGATGTGTACTCTCTGCTCTGTGTAGGAGTGGACGTTCAACAGAGCAGCCACCAAATCCTGGATGAAACTCATGGCCTGGCCTGCTACATCCCGGGCCTTCAGCTGAAAGGCGGCACAGTGCACAGATCGCTACTTTACCACCCTTTCTACCTAAAGGCAACTCAGTGTGTTATCGCTACATTGCTGTACAGGTAATATTTTTAAAGGTGGTTACTTGAGATGTGAATCTGTACTTGCAATACACCCGAATGTGTTTGTTTTCTCACTTACCTGGTGCCTTCGATTGTGTGATGGCACGTTTAGGCTGTTGTAGTCACTAAATTCTGCAGAGATGGAGGAGAAAAAAAAAAGCAGCATGTAAACTAGAGCAGAACTTCAACCCCCGCAATGAACTTTTATTAACTTTGCAAACACAGTTTAATTGGTTGCGTCGGCGCAGCGTTACAGTCGTGTGTAGCGTTACAGTGCTTACTCCAGGGTAGCGTGTAGTTATAGTATCACTGACAAGGATGGAAATGTTCTCAAATAGTACCAGATACTCACTGGTGTCATTAAAGGGCACTTTCTCCTGGATAACACTGCTGCTTTGTTTCACCTGTCTGTTCAGCTCCGACTGGCACCGCCTCAGCTGCTGCTGGCTGCAGAGGGAGATCGAAGAAGTGTTGAGCTGCTCCCAACATGCATTTCAAGTTTGTGTAATTCAGTTTAAAAATGCAATGTGCAGAAATGTGTACTGCAAGATTTGCATCATGGCTCTACAAAATGTATTATGTACATATCTTGTATTTGTCAAAGTCAGTTCAACACTCACATGTAGGGATGGGTACCGGGTTCTGACATAAACGGTAGTAACCAGACCGAAAAGCAGCGCACATTTCGGTGCTTTATTTCGGTGCTTTTTTTTCCTGAGCTGTGATACACTTTAGATTCTAGCCAATCATTTTACGTTTCCGAGGATAGTAGGCGGGGCCAGGTACGTACGTTCTGTTAGAGCAGAGCTACAGATTAAAAATGTCCAAGGCGAAGCGGTCAAAAGTCTGGCTGTACTTCATAGCAAAATATGCAAACTCAGCAGCCTGCAACAAGTGCTTTAAGCTGATACTGTGATACTGTCAAAGGAGGTAACACCTGAAATCCGATGAAACACCTGGTGACGCATAGCGTTTTTTTTAAAAGCCCAGAAATGCGCCGTATTTGATAGCTTGCTGCGAGACCTCACACCGTGCACATCTACTGCGGGTGGGTTGCCTGTTATGCAACATCCCCCAAAAACACGAAGAGGAGAGTCCTGGCCCCTAGCCCTGCCAGTGTAGCAGAAATGATGACGGATGATGATGGCAGCAGCAGCCGTTCTTCTCTGCGTGAGTAGCTAATTTACGTTGAGTAGGCTAACCACGTTATTACATTAATGCATGTAAGGTGAACTAGCAAACATCATCATAGCTACATGCGGCTGTCCTTTTGTTTGATGGCAGATACTCCCTTCACCCTGGCTAAAAAGGCTAAAATGACCAAAGAAAAAGTGGAAAACAGTTAAACATGAGAGGTTTAGGACAAAGTTTGTGTTTTTTCCATTGTTTAAGCACTGCTTCCAGCCAAGAGTGATACCATATATGCCCCATAGCTGCAGAAAAGGCTAACATTGTTATATTTTTACAAAAAACAGCTGAACATGAGAGGTTTTTGGACCAATTTTGTGTTCTCCATTCTTTAAGCACCGGTTTGAGCACCGTTTGAGCACCGGCACCGTTTCAAAAGTACCAATTTGGCACCGGTATCGGATAAAACCTAAACGATACCCATCCCTACTCACATGGTTACTTACAGTTACTATGCTGAACAATGTTATAGAAGAATTAAATCATTCAAACTACGAATAAAATGTATATTTACCAGTCTTCTGTTCGCATTCTGCACTCTTTTGCTTCTCGTTCCAGAGTTTGTGCTTTCACCTGTAAAAACAGGGGGAAAAAATAATTTTTTAAAAATTAAATGTTATCAAAATTGGCAATTGTGTGAACAACTTCAATGTTTCTCCCACTGAGCCCTTACCTCTAAACGTGCTTTGTCACTCTGCAGCCGCTCGATCGTTTCTGCATACTTTGTGGTGAGCCCGTCCACGACGCCATGGTGCTGCTCTGCATCCTTCTCCAGCTTTTCTAGTCGCTCCCTCAGCTCAGCCTCCGTCTTCTTGTGCCGCTCGTCTGCTTCGTAAAACTGACAAAGACACAGCAGGAAGCACAGCTGTCACATACGTGACCTCCCCTCGTATCCTAAACACATTCACTGTAAAATTTGTATTTTAAACATGCACTCTAAGCACCGCGTGGCTGCCTACTTGGATGTGAAGTCGCTCATTTTCTTCTATCTTTTTCTGCAGGTCCTCATCAAAAACACTCTGGGTTTGCAGGCCGTGCTGTGAAGGAGAGTCTCCTTTACTCTGGAGGAGATTGGGGGGCTATTAACTATCAACTTGTCAGACAAACATTACTGTGAAACTACCATAACTTTAAGACCACTACAAAAAAATAAATAAATATATGCTGCTCCCGCTAGTCCACTGTGTAGCCACTCCCGCATTTCCCCCTTTCCCCTCATGTTCACCTTCCCCTTTTTGCCCTTAGCTTCACTAGCAGCCAGCTCCTCTTGTAGCAGCTCCACCCTCTTGGCCAGCTGCTGGTTCCTGAAACTGAGACTGTCCATCTCCTGCTCCTGCTTCCTCAGACTCTGGTCTCTCTGCTTCAGCTGCTCCTAATGGCAGAAAGAAAGTAATGACTTTGATGAATAACACATGCAAGCAAATCACAGCCTTTAAAACAACATGAAGTCATTCTGTTGTCATTGTGCGACAGCAACATAATTCATGGTAACACTGCAACAAGTACAGGTCAGACTTGGTGATCACATTTGGTTTGCAAATATGAAAAACAGAGTTGCTTACAATGTCATTTCAATGCTTGCTTTCTCAATACTTTGCTTTCTTTTTTAAATATACATCATTGTACCTTTAGTGAGGCAGAGTTGGCCTGTTCATCCACAACCCCCTTCTTCAGCACTTGGTTCTGGGCACGTAGCTGTGAAGTACACACACACAGAGGAAAAAAACCATTCAGATGTAAAAAGTACAAACTGCTGTTTGAGATGCAAATGCAATTTAAAAATAAAGAGTACACGGCAAATCTCTGCTCAATAATTATGTGTAGTTTTGATTTTTTATTCAATTCTATGTAGACAAGATCAGAGCAGGTAATCAAATAATAGTCTCCGCTGCAATTTTGCCTCCTAATGACTCCAAAAACAAGAAAATTGAGATGAATCCATTAGTGTGTTTCAGTGTTGCTCTCATTTTGCCTTCTGTTATAAATCATGTGACTTTTACCGTTCTCTATAAGCCCAAAATATTACGTTTGAGATAAATATGAAGAAGAAACGTATTGTCTGTCAGACTGTGGCATGCTTGTGTCAGTTCTTTTTTTAATATACTTCAAGTTCAAGTCAAGAAAAGTTTGCTTACTGAGTGACTTTTCCACATTTATAAGTAATGAGTTATGAGTACTGACCATACAGGAGAAACCCGAACTCAGTGCTTTTTACTGTATGATCAGTAGCCTCTAAAGACATGCTTATTACAGCAAGAGTCTGTGCAACAATCACACAGTCAGCATTTCCTGAGGATCATACACTGTTTGGCTGCTGGTGAGGAGGAGCAGAGTGGAACAGGAAACAGCTATAACGCTCCCGGAGCTGTCAGCTGACACAGAAACAAAGGCCACACAGGCTTTACTGTCTCTAAACTGTTTAACCATTAAACAATAGTTTACATCCTTTGAACACCGCTTATTTCTAATGCAGCATGCAAGACATTTTCCCACGCAGCCTAAGGAAAATGCACCAAACAAAGCATTAAAGCTACACACAGGCTGATAATGACACCTGTGTGTGTAGCCTCGGCGGCTAGCCTACATCTGTGATAATCTACCTTATTCCAGGTGAACTGTATTAGCTTCTGCTATACCCAACAAAGTAGGTTCTATGGTCTAAGTTATGTGTATGTCTTTGACAAGCTGATCTGCTTCACTTCACTTCACTAATCATAAATATCTCAGGTGTTGTTTTCCATTGAGTTCAAGTTCACGCAAGGCACAAAACACCGGGTAGCTGACGCTGATAGCTCACTGACAGGTTCTGTGTAGTAGCCTTGTTAGCAATAACAGGTAACAGGTATCGTTAGCAGTAAACAGAGGCGGTGTTTTACCTTTGAATACTCCTGTGCCAGTTTGCTGTATTTTGTCTGCAGGTCTGTAACGTTAGCCATGGCGACGCTATCTAGTCGCCAACCGGTGATGCTAGGAAACGTTAATCCTCAGTAGCCGGACTGGCCAAAGGCTGTCCGGTTAGCTTAGTATGTAGTTCACGGTGTCAGTTACTTGCAAGGTTGACGTCGGAGACGGTGAGCTGTAACCTGGCTAACTCAGGTCGGTTAGCCCACTGGTAAAATTTCTTAATCCAACAAGGCTTCTTCCGCTACCTGTGAGAACTGAACTCGGGTACATTATGACAGTAGGTCTGTCATCAGTCCCGGAAAATAAAACGGACAGTGGTCAACAGTTCATTTCCCAAAACACGTGTTTATTCCGATCTAACAGTAATGTCCCCTTTTTTTCCAAGTTAGCACCAGTAACGCCGACAGAGCCTGTTAGCTAAGCGAAGCGAAGAGGCTATGTAGCAAAACAAACCCCGACGAGGAGCGACACATGTATGTGGTTTTATCTGACAGGAGCAGGTGACCCGCGGCGTCCGCAAATCCTATTAGAGAGTAAAGGTAGCGGCTGCTTGGCTAGCAAAACAGCCCTAAATCCCCATTCATTTGAAGGAATACTTTCATTTTCTAGCTAACCCGCAAAATCCTCCTGAAGTCTGAGCCAACAAGAGAGGCGAGCACCGAGGTCAAAGTGCAGAAAACAGAGAAGAAGGGAGAAGGAGAAAGCAGGGCGCCACCTAGCGTTTGAAGAAATAGATCGATAGATAGATAGATAGATAGATAGATAGATAGATAGATAGATAGATAGATAGATATCATTTACTTACTGTCATTTAAATTGTAGCACACTGTATTGTTATTTTTTCTTTTCTTTTTGTTATGAAGTATATATTTGAATGACTTTTAATTTGATTATAGCTCTTCAAAGATTTTCTCAGTCATTTCACACTCCATTGATTAAACTAGACTTCTATAGTGAAAAGTATTGATGACGAAGGAGCATGCAGGCAAATGAATTAGTTGTACTTCCTGACCTTACTTCCTGTCAGCTCGCAAAATGACTGTGAACCAGTTGACATCAACAATGCATCAGTATGTTTTTTTGGGTGTCTTAAAAAGTAATTAGCTGGTGCAGCAGCTTTTTAAATTATGTTTAGCAAGCAAAGTGAAAAAAAGTGGTGCTGGAAAGAGGAAGGAGACAGAGAACAGAATCAGCATACTGCCAGTTCTTTGGCTATCAGCAGCTGATCACATAACCCAAATGATGAAACTGTATTTGGCGTTTTTGTAAAGGACTAAAATATTGTTACTTCTCAAACATTGAAATTAGATACTCTTACTATAATACTGTGTGTGTGGCATGTCTGGAAGTTGGTCCTCTGAAAATGATGAGGAATTCTAGAAATGAGTCTCCCAATCCAATCAGTTTGTGAAGACCTGTGGCTAATGGGCTTGTCTTCTTTGTTCTGTGCTTATATACATCAGAGTTGTCGTTATGTTACTTTACCAAGCCGTTTAAATCTGATTGGGGTGTGTGGTAGTCTAGTTGAGAAAGATGGTGTGAGTTTATAGCAAAAATATCTGCCCTGGAGCTAGCACAGGGTTGTTACACCTATGTAGGTAGGTAGATGTAGTATGTTTAAACCACCTTTCTCTTCAATTCAATTCTGCTTATATAGTGCCAAACCACAGCAACAATTGTCTTAAAGCTCTTTATGTACAGAGAAATCCCCAACAATCAGACAAACCCATATGAAGAAGCAGTTGGTGACAGTGAGAACGAAAACTCCCTTGTAACAGGAAGAGACCTCGGTCAGAAACAGTAGAGGGGCAGCCATGTATAGCAACTGGCTGGGGTGATGGAAGGAAGACAGGACAAAAGACACGCTGTGGAAGAGAGCCAGAGTTTAATAATAACTAATGATTAAATTCAGAATGGTGTATAACTGTAAGCTTTCATTTATAAGGGTACAAATGTGTATTTAAGTGTATTTTCTTTTTAAATATCATTTATTTCAATAGGATACATTTCCTTTCTCCCTACAGTAGCCTACACACAGACACTTTCCATTATTAAGACATCCTTTCCTCTCCTCTTAGCTTTCCCATTAGGAGACCTAATGCCATTTACAATAAAAATGATGTGATAAATTATTTACTGCTCGGTTTCGCTTTGTTTTGGTTTTTTCCCAGCTCCGTGTGTGTCGCATTAACAGAAACAAGGTCAGAAATCACAAGCGGGTTGTAGCACTGTCAAGGATGTGATTTCCCCCCTTAAAACGCACATGACCTCATTTAGACTAGAAGTGAAATGACATGTTGCTAATGCACCCATCATTGCGCAAATCCTACACGATTAATTTCACCTAATCCATAATAATCTCTTTTAGATTTTCGGCCGCATACTATTTCTTTATTTTCCTCTGTCGTCGTCTCCACCATCAGCGATCTTAAATGTATGTATACGGCCACAAACACAAACTCTCTCACACGTACACCACACCACACCACAGCCAGTGGCTCCAGCATTGTCTGGTTGCCTGGCAACTGTCGGCGTGGCGTGGTTGCTAGGGGCGTGTGGGAGAGGGGAAGGGGAGGTGATGCTGCTCTGATTTCCAGCTGAATTGAGGCAGTCAGTAGGGAGAAGTCCCCCCTCCTTCCAATATCCCCATCCCCTCCCCTTCCCCATCGACACACAGGACTCTATTGAACAATAGAGCTGTGCCAGTGGGCCTGAGGCTAGTCAGACAAGCCCTTGTTCAGGGTCACACTGTGTTCATCCCACAGTCCTCCATGACTAATTAACTTACAGCAAAGAGTGTCGTTAGCACATCTGATGATGCATCCATCACTGGCGCAGCCCTGGAATTTACATTAATGCGAGGTGCACTTCTGGCAGCCGGCCATTTAAAAAAAGAAAAAAGAAAAAAAAAACATGAAGGAGAAGACAGAAAGGGAAAGTGTCATGGTGCTGCCACACTTAGTGCTGAGCAAAGCCTGCGCAGTCAAAAGAAACTGCTGGACTTGGTGGGAAATATCTCCCAGCTGTAGCACTGTTATGTGAAAACCGAGAACCACAGAGTCAAGGATCGCTGATCTTGTGGCTTTCGCAGCAGGTGACAAGATCGATCCAAAAAATTCTTACAGACAAAAAAAGAAAGAAGGAAAAAAAGAAAAAAAAATCAACCAAAAAAACCCACTCAAGTCAAGCCCCATTTTCCACAAAGAAACCAAAAGATGCACACGGCAATAAACAAGAACAGGTTTTTATTAATATTTTTGTAATACCATATATAATGCAATTGCATATCTTTGGCGAAAATAAATCTTATAAACATTTTATCAACAGAGGTTAGCATACAAAAACCAAAAAGGTGTGTCGGTCCAATGGACATGGCAGACAACTGACACAAACTCATACTGGGTTGGCAGCTTTGTCAAATGCAAGAAAAAAAAAATGCTCAGCACACCCATAAGAAATTAGGAAATGCAACAGAATCACATAATTAATATTTTATAACAGCTGTTGAGCAATAAGGGAACTGGGTTTGGAATTGTGCAAGTCCTGGGACCCAGAAATGTTTTGGTAGCTCACCCACAGATCGACTCGACTGGCTCGGTGTCACCTTGAGACAAACATTTCTTTTATTTCTCAAGTGCTACAGAAAGGATGAGGCTGATTTTTTTTAGCCTCTCCAAAACTTCTCTGCGGCTGTCCCGACACTCAAGAGTAGGTCTGAAAACTACACAGCAGCTGCTTGAAGACTGAGTAACTCAGATCCAGTTTTACAGTGATATTCAAAAACATTCAATAACAAAACCTGGAAGCATGAGTTATGGGGTGGCAGTACTTTTATAAAAGAGTCTTACAGCTAATCTCCAGTTTCTTTGACTACTTAAGTCATAATACCTAAACAAAACCATATGATTAAATGAGCCCAGAAGAACTTGGGGTGCGCATGGGGTGGTGTGTGTGTGTGTGTGTGGGGGGGGGGGGGGGGGGGGGGGGGGGGGGGGGAATTGGGTGCATCAATCTTAAATTTATCTACACCCCAGCTGTACATCGATTTGGCAACAGAAAAAGGTTTCAGGATCAATGTTAATTAACTGTTTTCTATCCAACCTAACAAAAAGCAAAACAAAAACATCAAGAAAACCTGGCAGTCATGGTTAGATTGAAAACACACCCGCTCTAAAGACAACAGACATTGGCAAAATACTTAATCACTGTAACAAGACAGAAAAAAAAAAAGGGGGGGGGGGGGAGGGGGAGGAAGGTGTGTTGCTGAAAATAAACAAGGAGAAAAACAAAAATACTTATTAAAGGAAGTTCACAGAATGAAGGGAAAAAAATTACTGTGCCTAGTCATTTATTTTAAATAACCAGTGTCTGATGCGTTCGGGGGAAAAAGTCCCATAAATTAAAGTCATAAATAAGCTGATGATTAATGAACAACAATTTGTTCTTTTTTTTTCCACAGCTAAACAAGACCAGTGTATGCACTCGGTTATCAGCTGAGAACTGCGGCTTAGTCTGCAAAGAGCAGTTCCCACTCAATAGCGACAAATGTAAACCAAAAGATTGGTTATGTCACCGTACTGACCAGAGTCATCGCCCGTTTCCTGATTCAAAAACTCCAGATCACAATTACAGTGTGGCAGTAGGAGGGGTTTATAGATATTAACAAAAAAAAACAAAGCAGCCAGTTTGCAGCTTTGCATCAGTGGCACGACAAAATGTTTGGCACCGACCATGCACGCTATACTACCAGTCACACCATGTGATCCAGTACAGTGGGGGGGGGGGGGGGGAATACATTTTCCAGCTTGTTATCCTATCACTCATCTATGCTACTGTTGACTGTACGCTGCTTCTATTTGGGGTTTTTTGTTTGTTTGTTTTTTAAAAAACAGAAAACTGTGGCCTTCTATGCAAGTGGCTCGCAACTTCCCCTCAGAGAACCGCGTGCAATCAACTGACAATAAACACTCCATTTCACAGCTTGAGAAGAGAACGTGCACTTCCTTATTTTGTTCTAGGAGGAAGAGCAAGGACGAAAAACTAGCAGCCAGCCAAAACCGAGGGCACAGCACAGAGCACAAACAAGCGTCTTCAGCATCTCGCCTGCGAGCAACTGCGTGTACAGAGTTGACTTCTTTGTGACTATACTGTCCCCCTTCTTGTTATTTACATTTGGATGCTCTATGCTGTGGGTCTCAGAACAGAAAAAAACCCCAAAACAAAAAACACACACACACCTTCCTTCAAGATGTGAATTAACTTGGCCACAAGATCAGCCAACTCAAAATTACCTGTATAACTTAGTAATTATCTAAAGTACAAGGTATCATAAACAAGGCCAGAGATATAATCAAACTGCAAATCCAAATATTGGCGTGAGACGTGGCGGTCATTTACCATCCGCTCCGTTTTCCCCCTCGCCTCACTATTAGCCAACTCTGCATTCAGAAAGCCCAAAAGCAAGCAGAGCACCGAGCAGCTCTTACAGTACAGCAGTAGCAGGGAGATGTGTCATTACGATAGTACATTATATTCATTGTATTTGTCAGTAGAAGGATTAAAAAAAATTTTAAACTCTTTCTCGTGACTGTCATCCAAGGGTCCAGCTGATGTCAGCATGCACTGTGATACGCACATGTGTATGTGCACACAAAAAAGAACATTTATGGAGGATAACCTATGAACACGCAGCGAACACCTGGCAAAACAAGGCAGATGTACCCTTTGCATAGGTTGTCGCCAAACATGAGAAAAGATGTCCCATTAACAGTGGATTGGGAAGAAAACAAACGAACAAACACAAACAGAAAGAAAACAGCTGTGCTGCAATGGCTGCGCAAAATCAAGCAAAGTCCTAGCTAACTTTGCAACTCAATTTGGCAGTGGCAGAGTAATACTATATCCACATTTTGCTAATCCTGAAAACGAGACGCGGCTCGCGTGTAGTAAGTTTATCGCATAAGAAGATCATAATACTACTCCGTTCATTCGCTTAATTGTAAAGTTTAACTAGCATACTTGACTGATATATGCCACCATGGAATAATGTCAGAAAGTTAAGGTTGAGGATTAATTATTGCATCTCTTTCTTTTTTCTTCTACAAGAGCAGGAACTCCTTTCCAAACAGTGGTAATTTATTTTTCCTTTAGCACAAAACCAACAAAAAAGGAAAAATAAAAGGAGAAAATGTCAACACCAGGAGGTTAGATTTCATCTGTTACAAACATGCACTCGTTCGCTTCATAAATAGATTCACTTGGAAGAGGATACGGGTTTGAAGAGGAAGCATGCAACGCTTTGAGTTATAAAACCAGCTTTCAGCTTTTTTTTTGTTTTATTTATTTTTTTCTTCTTGTGTCACTTTTTGTCTTTGAGAGGAAACTTCTTGAATCACAGTCCTCTAATCCAACAGAAAGCAGGCAGGTCGTTTTGGATAGGTATCTTGATGGTTCTCCATAAGCCCAAACACCCACCCTCAAAAGTTACCCCCGAGTTAATGTATATGGCTTTGTTCTCCTGTGTGAACGATACTATTGCCATTTGTTTTGTTGGACAGAGATACTCCCAAACAAACAAACCAAAAAAAAAAGGAAAAGAAAAAAGGCTCAAAATGGCCAGTGAACGATCAGATTAGGAGAAGGAGGCACACTGGGACACAGGGGGTCAGAGGTTAGGGTTTCACTGGGTCCAGGGTCTTATGGGGGTAAAAGAAAATTCATTTCCTGCTAAGTTTTGTGCTCTTGACAGTGCGTTTGGAGCCCTCCGTGCAGCTGCGTATACCGGCGAGGTGCAGCAAGGAGCCGGCGGCTTCCTTCAGCTCCTCGTCCAGCTCTGGCTTGACTTCACGTCGCGCCCTCTTGCTAAGGGGCCACTTGACGGCGAGCGGACGGCGAGAAGTCTGGTGAACGCCCCTCTCGTCCCAGAGGTCGGAGTCCTCGTCGCTGTGGAAACCCTCGCTGCCGGCGCGGCGAGACTGCCTACGTTCGCAGCCGCCTTCGTCCAGGGAGGAAAGAGAAGATGAGGAGGAGCGAGAGGAGCAGCGTTGCAGGGCTGCGCTGCTGTAGTTGTGGTCCTGTTTTGGATCGCTGCTCACCAAGACAGAGTCGGGCCGAGAGAGGTCCAGAGGGCTGTCAGAATTGCCTGAGGAGAGGATGAAAGCCTGATAAGTGACCGTTCAGTGCATGAGGATGTCTTGTTACAGAGAGATAAATGACTGGTTTGAAATAAGATTTCTGAAAGAAAAAAAAAAAAAAAGTGACACCATCATTAAGACACTCGGGGGCTTTAACTTGTTTTGTTTACAAGTTTAAAGCAGAACTAAGATTTGTCTAGGACCAGCAGTGAAAACGTAGTTTTAAAATAGCTTGCTGCATGAATGTGAAAGCAGAATTAAAACTCGTGGGGGGGGACGTAAAAGACGTAGAAACTTAGAAAAAGTAAACATTTAATGATTCTGTGGGAACCTTTGCAAGAGGAAATATAAACTTTGCATTGAGAAAATAAATCAAAATCTAAACGAGAGATTTTAAAATTAACTGTGATTTCAATAAATACACCTTAACAAATACATGAAATTATTTGTTATGGTATTTTTTGCCCTGTTGAAAGATCAAGCACTAAAATCACTTCCTAAAGCTGTCTTGCTATACATTTTAAAGAAAAAAAAAAGCCTGAGCTAGAGGTTCAGTTGAGTTTGTTCATTGTTTGTTATAGACAAACAATGAACTAATAGCACAAACAGTTGTATGTTGAAGTCTGTAATGTCCAGGTTTCACTCCTATTTATTAAACAGATCCTTTTTCTGTTGTAATGGAAGAATTCTCATCCTCAGCCCACCTCCCCTGGGTCTGTTCTTGATCCTTTTTTATTCCCCATCTACATGCTTCCATTGGGTCAGGTAATCCATAAATAAAGCGTTTTCCCCGTCATGTATGTAGATAATACACAGTTGTTTGTTCTACTAAGTATCAACATAAATACAATCTCAAATCTTAAGAAGTCTCTCTGACGTTAAATCATAGATGTCACAATACAGGAACTATGTTCCCTGTCATTACCTGTAAAATCCAGAATTTAATTTAAAAGCCTTCTACTCACATCTAAAATCTTGAATAATCAGACCTGATTATATCTTAATGACGTCTTAGTACCTTACGATCCTAACAGAGCACTTTGCTCTCAGACTGCTGACTTGCTTGCGTTTGCTATAGTTTCTAAAGAGCCTATGACAGTTTGGGAGACAGACACCATCTCTACTTTTAGGATCAGGCTTGAAACTTTCTCTTTTTTTTAAAAAAACTTATAGTTTGGGTTGGATCAGGTGACCCTAGCCCACCTATAGTTATGCTGCAATAGAACCGGGCAGCTGGGGGCTTCCCATGATTCCCATGTGTTTCTTCTTCACTTCCCATTTGTACACCACTATTGCATTTAATCATTCTGAATTATTCAACACTGGCCCTCTTTCTTAGTGCCCTCTGCTCTCTTAATATTGCAGGATCTTTACCTTACAATATAAAGAGCCTTGAAATGACCATTGTGATTTGGTGCTATTTAAATATAAAGTTTGAATTAAAGCGACTTAAATCTGCCCTACAACTTCAAGAATTCCACTCAAAACCTGGTTCTAATGCAAGTTTTCTTTTGACTCACAAATCACCAAAATCCTGCTTTCTACAATTAAGAAACTTTACAAAAGTTTACACATTTTTTTGTTTCCATCTCAAGCGGCCTTTGAAAAAGTCATCCATGCCACCATCTCATCATGTTTAGACTACTGTAATTCCCTCAACTCGGGTCTCAGCCAAAGGTTCATCTCCCGCCCCCAGCTTGTTCAAAATTCAGCTGCCAGATTCTTAACAAAATCAAAGAGACCAGACTACATCACTCCTATCCTGGCTACACTGCACTGGCTTCCTGTTAGATACTGAATTGATTTTAAAAACTTATTCATTACTTTTAAAGCCTTACCCAGGCTTGCTCCTACCTACATCAGATTTCAACAGACTTTATGAACCAAGCTGCTGGTTATGCTCTTCAGGTCAGAGCCTCCTAACCCGCCCTATAGCCTGCGTCATTTTCTGATTTCCTCTCAGAGTGTTGAACTATTTACCAGAGGAACTTACCAAAATCAGTATATCCAATTTTAAATCACTTCTCAGAACTTATTTTTACAGAAAGCCCTTTTAAAATTTAACAAAAACCCTTATTCTTCATCTACCTTTTCTTTATATACAAATGTTTTTACCTTTTGATTCCTAACTTTAGCCCATCTGAAACACACTGACATGACCTAAAGAGGGCCCTTCAATCAAGACATCTTGGAGATACGGATGAATCCATTTTGCTTCATTGCTAATTTTTCATTACTAAGTGTGTAAAGTGTGAACTACAACTATTTGTGTGGTTTTAGTTTGGTGAGATTTTGTCTGTCTATTACTGCAGCTTAGATGAAGATAAAAAAAACAAACACATTGTCTATCATTAGACAAAGCAGATATTCTGATGATTCAAAGACATTCAAACTTCTTCTTGCAGCTGTGTACATCAGAATTGAACACACACAACATCAAAGAAAATTTAAGCAATGACGGGTGGTATGTCAGGGGTTGGACACAAAGCTAAAAGAAGAGGTGAAAGTATGGCTACTTGTAGGTTGTCTTACATGGGTCAACGTGGTGCCCAGGGGCAGAGTTTAAGAGCATCATGGCAGTGGCAGCATCAATGTCAGACTCTGGAAGAGGAGAGAACATGCACGATGGTCAGTCCTACGGTGTGAAAGCATGGTAGCATGACATCCCTACTAGGACTGGCTTGACCGACTGGGCTCCATTATTTTTAAGCTATACACTCGGCGATCCAATCAGTGCTTACAGAACGCACGGGATATGCAGAGGACTCGCAAAAACAAATCAGAGTAAATATAAGCCCATGATTTTCAGAATGCATCTGATCTCATGAGATCTGACAAAGTGTCTGAAAGCCTCACAGCTCACTTCTAGGGCTCTAAATTATTAATGATTACAGTGAGACTGAGTGCTCGATACTGAGCACCAGCAGAACCTCTGCTTGTCGTCAAGGTTACAAATCCAAGAGGCAGGGGGGGGGGGGGGGGGAAGAGACATCGACGGGAGCTGTCAACATTATGGTCAACATGAGGCATCAATGACTTGAAAGCAACAAATCAAACCAAGAGCTGAGCATAAAAGCACAGTGATGCTGAATGTTCTGGGACTGAAATGTGCAAAGGCAACATAATCAAAACAGTGCACAAACACACGCTAACAAAACTGCACTACACATCTGCACATTGCTGGGCAAACAGCTTACAAATACGAAAACTTTGATCAATTTGCTTTTCTCTCACCTTTAAATGAGCAACCTTGTAGAAAGAGATGACGAGGGGGTGAGGAGGCACTGCAGAAAGTAAACAAAGGACACCAAGAGTCAGATGATACGTTTGAAGAGCCAAATTCTGCCCTTTCAAAACTGTGTTTTTATTAAGAATTAGTTATCAAATAATTACAAATGACTACAAACCTGTTAAGATAAAATATTTCCTCAGCTTAAAAAAAAGGGATTTTAAAGTCAGGAGAAAGAAATCAAGGCTGCTCCTTATGGTATACCTCCACCTCCATGTTTCACAATAAAAGCAGAAGATATGGGTTCTGTCTACTAAAATGCTATGGTGGTGTATATGAAACTGTTACATGAAGTGTTTGTACTGTAGCTTCCCAGAAGCGTGAGTATTGGGGAAGTTCTGGGTTTGCAGAAGCTTCTGGGCATTATCATGTTTCTGTCTAAATGAATTGTTCTCAGTTTTTCCCCATTATGTTTACGGTTCAATTGCTCGTCTTATGTGTTAGTTACATTTAGCAAAGCTGTGGCATTGTGACCATAGGGAGGAGCTGGTTTGATATACATACGAGTGTGAGGAGAATAATGCTCTTCTTGTTGTTAAACTAACAACAGAGAGTTTCAAACTGTTGTGCTCCTACCTGTCACGGGTGAGTCATCACTCACCATGGTACACTAAGTGTATTGCTGTAAGTCTAAAGGAGCTAATGGAAGCATATTGGATTTGGTATGTGACCAAGTTCACTTTTTTTAATCATACTGAAAGCCAATCGCTAATACAAGCCTGCTCTAAATAAAGTTCAGGTATTTCCTTTTATGTCCAAAACAAATCCCTGCAAAATATATTTGAGACATAATAATTCCCTTGACCATCATAAGCAACAAATTGAATTGAATGATTAAAGTGATGACCGCTCACCTGGGTGGGGAGGCGGGTGGTGTGCAGAAGGCATGTGCGGCTGGGAAGTGCTGCTTCTTAAGAGCTTGAATTAGGTTGGGGCGGTACTCAGGGTCAACACACCAGAGCGACCCTTTTCCATTGGCCTGTAGGACAAAGCAGGGACAGTCAAATCTCTAAACCCCTGTTACAAAGTAATGAAGCTGCCAGAAAGTCCACATAAGAAACTGTGAGCAGAGGTCAGGGGGGAGGTGATCTGTTGATGTTAAACAATAAAAACCCTGTCATATGATCTTCTTTTCAGAGGATTTAACGATGGCGTCTTATCCTGTTGCCCAAACATTCCCAGTCCCCATGAACTAAGCAAAAGCTGTTACGTCATTTATTTGGTTCAACGCAAGAGAACAAAACTGACAAAAGAAAAGCAGCAGGCAGAACATTATCCTGAAAGAAACACCAAAAATACAGTATGTTCGGTCTGGCTTTCAGAAAAAAAATCCAAATAAATAAATAAAAATCAGAGCGAAAACATGCTATAAACGTTTGTGAGTTAGGTCTTTAGTAAAAATAACATGCTTTGTCACTTTGTACGATTAAATATTTGATCACATGAGTTCAATTAAAACTGTAAGTAATGAACACAATTTTAATTTTGAATCACTGAAGCCTTACAAACAATTTGCATGCAATTCCCACCTCAGCAAATTTTACATAATCATTATTTTAATGGAAGCTTTGTTCATATTTCTGTTTGGTAGCTCACAATCCTTTTCACCGCTTTGCTGCAGAACAGTGTGGCCATGTATCCCACATGTGGCTGGTATGTGTATCCTCATGCAAGATGTAAACAAAACAGGGCCCGCAACTAGTGGAGATAATAATCCACAGGGTACCTTTAAAGACTTAATGAGGACTTTGGGTGATCTGTACAGCTGAGTAATTGCACAAAACTACAAATGACAAGATCATCATTTATCAGGGAAAAAAGTCAAGTGTGACTCAAACCTTTTAGAGATTAGTCACTGTGGAAATGCACTTCATTTCCAAATCACTTTTCAATTATAAGCTTCACAGCACCTTTTAGACACAACACGCTCAAATGGCAATATTGAAAAAATGATGAGAATTCCTGAAATGTTTCGCTGTCAGAGCTGGTGGGACTATAGTGACCGCAGCAATGATTCAAATTTCATTACAGTCCCACAGTGAAAAATAGCAAATACCAAACTTTGCAATATAAACGCTTTTACAATGAGAGGAAATTTTTACTCAACAGCTCCCTGTGAAGAATAATTGTATCTGCTGGTGATGTGTGTGTCACTTTATCTGATGGTGGCGTATTCTTGCCCAGTCTGGGAGAATACAGCGAGGAGAATAACCTTGACTCAGATTACCAACCAGCTCTGATGCAGGAAGAAGGAAATGTCTCCATAGCAACGGAAACCACCAGCCAGTGTCATGTGAAACTGGTGCTAGTGTCTCAGCAGACGGAGGGCTCATGCTATGCACCTGCATGCTAAGCGGACTATACTGCATTGTATTGCTACACGCTGAGTGCAAACTGCCATTCCCACCCTAGATGGGCAAATATCAGGTTTTAGCCAGATACAGCCATGACATGGGGCTTCAAACCACATCCTCTCACAATGTTAAAATCTCATGATACACAGACTTCTTGGGTGTTTAGAGGGTATTGTGCCACCGCCACTGTTTACCGTTACACAGAAGAATCCAGGAATCTACTTCTCCACACTTTTTACACACACACACACACACACACACACACACACCCTTTCAGACTAAACCGTAATAACAGCCGTTAGTGAGTAAATTCACAGCTTTACTAACTTTTCAAATTCACAGACATGTGTGCACACTATATGCAGTATGTGTTCTTCCCTTTGTTACAAGCATGTGAACATGAGTAGGCCAGCTTCTCTTTTTTCCCCTTGTTATTTGTCGCCACTACTTGTAGAAACACAAGCTACCATAAATGAAATGATGTGTATGTCTGCCAGGACCAGGTAGACAAAGATTGTTCTTTGTGCACTTTCAGGACTTAAGGTCGCGTTTGCTTCCTTTGTGCAGTGTGGGTTCAGATTGTGGGAGGCTTCTCTCTAGCTGCACTACCTTGACGTGTTTCTAAAGATATTGTCCTATCTCGGTGTGCGGTGTTTGCATATCCTCTGGAGGAGGAGGATCTTTGACCTTGACTGGATTCCACCCTTATCATAGCCGAGTCAGAGTTCTGTGCAGCTGTGTGTCACATGAGCCATGTGGCAGCTTCACACTCTAGCACACTGTTTGCTAACAGTGCTAAACAAAGCCACTGTAACTGTAAATGTCACATCATCAAACAGATGCATGCTGACAACTACAGAAGGATAACTGTAAATCTAAGTGACGTGCATAAAAGTTTGAAGTCACTTTGAGACCTACCTTTCCCAAGCTCCTTTCGACCTTGCGGAAGCATTTGTTCAGGGACAAGTTGTGACGAACTGAGTTCTTCCAGCCAGTGGGAGCGTTGGAGAAATACGGGAAGTGCTCGAGTATCCAGCCGTAGATTTCTTTGACAGGCAACGACTTGCTGGGAGACTGCTCGATGGCCATGTAGATGAGCAGGGAAAATGAGAAAGGTGGTTTCGACTTCATCGAATCCCTCTCCCTGCCTCTGTTGTGTGACGAAGATGAGGAGGACGACGGGCCCTGGTTCGACCCGTAGTCTCCTTCTATGTCAAAGAGGGGGCTGCCGCTCGTCTGAGCTTCGGGGCCCCCGAGAGTAAAGTTCTGAAGCAGGTTCTCGTGGAGCCAGTTGAGGTTAGTGAGCTCCTCATCCTCGGTGCCTCCGGTACGATCCACGCTAGTTGCCAGCGGACTGGACGCGCACTCCGCCTCGGGCAGCGTTCCTACACCGCAGACACCTCTGAGCCCTGCCCGCTCCTCTTGCATACCCGGAATTTCCGTTTTCTTATCTGGTGACATCCCAATAATTGGACCCATTAAATCAAAGAGGTCTGGAGAGAAAGAAAAAAGAAGGTTGTTAATATCAAGCAGCAAAGACAAGATCAAAAAAGGAAGATTTCAAAGTAATTTAAAAGCAAAGTTTGCAGTATGAAATAACTCAAAGTGACATTTTGGAAGGATGTGCTCTTCCAAGCCTTGGCCTTGTTTTCTTAAGTTTCCCTGGGGGCACACCCCCTGTTGCTGTCGGCCTCTATTGCAATTCATGGCCCTCTCACTGCCTCTCTCCTCCATCCCTGCCGAGGACCAAGAGGCTCTCAGCCCCCCTCCTCCTCCTCCTCTCGACTCCACGTGAGGACCTTCGAGGACATCCTCTCAAGTAAGTGAACTGACTTAAGGCTCCACTCCTCAACGCCTACCTCGTTTCAGACAAGACCCAGCTGCTCGTTATGTGTAAATGAGCATGAAACCAGCCAGCGACTGCAGGAATAAGTGCAAGGACTCCATCTTACAGATTGGATAGCTCTTACGGACCGAAATACATTCAGCCAGGATCAAGTCTGCATTTGTCGCATGGCATATTAAGTTGTGTAAAGAGGCTACAAGCCTAAGAGTTGTCAGTCATTTAGGAGCACGGGGAAATGCCAGAGCACTTTATCATTAACAAAATGAACCTGAGTACACTTATCAATACTTTTTAACATGAGCTCTGAAGAGGCCTTTTATCTTAAACACCAGAGTTCCTGTCGCAGTTTAAGTTGAAGCTCGAGTGAGAAATGATCTGGGCTACAGACAAACCTACATTACTGGAAATTTAAACTAAGCATCACATTATCTGAAAATAAATTTTGTCCCCATAAAATACAAGCAGCAGTTTGTGTGCAGTACTTATTGTGTTTTATTATTATGTGAATAATGTTGAATCGAACTGCTTGTTGAGGCCAAGAGCACAAAGAGATCACTCCGCGTGTCAGCTCACAACAAGCTTTATGTCCTGGGTGTCACCATGACAACCCTGCCATCCCTTCAATTAAGAGCAGAAATCCCACAAGCAAGAATCCATAAGAAAAATAATTAACCCACCCTGAGCTGACTCTGGCACATTCAAATCACTGAAAAGAAAGCCTCTGAAAAGAAATGCTTCTACTGAGGTCTACAGCATGTCCCGATTCTGGGAAGGTCTAGGATGTTCTGGATCTGGACTTTGATGGGAATTAGACTGGACGGTCAGAGAGGTAAAGTCGCAGCGTGGTGGTGGATGGGCATGCCTTTTCATTTCTGTGATAAGAACTGGGTCAAACTCATGTGTTTGCACAGTGGCAAAGACAGGAGTGAGAGTGTGAGCGCACACAAACATACACACAAATCAGTTTGTCAAACCCAGTCAGTGTGGACAGGAGGGGGGGAAAGAGGCATTAGTGCATTTACAAAATGACCTTTAAACTCTCAATAAGCGGATAAACCTATAGCAGATGGATACTATTCTGGTTATGGCCCCAATTCTCTCCTTTTGGCCATGACTGTGACCCTCTCTTTTGGGGCTCAAAAGAAGAAAAGTCTAGCCTTCCAAGTGGACATTTGGGGGGGGGGGGGGAATGACACAAGGAGAGCAGGGCTAGGTGTTCGAGCCAAGGAGAGGAGCTAGGCCTAGACGTCTGTGATTTCTTACACAATAAAAGTGTGCATTTCAGTGTATGTGTATATACTCCTGTTATAACAGCACATTGTCTTAGATTTATCATGCATTCTGGATTTCAGTTCTTTCCCCGGGTAGTGGATATTCCAGCGCAGCTGAATTGCTCTAGTGCATCACATAAACATCTGCGATTTAAATTACAGATAAAAAAGAAGCAAGTCAATAAGTTTTCCAGGCCAAAGGCAAAGTGTCAGGCAGCATCAACCCAGAAAGAGATAACAATAGGGAGAAGACTTTTCTGAAAGGACCGAGCGTGACAGAAGGTTTGACAGAGAGACCTAGACCTGTGAGAAAGACAGAGAGAGAGGCAAGTGAGGCTTAGAGGTAGTAAGGTAGGCTGTGCAAGGCATCGTCAATCTAGGCTGAATCACAGCTCTCAGCAAAGCAAAGTTATTAAATATGTCAACAAGCAAGAAAGAAATGAAGAAGCAGAGAGACAAGTGCACATGTTCAGAAGAAAATATTATTCATGCTTCCTAAAAGCATTACAGACTATGTTTATACTGACTTTATTCTCTCAGGATAAGCTCTTTGGGACATATCATCTTAAAATACATTTAGCCATGTTTGGGCCAAATATCTAGTTCATTTAGACAAATTAGGTGAACGGCAACAATTTGGGGCAGATTTTTTAGCAGATTCTCAATATTTATGTATGTTCTTATGCAGGAGTGATAGAAAGGACACTTGGGGATTTCATGACAAGAAACCCAGTCTTTTTAAAATGTAGTTAAATGGAAAACAGCCTGCTGACCAACAACTAAGCCCTTTTTTGTGAGTATAAATATATAGGTCACAGGAGGGAAGAAGTCAGCAAAGGTGTGGCAAAAAAAAAAAAAAGATACGTCAGCTCATTTGACTAAAAGGTGTGGCCACTTATATGCCACAGTTGGTTGTAAACCCTTGATAGCCCGATTCTGTTTTATGTCAGAGAGACATGAAGAAGATGTAATATAGCTAAAGTATCAGATCAGGGATTAACATTAAAGCACAACAGAGCTTCACCTCAGTTCTTCTTCCCAAACTTGACCTCTCAGCTGGGCCTCTGGGTGCCAAAGAGAGCTTATCCTCTTTTAAATAGCTCCTCCTGATGACTTGCCATTTGAATATCAACAGAGGCACAGTGGACGGATGAGAGGGCTGTCGTGCATCCAGCCAAACACAGGAAGTGTTTTACCATGACTGCAGCTGGTCAATTACCACTGCTGCTGCAATGATTGCAGTTATCATTGCTCTTATGAAAAGGCATCAAAGAGAGGCGGCTGGGAATCCACTGAATAATGGGATAGTAGTATGTAAAGAGCAGAGAGGGGAGAGGGAGCTAATAAGCCAGACTGGCCTGTTGACTGCTACTCATCCTTGAAAATACACCAAAGCTGCAATGGCGCTGACCTGATGGCTCATCTGCAAGTTAAAATAGCCGTGCGATCCGCCAGCCTCATCATATTCATGTGCAAACAGGCAGGCTAACAGCAGGTGCCAAGGCACATTTTTCTCCCCTTTCAAATTGCTCTTTTATCCTGTTAAGCACTTAGCCCATTCAAAAATACACAAAGACATATGGAGATAGCTTTAAGTGGGAAATCAAACCGTTGAGATGTCAGATATGTACAGGGGAATTTAAAGGAGATGATAGTGGCATTAAAATACAGAGATACTGCTTTGAGATGTTTTCTGGGAGCGAATCTCACAATTAGGACTCAGTTGCCACGGCAGCCAATGCTGTAAGGGAAGCAATTGTGCTCATGTCTGTGCATGAAGAGAGGGCTAATGTGGGGGAGATCAATACAGGCGGAAAATGCTGAGAGCAGCAGTCTGCTGCTGTTCTCCACAAACCTGTCTGACAAAGAGCGGCGAGAAAGGCCACTGCCAACCTGGATGTCACGGCACTACTGACTAAGCTATTAAGGCCTACTTCATATAACACAGAAATTATGCTCCCAAAAAATCTGTTTTGTTAAGCAAACTGCTTTCATACGATTCTCCTCTGCAAAACAAAAAGAAAAAGGAAAAACAACCTCTGTATAGATAACAGCCTCGAGTTCATACGCTGACACCACACCCTATTCCAAAGAAACAAACCAGTTGACACAAACCAGTTACACCTCTACAACAGATACACAAAGGTGTGCCGCAAAGCCCCATTGTGATGGCTGTTATTCGAAACCCTAACTGATATTTAGGCAACTACCCAGTCTGGCTGGAGCTCTAAAAATGTGAATGAAACAAAAGGAGGGGGGACTGAGTTAGAGTGGGAGAAGCAGGCAGAGAGAGAGAGGCTGTTCCAGAGCGGGTTAGCCAAGTGGCCTGCTCTTTTATTTTACAAGGGTGGGGGTTAAACCGTGTCATAATAAATAAAGAATCTATTACTTTGAAAGGTAAATTAGGCTACTATTAAAGCACGCCCTAACGATACATTTCTGACTAAAACTTGTCAAAGACTTTAACGGATCTCCTCAGCGTCCGAGGTGAAAGCAAATGAAAAAGCTTGCACAAAGCATTACAACTGGCCCCACACTCTGCTCGCACAAAGGAGCAGTTGTTTTTGCTCTAGTCATGTTTCCGAAGTGCTCAGTATTCACCTCGCACTTTCAAACAGAGGACCGGGAGGGAAGGAAACACCTCCTGCCTGTTGAGGAAGTTCATTTTCAGACAACAAATTCAGACTTCACACAGAGACAGTTAGGCCCGCTATACGACAAAAACAGTGAAATCGAGCAGCACGAGGCTACAAAGTAGCGTCTATTGAAGCAACAGTATTTACTCGGCCAATCTAGGAGTTCCATCTTCGTGTAGCTTACAGATAGCTGGCAAACACCCTGGCTGGACCTAATGTATCAACTAATGAAATCACTCAGGGAAAAACAAGCGATCAAAAGGCCGGGCAATGGCTCGGTTCATGTTCGTCAGTAACCTCCTCCAACAACTTCAGAGTCAAACGCTCAAGACTGCACTTTGACTGTCAACAGAGGTGAGGCCTTCCAAAGTACATGCCAGTCCCTAGCCAACACTGAAACCTTATCTTTCCAGTCATGTGCCTGTAAGTTCAGCATACCGACACACACAACAACCTCAGTTCCTCTCAAATATTAAAAAAAAACAAAAAAACAACAACAACAACAACAACAAAAAACAACTTCATGCTGTATGCTTGCAAACACAGCTCCACGGTCTTGTAGGAAACGGCTGAAATTAGAACGTTTCTATAATTGTCAAGGGTCAGTCCTTGAGTATGAGAAAACTTTCTATGTGCAGTAAAATACAACAGTGTTTGCAAATGAAACGCAGAAAACACCAAAAAAGCCCCACAGGGAACTCAAATGAGGAAAGACTTCTTTCCTGATTTTACAAAATAAATAAATAAAACATTATTGGGCTCTGACAAAACCATGATAGATATCCATGTCAACCACGAAGCTCCAGCAGAATGAAAATATTTACTGAATCTCCCCATTTGACTTAATCGACCAAAGCACACACACGTGGCAAACAAATATAAGCACACAGCTACTGAGCTCTGCCCGCTCCATATATAAGAAGTTTTGAACCCTTCACTTAAAAAGCTGACCTCTTGCTTTATACATTACAGACTTTACAAATTCTGCTTTCCATGTGTTGCTGTTTAACATCAAATTATAAATATGAACCATATGGTAACAGCAACAATAGTCACCAAGAGTTGTTTACTATCGACTCAGTATTGTTATTAGGCAGTATTATAATAACTGCATCTTAATTAGTGCTGAACAACCTCGTTATTCTGCCAATCATCACTTATTCAACCTTTTCCATTAGAGCACTGAATACCAACTACTTAAAATGGTCAGTGAAAAGTCACAAAATACTTGCTTTTTTCAGCAGCAGAGAAACTACCGAGTGTAATCATTTACCGTTTATTATAAACAATGAATATACATTCTTGATGGTGAAAGGGCATAGTAGAAATCTAGTTATTCCAATGCCGTTTACTTTTTGAGATGCAGCTTTTTGAAAGAGCAAAGATTTGGTCTAGTAATACAAGCTCATCAATTATTCTATGATTGAGTCATTTAAAGTACACGGCCCAGTATAAAATTCTTATTTAAAGGCGGTCAGTCTGTTTGACATTTACATTTGACTTTGTCCAAACACCTAAGCTACAGTTGTAGAAATTCTGAGACACTTAAACTGACACTGATATATGATACTTAGTGAGGATTTACAGACAAGCTGGTAAGCCTGTGTTGTTGTTGTCGTATCAATTAAATAAATCTTTTTATTTCTGCCTAAGCAAATGAGACAAAGAGCCACTGTGACAGAGGACACGGCCGTCCTTACCCCTTCCTTTCTCTCAATCAAGGAAACAGCCACATCAGTTGTTGCTTTCAGTGAGGCGGGCCCTAATGGGCTGTGTCTCGAGTCCACACAGTCAGAAATGAGACAGGCAAAGGAGCAGTCAGGGGGTGGGGGGCTGTAGAGGGAGGCGACTCACCATAGAGTCAATCAAGAGATGTAAAACAATAAGTAGAGTAAACAGAGGGGCACCGCGAGAAGGAGATAACCGCTGCCAGTATGCGACGTCTAAACAGACGCTTAAAGAGGGAAAAACTGGTTTTCAGATCACGCAGAATCAACCTGTTTTGTCTTTTTGCCAGCTTGTGACATTAATTACAACACTGACGCCAGTTTGTAAAACAGCTGTGCCAAGCTCAGGGCATAAAAATAGATGCCATTTAGCTGCACGGTGAACTCTCAAGAGAGACTAAATAATGTGAAACATCGCAAAGAGCAGACAAGCTGATCACCCAAATAGGACAGAAAAAATAAATAATGACCAGGAAGGCCACAGGAGCGAGTGGGCGTGTGAGTGGAAACATGTCTTTTCAGGTGTTGACATTTACAACTCACTTCAGAGCTAGCCCCCTATGTTTGATTAGAAGAATGTGACAGACCCAAAACAACAACAACACACAGCATACTCCTGGGGATGCCCCTCCTTTATAACTAATCAGGGGCTCTGGTTAAGTGATCACTCAAGCTATCCATTACAAAACTGCATGAAGCATAAAGTCAGGCAGGCCACTGTCAACAGCCAGAACTCAAGGTCACTGATTAGTGGCTAATCTCAAGTAATTATTTGTTTAATTGAACAAGTTAAAGTTGAAAAAAAAAATGGTCCAAAGAAGTAATTTGAAACTACTGGAGACTTACTTTAGGCTTTAAATCAATCAACAACAACAAAAAATGCAGAACACCTGCTAAAATTTAGATATTCTATTTTCAAATGTGATTAAACTTTGCAATATGCACACAACAGCAGCATCGTGGTAACACAGTCACTTCAAGAAACCAAACTTCCTTATTCTGCCAGTTATCAGTTGTTCAGCTTTTTCCAATACAGCACCCGAGCACCAACTATTTAAAATGTTCAGTAAAAAGTCAAAGTACTTGGTAATGACAGGGATTGCAGAGAACAGTAGGTCACAAATCTCTGAGCACAAATCTATTAAGCCAATCCGTGAGAAACCAGCTTTACTCTGCGTTAAGCAATCCCCCCAAAAAAGTTGCTGCCGCGTGGGTCAGCTTTCGTAATGAATTCAAAAACCACAGCCGCTCGCATATCTATAGAGAATATGGTGGATTTTTCAGAGGACACAATCTTTCATCAGCTCCAGGTCAAAGTACACAACTCTGTGATAAGACCGATTACATGGCAGCAGCAGCACTTTTAAACTGAGCGTGTTGTGTCACTCGTTTGGATAAAAGGTAACAGCCACATGACACAACAGGCCCAAGCCGTCTCCTTATTACTACATTTAATCGGTCATACTTAACACTAGGGCTGCCACGATTAGTCGACTAGTCACGATTATGTCGACTATTAAAATCGTCGACGACTAATTTAATAGTCGACGCATCGTTTGAAGCTTTGTAAGATCACAAAGGACGCAGGAATGAGTACCGGTAGTAGGATTTAAGAGTGTAATAACGGACTGAAACAGAAGATGGCAGCACTGCATGTACAAGGATGCCAGCTGCCGTTAAACCCCGAAGAAGAAGAAGCTGTGTCCCAGAATTCATAGCGCAGCTGTCAACAATGGCGGCAGCTAGTTAGTTTTAACTTTACTCTTATTCTTTCTGGGGCACAAAATAAACGTTTAACATATTTTCAGGCGAGAATGTAGCTGTGTAAACCTCAAATATCTGCTCAGTTTATCAGGACACCACATATTTTCAAAAGCGCTCCGACGTTTTCGGAGACGTCTGTTACCCACTAGCTCGTTAGCTAGGCGGGGGCAAGGCTAACTAGAGCCGTGAGAACACCGGACTCCCAGCAAATCGTTTTCAAACCCACCGCTGTCTTTCGCTAGTCAGGTTAAACATATATATAAGTCACTTAGATAACTTAAAAATGTTATTGTTTGGCTTTCTTTAGTATTTTATTTGTTCCTGAGTAAATCGGTTTGGCTGAGATTAAAGTTATAGTTTTTGCACAGCTAAAACTGTCAAGCAGACAGCTGATTGTCAGAAGTGTGAGACGCTGGAGAATATACTCCGGTGTCCTGTTATATTTTAGAAAGCAAGGAGTTTATTAAACTTCACCGAAATAATCTGCAAATTTCATTAAAAATTAATAAACTACCATCTTGTCTTTATTTTTAGTTAGCACAAACACTTCAAGCTGTAAACTAATGATAGTTATATAAGACCAGATGCTGCTGGTGCAATAAGCTGTACGCTGTACGTCCAATGGATGATGATCTGATTAGTCGACTAATCGCAAAAATAATCGGTGACTAGTCGACTATCAAAATAATCGTTTGTGGCAGCCCTACTTAACACATTGGGATAATGGATGTAAGATTTTATTTGGCCGTGCGAAACTCGGTCAACAAAAAAATGTGCTGCGGTGGTCTTTTCAGTGACGTTGCTTCATTGTTATACATCCTCTGACGAGTGCTTTCCTGTTCTCCCATCAGTACAGTAGACTCGAGCGACATTTACACCACTGTGGTTACCAAGTTGTGAAAATGAAGTGTGGAATTCTTGAGCGTATGCGTGGAGCTTGAGATACATTTGACACCCCTGCGTCTACTATTGTGCTCAGCTGGTGTAAAACAGCACCCAAAAAAGTGAATAAAACTGCTATTAGTGTAATCAAAAGATGGACCTGATACCTTAACTATGTGACTATGTGGGCATCAATTAGACTATCTTTTCGTTTGTTACTATTTCATTAAATGACTCTTTCATAGGCTGTCAAAACACCCACAGAGTTTACCGTCAGGAAGTTCAAGCAAAAGATTCCAAACAATGTCATGAACGAGTCGTCGTGCAGTCAAGTTGTAAATTTCAGTTTCATATTGTCATCTCACGGCGATCTCACTCGTAAGTCTACCAGTTACCTTTTCAAACACAGCGTACTGTTAGCAGACCCATTCAAAAAGAGCAGAAATAAGACTAAGTAGTCTCCTTCCCATTTCCCCTGTCTTTTGCCTCTTACAAAGCCTGTCTATAGTGTCAATTCCAACATCTCAAATAACCTTGTGATGGTGCATATATAAAGATAATTCAAAAGGTACTGACAGTGTTTTCGATCCCTGAAGACATGTAGCCATTTCACATTGCAATAACCACATCAGTGGGTTACAGCAGGTCTTATTTATAGTAATGAATGTCTATTCTCGGATCCAAAAGTGCTTACCCTTCAGAGGCTTCTGCACAAATACATACATGAGTGGATACATGTCAGTTTTACAAAGACACCAGATGGTTTGACCCCACAATATGACCACAAAGATTCTGGCATTAAAATAATGGCAGACTGACAACATCTGTTTCTTTTTTGTCTTCTTCTGTCCCTTAAGCTCCTGGTGTCTTTGTCTTCTATTTATCACCAGGGCTTTAACAACTGTCAGGCAAAGTGAAAGGAACAATGTCAGTCTACTTGTCTCTCCATCACATTTCCCCCCCTTCAAATATACGAATAAAACCTCAGTGCACATAATGAATTTTAGATGAGGTTTGTCCAGTCCAGTAAATGCAATGCTAACAGGCAGCAAGGTAGGAAACATCACACACAAACACCAGA
Organism: Aulonocara sp. 'chitande type north' Nkhata Bay; assembly: GCF_057382095.1. Lineage (NCBI taxonomy): Eukaryota > Metazoa > Chordata > Actinopteri > Cichliformes > Cichlidae > Aulonocara > Aulonocara sp. 'chitande type north' Nkhata Bay. The sequence continues at coordinate 30,476,694 of NC_141356.1, forward strand.
AACAACACATGAAAGTATATAAAGGTCTATTCAACAGCAAAATATAAATTATAGCCAACTGCAGTAGGCAGAGATATTTTTCCTACAGTCTGACATTGTTTGTAGAGCACTCTGTATCTGGGACAATCTTGTGATAATCCATTACATCATGTGGCTAGCCAGTGTAGCCTCCAAACCTCTGGTGCCGTCGATATATATATATATATATATAATGAAATATTCAACTATTTATAGCTATCAGGGAAGATGTGTCTGAACAGTATCAGGAGTAATAAGTCGCTCAATTTTTCTACCTACTACAGACTGACAAAACAGGCGAAAGACGTTCAAAGACACAATGAGACTCAAAATCGGTGGAAAGGATACGCTGAAAGTGCTGTTAGCACAGAAAACTGATATGCTCCGGAGCTACTAACAGGCACACAGCACCTAAAACACTTCACACTCACACACATACAAGCAACCACAAGTCAGACGCACAACGAGGAATACAAAGTTACGAGCAATTACGCGGAGTATTGCACAACATTTCCCGACACACGGGGTTTGTTACGAAGGAACTTGTCTCCGTTTTAATTAGCCGTATTTTCACTAAGTTCACTAAATGTTACTAGCTTTAACTCACCGAGAAACAACCGTCAGGCAGAGCAGCGTTAGCAGCCGCTCGACAGGTCAGGGGAAGGCACATATACCGCCTAGCATTAGCATTACATTTTAACTGGAAGAGCAGAAAGGGATCTGTTTGAATGTTCCAAAACACTCTTTGGTGTTATAAGTAATATCCCTTTATGCTCTCCAAGACATAAGCCCGGAGAAGAGAGAAGTAACGTTAACATTAGCTAGCTGGCCACATGCTGTCGCTTGATCTGCCATGCTGGCTGGCTGCTCTAAGCAAAGTCACTTGACCACATTTACTTTTAGCTTGTTCGAAACACAGCCCGGATCCTGCCGAACACTTATTTAATTACAACCCACTTAAAAACAATCGGCTACTCACAATCATGCACGGCGTGCCTCGGTGCGGTGCGTTTAAAGACACGTCTGCGCGCAGTTTATTCAGATGTCTTGTCTGTCTCACACACAATGTCAGAGATCAGATCAGCAGCTGCTTCCTCCATACACGCAGCGCGCAGATCACACAGCGCACGGCAACGCTACCAAACCCCTCGCCGTCGTCATGGCAACAGGTCCACTTCAGCCAATCAAAACTCCTCCCCTCCTATCTCCCCTGGCAACTGCCGCAGCGCTGGAACTCCGCGAACGCGCACGCCATCCAATTTTTTTTTTCTATCGTGCAATGTGCTTTCACTTCTATCACCAGCTGCACGTAATCTATAGGAAGTATTTTTAAAATATATTTATATATCTATGTAGTTTTCAAAACCAGATTTATTGAATTAAAATGTGCCATTAACAGTGAAGCAGCAATGGGATTAATAATTAATTTGTTAAAGTGTGGGAGCGAAATGAAACCGGACGGGTCCCGCACAAGCACTGCCGCGTTATTCAGGCTGCACAAACACCTCGGGGCGGAGAGAGAGGATGTGTCACCACACCCAGCTTCATGACGATAGCGGACCCTCAATGGGGCCCCTCCTAGAGTAAACGATGATACAAGGAGCTAATGTGACCCGTGGATACACAACACACACATGCTGGGTAATGCTTGAGTATACAGACAAAGCAAAGCAAAGAATTTGGAAGAAGAAGAAAAAAGATAAGCATTTTATGTGCTTCTCTCCAGTGCAGAATCAAAGTGTTCCTCTGTGCATGTGTTAAAAGTCCATATTTGCACGAAGCTGCTGTGCTTATGTACATGCCTGTGCTTATGTACTTTAGCAGCCAAAAGTGTGCTTCAGGAAGCCCGGCAGCTCGGTTTTGTATCTCTGGCTATCTGGTGAGTGCAGCTTTACTGGCCAACTGACTTCACACCAAGCTGTAACTTTCACATAACGGTGATACCTTTACTCATTCCAGCCACTCTGTTTCATAAGCATACATGAGTAGCTCTCTGTGGAATGATCTAATAGCCTCTCTATTTTTATTTATTTATTTTAATGTGCATAAAGCCAACCTGCCATGCAGGAGAGCTGTCAGTATGCACTGCTTTCACCTAACAAGCACAAGATCACTTGTTTGATCCCGGAGGAGACCACAGATCCCTTTCAGGTTGCAACAGGAAAGGCAAATCAATTGTTTTAAAAAAATATCTGCCAAATCAAACATGCAGAGCTGCCTGCTGTGGAAACCCCTTCTGAATAAGGGAGCAACCGAAAGTAGCTTGCACTCTCTTTTCTTCCTCTTCTTTAAACTGGACAAACAGGCTTGGTGGTGGCGTAACAGTGTTTTTGTGTCAAAATGAATACTTGTCTGACAGTAATGTGAGTCTTAATGTTTTTCAGTGTGTCGTTAATATATGGCATACACACACACACACACACACACACACACACACATATATATATATATATATATATATATATGTATGCACACACACACACACACACACACACACACACACACACACACACACACACACACAAAAGCTGGAGAACAGCATTTAATGCAAAAATTTCATTCATCCAGCAACAACAAAGGTGAAGTGATTTATCTGAATGTGATTATATTTATTCATTCATTCATTCATGCTTTGGAGTTTCTGCTCAGGTTACTGTGGCTTTGTTTTCTTGCGCACTGAACTATTCTTAGGGCCGGTGAGCAGCATAGACTCTGCCCCATTTTTTTTCCCTTCCAGTACGACTCCTAGGGATGATGAAGTTGCAAAGCTAGCAAATGAGAGAGACGAGGCAAAGCTAGCAAATGAGAGAGACGAGAACAAGATGCATTAATCACCACGGAAACAGCTGATTGAGGATGCCTTGAAAATACAGACCCATTAGTCTGTGTGCCTGCAATGGTGCTAATCTGATTGTATAACTGTTAGACTAAAACAACACGCTAGCCCGGACCACCGTCAGAGATTTCCATAACTGTACTGGACCATTTTCTGGACTATATAACAAGCGACTCAAGGAATTATCCTTTTTGTGAAAGGAAAGAATAACGCGCAAAAGTGGGAGAAAGAATTGGGAAAACGGTGGTAAGAGCAGGTGAGAATGGTGACAGTAAACAATTCATTTTGCATCAAAAGGAACAGCAGGATTACAGACTATGAGAGGAGTTCATGTGAGGCAGTAAAAGTGGTGCTGATGAAGGGATGAACAATGAGGAAGCAGCCTGTGATGAAGAGTGGTGGCCAAGCATGAATGAGGGTGCAGTGTGTCTTAGCAGCCAGCCTCATAGTGGCATAGTGGTCAGGAGGCCTGCTGCTTTAATGGTCCATAAATCTGTGTGGACTGGCTGGTCTGATGCCGCCCCTGTGAGACCTTCTCATGCGGAAAATGAATCACACCATTTTTAGGGATCGCAAGTGTGGAAGCTCTCACCCTCCCCTGCCCTACTGCCAGCGAGCCGATAAGAGCTGCTGCACACGCACAACACTCCATTTCAGCAGGTCTGGAGCTCATAAAACTCTATTAGTGACAACCTTTGTTTGTATGCCGCTCTTCATTCAATCTGCCGTCCTGCCTTTGTTGTTTTCTCCCTGTTTCCTTTTTTTTTTTTCTCATTACACCTAGTGTTGGTTTCTGGAGTGGGAACACAGATGCTGACACTTTAGCACACAGCCAGAAACGAGGTGTAAACTGTGAGGAGAAATCACATTCCAGAAGAAACTGCTTCCCTGTTACGAATGTCATCTCGATTTGCAATAATCCCTCCTTTTCAGCGCTTGTCTCGCTGTCCTATAAAAATAATAAAGTTTGCATATGCATTCAAAGTATTCAGGTTTCTGTGTTGTTCCTTTTTTTTTTCTATCAGCAGTGTATCCTCACGTACATTTTCAGAATAGATGCTGCCATTTAATGTAAAAAAAAAAAAGGATTCTGGGTTTCTTTGTGACATAAGGGACTGTGGTATTTCCAGAATATGCACCATTATGTGCAATTTGGTAGATTGTGCCTTGGACAGCTGAGCACATTGCAGAGTGAACAATGTAAAGTCTCTGTTCCTGCTCTTTCTAGAGGATTTAAAGCTACACTAACAGACACCCAGCTCCCTTTGCTAATTAGTTTGGACCTCGTTTGAAATGTGAAGTGAAAGGGTCATCAAGAGAATTATGATGCACATTAAAGCGAATGAGACGTGCAGATGCATGTGTACACACATGCGCAGAGGCGTGGCAGCATTTAATTTCCCTAGATAAGTATGGTCAAAGTGGTAACCGGTTAAACAGGTAGTATTTGCATACTTTCCAGGACAAGAAGGGAACTGCAACCGTCTGTGAAGCCCCAGAGGCCAGCAGCGGTGTGGGACCACGCAGCAGAAATCCTACCAGTCCAGACCTCATTGCTCTAAATGGAGCCAACCAGTCTTAATGAAGTAGACTGCACAAAGCAAGCACCACAGATAGTGTTGTTGTTTTTTTAAATCTTTTAGCATCACTCAATAAATATTCAGTGATTAAATTTAAGTGTTTGCAGCTCAAATTGTGTAAATTTAATTTGCAGACGGCTTCTGACTGTCAGCAGAGCAATCAGACGTGGTCAACTTGTTCCAAATGCAACACTTTCTTTGTTCTTCAGGTTTGTTTCCCTAGGGGTTCTCGCAGCTATTGCCTGCAGTTATCCTCAACTGAAGAGTGTGTTTGCCTACACAAGCCTTTGTTTGACAATCCTTTCTCCTAACCGGGTCTTATGAATTGTGTCAGCAGTGTGCTGATTGTCCGTTATCTGTCAGCTGATAAGTGCCTCTTTTAATGCACAAGGCAATAAAATTCAACACGCGGGGCAGAGGAATGATCGTTTCAACAGTCAAACACATATGCTGTAATACTGTATTGAATCAGTCTATTTGTTCAGGTAAGACTGGGCAAATGCTTGTATGGACAGTCACAAATGTCCTAAATTTGTTCCAGTGGAGGATTAAGCATGTCAGCATGAACAAAGGACAGTAGATGAAATTTTATAACAGCTTAATGAAAAAAAAAATAGATTCAGGTCTTTAGTGAGACACGTCAGTGTAGATAGCTCCTGATTAAATGATTATAACTTGTTTTACTTGTTGATTTTAACAATCTATCCTTAGTAAACATAGTGTTGTGTATTTGTAATAAAGGCAAGTCTCTCAACTTCTAATCAGGATCATACACACACAATTCTAGGGTTTGTTACAGTGGATCATCTGCCTCCATCCCACCCTACCCCTGTCACACCAAACCTCTGCATGTCCTCCTTCACTACCCCCCACCCCTTATAAAACAGACTCCTAAACGTATGCACATAATTTCAGCAAAAAGTCTCTCTGCTCGTCTGAAATGGTTGCTTAAAGAATCAACCACACCCACAAAATCTGATAAACATCCTATACATTATAATTGGGTTGGGAACTAATGGCTTGCTTACAATGTCGCTCCAATCTTGCACGAAACAATGGTAGCACATTGTTACAGTTGGTGAAAAGATGGTCAGATAAAGCCATGTGTGCACTCTATAAAGACTGGCGGTGATTTTGCCATGACAACTTTTTTTTAAAATTCGGGGGAGCTCAGGGAGTTTGTGATGAGAGCTAGGCTTTTTTTTTTTTTAAAAAGAAATTGTAGTAGTTTCAAAGTAATACAAGTCAAAACAGATTGTCAGTAAAGTCAGTAGTTTAAATTTGTCACTCTAATATAAAGCGATTGCATTCTTCTGTTTCAGTTATCCATCACATGATTATAGCTTTAGGCAGACAATCAGTCATTTGTAAGTCATTACACGGGATAGAGTGACAGCTCTTTCTCGAGCTTGACTGTGACAATATCATTTGTATATAACTGGCAGCTTAGTTGTCACCAAACACACAGTACTGAACTTTGGTCTTTCCCTTATTTCATTGCCTCCTTGCTATCTCTTTGCACTTTTAAGCACAGTAAAACGGCATGACTCCCTTATAAAGCTCTGCAAATTGCCCTGCTACAATACACCACATGCGAGGGCAATTAAATTAACCCATTGATCTCTGGCTGCTCTATTGCGGAGCTAAATTTTGTTATTCAGCCCTAATGACTGCTCCTCGAAGGCAAATGAACACTTGTAGTCAATTAACTGTGAAGCAAGAGGAGGATAAAGGGAAGACGGCCCACTCCTGACATGTCGTGTCCTACCAACAGTTTAAAATGGACTTGTGACGTCTGTAAAAACATTCAGCTACCGTAAACAACGGCACAACACAAAAAGCGTTGTTGTTTGACACTCCCTTATCTTTTCACTGCATCTGGTCCTCCCCGCCTTGCTTTGGTCACAAGTGCACTTTATCTTGTGGGACAATAGTGGTCTTGTGCCCAGCAGTGCTGTCTGGCACTGCCAGCTCCATAGTGGGCTATGACACGTATGAGGAATCACTCATGTCCTTCCAGCAGTGTGTGTTGTGTTTTCTCATGTATACAAGCTACAAGAAGCAATTCCACCTGCTGCTTAGCAACATGAATCAGACCCTGTTAAAAATCACATTTGTGTTCACACTCAGTTTCAAAACTTACCCAATAAAACAAAACAACAATAAATATGAAGTCTGAACTTCTATGAAACCACCTTTGGGTCTAAATAGATTTTACACTTCCAGTTCTCAAGAGAGCTGGTACGCTACAAGCTGCAAGCTAACATATGCTACAGTAACATAGCTCTATAGCTTAAATAAATGGATCAAAAGTCTGGGCAAAAGTGTCGAGCGATCCCCTCATTTCTTTATATTTTGTTCCCAAGGAGCCAGACTTACTTATAATTTGTAAAGTCTTCCAGGCTTTCTGAAGCTTTTTCAGTTATACAAAGAAGTCCAAAGCTTTGAATGTGTCAGCATGACAGTAATTCAGGGAAAGGAGGAATAGCAAGTTACACAAGAACTGGACTAAAAATCTGTGTCAACAGGTCTTATTTAGAATCCAAATTTGTAAGTTTTGATTCACATTGTTGTCAATATGTAGAGAATGTACAACAGTGGGTGTTTAAAGCCATCTATGAAGCATGGTGGAGGCTCTGTCATGGTTTGGACCTACATGATGTACAAATCTGACATAGAAAGTGATAGACAGAAAAAAACAACTAAATGTAAACCTCATATATGATGAAGAGATGAACATTTTGCCAGCAGTACAAATAAACAACAAATGTGGCCAAATTGACTTAACCACTGACATGCACTATCACATCCACTTTTATAAAGTGTTTGAAACCAGTTCAGACGAGCACATTTTGAATATTTGAGTTTATCTGTCGACTGAAAAGAAGGTTGGAAGCCACTGATTGTGTCCTTCCACTCTTGCCTCTGCAGTATACATTAAGAGAGAGTGTGACCTGATGCCTGAGGTGCAGCATATACCCCGCCTGGTCTTTGGGTAAGCCTGGTTGGGAGGCTGCGAGCGGGCGCACGGCTGTAGTGCAGAGAAAGTGGTGCAGTGGCTCTCTGTGCCTGGCTGAGCACTGGGTAATGAAGCGTGGCAGAGGAGAGAGGAAAGGAGCGTGTCTGGAGGCTAGGCATGGCCCTCGTGTTCCTATGCAACCAGGGCGGATGGCTAGGTGATGCAGGACCGCCTCTGTTCTGCTTACTTGTCATGCTGCTGCCACGCTTTCCTTCGTGCAATCTGGATAGTTGTGCTTTTCTCCCTCTTTTCCCCATCCTCCTTCTTTTCCGAGAAGGAGGATGTCAAGCATCCTTCCCCAATTCCCCGTGGACGATGTGCAAAATGGCTCACATCTAATGAAATAACATTAATTGTAGCAGATTCAAGTATCACCCTGCGATTTCAAGTCAAATATTAGTGAAACAACATTTCTATTCAATATTCAAGTGTTATATGAAATTATTTTATTTGTTCAAATTAGACTCTTGTCAGTTTCTCCTCTTCCCTGTTTGCAAGACAGCCAGCTGCACTTGCCCTTTCAATCAAAGGTCTTGTGAGAACAGATGTGTTATTGTTTCAGAGGTGGTGTCTTTGCTGAGATACTCCCCAGAGGAAATGTCTTCTCTCACCCCACCCTCCTCAGCCTTTATATATATAAGTTCATATTGTGCATCGATGATTCTGTGTCAGCTCTGTTACTGACTGGCTGTTCAGACTTTAGCCGCGCTATTCCCCAGTGTTGGCTGGCATAAGCTCCAGCCCCCTCACAGGGTGAACAGGTATAGTAAGGATGAATGGATTAACTTGCCCGTTCCTTAGAACACAACCAATGCCTTATTAAAACCTAGTTCATACATCATTAGCTTGACCTCCACTCAGCACCAAAGGGTTTGCCCAGAATGGGATTTGAGTACTTCTAACTAGTACAGAAAAGAAGGGAAGACTTTTGCCAAGCAGGCCCTGTAGATTTGTAAGATATAGGCTTAGGTAATTCAATATATATATTTCCCATCAGACTTCAGCTTTTACTGACCAGTGTATAAATGGTTGTGTGAGTGGTTGGGAATGAAATGAAAGAAAATGTCAGTTTTACCACTTCTCCCTATGCTCCACTAGAAGTGTGAAGCAGTATTTTCATTTCCTGCACACCATCCTTTCATGGTGGGACACCTTTCAGAAAGGATAATATTGATGAACTGGAAAGAGAGGACTGCTCTTTTACAAGACATTGGTTGGATGACTCTTAACCTGTTAGACTTAGAGAGAGCAGACGAGTTATAAAAGTCTGGGATGGAGTAAGGACTTGCAGCTGGAACTGAGTGTTAACAAATCATTTTGTAAGTGCTTTACATACTTTTTGTTCAGTGGTTAAAAAGTCAAATTAAAAAAAATTAAAAAAACAGGAAGCAGATAAGCACAAAACGGCAAGTGAATTGCTACAATGAATGAGCTTCATTGAAAAAAAAACCCAAAACAACAAAAAAAATTACAAAACTACAAATCTAATATGTTACCATCTATTGTGCAGTCACGTTTCCTGTGGGCAACAAGTGTGGATCTATTCTTAGCTGACGGCCCGGGCTTTAGCTCTTTCCGCTCCTGATTCTCATAGGTTGGACGGGACGAGGTGTGATTCAGTCATGCCAGGTCTGACTGTGTCAGCGTAGCCTGTGTCCAGCTGTAGAGACGGTGGGGCCCATCGACCATCTGTCCCCAACCAGCAGATAGAAGGCTCGGTCCCCAGAGCAGGGAGGAGGGGGCGGGGGGGTGCGTGCAGGATGAGGTCGGATGGGGGAATCAGCTTTGTGTTGCCATAAAGCTGTTTTTCCTCTCTCCTAGCAACGGGCTTCCATTTCCTTAGTTTTGGGCGGCGTGGTCCTGTTAGTTGGTGTGCACGGCCCCCTTGCTCACTCTCTCTCTCTGTCCTATTTATGGTAATGAGCCATCTGCCCTCTCTGTAACAGCCGCCCAAATAGATGGGAGGCTGGGGGGGAAAGGGAGGTGTGTGAGGGGTGGGTGGGTGGGGATCTCTGACAGACAGGAGTCTGAGACAAAGACGCTTATCCTGTTGTGTCTGCCTCTGCGCCTGCAGATGCCTTCAGACGTGGAGTGAGAATCAAGACAACATGTTCGGCGTGTTTTCAAGAGAGGCTGTGATGTGAAGAAGAGAGGTTATTTGAAACAAGGACTTAAACATAGACTAAGCAAGTGCACCTTATTGAGAAAATTACATAGTGAGACAGAGAGAGTGCTACCACCTGCAGGCTGGTTAAGTTGTTCAACAAAAAGAGCATTTGTAAAACCAGCACAGGGAGGACCTATATCTGATCACACATGCACACAATGTTGGCCCACGAGGTGAACATTGCACTAACCTACCTTCGCTGCAGGGCCCTATATGAATATGCCTCCACAACTTGGTGACACAGGAGAGTGGTGGGCACACCAGCTAATGTAGAGCTGCCCAGCATTCAATAGACCTCTGTTGCCACTGGATACTAGATTGGTTACCAAGCCAACACATGTGCCTCACTGTCCTATCTCCAGCAGATTAGTGTCAAAGAAGAACCAAAATCTTGACAGTTAGGCTATCCATGACTCCGGCTTAGGTGAAGTCATCTTTTTGTCTACATTTTCTTAAAGGACTGCTGATCCCGTATGAAAAATGGAAGTACAAAAATGCACTAAATGAAGATTATGTAAGACAGAGAGAAAAATGTTCCTTCTGGCCATAGCAACACAGAGTCCAAGCATTGTATCAACAGAAAACAACAGCAACTGCATAGTGAACACACAGGTAAGCAGTTTGTCCTTTCAGACAAACTAATCAACTTAACTAAGCCTTCAAGTTGCAGATAGCTGCAGATTTATCAATAAATTACACAATTATTTTTTTTTACCACAGTAAGAACTTTCAGTAAATGGCACAACAGTTCCAATGTTCAAAAAACAAGAATCTCAGAGAGACTCCGTTCATGCGGTCGATCACCAGTAAACTCATCAGACAGATGATAAACATGCAGAGAAGTCAGAGAGCACAGCAGCAAGCCTTCACAAGTGGTCCTGGTGCTAAGTCAACACGAAACCAGACAGATGCACAAACAAGAAATACAGATACTGTAAATGCAGGCATTCTGAGGATGCTGCCACCTCCAGTTGTAGGGCAGACCCAGTTTTGCAGCTCAGTGTGACTCATTTTCTGTAGGTAGTTGATTAATCAGTGGAGAGGTATTCATTTAGAACAGCAGAAAAAATATGCTAATTAGAATGTTGTCACCTCAGGCACATATTGACATCCTACAAGCAAATGTTTACATAATCAACCCATTGAGCAGTGTGAAAAGACTATCAGAGAACACAATTCTTCTATATGACACAAACAACACCGTAGGCATGGTAGTGCTCTGAGGTAAAGTGCCTGAAAAGTAAATATATATACACATTTTCACAAACACCTGGGAAGTTTGTGGAAAAAGAAGAAGAAAAAAAATGTTAACAAGCAAAGCAGTGACAAAAAATGGAGACAAAAAGTAAGCGGACCATGGAGGCTTCCTGTGAGGCTAAATAGTGAATTCTCAAAGGTAGAGAAAATGAGACATCTAGTGGACAATCGAGCTACTGTGCAAGTTCGTTCGCTACACTCACAACCAAGGTTATGATAGTTAACTAAAATCAAAATTTAAAAAACATTTTAGTTAACGTATAATATATAAACTTTTGGAAGAGAAAAAAAAAACAGAAAAACAAAACGAACCTATAAAATATTTTGTGAAAATAGAATTAAAATAGAAAATAAAAAGCCTCAGTTCTAGTATCTGTTAGTTTGGTAAAAATTGTATTACAGTCTGCCTGATGAGGCATTGATGAACGTGTTTATTTAGACTCCTGATGTCTACAACAGAAGGAGAGTCAACTGCTTTCAAAAATACATGTACTGATTTTTCTAAATATTAACTTTCTTAACTGATACTAAACTGAATTTAAAAAAAAAATCTATATGAAAAAACAACAGAAATTAAAAAGAGCAAACTCCACCTTCATTCACAGAATGCATTCTGTCATATCATAAGATTTCACATGTACAACCTATAACTCTGGATTTTAGACAGCTATCAGTAAATTAAGATTATTCTCCTCTATCCATAATCTTATACTACGCATTTGGGCAACCACACATGTCACCATCTCTCGTAAATGTTAGAACTATAGGATTCAGAGTTTAGCAATTCCATAATCCCTGATTCCTGTGTTTCAAGGCTTCTTGCTGGATTTTCCTGTGGGTATAGGATCATAATTCACTACATCTTTTTGGACAGATGGTCTCGCAATTCATGACTCACTGACCCTCAGGTAGCAAAGCGCAGCCACTCTATAGCTACTCTAGCCAACCATGGCTAAGCACCATGTGGACACCTGCATTTTGACAGCTTCATGTACAGCCTGGGGTTAATTTTTAGAGATCTTAAATGAATGTGCTAGATAAACACATGTATTGTTTTTGTGTCTTCAAACTGTCTGCCAAATTTACATTTCATTTTACATTTTAATTAGAGGCAGATTTTATGTCAACTAAAAGGTGAAAGATAAAAAGGGAGCAGAGTGCAAAATCCATTAATTGCAAATCTTACACTTTGATTTTTGAGCGATTTAAATGGAAAAAAACATTCAATCCATTGCTTTGTCAACTGTGTTATGTCTCCTCTGACAAATGTTGTGTCAGAGGAGACATTAATGAGATACTGCACATTTGAAAATAAAAAAGGTTCTTCAAAGGTTTTAGTTTATTCACCAAAAACATGACGTTTGAGCGTGATAGTGGATTTTCAGGCCAGGGAAGTCCAGTATTACAGTTCAACAAACATTTAAAAGGTCCACACGTAACACAGCTGAGAGGAGCTGCGCTAAGCTGCACAACTGACAGGCTCAATAACAGAGAAAAGGAAACCTTTATTTTGAATAAAAACATTTTATTTTCTCTCCGTATTGCTACAAATATGAAGCCCTTCTCTGGGGATCAGCATCAAACCAAGTCCTGTACTAGCAAACATAAAACACTCTTTAAGAATAGCATGTGAAAGACTGAATGACTTAAAGGAGCATGTTGCAGCCTTACTTGATATGAATCAAATTACACAAATCCCAGCAGAAACCCATATTTTAAAACCACTGAATCAAATCAAAAATGATCGTTGCTTTGTTAATATGACCGTTGGTGAGAAAATTGATGTTGAAAAATTATGGATTGCTCCTCTAATGAGCGCACATTAAAATATTTATTCACTATAATGTATACTGTACTTAGAAAATGTAATAGTGTTTAGATCAGTTACGTTAATCCCTTCTAAATCTGAATCCCATGCATTTATGTAATTGTGATGTAATTGCACTTTTTCATATTTCACTATGTAACTGCAGAACAATAATAACAATTTAATGATTATTGATAATAATTGTTTTGCCAGTGAGCTATGCATATGACAAAGATTTCTTGGACACACACACAAAATGAAAAATTTTCTGTATGTTAATGAGTCAATTTAGTTTATCTGAAGACAAAAACGTGATCTTTAGCAATTTGTACAGCACAAAAAAAGTGTAAATGTAAAATTAATCACTGACTGAACCTGTGAACATGCCCTTGACTGAAATCTGGAGATTCTTCTAAATACACCATAAGACTCAATCATTGAGAAAGTTGTTTTTTGACCTTGACAATATGAGATCAAACACTTCACAACGGAAAAGAATTAGGAGCCTAATCTGAAAAACTTTTACCTTTGTCATACAAGCGAATACAAGGTTGTATTTTGCATTGTTTATTTTATGTATACATTTATTAATAGGAAACGTTTGTGTTTTGTCGTCCAAATGTGTTGCAAACGTGACACATTTAAACACATATTTTTTAAACACAAGTCATAGCAGCCCTCTGGTATTGCTGAATAGCACCACCAACAGACAAATAGCCAGGTTTTAATTTGGCATGGTATGTCAGTTTATTTGTACCTGCAGTGGCAAAACATGCAAAACTTCAAATGTAGAAAAAAATGTCCATAGTTCTGATTCTGTATTACTATTATACAACATAGATTATGTTGCTGCTAAAGGCTACTATTGTCTTATTTAACCTAGTCTTTCCTCAGACCAATTATAAAGTGTAAGTCAAGCTTCCTGTTACAATAAAATAAAATATGGATTACACAAAGTGTGAAAGGTTTATCTGACAAGTGAGTAACTGACTTCTGAGGTAACAAGATTTATTAATCCTGGTAAACTCAACAAACACTCTGTAAAGGCTTCACTTTGTCCTCTCCTTTGTTTACAGAAGACCTCATTAGCAGAAGTCCAACTTTCATTATTTAGTTTACAAATAAAAATCAACAGATGTTGATAAGCTGAGGAACACTGGTTTCAGGACCGGTTCAAAAGATGTGGGCTACCGATGTTTACAATCTGAATCCCTGCAGGAGTTTGTGCTTTTAATGTTAAGCTCAGTTTATTCATGAGGTAAATAAATAATAATGATGAGAGGCTTTATTAATCCACGTGCAGAAATTATCTTCTTACTTGAGCAATTATATTCGTTGCCTTTTATGTAGTCTATGTCAGGTGGTCAACTCTATCATAATATAACCAGTGCTATGATCTGCCTTATTGGGTATTGTATATAGTATATTATTTTATTCTATTCTGTACAGCTGTGTACTGTATTTATTCTTATTGTATTCTAATTTTTGCGTCATAACTTTTGCACTGTCCACTTCCTGCTGTGACAAAACAAATTTCCCACGTGTGGGACTAATAAAGGTTATCTTATCTTATCTTATCTTATCTTATTTTGAGTAAATGATACTTGTAATTCAAATCAAATCAAAATCAAATCAAATCAATTTTATTGTCACATCACATGTGCAGGTACATTGGTACAGCACATGCGAGTGAAATTAATTATTGTATTTAGTACAATATGTCGCAAATGTAGACTTTAACTACACTACCCACATCAAGAGGTTGGCTGTTTCTCACAACAGACTCTCACATGATAGACGCTCCAAAGGCTGGGCTCTAAAGGGCTAAAGTAACACTGTTAAATAGACCGCCTTGAACGAGGAAGGCGACGTGATGGCGAGAGGTCCTCCCATGTGATGTGACTGAGGCCTGACGGACTGTACCCGTCTGTTATGGCTCCTCCTGCTACAGTAGAACGGGGCTAGACGTAATACCAGTGCGGGGAAACGGGAGTTAACACACCGCGATACGTTTCTCGGAAGCCTCGGCTAAAGATGGCAGATTGTGCAATGCTGACGAAAAAGACATAGACGGTGTCCTCGGCGTTGCCTCTTCTGCTGTGAAGGCTTCGATATTTCCTCAAGATTACCAACACCCCAAATGAACTCCGTCAGAGCAAGTAACGTTAGCAGAAGACCTAGGCGAGTATCGAGGCCGCGCCCGGTGCAGCCGGAGAGGAACCACCAGGAAAGAGGTAACGCTAGCTCAGCGAGTGTTAGCATTACTGGAGTGAATTATAGCAGGTTTTGAGGTTGAATTGCGTGTTTTGTTTTTTGGGCAGTTAGGCCTGTCGTTTGTTTGTTGTTTATATGCGCGCACATTAAGGTAAAGTTGGTTGCTGTGAATGTAAGAGCGATCACCAAGGGTCGCTATGCAGCCAGGAAACACCGATGCTTTTGTGTTAGTAGTTAGCATTCAGGCCGCGCTTTGTTTTGCTAGATTTTTTTTTCTCCGAGTCGGCCTTTCTTTTGCTTTTCTCACCTCGCGCTGGTGTTTAGCTGTGTTTTGTGTTATGTGAGATTCGATTAATATAGAAAATGACATGTGATAAACATCGGTTTGCTGGTTCTATGGGTAACAAACGCAGGGGAGGAGACATAAAGTGGTTTTGCCAGTTGTCGTAGCATGCTAATTTAACCTAGCCTGTGCTAGTTTAGCTGTTATTATTAGCCTGTTTGGCTAGCTGTCTGCGTCCTGTCGTTCTAAAAACTTCATGTCCATTATAACAGTAACATGGCATTGCGAGATAGGTTAGTAGTTAATACTATTTCGTTTATTTGGCCTAGTCACATTATGTTTTAGTTGTTACAGTAGCACTGTCTAACAGACGGTGTAACACCAGCGATTTTTTTTTTCCAAAATAAACATTTCCTTGCAAAGGATGCTATTTAATCACAATTGCTATGCCTGAAAGAGCTATAGTAAAGACCCGGTCGGTCTTGAGGGACACCAATAAGCCACATTAATGGTTTGTTTTTTAATCTGATTTACAGTTGGACTAATCTCATATTGTGATGTTTGAGCTCACAGCATCAATTGGCAGTTAACCTAAGATGTGCTGGATGTGTTAATGTTTACAAAATAGAGCATCATAAACTAAACCGTCATGTTCATCTTAATAAAAATAACTTATTAGATTACTTGACTTCATCTCTATTTCTCAGTTAATTTATTCATGGCCACAATTGCAGTGTAGCTCAGTTGTGATTTCATGGCAGTAGATGAATTGGGCAAGGCATAGTAGATAACAGATACCCAACAGCCGCTTTGCCTATTCCACATGATAGTGTCTGTTATGTTTTAATTAAACGAGTCAGCAGAACCTATGCTTTTTGTCAGTTTTGCAGCTTTATATGAGAGCATGCTTTTTCTGCTGCAGGGTCTAACAGACTGTTTGTAGTGGTTACAGGCCTAGTAGCCAGTGAGAGTTATCCTTGAAACCAGAGCAACAAGCAGTGATTTGGGGTAGCTATCAACTCATCATACCTTGGTGAATAGGCTTATAAACATACTGTGTGTCTCGTTTAGCTGAGGGTTCATATTCTGATTAGTTCAATTTTCCAATTATTTGAATCTCCTGTTGATAGGATTTGTAATCACCTTGTTCTTCACACACCAGGTAATAGTCAAACAACCTTTTTTACTGGCTTTTGTCCTGTGAGGTAAATGCTGTAAAGGAAGCTGAATCTGTGCTGTTGTTCTTTTTTAAACAATGAATTAAAGTTGTGAAGTCATGCCTGTTGTTCAACCAAATGTTCAACACATGCATGCAAATTAATGTCTGTATTTACAGATAAAGACACATGCTTCAGGGCTTTAAAGCAGAGAAAGCTACACCACATAGGTTAATTAAATGCATGCAGAGTGAAAAGGAAAAAGATTATGCTGTTCTTTGGTTTCTTTTGGTCTTTGGTTTCTTTTGGTCTTTGGTTTCTTTTGGTCTTTGGTTTCTTTGGACAGTCAGTTTTAAACTAGTTTTCCTAATGAGCATACTAAAATGTTACACCGAAAAATCTGTTGAAAACACATCAACACAGGTTTCTGTTGTATTGGTTTAATATGTTGAGCTGTAAATAATCATTGGTTTTATCTTCCACCTTTTCCAGATGAGGACGTTCCTGCAGATATGGTTGCAGAAGAATCCGGTCCTGGAGCCCAGAATAGTCCATACCAACTTAGAAGAAAGTCTCTACCCAAGAGAACAGTGTGTCCGACAAAGCCAAGCATGGAGGTACGTCTGTTAGGAATTTTGGAGATGGATAACTGCCTAAAGGATGTTAATTTAATTTTGAGGCACATAACATTTCTAAATATTTTCTACGACTTTTTAAATACAGGGTGCTTCCACTTCAACCACAGAAAACTTTGGACACCGACCTAAGCGTCCCAGAGTTTCTGGAAAGTGTCAAGATTTACCAGGTAAGTAAGAAGACATTTTTTGACTTGCATGTTCAAAATTTTGTTCCCTGCAGCTTGTGAGGGTTAATTGTGCAAGCAGTTGGAGATAGCAATGAGAAGAACAAGTTATAACTCATTTAGTCTGTTAGTCTGTCTTGTTGGGTAGTAGTGTGCAGTTGTATGTCATACAGAGTGTCATATTTCTTTTTACTAAATCTTTTATGTTATGATTATATCTTTTCTTGGGGGTTTGAAACGTTATGAGTACCAGAGGCCTATGTGGTACACAGACTTGTTATGGCATAGTTATATGGGTCTTATGTCATCTCTAGCTTAATTTAAAAATAATATATGACAAGAAACTATGGTATAAACTTTAGTGAACCGATGGCAGTTACTCATGTTTTGGTGGATTTAACATGACAGTTTTATTCTTCAGTCCATCCTAGCTATTCTTATGATTGGCAATTTTGGGGGAAATGACTGTGTTATAGTATAAAGATGTTTTAGAGTAATCTCTCTAAAAATGTCTTTGCTAAAATTGTGAAGTAACTCCATAAATTTGTCATTTGGAAAGTATAAAGTCTGTTATTTGTGGTGTATGGTGTCTTTTTTATATAATGTTGCTCCAGCCAAAGCATCCCAAATAAATGCTTGCCTTGTTAGATGGCATTTGGTTCTGCCTTTACAATTGTCAGAATGTCTTTATGTTGTGCATACTGTTGTTCTACATGATCTGTGTTTAAAACTAAACGTACTTCTAGGTCATCGACAGTCTCCGAACAACGGTGACTGCTACTGAGCAGATCATCTTAGAGGCTGAGCTGATACCTTTTTAAAAAATTGATTATTTATGTGTACAATTGACAGAGAAGTAAAATGACAAAAAGATCAAATTTCTAAGCTGGCAAAAAGCTCAACATTGTTTTTATTATGAGAAAGCCATGGCCCATTATCTTTTGTTTCATGAAAAAAAATATTGTTATGCAGATGAATATGCTGTGTCTGTATGAGTTAAACTATAGCCCAAAAACTGAGGATTGACTTTATGTGTGGAATTGGAAAATCATTACATGCATGTCTAATTCAGTGATCGTCTTTCTCCCAGCAGCTCCAGCAGAGCAATATTTGCAAGAGAAGCTTCCAGATGAGGTGGTGCTAAAGATCTTCTCATACCTGTTGGAGCAGGACCTGTGCCGTGCAGCATGTGTGTGCAAACGCTTCAGTGAGCTGGCCAATGACCCTATCCTCTGGTGAGACATGACAAAATGACAAAACATCCTATTGTGCCCCCCCCCTTTTTTTTTTTTTTTTTTTTTTTTTTACGGTTATTTTAATATGGTAAAATACCCTTTTTCTATAGCCATTAGCCTTTACTAACTTTAAATTAGAGTTTGTTAATGTGGTTAATCTAAATTTGAATTGTTGATTACATGTTAAGAATACAACAGAAACCAGATATTATTGTTGATTTAACAGCAACAGAAATCTCATTTTATGTTGTGAGCAAGCCATCTTTAATAATTAGATGTGTGGGTGTGTGTCACTGCTTTACTTTTCTTTAGAACAAATGTAATTCAGACTTAGTCGATTTGTTGTGGTACATACACTGTTGAGCTTGAAGTCATTGGGATGAGCACTTTAGCTTAATATTGTCCTCCCACGCGTCATTGGAACAATTTATTTTTTAATCGATACAGCGTCGTTTCATTTCATGATGCCACGTGAACCATTCACCTTTGAGTGGATGGATTCAGAAGTGTGGACACGATTTACCAAAAAATCTGGATTGCAGTTTGCGGCCTGTGTTGTTGAATCATTGCAGCTAAATGTTGGCAACCAGCACCAGCCATGTATTTTGCTGACACACTGTTCTCTTCTGCCACAAATGACTTCAATAACCCACTCATGCTGTAAGCTGCAGTCTATTCAGAACAAGCACTTTTTGAGCACCCACTGCATTAGTTTGTCTTCAATGCCTCAATAAAATATAAATGTATATATACACACACATGCATGCATACACTTTATAATTGTTTCTGTGGTTCTTCATTGAGTCTTGGGTGCTGGCTCATCATTACTAGTGTGCAGAAGGACAGTAGTCTGTATTAATACTACTAATAATAACAAATGAAATGGAGCCCAGCCACCATATAATGTTGCAGCCTTTTTGCTAGTGGGCCAGTGTGTCAACAATTATATTGTGGACGTGACTTTTTTTAAAACGTGTTCATCACATTTTTGCCAAACAATGACTTCTGTATTGTAAGGAATTCTGACAAATCGAAGGATGTAAACTCCTGGTATGCCTTCACATTTCAGGAAGAGGCTGTACATGGAGGTTTTTGAATACACGCGACCCATGATGCACCCCGAGGCAGGGAAATTCTACCAGATAAACCCAGAAGAATATGAGCAGCCAAACCCGTGGAAGGAAAGTTTTCAGCAGTTGGTATGGAAACTACTGACATACAATGTAGTAGCATTGGTTTCAGACTAAAGTGACCTAAATAATGTTTACAGAGCTTCAGTCCTAAATGAAGCAGGCCATGAAAAACACATTATCTAAAATGCTTTAAGAAATACTTTTACAATAAAACCTTTTTAATCATTGAAATATTAATCAGAAAATTGAAGGGAATCAGGTGGGGCCTTTTGGGTAGAACCTTCTTATACATGTAATCCAATTTTTATATAGTAGTGCATTATTGAGCAACTTTAAAGGCAGTGTTGAGACAGAAACTAGGTCATTGTTGAATCTTTGACTGATTCTTCTGTGACCTTTTTGCTAATGTAAATTCTACCAGTGTGGACATAGCTGAAGTCACAAAGTGACATTCAGTATTGAAATAAAAGCGTAGAAGAGGATGTTTTTTTTAAGATGGAAATAGTGTTTACAATTATTTTCTCTGTAATACACTGATCTTAAGTATTTTCTTTTCCCTTCAGCAAAATTGTCTCTTTTCCCTTTGTTCCTCCATATTTTTCATTACACAATCCTTTTGTAATTGTTCACTTCTTCCACATATGAATAATAGTAGTGTTTCTTCCCCTTTTTTCCCCCAGTATAAAGGCGCACATGTAAAACCAGGCTTTGCAGAACACTTTTACAGTAATCCTGCCAGATACAAAGGAAGAGATAACATGTTTGTAAGTGTAATTATTACATACTTTAAAAAAACAAACAAACAAATCTTCCACTTTAATGTTGCGGTCATTCATCTGACCTGTTCTCTTTTCTTACTTTTTTCTTTTCCCTTCCCCCAGTACTATGACACCATTGAAGATGCTCTTGGAGGGGGTCAGGAGCCTCACTTTGACGGCCTGATATTTGTCCACTCTGGTATTTACACAGACGAATGGATCTACATCGAGTCGCCTATCACAATGATCGGGGCTGGTAAGTGCGTTTGTAGTCATGGTTACGGTTTCAGTGCACCCTTGTTTAGTCTGGTCTCTAATTAAACCAGTCTGGCCTTTTTGCAGCTCCTGGAAAAGTAGCAGAGAAAGTTATCATTGAGAATACCAGAGATTCTACGTTTGTATTCATGGAAGGCTCAGAAGATGCTTATGTTGGATACATGACCATTAGGGTGAGATGACTCTGATATTTCTTTCCTCACATATACAGTAAATGTTTCCTTTTTCCCCATGTTGTATGCATGTTAGTCCTGTTTTAGCTACTGTTGTCAGTCACATTCAACATTAACAGTTCTCTCTCCTGCAGTTTAATCCTGATGATAAATCCGCCCAGCACCACAATGCACACCATTGCTTGGAGATTACAGTCAATTGCAGCCCCATCATTGACCACTGCATCATACGCAGCACGTGCACAGGTAATTTTGTTTAGATCTGACTTTTCGGGCCTTCAGAGGGGTCAGTGGGAGCATTTGACAGAAACTAAAGTTGTTTTTGGTTCCTCATAAGATAAAATGGCTGAGAATTACCGAGGTCTTGTGTTTATGTGTTTGTGATGAAGTGTTATTTTCTTTTTTTTTTCCATGATGGCGCACAGATTGTTTTCGTTGCTTGTTTTGACAGGTAGATTTGTGGACTAATATATCATTGTCGTGCTTGTTTCAGTGGGGTCAGCAGTGTGTGTCAGTGGTCAGGGTGCTTGTCCCACAATCAAGCACTGCAACATCAGTGACTGCGAAAATGTTGGTCTTTACATCACTGACCATGCACAGGTAATGCACACCTGTTTTTCATGTTATTTAAATATAGAACTCAAATGCATATGTCAGCTTCTGCTGAGCGTGTCCAGCAGTCTCACATCTTCTGAATACCATCACAAGTCTAAGTCCAGTCTACAGACATCAGTCTTTTATCTATAAGGTTAAGGAAAAATGGAAACTAATCAGCAGACTTACAGCTGACCTATTATTTTGTTTGTTGCTATTTTCTGTCATGTGAATAATGTTACAGTGCTAAAAGTTAGTATTAAACATGTCCAAATAATCATACATGTATTTGTGATGAGTGAGTCATTCAGCAAGGCGAGAGTTCAGGCCTTAGACCCAGTTTCTAGTGTTTGTTTGCTTGTTTTTCTGATTGTGTGGTTCTGGTCATCTGCAGGAGGCAAAGCACACCAATAGAATCAAATTAGTCTCCTTGGAGAATGAATGAACACATTCTTGCCAAACTGTCTCCTTGAGTAGCATTGAAAGCATATAATTGCATACAAATAACTGACAGGGCAGGGAGATTTATAGTTGTTTGGTTTATGCACAATAACACTTAACTTGCTACATTAACTTTGGTGTTTCCTACCAGCAAATGATTTACACGTACATCTGTTGACAGGAAAAAAACAAAAGAAAAATATTATACATCTTGTGAGTGAAAGAGTACATTCACCTTTATGTCACTTAGAAAGTAGGTAACTGGAATGACCAAAGAATTCTTGCTGTATTGCTGCAGATGTTTAGGTTGACAGGATTGGTTGGAAAAGCTGCTATTTTTAATCAAGAACTATAATTATGTTATTTAGATTTGCCATTTGTTTTCAGAGCCTTACACCAGTGCTCCTTTTATTCTGATCAATTTTGCCAAAGCTGTGTTTTCAAACCAGTGATGTAGCTTTTCAGGAAGAACTTCCCATTAGAAGAAGCTGGCCATTGATAAGACAAAGGCAAAAAAGGATAAACTGTGGTTTTATATAAAGCATCAGGCCCAGCTGGGGACGAGTAGGTTTATTTTAAATGCAGTTCTTCATGTCGTTCAGGGAATCTATGAAGACAACGAGATTTCAAACAACGCTCTGGCTGGGATCTGGGTGAAAAACCACGGCAACCCAATCATCAGACGGAATCACATCCACCACGGCAGAGACGTGGGAGTTTTTACATTTGACCACGGCATGGTGAGATCCACTTTACTGATGGTTTTATGTTGTGTATGTTTGTCAGCCACTAAATTGTATGAGACGAAATTCAAATGTACAATATGTAGTACCCAAATAACACTAATGCAGATAAACTAGGTGAAAAACATAAAACAACATGATGATGGTGCACTTATACATATAAGCTAAAAACCACTTTGATGGACTTATAATAGGTTTGTCATTCTCTGTTTCCAGGGTTACTTTGAGAGCTGTAACATCCATAGGAACCGTATAGCCGGCTTTGAGGTGAAGGCATACGCCAATCCGACAGTGGTTCGTTGTGAGATCCATCATGGTCAGACAGGAGGCATCTACGTGCATGAAAAGGGTCGCGGCCAGTTCATTGAAAACAAGATCTTTGCGAATAACTTTGCAGGCGTGTGGATCACTTCCAACAGTGACCCCACAATACGGTCAGTATGAACTGAAAGTCTTGAGCTCAAATCAGGTCAGCATTCAAATCTATCCAATTATTCAGGTTCTCAAATTTGTTCTGTCCAAAACAGGGGCAATGCCATTTTTAATGGTAACCAAGGTGGAGTTTATATTTTTGGTGATGGCCGAGGCCTCATTGAAGGAAACGACATCTATGGTAACGCCTTGGCAGGAATCCAGATCAGGACAAATAGCTGCCCTATTGTCAGGCACAACAAGATTCATGATGGCCAACATGGAGGAATATATGTGGTAAATATTTCTAAAAATATTGTTTTGCATATTTAAGGGTTTTTCATTCCAGGTTTCTTATTTTTATTATGAGGTGAAACCGTTTGTTTCTGTGCCATGCAGCATGAAAAAGGACAAGGAGTCATTGAGGAGAATGAGGTGTACAGCAACACACTGGCAGGAGTGTGGGTTACAACGGGCAGTACGCCAGTGCTGAGGAGGAACAGGATACACAGCGGGAAGCAGGTCAGATCACAGGCTAGTTAGTACACCTAGAGGGATGTATATTGTTCATCTGATCATAATGGTCATAATTCTGATGTCATGAGATCACAAAGTTCCATCTAAGACCAACTTGATATCCTGTGAATTAAAAGAAGATGGATAAAGGAATAAACCATATTTATGTACAAGCACATTATGAATCACTAAATTAAAGCCAATATATTTTCATTGCCATTTTAACAGGTTGGAGTTTACTTCTATGACAATGGCCACGGTGTGCTTGAAGACAATGATATCTACAATCACATGTACTCTGGAGTTCAAATAAGGTTTGTGTAACATGACAAATAATAACAAGTAACATAAGCAAGATTCACCTGAGCAATGTCCTGATGTTAGGGTGGTCTGGTAGAGTGGTATTGAAGCAGCTGCTCACTTTTCCATTGTGTCCTCCCTCCCCAGGACGGGCAGCAATCCTAAGATCAGACGGAACAAGATCTGGGGAGGCCAGAATGGCGGCATTTTGGTTTACAACTCAGGTGAGAAGAAGAGATTTTTCTGTCTTATTGTTCTCTTTATTGCCATAGTTAATATACTGTTTAAACAATATTGCCTCAATAACAAAACATCCATGTATATGTTCTCTAGGCTTAGGTTTCATCGAGGACAATGAGATCTTTGACAATGCAATGGCAGGTGTGTGGATAAAGACAGACAGCAACCCCACTCTGCGGAGGAATAAAATCCACGACGGTAGAGATGGCGGGATCTGTATATTCAACGGAGGAAGAGGTAACCGATTCATTACAGAAAGGAAGTGGAGTAAATATTCAAGTGGTTAAAAGTAGTGTAGATCTAATTTGGCTTTATAATATTAGGAAATTCAGACCTAAATTAATGTAATCCTATCTTTTGGTATGTTAGTGAATTGTCAGATTAAAAGTCCATTTTCTGTTATTAGGTTTACTAGAGGAGAATGACATTTTCAGAAATGCCCAAGCGGGGGTCCTCATTAGCACCAACAGTCACCCAGTACTGCGGAAAAACAGGATATTTGATGGCTTCGCTGCAGGTGGGTAATGCATGCACGCTAGCTTTAATAGCTCATGATGAGATGCTTGAATTTAATTATTGTGGACTTTCAACATCGCTGTGTCTTTGTAAATTGATTATTCTTATTTGTTTGTAAAACTAGGTATTGAAATCACCAACCATGCCACGGCGACTCTAGAGGGCAATCAGATCTTCAACAATCGTTTTGGGGGGTTGTTTCTTGCGTCTGGTGTCAATGTTACAATGAAAGGTACATTATTAGTGGCAAAGATTTTTAAATATTATTGAATAAAAATGCAGAAATCTCATACAAATTTCCGTTTCCTCCAGATAATAAAATATTGAACAATCAAGATGCCATTGAAAAAGCTGTGAGCAGAGGTCAGTGCCTGTACAAGATTTCAAGTTACACCAGCTACCCAATGCACGATTTTTACAGGTAAACTTTTTTTCACCTCTCGCACTCAAAAATAACCTCAGCTATTTTTGTTTGTGATTGTTAAAAAAAACACACCTTGGGTTTCCATAGGTGTCACACTTGTAACACAACAGACCGCAATGCCATTTGCGTGAATTGTATCAAGAAGTGTCACCAAGGACATGATGTAGAGTTCATCAGACACGATAGGTAAGTCTGACTGATGCATGCTAGTAAACAGAACAAACTAAATACACCCTGGATGTAAATGGATGACAGACTGGCTTGTTGGTGCCTTCCTTTGAGGCTCCCCACTTTAGACCAGAGTGAAAGTGCAGAAGCAGAACACAGCATTCACAAAACAAGGAATTAAGAATTGCTGCTCTTTCTTTCTCCCTGCATGGCGCACACACAGCAGTGTTTCTCATGATGGTGGATATCAATAAGCTGCAGCAGATCACTGCTGTTTCAGTGTATTTTATAATGCAAGCTTGGCTTAACCTGTCACATCTTTATTTGCTGATGTAGAGATACCATCTCCGAGACAAATAGCTTGCTGCTAAGTGCACTGATAATTAATTCAAATAAGCAAATTTTGGCTAAGATACAGACAGTGGTAGGAGGAATTGAATGAAGAGAAACAAAACTAGTCAGTCTGCCTGATGGTAAAGAGAATAATGTGCATGCTCGCTTATAAGAAGCTTGGGGTCTGATTACACTGTTTAATTTTTTACTAGTCACAGATGTATAAAGGCATATTAAATGCAATATAATGTACTCTCTTCTCTGTTTTCGGGGACCAAACATAATTAATTTTTCTCCTCCGTCTCTGCCTACAGATTCTTCTGTGACTGTGGTGCTGGGACGCTGTCAAATCCTTGCACGTTAGCAGGAGAGCCGACACATGACACAGACACTCTGTATGACTCAGCTCCCCCTATAGAGTCCAATACACTGCAGCACAACTGAGCTCAAGTTCCGAGGTTCTGCGCTTCAGCAGTAATGGACGTATAAGACACTTTAAGTTGTGCCGTGGAAGAGCAATTCCAAACTAAAACACAGATTCACTTTGGCAAAAATATACAGTGACTTTAAAAAGTAAAACAAAAAAAGACTTGCGACTCGGATATTCTAAAAGGAGACATTTAGAAAAAGGTGATTATGGATGCCTCACATTTTCTTTTCCTTACATTTTTTTTTAACAAAAGATGACATCAGTGGGACAGAGCAGAAGAGCAACTGATTCGGGATTTGTAGGTCTGTTGATTTGGTCAAGTAAATGATGCCGGTGAGAGTTGGACAAAATCCACCGAGGCTTATCTGCTTTTGGGAAGCGGATGAATGAGATACTGCAGTGTACAGATCCAACATGGAGAGTCAGTCAGAAGAGGCTACAGCTCGTCTCATGAAAAGGCAAAAGCCCCCAAATACAACAATGCTTCCATCACTGGGCAACCGACGTGCTCGTATGATATGTACGGGAAAAACGACCTAGCACTTCAGCATTTTTTTTTCTTCTTCAAGACAACTGTTGAGATTTGATTTTAATGCTTTTTTTTGTGTAGTTTTGTATTTTCATGCAAAAATCTTACTGTACTTGAATGTCTTTATTTTATTAAATGTGTTTTAATTTTTTTTTTTTTTTGTTATTATACCCTAGGATTGCTGTAATTATACTCATGTCGCAGTATCTAACTTCTTTCTGTGAAAGAGATCAGAGACAAGAGAGGAAAACACTAAACACTTTCTCCAGCAATGTTGACTCCTTTACACTTGCAATACAGAAAAATTAGATGTGTAATTGTGCTTTCACAAGACTTGTATATCTTCTTGTGTTTGTTGATGATATTCCAGTCTGCTTTACATGATCTATGCATATTTTTTGGTTTAGTATCTGTTGGCCTGTCACAATTACTTAAAGACCAGGCAGTACAGATTTACATGCAACTGCATCTTGATTGGAAATTAACCCATGATAAGCTAATTAATACAGGTTTCTTTTTAATAATCTCCGGCCCTGGTCAGAATTTGACAATAAATGACCTGATGCCATTTAGTCTGTTACTTTGTGAATCGATCTCAGTTCAGTAGGTAATCCTGACACAGGTGTCATTTTCGCTACCATCGCAGGCACGGATGCTGTTTAACAGCCCATTAGGATACAAATTCTGGCTTCCTTTGTCCTCCAAATGAAAGAGCACTCTTATGAAAGCATAAGTTTTGATGTGTTTTTCCATTGCCAATGTTGCTGGAGAATTTAAAGAGGCTTTTACTCTACTGAAGCTGAGACAAGTATCTATATACAGCGCTTTATTGGTTTTATTGCCCCCTTCCCCCAATTCATGTGTACTGGTGATTGTGGGTTCTCATACAGACTGAAATGTATGCATGTATCATAACATCTAGACTTAATATATTGTGAAGTATTCAATAACCGTTATGTAGGCGCTAGCGTGAATTAAAAGGGTTTAATTTCCTAGATGAAACATTGTCATTTTTTAAAAATAAACTTTATTAGATCAATTCAGTAGTGTTTTTTTTTTAATGACAAGAAAACAAAACAAAAAATGCATTGAACTTTTAACATTTTACAGAGTACTGAGCAGTTGAATGAGGGAAGTGAAACGGGTGCTGTCCAGTGTAGCATCCTCAGCAAACTGGCACAGCTTCCTACATGAGGGGACAGGAGGGAACATAAGTAACCATGCTCTGACTTTAACAGATCAGCATTGTGTGTCACTGTAGTATCTGCAGAATAACTGATGCGAAACAATAATACGTACTTGAAAAGTCTGAGATTGACGGTGCTTGTCTCAAACTCTCTGGCCTTCCTGTGTCCTGACTGGATAACTTCCTCTGGTAGGTTGGCGAGTCGAGCAGCATTGAATCCATAACTCTTAGGACACGCACCCGTTATGAACTTGTAGAGGAAAGTGATGGTCTCTTGACTTTGATCCTCACACTCATTCTCCACCATGCACGCCTGAAGGAGGGGGCGAAAGGGAAACATGATACTTAAAACCCACAAACCAACTGCATTAAAGGAAAAAAAAAAAAACCCTAGTAAATCCTCCAGGTTTGAAAAAAAAATCATTGCCTCCTGCTGTTCCCCCTAATGAACAGCAGGAGGCAATTTTGGTGGTAAAAAGTCCGAAATGAGCTGCCATCCTCCTTTATGACCCGACTAAACACTTTTGCTAATGAGTTGTAAGAACTAAATGAGACCTTCATCCAATTTATGACTTCATTTTCTAGGTCCTATCCCTCCCTCAGTTGTCATGCCTTGACAACTAAAAGGCTCAACCTGATGTTTCATAACAAATTCGCATACCAAAGCTGTTTACAGTAATGCCACCATAGTGCACATTATATACAATACACTAAAGTAACACAGACTAACAAACCGTAAATATCGGTGTCTGAGCAATTGTGTGAAACTTGCCGTGCACAATTTGAAATGATCAAATTCTGGTGAGTTCAAAATTTCTTTATTTCTTCAGTTTATTTATACAGTGACGAATCACAACAGCAGTTGCCTCAAGGGGCTTTATATTGTAAGGTAGACCCTACAATAAACCTTACAATTTTTTGCACCATGTTACTAAAACAGCAAAATGTTAAGGGCAGGAAGCTGCCAGTTGCGGCTAGGGCTCCAGGCATGCAGCTGTGCTCGAAGAGCAGATGTAGCCACAAACTGCTCAATTCATTGTCTCGCACTAAAAGTTTTTGCTTTCATTTGTCTTGTACATGTGTGAACTGTGAAGAATTTAAATTAAAAACAGAATGCAATAATTTGCTTATCATTTAAGCGTTGTATTTGACATTAATGTATAAAAATATAGCCTCATTTATTTATTTCAGGATTCATTTCCTTGCAAAATGTACTATTTAATTGGTATATAAATTTGTCTTTTTATTACAGTCCTAAATGACCTTGCATTGTCGAGTATCAAGTGTGATTAGCATTGCTGTACTCACCATGTGGCCCAAACGCACGGCAGGGTTGTTGGCATAGTCCTCCACCAGGGAGTGGTAATGTGTAGAGAAGAGAGTGCGACAGCAGATCTTCTCAGCAAGCTCCTTTACAACAGCACTGGCGATTGCTGTGCCATCATATGTGGCTGTGCCCCTTCCTGCAAGCAGTTCACAGCTCAGTGATTACACCACAACAATATTGTGCTGAGAATACAGTCTATGCTATCCACCAATCATGTGAATAAGCTTTAATAAGCAAACTAAATAAATGCTTACCCAATTCATCCAGAAGCACAAGTGAGTGTTTAGTGGCATGGCGCAGGATGCTGGCAGTCTCACTCAGCTCCACAAAGAAGGTGCTTTCTCCTGTAGAGCACAGAGTTGAAAATACACGCTCAGCTCATGAAGCACAAGCTCAGATCATTATTCCTAATATGTTAAGAGTCTCTGATGTTACCAGCCATGATACGATCTGAGGCGCCCAGCCGAGTGAAGACCCTGTCAACTGGTGTGAAGCGGAGGCTCTCAGCTGGAATGTAGCAACCCAGCTGGGCAAGAATGATCACGAGTCCACACTGTACAACAGGAGCAGCACGATATCTTAATATGGACCAACTGAGACTGCAAATACACCGTCTATGTAGACTGTGGAAAAAAAACGTATGAAATTGTATGTATACATTTATACATATAGTCAAAAATACCCACTTGTCTCATTAGAGTAGACTTTCCACCCATGTTTGGCCCTGTGACGAGGATGCAAGAGGCCAGACTGTCATCTTCACTATTTTCACCGGTGCCAGGGCAGCCAATGAAGATGTCATTAGGAATGAAGTCGTCGCCAAAAAAGGTCTTGGTGACACAGGGATGACGGGATCCCTTGAGGTCGATGAAGGCTGCAACCTGGGCATCATCCTCGGGAAGCACGACCTCTGGCCTGGCCATAGGCCCGTCGCCGCCCTGGCTGTAGCGAGAAAAGGCCAGCAGCACATCTGGGGACAAAAAAAAAAGGACATAAATAAAAAAGAAGTACTGAACATTTAATTATTTACATTTAAGAACTAAAAAAAAAAAGCGCATATTAAATGCACGTCTTATAGGTCTGCTTTGCTACAATAAAACCAAATCTGTGGCTGGACGTGTCCCAGTGGTACAAACACTTTCAGAAATCAAAAACTATGCAATAATCTAAATAACTGCAAACATCAACACAGAATTTCCCTGAAACAGAGACTTAGCCAAGCTGTGAAATAAATGAACTTACTTCTAACAAGCCCTCAGACTGGTGCAACATCATTATTTAAAAAACACAGTATGACAGTTTCTCTGTAACATCTGCAGGAAATGTACTGAGAACAGACCGGTGTAGTGAAAACAACACAAATTACATATCGAGAAGATGAAAAAAAAAAGAAGCTTTTTAATTAAAAAAATAAAATAAAACAAAAGGATTGTTACCAAGCACTGCCATGCACTCCACAGCAGTCTTCCAGTCACTGTAGTTCTTGTCAAAGTTATAGAAGAGCATCCTCATGCAGTCTTTGAGTGCAGCATCTCTCTTCTCCTCAAATCCTTGCAGCTCTGAGAACATCCGTTCAGTCTTCTTTGTCACATAACGCTTCCAGCCTTTCTTTGTAGACTTTAACTCATACTCGTCGGGGATATTCCTCTCCAAGACGCTGTCAGGAACCTCCATCTGATAGCGATTTTTCCCAGTTCCCCAGAAGCACATGCTTTTACAGCCAAGTCTCTTCTTCTGTTTGTCCAGGTAATCCTGCAGCTCTCGTTCACAGTTCTTGATTCCAGTCAGAGCCTGGTCGTACTCCGGGTCAAAGCCAGCTTTGGGGGTTATTACTCCAGTAGTGCGGGCTTTCTGGTGGTCAAAGGCAGTGTCCCAGCGTTTGAGTTCACCAGAGAGGTCGGGAAAGAGGCCGTTCTTTTCGCTATTCAGGCTGATAACTCGACAAAGCAACGTGGAACGAAACTCGCCTGAAACTGGAGCAAAGAGAGAAACAATGTCCTGCATCGTTTTGAAACCTTCCAGTGCTGAGAGGAAGACTGCTATCTTGCGCTTGCTGTAGGTCACATCCTCATAGAGAACTGCTCTGCTGTCAGGGTGGTCCTGGCTCTTCAGAGGTGTCCCGATACTGTGGATTTTGCTCAGCAGGCGCTCTAAATCTGGAAGTTTTTTTAGAAGGTCTGAAACCTCAGTAGCCTGGGCTTGAACTCCCATCAGGTCCTCCACTGCATCCAGTCTGTCCCTGATAGATGTGGGGTTACACAGAGGAGCGCAGAGCCACTGCTTCAAAAGCCTCTTTCCAAACGGAGTAGAGCAGGTGTCCAAACGCTCCAGCAGTGTCCCTTCTGTTCCTCCTGATCCATTCTGAAAGATTTCCAAGTTTGCCAGAGTCACTCCATCAAGCACCATACGCTGACGAGTCTTGGCAAAGAAACTGGCGGGTCCTGCAGCTTTCTCCACCTCAACATCAACTGGGACATATTCTTCAAAGTTAGCCATGGAGAGCAGCTCTTGGTCCACCAAGCATTTCTTCAGGTAGAAAATGCATCCACCCAAAGCGGACAGTGCTAGTTCATAGCCCTCCTTAGGAGTAAGGCACAGTGAATCACTCTCAGATGTCATCTCTTTTAGAAGAGCGGGGAGAAAGCTGCTCCCAGTCCCTTCCTCCTTGCCAGTTGCCTCTTTAAAATAATCTTCTTCTGAGAGGGTTTTCAGAGTCTTCTGAGCATCCCAGAACTGTGTTCCTGCGTTAAGTCCTTCCTGCAGAGCAGAGGACAGAGAGGCTTTGAGTATTTTGCGAGTTTCAACAGATGGGTTTCCTTTCTCAAAGAGCACCTCAGCGGGAGCATAGTGTGCTATGAGCGTACGCAGGCGTGAGCAGTGACGATCGTCTGAGAACTGACCGACATGAAAACAACCGACTGATGTATCAATAAAACAGACTCCATATGTGCGGCAGCGGCCGGAGCTTTCTTCTTCAGCCTTTTCTTTCAAACTCAGAAGGAACTTGCTCTGGCTTTCTGAAGGAGCACCATCCAACACACTGTAGGTTTGGGTACCACGTGTGATAATCCTGCACACTTCTCTTTTCACTACACGGTCTAATTTAGTGGGCTTGAGCATTGTCTTACAGCGCGCTTCCATCATCTCTGGGGTCTCTGTCTGCTCAACACGAGCCACTTTGTAGCCTTTCTGCACCAGTACATCTGAGAAACGTCCAAAGCCAATCTCTGGAAAACCAGAGTGCGCCCAAGTCCCCTTCATGAATGTCAGTCCCAGCTCGTTGACTCCAATCACAGCATCCATGTGGTAGAGCTCATAAAACTTTCCCACCTTGTAGAAAATCACTGTATCAAACATCTCAGATTTGAGCTGCCACCACCGACGTATACCAGGAGTGATTTGATTCATAAAGTCATTTGGCACATACAAGGTGCTAGGATCATAGTCATCATCTGTCTGTCGCCGCCGTTTGCCGTCTTTTCTCTTGCCATCCTGCAACCACTCCAGTTTCTCATGATCCCAAACTGCCCCTGCAGTGGAGCCTGATCCAGTCGCCTGGCTCTCAAAGCTCTCGGGAGCAGAGAAGGCTGACAAACGAGATTTTGTGTCAGTTGCAACTGCTGCTGGAGCTCTTTTAGGTGCAACAGATGGAGCAGTAGGTGTCTTTGCTTTTGTTTTAGCCGACTTTTCTGCAGGACGTTTGCGCTTGGCAGGCTTGATGGGGCTTTCCACATCTGACTTTTCGGTGCTCTCTTCTTTCTCTCCACAGCTTTCCTTCCGTCGGTCCTCTTCATCCTCACTGCTTGACGCAGCGTCTTCTGGTTTGAACTCCTCATCGGATCCGTCACTATCTGAGGCCGCAATAATGCGACGGCGCTTGGCCTTGCTTCCTTTTTCCATTAACGCACAGAATAAACGTGTACTGACTTTGGATGGCTTCAGGGCTTCGCTTTTGTTTTCATACTCATCACTGCCCTCTTCATCAGTCACTACTAAGCTATCAAGCTGGAAAAAAAGAATAAAATACAAATTTTAAAAAAAACTTGCATTACTGACCAGTAATGATAAGCTGATAATTACACCATGCGACTAAGGCTGCTGCCCTGGGAATAACATTACTTTTAATATTACAGGAGAATTTAGACTTCATGACCACACTGGTGAAATATTATATTCAGAAATTATCAGGTAACCTCCATTTCTTCATCATCATCCTCTTCTGCATCAGATGGGTCCGTGCAGAGAGGTATCTTTAATCTTTTTTCTGGGCTGTCAAACATAACTCCATCAGCCAGCTCCATTGCACGACGGATTACAGGTTTGCCACAGAAGTAGACTCCTCCAGGTTTAGCATCACTGCTGTCAGAGCCTGTGCAAATCATACAAAGAAATTCCAGCTTACTCTGAGCAGACAGCAAACAATGGCCCCAAAATGGATGCAAGCCACTGATGCACTTCCAACTAGGAACAACCAACCTTGGTACTCTCTGACTCTATTAGAGCTGACCCATCCTCTTGTTGGAGGTTCATCAAAGAAATGAACGTGTATGCGCTGGTCACGACCATGGCCCCTCATCTCCTGCCCAGTCAGAGGCTGGGGTACCACCATACACGGCCACCAGGGGTACCCTTCCATTTTTGCCCACACAAGGGCACCAGCACTGAATAAGCATGGAGGGCTGCTGAGGATAAGAAGAGCAAAGACACTTTCACACATCTTTCAATGCTGTAAAATTAACTTTAAACGTGACTCATTGTGTGTTACAGTCGATCTCTTGAATGGAGTGGAAAAGCAACACCACAACACCAGCTTGGACCTTTATTAGTCCAACAAGCCCCTCTTAAATATAATAATCAGTTTAAAATAGTAAAACAGAGGTGCAGGAAAGACAAAAGCAGTTGCAATTCACTTGTGATAAGTCGGTTTTGCAAATCCTTTTATCTTAAAAGCACACACGGCCACATGTCAAAAATCATCTCCCCCTATCGTGGGTAGGGGTGTGGTGCCCACTTGAGATGGCCCAAACAGTCTAAACTATGGCAGAAGATAGTGATAAGTCCACACACCCTCCACTTTGACAAATACAGGCATTAGCATTGATTTGACCCAACAGCCAGCATTGTTCTGCTCGAGTCACCCCCAATTTCACGTGTCCGTAGCACAAAGGAAAGGTCACGCTACATTTTCTTTATTTATTTTCTGTCAGCTCTCATTTTAAGCGGTCTTAATACGTTAATTTAAAAAGAGAACTTACGCTGGTGTTTCTGGGGGCCTGCAAACAATTTTAGCAGAGGGAAGGAAAACTGTACGAAACCCGACTCCAGCAACTACACGGCTCCCAAACTCACTCACCTTTCTTTGGTTGTTTGGGCCTTGTCGCCAAAGAGTTTCTTGAATCCTCCGCTCGCTGGCTTGGACTTACTTTCCTTCTTAGCTTTGTTGGTGTCTTTTGTCTGCTGCGGAGTCTGTTGTGCTTGCTCTTTCGGAGAGGAGTTGGACTTCTCTATAGAGGAAGGCAGGTCTGCTTCCTCCGGGGAGGGACTCGGCTTCGGTTTTGCGACTAGCGGCGGAGACTTGGTGAAGAAATTAAAGAGCGAGCTTTGCTTCGCCATGTGTGCGAGTTGAAAGTCTGTTTCCCTGTGTTTGTATTTTAAATAACTCCAACGACAACCACCCCCAACCTTTCTACTCCAGCTACCGTATAGCTAGCTTCACGGCGCAAACGCAAGTCGTTCGCGGGAAACACGCACGGGGTGTTGTGGGCGTGGACAAGAGCCTCGTCCAATGATGAGTTAGCATACTATAATGTGGGAATCACGTGACCCAAACACGACTTTTGTTGTTGGCCATGCTGTTGGCGCCCAGAGGTCTTTTTCTTTTTTCTCTTTAAACTTTATTTCCAGGCGGATAAGTACAAATTACACTGTTTGTCATGTAGACACTCGGCACTGTCATTTATTGGAACAAACCACTGTCTTTGTTGTGTTTATAAAATGTTGAGGTAAAGAAACAGTAAATGATATGAGAATTACATTTCTTATTTGTCACATGAAGTAGTTCTGCAAGGGTTACTGAATCCAAGAGCTCCAGATATTCCTTTGCTATCAGAGAGTAATCAGAATGGGATGTAAAATTAGTGCAAAGAAAACAACTACATCTGCACATGTACAACATGCATACACAGTTTGAAACACAATGTTTAGATATACTTAGGCTTATGCTTGTTCATGTGTGGGGATCTAGCTGCTCTTTGGGAGGTGTACTCCAGCAAACATAACCTTTTGGGCAGTAGACATAGGTGTGGTCCCAGAGGAGCAGCCCAATAAGTGGGCTTCCCAGAGCATGCTCACAGTCATGATGTTGGCTGAAAACCCATAAAGGGGACCCAAATGGCAAAAGTGTTGTGTGCCTTGCATGGACTAACCCACATTAGGACCACCCAGTCAGCCCACTATAGCCATGCTCATACTTGAAGGTAGTGAACAACTTGTCTGCTGAGATTTTCTCTTTTTCATGACTGTTGCAGCACTCTTACATATTTGCTTCCATAGATGCGCTATATGAGAAAAGTATGGTATGAAGACACAAGTAAATACATGTTTTTTTTTCACTCTGAATATTTAAAAATAACTCTTGAGTTTGAATAAGCATTATGGGCTCTCACAAAAGGACTTTGAGCTAGCCTGTTGCTCTTAATGTACCCTTGCCTACTTACTTATGTAGTGCTAAAGAATTTTTTTTAAATATACCCATTAAATAGAAAATAGACCTATAAAAATGTATTAGATAGGTCTGGCTTTAATATATTTAGGCCAAATGTAAATGCCAAAATGTTTGAATGAGACCAAAGTGATAATGGATGAGAAAATGGATCTGTATCTAAATTAAAATAGAAAAGCAATTCCCTTTGTTCCCGGTCATGAACTTTGAGAGCACTTGTTATGGTTATGTGACCCATAAAAGATAGAATAAGCATTAAGCAGAAAGCAATAAGCATCTCCCTAAGGATATAAAATAAAGATAAAACAGGACCTTGCTATTATTTATGGCATGGGTTATATGTGGGCAGAAGTAGCCTAAAGATTAAGGCATTCCTATTGAGAGTAGGTTTCTTTAGGGCCTCATTAAATCATTCTTTTAGTCAGCAGTCAAAAATGCCTGACGATGCAGGAAATTAGGCTTTCTGCATGAGTGCAGATTAGTATTGTAGTTTTGTTTATCTGTTATCTCTAACCTGCACTAGTCATTTACCACCAGCAGAGAGCAGCATAATACTGAAAGCCTCATAATAGCTTCTATATACGATTCTTACAATGTAACTCTAATATGGCATTAAATATATTCAGGATTCATAAACTATATTTCCTAACATCTTGTTTGACACATTTTGATTGATGGTTTTAGGTTGCTCTCTAAATTTTACACACTTTGATCAATATAAAAGCAAGGTCTGTACTCTTAAAGCAGATGAGGAATGAGCACAGTCACGAGTCTTGTTTCAGCAGAATGATTCAGATGAAATATTACCATCTACGTGGCCATATTGTTCCAGATTATGATGATGTATTAAAATGTCTACCTGCGTATACTGCTGTTTCTGTCAAAGTGCAAATAAATACTGCTGCAACCACCAAAAAATAAGGATGGCCTTACGCATTCAAGACAAACAAACATCCACCCACAAAAGACTTTTTGGCTTATGGTGTGTGGGTGATAGAAAGCATCTAATTAAGATACTATTATGAAACCTTACACAGAGGATGTTTTGAGGAGCATTTTCACTTCACTTAGAATTGACACTAATCAATGAGTAAACAGGATTCAATTGCCATGCCATCATAAAGACGTGGTGCCATGTGATGTAGGCTATACCACCTTTTATATAGGAAGAATGTGGGAACATAATTAACAGGGCGACTTTTAGCACGATGAATGCAGGGTTACGTTAGAAGTAGTACATAATTAAAGATCTTTTGCACTCTGGAGAAAACTCATCTCTTTCCTCAGTAACTTTCAGCACTCCAGGAAGCAGCGGTCTACTAAAAAAGCAACTAATTAACAGGAGCAGAAATTTCCTGAAGCAAACAAAGCTTTTTTTCATTCTCTTTTCTTTCCATTTTTTAACAGCAGGTGTCGTCTAATAACCTCAACAAGGATGATAGTCCCAGTAAGACATAGCAGCATGTTAAATTGATAAGCAGAAGTTTAAACTATCACGAAGTATAAGTAACTTATACTTGTGTTCTGATTGCTGTATAAGCAGTATAGCCTACCAGTGGTCTCAAAGCATCTTTAAGGATGCCCTTTAATCCCACCCAAAGTGGCATAAGAGGGCTAATATGATGGCCTATTGTTAAGCTTGTATGAAAGTATTAGACAGAATCTCTGCTGCTGATGTAGAAACAGGCGAATGGAATGGAAATATAATTTGGAACATAAAAAGGGAACTAGAAAATACTAAAAAAGCAAAACTGCTGACTCAGTTAATCTTCAGTCCCATCTAGGGTACTACATTCCTGTAGCACCTGCCAGCTCTGTCCACAGTGGCTGTTTGCCCAGCAGGCACGCTAATCAGCCTGATGCAACAGTGCAGAGCAGCTACAGCTGACATGTTGAGTTTCCGTAGATGCTAAAGCGCGTTTTATGTTGCCAAGTGTTTTCTCCCCTCTGATCGTTATGGAACGCTAAGAGCCACTACAAGAGCCAGAGAGCAAAACGTAAACAGACATAAGATTCATAAAGTATTTACAGTCTGAGCACAGAAATCCTCTTAAAGGGCTCTTTCTGAATGACATTTTTGCAAGCACGCATGTCTGAGCTGTGTCAAGTCTTTTAGGAAATAAAGTGGCAAAGTAGTGCAGCCATGAGGGTAAAAAAATAAAAAATAAAACCTTACTGTTGTTTCAAAGAAGAGAGGACTCAGATGCAGGATACTGGAGGCTGAATTTCTAACCAACAAAAAAAGAGCTTTACACATTTTAAAAAAGCTGGTGCAAAAAAACGAGGAGGAAGAATAGAGAGATATGGCCAAAGAAACAATAAAACAACAAATGAACAAAAACACTTTACAAATGCTCATCACGAATCAAAGACCACGACAGTTACATCTTATTCTGCCCTCAGTGATTAATGGTTGTGAGGCTACGTCAGGCAGGATTTATGGCGTAAAATACTCCCACCTCATCTGCGTAAATCATGAGCTGGGGCTGCAAAAGGGAACACCCACCTCATTCCCTCGCTCACCTGGAGACCGCTGGAAGCACTGTGAGAATCACGTTCTTTGATTTCTCCAGTGCCTTCAACACCATTCTTCCCTCGGTTCTAAAGGACAAGCTGGAGAACTCTGGAGTGGACCATCACCTCACTACCTGGATCCTGGACTACCTCACCGACCGACCACAGTATGTGAGGACTCAGGGCTGTGTGTCGGACAGGGTCGTCTGCAGTACGGGGGCCCCACAGGGAACGGTTCTGGCTCCGTTCCTCTTCACCATCTACACTGCAGACTTCTCCCACAATTCCACCCAGTGCTTCCTGCAGAAGTTCTCTGATGACTCTGCAATAGTCGGCCTCATCACTGATGGGGACGACAAGGAGTACAGAGGTCTGACCCAAGACTTTGTGGACTGGTGCCAGCTGAACTACCTCCAGATCAACGCCAGTAAAACCAAGGAGCTGGTGGTAGACTTCCGCAGGCACAAGCATTCTCCACTGCAACCACTGAACATCCAGGGTATGGACATTGAGGCTGTGGACAGCTACAGGTACCTTGGTGTTCATCTGAACAATAGACTGGACTGGACTCATAACTCAGACGCCCTCTACAGGAAAGGGCAGAGCAGGCTGTACCTGCTGCGGAGACTCAGGTCGTTTGGGGTGGAGGGCCCACTCCTGAAGAAATTCTATGACTCTGTGGTGGCTTCTGCTATCTTTTATGGCGTGGTCTGCTGGGGCGGCAGCATCTCTGCTGGGGACAGGAAGAGACTGAACAGGGTGATCCGAAGGGCCAGCTCTGTTCTAGGATGCCCTCTGGACCCAGTGGAGGTGGTGAGTGACAGGAGAACGGCGGCTAAGCTGTCATCCCTGTTGGACAACATCTCCCACCCCATGCAGCAGACTGTGACAGCACTGAGCAGCTCCTTCAGTGGGAGACTGCGGCACCCACGGTGTGGGACGGAGAGATTTCGCAGGTCTTTCCTCCCCACTGCTGTCAGACTCCATAATAAAGACTTTAACTGATCAAGCACACACATCCATACATATGCAATAATACTAAGTGCAATAATCCTTTCTGTCATCGTTGTATTTTTACTCAGTTGTATATAGTATTTGTATTTGTATTCTATTTTTATCTTATTGTATATTTATTTTATCTTATTCTACTGTATATAGTATTTTATTTTATTCTATTCTGTACAGTTGTGTACTGTATTTATTCTTATTGTATTCTAATTTTTGCCTCATAACTTTTGCACTGTCCACTTCCTGCTGTGACAAAACAAATTTCCCACGTGTGGGACTAATAAAGGTTATCTTATCTTATCTTATCTTATCTTATCTTATCTTATCTTATCTTATCTTATCTTATCTTATCTTATCTTATCTTATCTTATCTTATTAAGAGCTGGCAATTACAAGTCCTGTACTGGGAATGGCCACTTCTCGGATGTGTGTTTATGCACAGAAAAGTAGCAATCTTGTAAGAATATTAACCTCAGTGAGAAGCAGCACACAGCTGCAAGTGAGCAGAAGTGTGCAATAAGAAATAAATCTGCCTCTGAAAGAATTTCTTTCACTATTTCAGCCTTTTCTGGGCGATGACAAGATGATGTTTGAGTCATGTATGCAGTATGACTAAAAGTTGAAACACAAAGCATGTTGTCCTCTAAAACTATATTCACTGGCTGGGTAGTGGCATTGCTAAATTGCAAAGTTGTGTAGTAGAGTCTTGACAGAGTATACTTTTACTGCTGATTGTCATGACAGGTGAAACTCAGAGAAGATGTTCTGGTGAAAATGTAAAAAAAAAATATTGTATTTGAAAAATCTTAAATGTCATGTGCTGCTTTGGTTTTGTGAACACATGGTAAAACATAATCTGCTGTTATTGCCAGCAGAAGCACTGGGAATGAAAACTCCTTCCAATATATTGTTTTAAGACACTGCCAGGTTGTAGCAGCGGCTCTCGATGGACATTACTTATTATGGCTGTCAGAATAATATACCATCTGATGCTGCTGCGAGTCGCTCATTTATTCTGCACCAGTCAACTGAGGATTGAAGGAAGATCATGAAAAGCAAACGGCTTAAAACAACATTATCCATATAAACATCTCTACAGACTTCTCAGAAGGAGCAAAAGCAATAACACTGATGAGAGAACAGAGACTCTCATTAGATCTCTCTGGTGCTATTCCCATTTTCCTGTCATGGGGACACTATCACCTTACTCCTTACTGTGCTTTTAATTATTTATTTACTTTTGATATCTTTGGTCTCTTTCTTTCCCTAACCTCTCTGGAAACAGTGCTGCTAGGGAAAGGAAGTTCTGCGGGAGTCCTCTTAATATAACGAGGACAGCATGTTACACGCAGTCGGAGGGAGTGATTCCCAAGCAGCGCTGCAACTGTGCAGAGACACTACATGAAACAGAATCTCAGTCATCCCTCCTCTCCTCCTTCCTTCCTTCCTTCCTCTCATCTTTTTCTTCCTGCGCTCTGCTGATTAACAGGCTGACCAGATAAACATAGGTTTTTGCTTTGTTGTTCATCTGACAGCCAACATTAGACAGATTTTATAATCACAGCGCTTCATTTAATGCCTCCATTCCTTCAAATTAAAACACAGAGACCAATTAAATGTCCTGCTGCAAAATGACTAGCGCCCTTTGCCACTTTTGCAGTCCCGGCACAGCTTTGTTCTACCGCTGAACCGAACTGAAATGCCATAATTGTGTAAGCCTCAGTCACATATTAATTCAGCCGCCTCTGGGGGAGCTGAAGTGGGGGCAGTCACTGATAGTGAAGTGATAGTGCAGTCAGCAGATTTAACACCGACTGCAGTCTTTTCCTCCAGACGTGGGTATCTGTGAGTGAAATGGAGGAAAAAGAGAGATGGAAAAAGATAGAGATCCTCCCGTCGGTGCAGTGCAGTTTTGTCTATATTTAGAAGGATTAAGTTAACGAGTCTTTGCAAATGAGGTTATTTCATGCACTCAACAAAGCTAAAACATGCAAAACGTGAGTGTTAAGAGAATAAACTAGAATATCTGCTTTTCTTTGGATGAACCAGAATTGTGTACACTTCACAATTTTTGTATTTTTTTTAACTGTCCATCATAAAGCAACGAAAATGTGTTTTTCCTCAAAAACAAGTAAAAAGGACACAGCTGGTATCCTTCAGTCTTGTATATGCGTCTTCACCTGAAATGATCTTTCTGTTCCTTGCTTCTATTGGTTAGCTGATAGAAGAAAAGTTGTCACCTTCCTCTTGGTTTTAACACCACGAGCTTGACAGTTGGGCTTATTTTAAAAGAAAGATACAGCTGTAGTGCTCCAATAGCTGTTGCATTGTAAAACTGAGACAATCAACTGACAGACACTAAAATGCACCACAGAGTGCCAGAAACAAGAGTAACAGAGGTCTACAATTGGAAAGGATAGATGAATGCATCTATTTAGTCGTCTACTAATTGGAAAGTTGATTGTTGTTGAATTGTCCTTGGGCAAGATACTGGACCAAATTGATGTGTCCATCATAGAAAAAAGAACTTCAAAGGTCAGTAAGAATTGGCTTTTGAACACAGACTTTCAGGAGAGACAAGACTTATTTTTGGAAAATTTGTTTTACCTGTTAACAATTCAAATGTTGGATCTTAGCAACTGTTTGGTACTAGAATAAAGAGAACACATTGTTTAATTCCTTTTTAGGTTCAATGTTTTCTCAGGGGATGCTCATTATTTCTTTGGGATTAAAAGGGCCAGTCCCATAATTACGCCTACAGTTGTCTCACTGTCCTATTTACACATGAAAATTGTAAAATTACCCTTTTGATGCACAGACTCGTTTTTACATTAAAGCTAATGAAAAGCTATTTAAAGTTGACTTTAATCCTCCATTCCTGAGTCGGATTTCTTCTCACCTGCAGTTTCATTAGTATTTCTCTTAACTTTATCTTATTACATTTGTGTAAGCTGACACTGAAGAATTTCT
Source organism: Aulonocara sp. 'chitande type north' Nkhata Bay (assembly GCF_057382095.1). Taxonomy (NCBI): domain Eukaryota; kingdom Metazoa; phylum Chordata; class Actinopteri; order Cichliformes; family Cichlidae; genus Aulonocara; species Aulonocara sp. 'chitande type north' Nkhata Bay. The sequence continues at coordinate 30,518,780 of NC_141356.1, forward strand.
GCAATATAAAAACACCTCTCTGTTCTATTGTGAGGAAGCTATCATATTAAGCTTGGGGTGAACTGGTGAGCTTTGCTTATCTATTAACCCCTCTCAGCATTTATCTCTTTTCCAATGGTAATTGAAAGAGCAGATGTTATAAAGTAATAGCCTCATCATTCGTGCTGTTCAGCCCCACTACATCTATATGTCCCATTTCCGCAATGACTTTTGATTTTCACATTATACTTTTAATTCAGTTACGCTTATGGTCTCTTCGGATACCATTAGAGCACCTCAGGATATTTCAACAGGCTTCCTCATATGCATTCCAAATACATTAATAAAACAGCAGCCAACATGAAAGGCAAGCAGAGGCTGCTGGGTTGAAAGTCATCCTTGATGTGGCAACATTCACTCCTTTTCTTCTAACATTAATTTCATTAAAAATTCACATGAATTTATTTTATTAACACAAGTTACTTGATTAAATTATTGATTTGATTGAAAATGTTGCAAAGGCAAGGCATCGAGTGTTGACACAAGGAAACATGCCCTATATCTTGCAAGCTAAAGGAAAGAAAGACTGTCAGGCTTACACAGGTCAGAGGCCAGATCAGCAAAGATGGCGTGCATTTGTGCACATCGCACGCAGTAATGTTGAATGATATGTATATTTGGCGCAAGATAGCTGGCATCTTTTCCATTGAAGGCCTTTATTCTTTTAGGAGGATAATGTCAAAGTACATTTTACTTCTTACAAAAGAAAGGCTCTGCACTCAGTCTGCCTGCAGTCCAGTTCTGTCACTCTCTGACATTTGGAGCATTATGACAAATATGATAAAAGATGCCCCGACATATTATATAGCAAACATAGGATGGCATGGAATGGTGGTTAGCATTGTCGCCCCACAGCAGGAAGTTTCACATCCATCTCCCCGTGTTCACTCCCTACACTCCGGCTTCCTCCCACACTCCAAAAACATCCACAGGGTTAGATTAATTTGAGGTTCTAAATTGGCCTAATAGGCATGAATGTGAGAATGAATGGCAGCCTGTCTCTCTGTGTTGGCTCTGCAGTAGAATGGTGACCTGTCCAGCATGTACCCTTCCTCTTGCCCTATGCCAGCTGGGATAGGCTCCAGCCAACCCCCTACCTGCAAACCTGAAATGGACAAGCAGAAGAAAATTAATGGGGGGAAAAAGCAGGAAGGGAAACACATTTTGATTTTAAAGCATATGAATGTATAAAAACCTTAGAGCTCTGTGTGGAAACATTTAAAGATTGCTTAGTTTATACTTTCTAAATCTGAAAGAGTTAATGGGCTGATATTTATTTATTGTTTTTATTTCTGACCTAATTTCTTATTAAATGGTGAGACTGATGTGGATGGTATTCCAAAAATGAAATTAAAAATTGATGTAATGATTTTCTTTAACAGCTGTGTATTAAAGTGCCCTCATTCATCATAGTGGGGGGATCTATCACTCTGGGAATGTTGTGGGGATTACTGATGTATTTCTAATAGCTTTTGGAAAACAGTGGCATAATGGCAGACTTGGATATACCAGCTTGGCATAACACAGCATTATGAAGTTATTGATTTCAGACTAGAGCACTAACGCATACTAAAAGTGAAGTTTACTAGTTTTATATATATCTTTTATTTGGAAAAAGACTCAGTTTAGGCGGTACATTATAGCTTCCACAGTCTTAAATCATCATGTTTCACTGACTTTCTTCCTTCTTTGACTGCATTCATTTCTGTCACCGTTCAATCAAGACTGATTGGATAGTGTATTTAGTTTGACAACATTTTAAGAAGACTGGATTTTTAACAGCTTACCAAGCAAATTACTTGTGACAATGTTAAGTAAAGAAAAATGACATCAGCGGTGGGTTTATCGGGAAAATCTGTCTTCTCGTATTTAGAGACATTTTATCTGACTGCAAATGTGACAGCAGTGTTTATAGGTAGCTGAAAACTTAGTGAGAAGAAGAAGGAAGAAAACGAGGACTAGATGCAGCAAAACTGTGTGAGCAGGTTTTTTGCCGCAGTGGAAGAATCGAGGCACATGTCTGTGACACCAGCTGAGACCCAGAGGAAACGCTTCAGCCTGCTGCAGTCCTGTCACTCTGTGGGATAATCTCGCTCTTCACAGTTTTACAGAGAGGTTTGTTTGTATGTCTGGCGAGGGGATAACAAAAAAAGATATCAAAGATTTGTTTTTATTCCCTTAACTGTCTTAATCAGCGAACTTTTTTGGGTCACAAAACTGAATTCGATCTGTTACAAAAAGATGAAAAGACTTATATTTCATTTATTGTAAGACACAGAAGGCAGCTCGAGTTATTTCTGCACAATTTTGGCATCCTGCAGACATCCCCGCAAAACAAAAGCCTCGGTGATCCGATGTGATTTAGAAAAGGGAGGCAAAAAGCACAACTGCAATCATTCTAGGTGGGTGTTAAAGCTTCAACAACAGTACTGTTCTGTTTTATGTATCTGCTAATATAAACCAGACTTCTTACTAAACAGACAATTGGCGACGAGCACAGACTTTGTGGCACATTTTCTCAATGTGGAGTCCTCTTAACCCCACTTCAGGGAGGTAATGCAAGTTATTTTTCAGCATGATTTGCTGGGTTCAGACTCATTTCAATAATGAATGCACTTACATGTTTCCCTTTATGAGTAACATCCTGATCGGCCCATTACTGAAGCCACTGTGCTGCTTCAGTAGTATGGCTGCATAGAGCTCAAGAATAATAATTTATCAGAATTACATACAGAGAACTACCACTGACCTTCTGTTAGCTAAAAACATACAAACCAATCAAATATAGGGCTCATAATAAATGGCACAATAATGCCCTGGATGGCATTACCTTGGCCTCCAATATCGCTGTGAGGAATCTTCAAGTTTTTTACCAGAATATGTCTCTTATTGTGAATAAGCAAATATGTAAAAGAGTCTTCCTTAATATGTGCATTTGTTACTTGTTACTAGTCTATTTTAATTTGCTATTATCAGGCTGTTTTAAATACTCCTTGAAAAGCCTTCAGTTGCTTCAAAAGGCCAAGGTGAGAATGCTAATTGATTTTTGAAATCATCACATACAAAATCCTGAATGATCAGGCCTCATCGTATCTTAAAGACCTCATCGTACCACATTATCTCAATAGAGCACTTTGCTCTCAGAATGCAGGGCTGAGCTACATCTACATGGGAAGTGATTCACAAAGGCATGGTGACCAGAGACCATAGGAGGTCAAGAACACTGGGTGACTTCAAGCAAGAAAGGCAAAATAACCACTGGTGGGTGCTTTCAAGACGAGCAGTTGAACTGAGACCCAAGAACCCACTGATTGATGTATGAGTTGGAAGTCAAAAAATTAGAGGGTTACCAAGACTACAAAGGCATAGAATGTATAAAAGTAACCAGTCCAGAGCCACTGAATGGAAGAGTCGCATCATCTCCATTTACTCCAATGGACCTTTTTTTTTTTTTACAGCAATGGCGGATCATGGAGCCTCAAATTGTTCTGAAAGTTATCAACATACACCAGCGGCGCTACAGAGACATAGCAGCAAAGTTAGAGATGCATTTCTAAAAGGCAAGAAGGCAAAAAAAGTCTGTATGTCAACCTTACAACTTCTGGTTAAATAGTTAGTGCTCGATCAGGTGGGCCTGAACTCTCCCTTAGTTATGTTTCTATAGGCTCAGACTGCAGGTGGACTTCCCATAATGCACTGAGCATTTCCAATCCATTCCCCCCTTTTTACATCTCATGTGTTTATATGCTACTATACATGTATGTCATTAACTCTTCTCTTGTCTCTCGCATACTTTGTATTAGTTCTTCCTCAGCCTGGCTCTGCTGGAGGTCTCTTCCTGTTTGAAAGGAGTTCTTCCTCCCCAATGTTGCCAAAAGCTTGTTCAAAGGGCTATTTTCTGCTTCTTGGGGTTTTACATCTAGTATTGTAGGGTCTTAACCTTGCAATATAAAGTGCAATTAGGCCACTGAGGTTGTGAATTGGTTCCATATAAATAAAACTGAACTGAATTTATGTAAATGTAAACGTCGAAATACATCTCAAAATACAATAGCTAATTTCTGTTGCTGAAATGGGAGTTGGAGTGCCTGTTTTGCCATTGAACAGCTTCTGTGGAGTTTTGTAGCATTGCTTGTAAGAGCAAACTGTGAAATTGCTCTCATGCTATTTTAATCCCTTCAATAGGTTTATTAATTCTTGGTACTATTTTCTGATAAGATGTCAGAAAAACTTTAATTAGTTCACTGATGTGTTTATTATGGGTTCACTCATAATAATAACAATAAAAAGAAAGTGTCGATAGATTTGTTAATAACTATAAATTAGAATGAACCTTTAGTTGAGTTTTTGCTAAGAGTTTATCGAATTGTACTTAATGTTTGTGATGTATTCCGTATTTTGAAAGTGCCCCTTTCCTTTTGCATCTTATGTTGCATTGTTTTAGTTCCTCTTTTTCCTTGCTCACTTTCTGGTTCCACAATCCCCAACTCTCTATGCCATTTTTTTGCGTGAAAAAATGATCTCTCTCTATCCCACATGTACACACATCATCATTTACACACACACACACACACACACACACACACACACACACACACACACACACACACACACACACACACACACACACACACACACACACACAAAACTGGACTGCACTACATAAATAATTTAATTCAACTGAAAACTGCTCAGTCATAGCTGATGACCCATCTCTCGTGCGTTGATCCTTGTGATCAGTTATTCAGAACATTTTTGCACTATAAGTAGAAGTTATGAAAGTGAATGAAGGCAAACTGCTTTCATCACATGCTCCTTCAGACCTCCACAAACTTAGATTGATTTGATTTTAATGTTTGGTCTGTGTGCGAGTTTCTATCTCTATCTAGCATCTATGTAGCTAAACAAGACTGCTATTGTATTCTGTGAAGGGGTTTTCCAGTTCCTAAAACAGTGTTTTTGTCTTTTCTCACCTTCTTTTGTTCCTGGTCCAATCACCACTTCTCTATTTCTACCTCAGCTAACACCATTCCTGTGTATCAGCTGATCGATGACAAGCATAGGCTGCTTTCATGTCTGATCAATACAAAAGGTGTTCCTGAGCACCCAGAGTCACAGGCACAAAGACTGTACCTGAGTTCACTGACATTTTGCTGATGGCTGAGTCAGATGATGAATACCCTGTTACTGTGATTCTTCCTGAGTTAGCAAACTTTATGCTTTTCCTGACTCAGACTTGAGATCAACCAGTAACAAGTCTGCTACTAAGGCAGTCAACGCCTCCCATGCTCACAAGTACCTCACTAAAAATCGACTGTTTTCTTCCTTTTTCTAAATCACAGACTGCTTCTGAGTCATGTGATGATTCTTTCGCTCCTTGGTTAACCAGTTCATTCCAGTATGGGAGTAGGCCCACCACACACCCACACTTGACCTATGATCAATGTCCCAGTGGACTTCCAGTTCCCTCAAGGGTCAGCCCTCCAACTGACTACACATCAGAAAGTTGGTCTTTAAAATCAGTCACCAACATGCTCTTGGCTAGCATCTAAGAGACCAGAATCTCTAAAGACGCCATAGCCCAAAGAGCTACTGTGTGTACTGTATTCTAAGTGGTGTCTGACTGCGCTTGGTTTTAGACTTCACTGGGCCCTGAACTCCACTTCTGAGGTTGTGCTTCCACACCTGACCGCCTAGCTAGCCTTTTTGTCCCTTTTTCACAAGCCTCTGAAAGGTCCCGCTTTCAGCTCCGCCATCCATAGCAGTCCTCCAAGTCGTGCATGGCTTTAAGCTATTAAGGATTATGAGTTCTCCTACTTGCTTTGGTTTAGGCTTGGCTCTGCTCCTGCCTTACTCCCTGCTTGTCTTTGTGTTGTTCCATACAGTTTTTGTTTCCCTTTTGGGATTCAACGGTGTCAGGAAACCACCAGAGATCTGGACTCAAAATGTGTGACACAGAAAGAAAGTTTAACTGAATGAGGAAAGCGATGAGGGGTGGTTGGCAGACGGGGGGCATGCAGGGCATAACCTGGAGATTCTTCAGGTGAATCCACAAAGAAAGCTGCAGTCCAAAGTTGCAGTTGCAATCCATGGACCAGGAAGAGTCTACAGAGAGTAAAAGGTTTGAAATTGACAATTGTTGAAATCTGAGTCAAACATTTAACAGTGGTAAGTGCAACAATCTGGTGTCAACTGGAAGATTTCTTCAGTCTTAAGAAGAACACTGGAAACAAGCACTCGCCCATAAATTAATCAAGGCTGA